>NW_027185378.1:4100871-4786970 GCF_022577435.1 Embiotoca jacksoni | reverse complement strand
ATGCTATAGTATGACTTTTTGATCATATTTTGAACGACATGCTATAGTATGACTTTTTGATCATATTTTGAACGACATGCTATAGTATGACTTTTTGATCATATTTTAGACGACATGCTATAGTATGACTTTTTGATCATATTTTGAACGACATGCTATAGTATGACTTTTTGATCATATTTTGAACGACATGCTATAGTATGACTTTTTGATCATATTTTGAACGACATGCTATAGTATGACTTTTTGATCATATTTTGAACGACATGCTATAGTATGACTTTTTGATCATATTTTAGACGACATGCTATAGTATGACTTTTTGATCATATTTTAGACGACATGCTATAGTATGACTTTTTGGTCATATTTTAGACGACATGCTATAGTATGACTTTTTGATCATATTTTGAACGACATGCTATAGTATGACTTTTTGATCATATTTTAGACGACATGCTATAGTATGACTTTTTGATCATATTTTGAACGACATGCTATAGTATGACTTTTTGGTCATATTTTAGACGACATGCTATAGTATGACATTTTGATCATATTTTAGACGACATGCTATAGTATGACTTTTTGGTCATATTTTAGACGACATGCTATAGTATGACTTTTTGATCATATTTTAGACGACATGCTATAGTATGACATTTTGATCATATTTTAGACGACATGCTATAGTATGACTTTTTGATCATATTTTAGACGACATGCTATAGTATGACTTTTTGATCATATTTTAGACGACATGCTATAGTATGACTTTTTGATCATATTTTGAACGACATGCTATAGTATGACTTTTTGATCATATTTTAGACGACATGCTATAGTATGACTTTTTGATCATATTTTGGACGACATGCTATAGTATGACTTTTTGATCATATTTTGAACGACATGCTATAGTATGACTTTTTGATCATATTTTGAACGACATGGTATAGTATGACTTTTTGATCATATTTTGAACGACATGGTATAGTATGACTTTTTGATCATATTTTAGACGACATGCTATAGTATGACTTTTTGATCATATTTTGAACGACATGGTATAGTATGACTTTTTGATCATATTTTAGACGACATGCTATAGTATGACTTTTTGACCATATTTTGGACGACACGCTATAGTGTGACTTTTTTGTCATATTTTGGACGACATGCTATAGTATGACTTTTTGATCATATTTTAGACGACATGCTATAGTATGACTTTTTGATCATATCTTAGATGACATGCTATAGTATGACTTTTTGATCATATCTTAGATGACATGCTATAGTATGACTTTTTGATCATATTTTAGACGACATGCTATAGTATGACTTTTTGATCATATTTTAGATGACATGCTATAGTATGACTTTTTGGTCATATTTTAGACGACATGCTATAGTATGACTTTTTGATCATATTTTAGACGACATGCTATAGTATGACTTTTTGATCATATTTTGGACGACATGCTATAGTATGACTTTTTGATCATATTTTGAACGACATGCTATAGTATGACTTTTTGATCATATTTTGAACGACATGGTATAGTATGACTTTTTGATCATATTTTGAACGACATGGTATAGTATGACTTTTTGATCATATTTTAGACGACATGCTATAGTATGACTTTTTGATCATATTTTGAACGACATGGTATAGTATGACTTTTTGATCATATTTTAGACGACATGCTATAGTATGACTTTTTGACCATATTTTGGACGACACGCTATAGTGTGACTTTTTTGTCATATTTTGGACGACATGCTATAGTATGACTTTTTGATCATATTTTAGACGACATGCTATAGTATGACTTTTTGATCATATCTTAGATGACATGCTATAGTATGACTTTTTGATCATATCTTAGATGACATGCTATAGTATGACTTTTTGATCATATTTTAGACGACATGCTATAGTATGACTTTTTGATCATATTTTAGATGACATGCTATAGTATGACTGTTTGATCATATTTTAGACGACACGCTATAGTATGACTTTTTGATCATATTTTAGACGACATGCTATAGTATGACTTTTTGATCATATCTTAGATGACATGCTATAGTATGACTTTTTGATCATATCTTAGATGACATGCTATAGTATGACTTTTTGATCATATTTTAGACGACATGCTATAGTATGACTTTTTGATCATATTTTAGACGACATGCTATAGTATGACTTTTTGATCATATTTTAGACGACATGCTATAGTATGACTTTTTGATCATATTTTAGACGACATGCTATAGTATGACTTTTTGACCATATTTTGGACGACATGCTATAGTATGACTTTTTGATCATATTTTAGACGACATGCTATAGTATGACTTTTTGATCATATTTTAGACGACATGCTATAGTATGACTTTTTGATCATATTTTAGACGACATGCTATAGTATGACTTTTTGATCATATTTTGAACGACATGCTATAGTATGACTTTTTGATCATATTTTAGACGACATGTTATAGTATGACTTTTTGATCATATTTTAGACGACATGCTATAGTATGACATTTTGATCATATTTTAGACGACATGCTATAGTATGACTTTTTGACCATATTTTGGACGACATATGACTTTTTGATCATATTTTAGACGACATGCTATAGTATGACTTTTTTGTCATATTTTGGACGACATGCTATAGTATGACTTTTTGACCATATTTTAGACGACATGCTATAGTATGACTTTTTGGTCATATTTTAGATGACATGCTATAGTATGACTGTTTGATCATATTTTAGACGACACGCTATAGTATGACTTTTTGATCATATTTTAGACGACATGCTATAGTATGACTTTTTGATCATATTTTAGACGACACGCTATAGTATGACTTTTTGATCATATTTTAGACGACATGCTATAGTATGACTTTTTGATCATATTTTAGACGACATGCTATAGTATGACTTTTTGATCATATTTTAGACGACATGCTATAGTATGACTTTTTGACCATATTTTAGACGACATGCTATAGTATGACTTTTTGATCATATTTTAGACGACATGCTATAGTATGACTTTTTTATCATATTTTGGACGACACGCTATAGTATGACTTTTTGATCATATTTTAGACGACACGCTATAGTATGACTTTTTGATCATATTTTAGACGACATGCTATAGTATGACTTTTTGACCATATTTTAGACGACATGCTATAGTATGACTTTTTGATCATATTTTGAACGACATGCAATTGTATGACTTTTTGGTCATATTTTAGACGACATGCTATAGTATGACTTTTTGATCATATCTTAGATGACATGCTATAGTATGACTTTTTGATCATATCTTAGATGTCATGCTATAGTATGACTTTTTGATCATATTTTAGACGACATGCTATAGTATGACTTTTTGATCATATCTTAGATGACATGCTATAGTATGACTTTTTGATCATATCTTAGATGACATGCTATAGTATGACTTTTTGATCATATTTTAGACGACATGCTATAGTATGACTTTTTGATCATATTTTAGACGACATGCTATAGTATGACATTTTGATCATATTTTAGACGACACGCTATAGTATGACTTTTTGACCATATTTTGGACGACACGCTATAGTATGACTTTTTGATCATATTTTAGACGACATGCTATAGTATGACTTTTTGATCATATTTTAGACGACATGCTATAGTATGACTTTTTGATCATATTTTAGACGACACGCTATAGTATGACTTTTTGATCATATTTTAGACGACACGCTATAGTATGACTTTTTTGTCATATTTTGGACGACATGCTATAGTATGACTTTTTGATCATATTTTAGACGACATGCTATAGTATGACTTTTTGATCATATCTTAGATGACATGCTATAGTATGACTTTTTGATCATATCTTAGATGACATGCTATAGTATGACTTTTTGATCATATTTTAGACGACATGCTATCGTATGACTTTTTGATCATATTTTAGATGACATGCTATAGTATGACTTTTTGGTCATATTTTAGACGACATGCTATAGTATGACTGTTTGATCATATTTTAGACGACACGCTATAGTATGACTTTTTGATCATATTTTAGACGACATGCTATAGTATGACTTTTTGATCATATCTTAGATGACATGCTATAGTATGACTTTTTGATCATATCTTAGATGACATGCTATAGTATGACTTTTTGATCATATTTTAGACGACATGCTATAGTATGACTTTTTGATCATATTTTAGACGACATGCTATAGTATGACTTTTTGATCATATTTTAGACGACATGCTATAGTATGACTTTTTGACCATATTTTGGACGACATGCTATAGTATGACTTTTTGATCATATTTTAGACGACATGCTATAGTATGACATTTTGATCATATTTTAGACGACATGCTATAGTATGACTTTTTGATCATATTTTAGACGACATGCTATAGTATGACTTTTTGATCATATTTTAGACGACATGCTATAGTATGACTTTTTGATCATATTTTGAACGACATGCTATAGTATGACTTTTTGATCATATTTTAGACGACATGCTATAGTATGACTTTTTGATCATATTTTGGACGACATGCTATAGTATGACTTTTTGATCATATTTTGAACGACATGCTATAGTATGACTTTTTGATCATATTTTGAACGACATGGTATAGTATGACTTTTTGATCATATTTTGAACGACATGGTATAGTATGACTTTTTGATCATATTTTAGACGACATGCTATAGTATGACTTTTTGATCATATTTTGAACGACATGGTATAGTATGACTTTTTGATCATATTTTAGACGACATGCTATAGTATGACTTTTTGACCATATTTTGGACGACACGCTATAGTGTGACTTTTTTGTCATATTTTGGACGACATGCTATAGTATGACTTTTTGATCATATTTTAGACGACATGCTATAGTATGACTTTTTGATCATATCTTAGATGACATGCTATAGTATGACTTTTTGATCATATCTTAGATGACATGCTATAGTATGACTTTTTGATCATATTTTAGACGACATGCTATAGTATGACTTTTTGATCATATTTTAGATGACATGCTATAGTATGACTTTTTGGTCATATTTTAGACGACATGCTATAGTATGACTTTTTGATCATATTTTAGACGACATGCTATAGTATGACTTTTTGATCATATTTTGGACGACATGCTATAGTATGACTTTTTGATCATATTTTGAACGACATGCTATAGTATGACTTTTTGATCATATTTTGAACGACATGGTATAGTATGACTTTTTGATCATATTTTGAACGACATGGTATAGTATGACTTTTTGATCATATTTTAGACGACATGCTATAGTATGACTTTTTGATCATATTTTGAACGACATGGTATAGTATGACTTTTTGATCATATTTTAGACGACATGCTATAGTATGACTTTTTGACCATATTTTGGACGACACGCTATAGTGTGACTTTTTTGTCATATTTTGGACGACATGCTATAGTATGACTTTTTGATCATATTTTAGACGACATGCTATAGTATGACTTTTTGATCATATCTTAGATGACATGCTATAGTATGACTTTTTGATCATATCTTAGATGACATGCTATAGTATGACTTTTTGATCATATTTTAGACGACATGCTATAGTATGACTTTTTGATCATATTTTAGATGACATGCTATAGTATGACTGTTTGATCATATTTTAGACGACACGCTATAGTATGACTTTTTGATCATATTTTAGACGACATGCTATAGTATGACTTTTTGATCATATCTTAGATGACATGCTATAGTATGACTTTTTGATCATATCTTAGATGACATGCTATAGTATGACTTTTTGATCATATTTTAGACGACATGCTATAGTATGACTTTTTGATCATATTTTAGACGACATGCTATAGTATGACTTTTTGATCATATTTTAGACGACATGCTATAGTATGACTTTTTGATCATATTTTAGACGACATGCTATAGTATGACTTTTTGACCATATTTTGGACGACATGCTATAGTATGACTTTTTGATCATATTTTAGACGACATGCTATAGTATGACTTTTTGATCATATTTTAGACGACATGCTATAGTATGACTTTTTGATCATATTTTAGACGACATGCTATAGTATGACTTTTTGATCATATTTTGAACGACATGCTATAGTATGACTTTTTGATCATATTTTAGACGACATGTTATAGTATGACTTTTTGATCATATTTTAGACGACATGCTATAGTATGACATTTTGATCATATTTTAGACGACATGCTATAGTATGACTTTTTGACCATATTTTGGACGACATATGACTTTTTGATCATATTTTAGACGACATGCTATAGTATGACTTTTTTGTCATATTTTGGACGACATGCTATAGTATGACTTTTTGACCATATTTTAGACGACATGCTATAGTATGACTTTTTGGTCATATTTTAGATGACATGCTATAGTATGACTGTTTGATCATATTTTAGACGACACGCTATAGTATGACTTTTTGATCATATTTTAGACGACATGCTATAGTATGACTTTTTGATCATATTTTAGACGACACGCTATAGTATGACTTTTTGATCATATTTTAGACGACATGCTATAGTATGACTTTTTGATCATATTTTAGACGACATGCTATAGTATGACTTTTTGATCATATTTTAGACGACATGCTATAGTATGACTTTTTGACCATATTTTAGACGACATGCTATAGTATGACTTTTTGATCATATTTTAGACGACATGCTATAGTATGACTTTTTTATCATATTTTGGACGACACGCTATAGTATGACTTTTTGATCATATTTTAGACGACACGCTATAGTATGACTTTTTGATCATATTTTAGACGACATGCTATAGTATGACTTTTTGACCATATTTTAGACGACATGCTATAGTATGACTTTTTGATCATATTTTGAACGACATGCAATTGTATGACTTTTTGGTCATATTTTAGACGACATGCTATAGTATGACTTTTTGATCATATCTTAGATGACATGCTATAGTATGACTTTTTGATCATATCTTAGATGTCATGCTATAGTATGACTTTTTGATCATATTTTAGACGACATGCTATAGTATGACTTTTTGATCATATCTTAGATGACATGCTATAGTATGACTTTTTGATCATATCTTAGATGACATGCTATAGTATGACTTTTTGATCATATTTTAGACGACATGCTATAGTATGTTGATCATATTTTAGACGACATGCTATAGTATGACATTTTGATCATATTTTAGACGACACGCTATAGTATGACTTTTTGACCATATTTTGGACGACACGCTATAGTATGACTTTTTGATCATATTTTAGACGACATGCTATAGTATGACTTTTTGATCATATTTTAGACGACATGCTATAGTATGACTTTTTGATCATATTTTAGACGACACGCTATAGTAATGACTTTTTGATCATATTTTAGACGACACGCTATAGTATGACTTTTTTGTCATATTTTTGGACGACATGCTATAGTATGACTTTTTGATCATATTTTAGACGACACGCTATAGTATGACTTTTTGATCATATTTTAGACGACATGCTATAGTATGACTTTTTGATCATATTTTAGACGACACGCTATAGTATGACTTTTTGATCATATTTTAGACGACACGCTATAGTATGACTTTTTTGTCATATTTTAGACGACACGCTATAGTATGACTTTTTTGTCATATTTTGGACGACATGCTATAGTATGACTTTTTGATCATATTTTAGACGACATGCTATAGTATGACTTTTTGATCATATCTTAGATGACATGCTATAGTATGACTTTTTGATCATATCTTAGATGACATGCTATAGTATGACTTTTTGATCATATTTTAGACGACATGCTATAGTATGACTTTTTGATCATATTTTAGACGACACGCTATAGTATGACTTTTTGATCATATTTTAGACGACATGCTATAGTATGACTTTTTGATCATATTTTAGACGACACGCTATAGTATGACTTTTTGATCATATTTTAGACGACACGCTATAGTATGACTTTTTTGTCATATTTTAGACGACCACGCTATAGTATGACTTTTTTGTCATATTTTGGACGACATGCTATAGTATGACTTTTTGATCATATTTTAGACGACATGCTATAGTATGACTTTTTGATCATATCTTAGATGACATGCTATAGTATGACTTTTTGATCATATCTTAGATGACATGCTATAGTATGACTTTTTGATCATATTTTAGACGACATGCTATCGTATGACTTTTTTGATCATATTTTAGATGACATGCTATAGTATGACTTTTTGGTCATATTTTAGACGACATGCTATAGTATGACTGTTTGATCATATTTTAGACGACACGCTATAGTATGACTTTTTGATCATATTTTAGACGACATGCTATAGTATGACTTTTTGATCATATCTTAGATGACATGCTATAGTATGACTTTTTGATCATATCTTAGATGACATGCTATAGTATGACTTTTTGATCATATTTTAGGACGACATGCTATAGTATGACTTTTTGATCATATTTTAGACGACATGCTATAGTATGACTTTTTGATCATATTTTAGACGACATGCTATAGTATGACTTTTTGACCATATTTTGGACGACATGCTATAGTATGACTTTTTGATCATATTTTAGACGACATGTTATAGTATGACTTTTTGATCATATTTTAGACGACATGCTATAGTATGACATTTTGATCATATTTTAGACGACATGCTATAGTATGACTTTTTGACCATATTTTGGACGACATACTATAGTATGACTTTTTGGTCATATTTTAGACGACATGCTATAGTATGACTTTTTTGTCATATTTTGGACGACATGCTATAGTATGACTTTTTGACCATATTTTAGACGACATGCTATAGTATGACTTTTTGGTCATATTTTAGATGACATGCTATAGTATAGACTGTTTGACCATATTTTGGACGACACGCTATAGTATGACTTTTTGATCATATTTTAGACGACACGCTATAGTATGACTTTTTGATCATATTTTAGACGACATGCTATAGTATGACTTTTTGACCATATTTTAGACGACATGCTATAGTATGACTTTTTGATCATATTTTGAACGACATGCAATTGTATGACTTTTTGGTCATATTTTAGACGACATGCTATAGTATGACTTTTTGATCATATCTTAGATGACATGCTATAGTATGACTTTTTGATCATATCTTAGATGACATGCTATAGTATGACTTTTTGATCATATTTTAGACGACATGCTATAGTATGACTTTTTGATCATATCTTAGATGACATGCTATAGTATGACTTTTTGATCATATCTTAGATGACATGCTATAGTATGACTTTTTGATCATATTTTAGACGACATGCTATAGTATGACTTTTTGATCATATTTTAGACGACATGCTATAGTATGACTTTTTTGACCATATTTTGGACGACATGCTATAGTATGACTTTTGATCATATTTTAGACGACATGCTATAGTATGACTTTTTGATCATATTTTGAACGACATGCTATAGTATGACTTTTTGATCATATTTTAGACGACATGTTATAGTATGACTTTTTGATCATATTTTAGACGACATGCTATAGTATGACATTTTGATCATATTTTAGACGACATGCTATAGTATGACTTTTTGACCATATTTTGGACGACATACTATAGTATGACTTTTTGATCATATTTTAGACGACATGCTATAGTATGACTTTTTTGTCATATTTTGGACGACATGCTATAGTATGACTTTTTGATCATATTTTTGACGACATGCTATAGTATGACTTTTTGATCATATTTTTGACGACATGCTATAGTATGACTTTTTGACCATATTTTGGACGACATGCTATAGTATGACTTTTTGATCATATTTTAGACGACATGCTATAGTATGACTTTTTGACCATATTTTGGACGACATGCTATAGTATGACTTTTTGATCATATTTTAGACGACATGCTATAGTATGACTTTTTGATCATATTTTAGACGACATGCTATAGTATGACTTTTGATCATATTTTAGACGACATGCTATAGTATGACTTTTTGATCATATTTTAGACGACATGCTATAGTATGACTTTTTGATCATATTTTAGACGACATGCTATAGTATGACTTTTTGATCATATTTTAGACGACATGCTATAGTATGACTTTTTGATCATATTTTAGACGACATGCTATAGTATGACTTTTTGACCATATTTTGGACGACATGCTATAGTATGACTTTTTGATCATATTTTAGACGACATGCTATAGTATGACTTTTTGATCATATTTTAGACGACACGCTATAGTATGACTTTTTGACCATATTTTGGACGACACGCTATAGTATGACTTTTTTGTCATATTTTGGACGACATACTATAGTATGACTTTTTGATCATATTTTAGACGACATGCTATAGTATGACTTTTTGATCATATTTTAGACGACATGCTATAGTATGACTTTTTGATCATATTTTAGACGACATGCTATAGTATGACTTTTTGATCATATTTTAGACGACATGCTATAGTATGACTTTTTTGATCATATTTTAGACGACACGCTATAGTATGACTTTTTGACCATATTTTGGACGACACGCTATAGTATGACTTTTTTGTCATATTTTGGACGACATACTATAGTATGACTTTTTGATCATATTTTAGACGACATGCTATAGTATGACTTTTTGATCATATTTTAGACGACATGCTATAGAATGACTTTTTGATCATATTTTAGACGACATGCTATAGTATGACTTTTTGATCATATTTTAGACGACATGCTATAGTATGACTTTTTGATCATATTTTAGACGACATGCTATAGTATGACTTTTTTGTCATGTTTTGGACGACATGCTATAGTATGACTTTTTGATCATATTTCAGACGACATGCTATAGTATGACTTTTTGATCATATTTCAGACGACATGCTATAGTATGACTTTTTGACAATATTTTGGACGACATGCTATAGTATGACTTTTTGATCATATTTTAGACGACATGCTATAGTATGACTTTTTGATCATATTTTAGATGACATGCTATAGTATGACTTTTTGATCATATTTTAGATGACATGCTATAGTATGACTTTTTGATCATATTTTGAACGACATGCTATAGTATGACTTTTTGATCATATTTTAGACGACATGTTATAGTATGACTTTTTGATCATATTTTGAACGACATGCTATAGTATGACTTTTTGATCATATTTTAGACGACATGCTATAGTATGGCTTTTTGATCATATTTTAGACGACATGCTATAGTATGACTTTTTGATCATATTTTAGACGACATGCTATAGTGACTTTTTGGTCATATTTTAGACGACATGCTATAGTGACTTTTTGATCATATTTTGAACGACATGCTATAGTTTGACTTTTTGATCATATTTTGAACGACATGCTATAGTATGACTTTTTGATCATATTTTAGACGACATGTTATAGTATGACTTTTTGATCATATTTTAGACGACATGCTATAGTATGACATTTTGACCATATTTTGGACGACACGCTATAGTGTGACTTTTTTGTCATATTTTGGACGACATACTATAGTATGACTTTTTGATCATATTTTAGACGACATACTATAGTATGACTTTTTGACCATATTTTGGACGACATGCTATAGTATGACTTTTTTGTCATGTTTTGGACGACATGCTATAGTATGACTTTTTGATCATATTTTGGACGACATGCTATAGTATGACTTTTTGACCATATTTTGGACGACACGCTATAGTGTGACTTTTTTGTCATATTTTGGACGACATACTATAGTATGACTTTTTGATCATATTTTAGACGACATACTATAGTATGACTTTTTGACCATATTTTGGACGACACGCTATAGTGTGACTTTTTTGTCATATTTTGGACGACATACTATAGTATGACTTTTTGACCATATTTTGGACGACATACTATAGTATGACTTTTTGACCATATTTTGGACGACACGCTATAGTGTGACTTTTTTGTCATATTTTGGACGACATACTATAGTATGACTTTTTGATCATATTTTAGACGACATACTATAGTATGACTTTTTGACCATATTTTGGACGACATGCTATAGTATGACTTTTTTGTCATGTTTTGGACGACATGCTATAGTATGACTTTTTGATCATATTTTGGACGACATGCTATAGTATGACTTTTTGACCATATTTTGGACGACACGCTATAGTGTGACTTTTTTGTCATATTTTGGACGACATACTATAGTATGACTTTTTGATCATATTTTAGACGACATACTATAGTATGACTTTTTGACCATATTTTGGACGACACGCTATAGTGTGACTTTTTTGTCATATTTTGGACGACATACTATAGTATGACTTTTTGATCATATTTTAGACGACATACTATAGTATGACTTTTTGACCATATTTTGGACGACATGCTATAGTATGACTTTTTTGTCATGTTTTGGACGACATGCTATAGTATGACTTTTTGATCATATTTCAGACGACATGCTATAGTATGACTGTTTGATCATATTTTGGACGACATGATATAGTATGACTTTTTGATCATATTTTAGACGACATGCTATAGTATGACTTTTTGATCATATTTTAGACGACATGCTATAGTATGACTTTTTTGTCATATTTTGGACGACATGTTATAGTATGACTTTTTGACCATATTTTGGACGACACGCTATAGTATGACTTTTTTGTCATATTTTGGACGACATACTATAGTATGACTTTTTGATCATATTTTAGACGACATGCTATAGTATGACTTTTTGATCATATTTTAGACGACATGCTATAGTATGACTGTTTGATCATATTTTGGACGACATGCTATAGTATGACTTTTTGACCATATTTTGGACGACATGATATAGTATGACTTTTTGATCATATTTTAGACGACATGCTATAGTATGACTTTTTGATCATATTTTAGACGACATGCTATAGTATGACTTTTTGATCATATTTTAGACGACATGCTATAGTATGACTTTTTGATCATATTTTAGACGACATACTATGGTATGACTTTTTTGTCATGTTTTGGACGACATGCTATAGTATGACTTTTTGATCATATTTTAGATGACATGCTATAGTATGACTTTTTGATCATATTTTAGACGACCTGCTATAGTATGACTTTTTGGTCATATTTTAGATGACATGCTATAGTATGACTGTTTGACCATATTTTGGACGACACGCTATAGTATGACTTTTTGATCATATTTTAGACGACACGCTATAGTATGACTTTTTGATCATATTTTAGACGACATGCTATAGTATGACTTTTTGACCATATTTTAGACGACATGCTATAGTATGACTTTTTGATCATATTTTGAACGACATGCAATTGTATGACTTTTTGGTCATATTTTAGACGACATGCTATAGTATGACTTTTTGATCATATCTTAGATGACATGCTATAGTATGACTTTTTGATCATATCTTAGATGACATGCTATAGTATGACTTTTTGATCATATTTTAGACGACATGCTATAGTATGACTTTTTGATCATATCTTAGATGACATGCTATAGTATGACTTTTTGATCATATCTTAGATGACATGCTATAGTATGACTTTTTGATCATATTTTAGACGACATGCTATAGTATGACTTTTTGATCATATTTTAGACGACATGCTATAGTATGACTTTTTGACCATATTTTGGACGACATGCTATAGTATGACTTTTTGATCATATTTTAGACGACATGCTATAGTATGACTTTTTGATCATATTTTGAACGACATGCTATAGTATGACTTTTTGATCATATTTTAGACGACATGTTATAGTATGACTTTTTGATCATATTTTAGACGACATGCTATAGTATGACATTTTGATCATATTTTAGACGACATGCTATAGTATGACTTTTTGACCATATTTTGGACGACATACTATAGTATGACTTTTTGATCATATTTTAGACGACATGCTATAGTATGACTTTTTTGTCATATTTTGGACGACATGCTATAGTATGACTTTTTGATCATATTTTTGACGACATGCTATAGTATGACTTTTTGATCATATTTTTGACGACATGCTATAGTATGACTTTTTGACCATATTTTGGACGACATGCTATAGTATGACTTTTTGGTCATATTTTAGACGACATGCTATAGTATGACTTTTTGACCATATTTTGGACGACATGCTATAGTATGACTTTTTGATCATATTTTAGACGACATGCTATAGTATGACTTTTTGATCATATTTTAGACGACATGCTATAGTATGACTTTTTGATCATATTTTAGACGACATGCTATAGTATGACTTTTTGATCATATTTTAGACGACATGCTATAGTATGACTTTTTGATCATATTTTAGACGACATGCTATAGTATGACTTTTTGATCATATTTTAGACGACATGCTATAGTATGACTTTTTGATCATATTTTAGACGACATGCTATAGTATGACTTTTTGATCATATTTTAGACGACATGCTATAGTATGACTTTTTGATCATATTTTAGACGACATGCTATAGTATGACTTTTTGATCATATTTTAGACGACATGCTATAGTATGACTTTTTGACCATATTTTGGACGACATGCTATAGTATGACTTTTTGATCATATTTTAGACGACATGCTATAGTATGACTTTTTGATCATATTTTAGACGACACGCTATAGTATGACTTTTTGACCATATTTTGGACGACACGCTATAGTATGACTTTTTTGTCATATTTTGGACGACATACTATAGTATGACTTTTTGATCATATTTTAGACGACATGCTATAGTATGACTTTTTGATCATATTTTAGACGACATGCTATAGTATGACTTTTTGATCATATTTTAGACGACATGCTATAGTATGACTTTTTGATCATATTTTAGACGACATGCTATAGTATGACTTTTTGACCATATTTTGGACGACACGCTATAGTATGACTTTTTTGTCATATTTTGGACGACATACTATAGTATGACTTTTTGATCATATTTTAGACGACATGCTATAGTATGACTTTTTGATCATATTTTAGACGACATGCTATAGAATGACTTTTTGATCATATTTTAGACGACATGCTATAGTATGACTTTTTGATCATATTTTAGACGACATGCTATAGTATGACTTTTTGATCATATTTTAGACGACATGCTATAGTATGACTTTTTTGTCATGTTTTGGACGACATGCTATAGTATGACTTTTTGATCATATTTCAGACGACATGCTATAGTATGACTTTTTGATCATATTTCAGACGACATGCTATAGTATGACTTTTTGACAATATTTTGGACGACATGCTATAGTATGACTTTTTGATCATATTTTAGACGACATGCTATAGTATGACTTTTTGATCATATTTTAGATGACATGCTATAGTATGACTTTTTGATCATATTTTAGATGACATGCTATAGTATGACTTTTTGATCATATTTTGAACGACATGCTATAGTATGACTTTTTGATCATATTTTAGACGACATGTTATAGTATGACTTTTTGATCATATTTTGAACGACATGCTATAGTATGACTTTTTGATCATATTTTAGACGACATGCTATAGTATGGCTTTTTGATCATATTTTAGACGACATGCTATAGTATGACTTTTTGATCATATTTTAGACGACATGCTATAGTGACTTTTTGGTCATATTTTAGACGACATGCTATAGTGACTTTTTGATCATATTTTGAACGACATGCTATAGTATGACTTTTTGATCATATTTTGAACGACATGCTATAGTATGACTTTTTGATCATATTTTAGACGACATGTTATAGTATGACTTTTTGATCATATT
Organism: Embiotoca jacksoni; assembly: GCF_022577435.1. Taxonomy (NCBI): domain Eukaryota; kingdom Metazoa; phylum Chordata; class Actinopteri; family Embiotocidae; genus Embiotoca; species Embiotoca jacksoni. Next base: position 4,770,928 of record NW_027185378.1, on the reverse strand, counting down.
TTAGACGACATGCTATAGTATGACATTTTGATCATATTTTAGACGACATGCTATAGTATGACTTTTTGACCATATTTTGGACGACACGCTATAGTGTGACTTTTTTGTCATATTTTGGACGACATACTATAGTATGACTTTTTGATCATATTTTAGACGACATACTATAGTATGACTTTTTGACCATATTTTGGACGACATGCTATAGTATGACTTTTTTGTCATGTTTTGGACGACATGCTATAGTATGACTTTTTGATCATATTTCAGACGACATGCTATAGTATGACTGTTTGATCATATTTTAGACGACATGCTATAGTATGACTTTTTTGTCATATTTTGGACGACATGTTATAGTATGACTTTTTGACCATATTTTGGACGACACGCTATAGTATGACTTTTTTGTCATATTTTGGACGACATGATATAGTATGACTTTTTGATCATATTTTAGACGACATGCTATAGTATGACTTTTTGATCATATTTTAGACGACATGCTATAGTATGACTTTTTTGTCATATTTTGGACGACATGTTATAGTATGACTTTTTGACCATATTTTGGACGACACGCTATAGTATGACTTTTTTGTCATATTTTGGACGACATACTATAGTATGACTTTTTGATCATATTTTAGACGACATGCTATAGTATGACTTTTTGATCATATTTTAGACGACATGCTATAGTATGACTGTTTGATCATATTTTGGACGACATGCTATAGTATGACTTTTTGACCATATTTTGGACGACATGATATAGTATGACTTTTTGATCATATTTTAGACGACATGCTATAGTATGACTTTTTGATCATATTTTAGACGACATGCTATAGTATGACTTTTTGATCATATTTTAGACGACATGCTATAGTATGACTTTTTGATCATATTTTAGACGACATACTATGGTATGACTTTTTTGTCATGTTTTGGACGACATGCTATAGTATGACTTTTTGATCATATTTTAGATGACATGCTATAGTATGACTTTTTGATCATATTTTAGACGACATGCTATAGTGACTTTTTGATCATATTTTAGACGACATGCTATAGTATGACTTTTTGATCATATTTTAGACGACATGCTATAGTATGACTTTTTGATCATATTTTAGACGACATGCTATAGTATGACTTTTTGATCATATTTTAGACGACATGCTATAGTGACTTTTTGATCATATTTTAGACGACATGCTATAGTATGACTTTTTGATCATATTTTAGACGACATGCTATAGTATGACTTTTTGATCATATTTTAGACGACATGCTATAGTATGACTTTTTGATCATATTTTAGACGACATGCTATAGTATGACTTTTTGATCATATTTTAGACGACATACTATGGTATGACTTTTTGATCATATTTTGAACGACATGCTATAGTATGACTTTTTGATCATATTTTAGACGACATGCTATAGTATGACTTTTTGATCATATTTCAGACGACATGTTATAGTATGACTTTTTGATCATATTTTGAACGACATGCTATAGTATGACTTTTTGATCATATTTTAGATGACATGCTATAGTATGACTTTTTGATCATATTTTAGATGACATGCTATAGTATGACTTTTTGATCATATTTTGAACGACATGCTATAGTATGACTTTTTGATCATATTTCAGACGACATGTTATAGTATGACTTTTTGATCATATTTTAGATGACATGCTATAGTATGACTTTTTGATCATATTTTAGATGACATGCTATAGTATGACTTTTTGATCATATTTTGAACGACATGCTATAGTATGACTTTTTGGTCATATTTTAGATGACATGCTATAGTATGACTTTTTGATCATATTTTAGACGACATACTATGGTATGACTTTTTTGTCATGTTTTGGACGACATGCTATAGTATGACTTTTTGATCATATTTTAGATGACATGCTATAGTATGACTTTTTGATCATATTTTGAACGACATGCTATAGTATGACTTTTTGATCATATTTCAGACGACATGTTATAGTATGACTTTTTGATCATATTTTAGATGACATGCTATAGTATGACTTTTTGATCATATTTTAGACGACATGCTATAGTATGACTTTTTGATCATATTTTAGACGACATGCTATAGTATGACTTTTTGATCATATTTTAGACGACATGCTATAGTATGACTTTTTGATCATATTTTAGACGACATACTATGGTATGACTTTTTGATCATATTTTGAACGACATGCTATAGTATGACTTTTTGATCATATTTCAGACGACATGTTATAGTATGACTTTTTGATCATATTTTGAACGACATGCTATAGTATGACTTTTTGATCATATTTTAGATGACATGCTATAGTATGACTTTTTGATCATATTTTAGATGACATGCTATAGTATGACTTTTTGATCATATTTTGAACGACATGCTATAGTATGACTTTTTGATCATATTTTAGATGACATGCTATAGTATGACTTTTTGATCATATTTTAGATGACATGCTATAGTATGACTTTTTGATCATATTTTAGATGACATGCTATAGTATGACTTTTTGATCATATTTTGAACGACATGCTATAGTATGACTTTTTGATCATATTTTAGATGACATGCTATAGTATGACTTTTTGATCATATTTCAGACGACATGCTATAGTATGACTTTTTGATCATATTTTAGACGACATGCTATAGTGACTTTTTGATCATATTTTAGACGACATGCTATAGTATGACTTTTTGATCATATTTTAGACGACATGTTATAGTATGACTTTTTGATCATATTTTGAACGACATGCTATAGTATGACTTTTTGATCATATTTTAGACGACATGCTATAGTGACTTTTTGGTCATATTTTAGACGACATGCTATAGTATGACTTTTTGATCATATTTTAGACGACATGCTATAGTGACTTTTTGATCATATTTTGAACGACATGCTATAGTATGACTTTTTGATCATATTTTAGACGACATGCTATAGTATGGCTTTTTGATCATATTTTAGACGACATGCTATAGTATGACTTTTTGATCATATTTTAGACGACATGCTATAGTGACTTTTTGATCATATTTTAGACGACATGCTATAGTATGACTTTTTTGATCATATTTTAGACGACATGCTATAGTATGACTTTTTGATCATATTTTAGACGACATGCTCTAGTATGACTTTTTGATCATATTTTGAACGACATGCTATAGTATGACTTTTTGATCATATTTTAGACGACATGCTATAGTATGGCTTTTTGATCATATTTTAGACGACATGCTATAGTATGGCTTTTTGATCATATTTTAGACGACATGCTATAGTGACTTTTTGATCATATTTTAGACGACATGCTATAGTGACTTTTTGATCATATTTTGAACGACATGCTATAGTATGACTTTTTGATCATATTTTAGACGACATGCTATAGTATGGCTTTTTGATCATATTTTAGACGACATGCTATAGTATGGCTTTTTGATCATATTTTAGACGACATGCTATAGTGACTTTTTGATCATATTTTAGACGACATGCTATAGTGACTTTTTGGTCATATTTTAGACGACATGCTATAGTATGACTTTTTGATCATATTTTAGACGACATGTTATAGTATGACTTTTTGATCATATTTTGAACGACATGCTATAGTATGACTTTTTTTATGACTTTTTGGATTATGACCTTTTTCTGAACTGACATGCCTCAAGTTACTTCTCACTGAAGCAACTCAACCAGCACACAATGAAAAAAAAGTCTCTTTTGGACTTTTTTTTTTTACCTTTGGTTTGTGGCTTACCCTTGCAGGGACTCGCCTTAGGAGGTCTCACCCTCCGTGAACCTTGTGTGTTACCTCGGCGGGTAAACGGCGAACCTCGTGTATTGTGTTACCTCGGCGGGTAAACGGCGAACCTCGTGTGTTGCGTTACCTCGGCGGGTAAACGGCGAACCTCGTGTGTTGCGTTACCTCGGCGGGTAAACTGTGAACCTCGTGTGTTGCGTTACCTCGGCGGGTAAACGGTGAACCATGTGTGTTGTGTTACCTCGGCGGGTAAACCGTGAGTGTTGCATTACCTCGGCGGGTAAACCGTGAACCATGTGTGTGTTGTGTTACCTCAGCGGGGCTCGAACCCGTGTCTTCATGAGGTCGTTTCACGCTGGAAGTCGGCGTTGTAGACCGCAGGACTATCTTCGGTGCCGGAGAATGAGTCGTTGTAGGAGAAAGTGTACCACGGAGTTCACTCAGAGCTTCCAGAGACTCAGCCGACAGTCTGGTTAACTCAACAGGTAAAAGATTCTACTTCACCAAGGTTGCTATTAATGGTTCAGATTCCACCTGTTGATGGTGATTCAACTTTTAGTGAAGTTGAAACGTTTGGGGAATTTGAAAAAGTTTTGCATACACTACACATTACAGGAAGATATTTAATATCACTGCAGACCTCCTTGAAAACATGTATATTTACTGTCCAAAGAATGTCTGTGGCAATTTTGGTCGCATTTAAATGAATATTTGTGGACGGTGGAGGTATAGGTTGCAGTTTTAATTCTTAATTATAATGTTTTTCTTCAAGTTAAGACAAAAATAGTTTAGATAGGACTTTATACATATATTCTAAATTGAAAAAAATAAAACCGCAAAGTGCAAGCAAAAGAATAAAACAGCTTATCGCATGTTCTTGCTTGAATGTAATGTTTTACATTCTGGACTACATGCACAAGTTAGTCATCCATATTATGGATGACAAACTTTACTTTTAGGTTATTAGTTTTGCAGGAACGTGCAAATTCCACGTATAACTTTCCAGGTGAGAATTGAATCTGGTACCTTCAGACTGAGACGACAACGCTGAAAGGTCCTCCACTACGCTGCCGTCCATAACTTGAACGGAAGTCATACTTATAGCATGTCGTGCAAAATATGACCGTGATCATATTTCCGACGACGTATGACTTTTTTTTCCATATTTTAGCCGACATGCTATAATACGACTTTTTTTTAATCACGTGTATCACACCTAGACGCACAAAAAAGTTACATTGCACCGTTATGTCAACTTGACAGGAAGTCCACCATTTTGAATTCATTCGTCATTTTGGGCGATTCTGACACGTTGTACTTTGTCGAACTCCTCCGAGGGATTTTGTCGGACCGACTTGAATTTAGGTTCTATGGATAGAAAACATGTTTGGGATTAAAATTTATCAAAATAATTCGTTTTCATCGATGTGTGTGCCCGTAGCGTGGTGGCCATTTTGAGCGTCTCACCATGAAACTACGAGTTGCTTTAAATCTTATGTACATGGACCGACCTTCTCCAAACATCACAGGTATGATAACAGCCCCGCCCTGAAGACCCCTGTGGGGTAATATTCGCTCATAGTCATAGCGCCCCCTGTTGGCCACTGGAAATGACACTTTTCATACTTTCACATTCTACGTCGAGCTGGTTGATCCCATGAACGTAAAGTCGGGTCACAATAACCTAAACATGTAGTTGATGATATATTGAGACATTCGTTCGACTTTGTCAATGGGCGTCGCCGTGACGATGCGGCAAAGTTGGATGTCTCGCCGTGACACAGGAAGTTTATGTTTAAGGTCAAAGGATGCTTGAAACCTCACGAAACGTGTGACATACATCTGGCGTGGTGAGACAATACATGTGATATATGTGTTTTGTGAGTGGGTGCGGCCAAACGGCTCGAGAGCGCCCCCTAAAGAGATGCCCCGGCGGCCACATTTACCTAAATTCACGAAATCCGGTGAGCACGTGTATCACCCCTGGACACACAAAAATTTACATTGCACCGTTACGTAAACTCGACAAGAAGTCCACTATTTTGAATTTAGTCGCCACTTTGGCCGATTCTGACACGTTGTACTTTGTCGAACTCCTCCGAGGGATTTTGTCGGGCCGCCTTGAATTTAGGGTCTATGGATAGATAACACGTTTGGGATGAAGTCACTCCTTTGACTCTTGCACCACAATTACATGTGATTCATTCTCCCGAGGCTTTTATAGCAGCATTGCATACTACAAGCTTACTATTTCTTTGGTTAATATGTATCTGTTCATCTTCGCGTATGCATTTACTGTGACGATCTTTGCTCATACACAACAATGCCTTCACCAGATGACGATGATATGAGGATATAGTCGACAAGTGTTGACTTGTTCTGACCTCGAGGAAAACATCAAAGACTTCATTCTATTACCTAATTCAACGTAAAAGTGTCATGTACATTCCTGACACATTTTTCGATATGATAGCGATGAAGAAGTGTAACTGTTTTAATTCGAGCACATGAACATATGTCTCCCAATGAGTTGTAGTTATGGCAAAATGCTATGATCTCACAACATATTCACGGGAGGTGGTCACTGCAATATTTTTCTTCATATTTAATGCTTTTTTTTCTAGTCCTGTGTCAACTCACCATCGAGATGGAGGGGCCACCATATTTGTAAAAATCAATACATTTTTCTCTGTTTGCAGCACCTATGTGTTTGTTGCTGATTTGTCACTGTTACCTTTCTGTATTTTGATCAGTCCCACCTAGCAACGCTATCACAGCTGAATGTGTTAACATACTGGCAAAGTAAGCTTAAAGGTATTACTTACAAGATATGAAAAGTGATACCACATTACAGTAACCTACTTTTCAAAAATTGTAAAAGCTAAAAGAATCGGCATGACTGCGACTTCTTTTATGCACACCTTTTATTTCATTGAGGCACAATTTTTTCCAGAGATTCTGGTGCTCTGGTGACATTTTGTATCAGGGAGGGGGACCTTCAGTTTAGCCCTATGTTAACTTAAATGGGGATAAAATGACAAAAGAAAATGTAATCGCTTAGTGTTTTCCAAATGTTATCAGATCAAACAGATCAATTTCTTAGGGGTTCTGATGCCTTTTATTTCATTTATCCACAATTTATTCACCTTTTTACAGCTCCAACAGCAGCGACGGCTGGACCGTCAGAAAAAGGTTGCAGTGCTCACAGTGCACTGGTAAAATTCTTACCCACCAGAAAAAACGTGGACTTCATTTACCAACAGAAGTACAGTACCTCCAGATTGGTTGAGCATCTTAACAAGCCAGCTTTGAAGCCTTGTGAATGGGAAGCCGGTGAGGGATTACATCTTTGTTGCGGAACTAACAGTTTGTTTCCTTGATCGTCTGTAGCAACAGGTTTGGCCTTTAATCCCGAACGATGCATCAAGTCTTTGTAGAAACTGGTATCCTGGAAAACATGAGGTTTGATTCTATCCGCACATTAAATTACCAGCTGTAATTACATTAGCTACTACAGTCATATGGACATGCAACAGCAGCACACAGCAGTTTAGACAGATTTTATTTTGTATCATGAATATCACAACACAAAGAAGTTCCCCCCTAGTTTATTGCCCAATATACAGTGTTGACAGTGTTTGGCATCAATATCAGGTGAATTCCCTCGATTAAAAAAAAAAAAAAAAAACCTTTGTGTATCTGTTTTGATTGTTTCTTGGTGACTTTGGTAATTTAAAGTACATTTCTCACACTCCCGCCTCAAATTTCCCAACCTCGGTGAAGAATTCTGCTGCCGAGTTCACTTATCTTGTTCAGCATATCTTTCATTTGGAAAGATGTAGTGGTTTTGTAGACAGATAGTTCTTTTTTTTGGCGTCGCAGAGTGTGTGTACGTGCTTTGCGTGCTTGTTAACATACATTCCTTCAGTGTGAGAGTTTGGCTCCCCCCGCCATTTGCTGGCCCACTTTAGGGTCTAGAGGAGAGCTGATTAGGGGTCCTGGCAGCGAGGGGATTATCACGCTGGGTCAGACTGTACCCCGCTGGTGTGCACCGAGGAATGCAGGCAAATCAACCAGCGAGCCTATCAGTCAGCCAGTCAGTCGGTCACGCACTGAGTCATCCCATCTGCCAGTCAGTCATCTGCCAGCGAGGCGCTCAGCCAGTCCTCACATGAGATTTGCTTGGCTCTCTATCAGCAACAATTACTTTGTATCTGTGTGTTCCTCTCAACTCACTGCCCCGCTCTCTCACACACACACACACACGCACACACACACACACACACACACACACACACACACACACACACTCACAGATGGTTGATATTATCCTATCTAGGCTGGGTAAAACTGAAGAAAAAAAGTACCTCCTCTTATCTGTTTCTGCTGACCCGATTTGTCCACATTTTAGCAACAGGATACGTTCTGTTTAGGTAATCACGGTTAATGGACCTGGAAAAGGAGTTTGGTATTTTCATATGGGGGGAGAAATTCCCCCTCAGGGGAAAGGGGGTTAAATGTAGCACTCTATTTTGCGCTGAGTTACAGCCGTAAATCGAATTAGTGTAACTCACACTTTGGGAATTGGAAACAACAAAAGCTGCGAATGACATCAGGAACCGAGGAGGAAAGAGGAAGACTAAACCAAAAACCTTCATGCTGACCGATATAGACACACATTTACTGTTACATAAATACCGATAACAACTAAACCACAAATACAAGCAGATATACTGTAGTTGAATGTGCAGTCCATTACCAAGTCAAAACAAGTATAGGACTCTCACAGTGATAGCAAGGTGACAGTGTAATTAATTACATTAAGACAAAAGCAAAAGTCCACAGGAAGTAGAAGATACCGTACCAATGTACTTCCGGAGTCCTTTCGGTAAACAGAGTGCATTACTGTAATATTCACGGAGCAGGAGGAATCACTAACTTTCCTGAGTAAGTATTCCAAGTTACATCGCTTGATCTACATCAGCACACAGTTACACTCATTTTTGTAAGCAGTGGTAGCTCATATACAGTGGGTACGGAAAGTATTCAGACCCCTTTAAATTTTTCACTCTTTGTTTCATTGCAGCCATTTGCTAAAATCAAAAAAGTTCATTTTATTTCTCATTAATGTACACTCAGCACCCCATCTTGACAGAAAAAAACAGAAATGTAGAAATTTGTGCAAATTTATTAAAAAAGAAAAACTGAAATATCACATGGTCATAAGTATTCAGACCCTTTGCTCAGTATTGAGTAGAAGCACCCTTTTGAGCTAGTACAGCCATGAGTCTTCTTGGGAATGATGCAACAAGCTTTTCACACCTGGATTTGGGGATCCTCTGCCATTCTTCCTTGCAGATCCTCTCCAGTTCCGTCAGGTTGGATGGTGAACGTTGGTGGACAGCCATTTTCAGGTCTCTCCAGAGATGCTCAATTGGGTTTAGGTCAGGGCTCTGGCTGGGCCAGTCAAGAATGGTCACAGAGTTGTTCCAAAGCCACTCCTTTGTTATTTTAGCTGTGTGCTCAGGGTCATTGTCTTGTTGGAAGGTGAACCTTCGGCCCAGTCTGAGGTCCAGAGCACTCTGGAAGAGGTTTTCTTCCAGGATATCTCTGTACTTGGCCGCATTCATCTTTCCTTCAATTGCAACCAGTCGTCCTGTCCCTGCAGCTGAAAAAAAAAAACCATAGCATGATGCTGTCACCACCATGTTTCACTGTTGGGATTGTATTGGGCAGGTGATGAGCAGTGCCTGGTTTTCTCCACACATACCGCTTAGAATTAACGCCAAAAAGTTCAATCTTGGTCTCATCAGACCAGAGAATCTTATTTCTCATAGTCTGGGAGTCCTTCATGTGTTTTTTGGCAAACTCTATGCGGGCTTTCATATGTCTTGCACTGAGGAGAGGCTTCCGTCGGGCCACTCTGCCATAAAGCCCCGACTGGTGGAGGGCTGCAGTGATAGTTGACTTTGTGGAACTTTCTCCCATCTCCCTACTGCATCTCTGGAGCTCAGCCACAGTGATCTTTGGGTTCTTCTTTACCTCTCTCACCAAGGCTCTTCTCCCACGATTGCTCAGTTTGGCTGGACGGCCAGGTCTAGGAAGAGTTCTGGTCGTCCCAAACTTCTTCCATTTAAGGATTATGGAGGCCACTGTGCTCTTAGGAACCTTGAGTGCTGCAGAAATTATTTTGTAACCTCGGCCAGATCTGTGCCTTGCCACAATTCTGTCTCTGAGCTCCTTGGACAGTTCCTTCGACCTCATGATTCTCATTTGCTCTGACATGCACTGTGAGCTGTAAGGTCTTATATAGACAGGTGTGTGCCTTTCCTAATCAAGTCCAATCAGTTTAATTAAACACAGCTGGACTCCAATGAAGGAGTAGAACCATCTCAAGGAGGATCAGAAGAAATATACTTATGACCATGTGATATTTCAGTTTGTCTTTTTTAATAAATTTGCACAAATTTCTACATTTCTGTTTTTTTCTGTCAAGATGGGGTGCTGAGTGTACATTAATGAGAAATAAAATGAACTTTTTTGATTTTAGCAAATGGCTGCAATGAAACAAAGAGTGAAAAATTTAAAGGGGTCTGAATACTTTCCGTACCCACTGTACATATATATATATTTTTTTTTACCATGGACTGAAGCAAAAATCACTTCTCTAAATTTGTGTCAAACTTGGGATATCGGTAACGGAAACCTTTGAAATGCTTCAGAAAATCTATCTAAATATAAATCTAAAATAAAACAATGTCGAGGCGTTTTGAATGGCATTCGTGTTTCAAAAGTCACCGTCCACGACTGAAGAAGGTGCATCCGGTCAGGTACACAGGTACCGTAATACTTTCAGCAGAGCTTCTGTTAAGTACATTTTATGTGGAAAAATCACATGAATTTAGCAAAATTGGAAGCTCCCACAAATATTGTGGAGACGGCTTGAACTTATCTCAATTATCAGTGAGTTCGCAATTCCTGGAGGGACTGCTCATTGGTCAAGAGAAAGCCGGTTTGCAATAAACACTGGTATGGATGCACGTAGTCCGCGGAGAACGCCTCCTAATAAGGGTGGTGATCCTGTGACGTTTCCTTTACCATTACTGCGCCATCAAAATGTCCATGTCTGCATTAGTAAGAAGAAAACTTTTTCGTCACGGATTGTACTTTGTACCGTTTGATTTTTAAAAACGAAATTAAAATGATTTCCTCTTGTGCCACCATCAGGGCACATTTCAAACTTTTACACTCATCTTTTAATGCTGCTTTCAGCATACTGCAAGTGTGCAAACACCGACACTGTCAACTCAGTGGCTTTGTGTGTCAGTGCCAAAAACACTTGCCGGAAGCCATCTCGTGACATTTCCCACCTGCTGGGAGGTTGGGGGGGGGGTCGTCACAAGCCATCGCTGCAGTCCTTTCGAGTCAGGGGTTGCAAAACCTATTTTCCCTAAGCGGGACACCACTTCCCTCCCTTTCATCCTCCTCGCTCTGGAAATGAGAGTGACGTTCCATTAGCGAGGGGAAAGAATCCCCCCCACCTTGGCAAGTGAGAGGTGTAATGCGGAGAGCCAATTGCCTAAATGAAATTCCAATATGTGATGAGTGGGAAGGGACAGGCTTTGCTACAGCCAGGGTTGTGCAGCTGCAGGCCGGTGTCCTTTCCAAACTTTTTAGAAGCCACAGTCGTCTGCCTCTTTCCTACCGCCTGCCTCGAGATCTGAAACGCGCTGGAAGGAAATTGAGAACTGGATGGATGGATGCTCTAGTCACAGTTTGTAGGTTGATAGGTGGTTTGTTGATTGGCGTTTGTGCGTGTTGTTTTGCTGGCCAACATCTAGCCCAGACACTTACAGCACTTCCTCGCTTACATAATCTGATTTTCCATCTTTTTTTTTTTTTTCTCCACATTAAACAGAGAAGGTAATTTAAAAAACAGCCCGAACCTTTGGCTGTTGTCGGTAAAGGGAAGGGAAACTCTACAGCAGGTAAGAGAGGAACACAGAGGATGTGCATGAGTGTATTCATGTTTGCGTCCCCCTTACTCGAAATAAGGTAGGTCCCTTGTCGTCAGCGTGATAATGTGTTTTCCTGCCGGGATAGGAGATGAAAGCCCTTTTTTATCTGTGCAGCCACTGGAAACCTCATTTCCTGGTCCGGTTTTCCTTCCGGACGCTCCGTCCACTCACCCCCCCCCCCCCCCCACCCCCAGCTGCCAACGCTGAGTCTAGGGGGAGAAGGATAAAAGACCAAGGGAGATACGTGGATGGAGGAAACAGAGTGTAGATGGAGATAAAGTGGGGGGAGGGGGGGGGGGGGGAGCTCGTGTCATGTCAGGTTTTCAGGCAAGTGCTGACCAATGCTAAAACACAGTTACCAGCAAAACAAATTCCAGAGCAGAGACAATTTGCTAGAAAGCATACGTGGTGCTGGTTCAGAGATGTTTATTTTTAACTACGCATTCATGTAGACGCCTGGTCACGTACCTGCTCATGTGCTCTGCGTGTTACTTGAGGAATCCACTGGTGGGCACGCCATTAGAACTAACGATATCGATAGAACTTACACATTTGCATAAAACATACAAATGGCGACATCACCATATTATTTTGCTCTCGGTGGAACATTAATGGATAAAACTGCCGAGCCAGTTGAGGCGTCTAATGGTGGGGACGAAACACAGCGCCGGCCCTCTTCAGCAGCACTTCCGATCGTGCTCGAACACATTGGTCTCAGACTTGTTTCCATTTTTTTTTTGCAGGTTTTCATGTCAACGTTTTCACTGTGCAGACGACACGTTGTACAGATGGAGGTAATTACGGACTTGATCCATCGGCTTGTCTTCAAAACGTCCTCCTTTCGCCGTCTTTGCTTTCGTGCCTACCGACCCTGTCACGTCTCGGCGCTGCCCCTGGTGTTCACCGTTCAGATTGCATCTCATTTCTGAGGAGGATGTGCACAACCAACATCGAAAAACAGACTTAGGACACGTGAGGAGGAGGGGGGGGGGGGGGGGGGCAGCCACAATGCACGAGAAGATCTCCAGCCGAACGGTCTGAAGCGGGCGTCACGTAACGGGGTTAACGTTCATTGGCCTCTTCAACATGCCATATTACTCACCTTGCAAACATCCCTCTTCAACGACTTCACAGCTGCCTTTTTTGTTTATACCTAATCCAGATAGTGTTGTTTCTCTTGTCAAAACCTGCCAGAAGACAAACCAAAGGAGAAGAGTGAGAGGCAGCAATGCCAGTGACTCTGCACTTAGGCACAGTGGAGCTTGAAGCTTAATGCTGTTGAGCAGGTACAGTATATCATATTTTTCTATCGTTACTCTCGTAGTTCAATGTAATATTAATTTGCTAATTATATTATCCAATAGTTGTTGAGACGCTTTAGTCATGTGGATAAGAGGACACTTCGAACTGCTGAGGGCGCAATAAAAAAAAAAAGCGAAGGGTCCTCTCGGGGGACCACGACTGAACTTTAATGGCATCCATCTAATAGTTAAAGACATATTTCAGTGCGGATCAAAGAGGTGAGCAGAGCGACCGATAAACTGGCAGGCAGACAAACAAGGATGGCCAAAAACAGAAGCAGGAGCTGGAAGTATTATCAAATCTGCAAATCAAATATCAAAAGGAACCTCGGGCTCCTGAGGAAGTGCAGGAACTACCAGGAGAGTAAAGCGGAGTCGTTGCAAAGAGACTTGACTTTATCAGCTGCTAAAATAGAAAATGTAACAGCGTTGCATTGATTTTACGGCAACGAAGATGTTCTGTGATAATCAAAATCAAAGTCTGAGCACTGACAGAGCATTAATCAGCGAGTGACAGGTCACATCTTTCAGATTTCTCTTTTCTGTCGTCTTCGTCGTGAGCTGCTGCCAAGCAGAGGAGTTGAAAAAGAACAGGCGCCATTATGTAGGACTGTAATTCAAACGTGGCTTATTTATTTATGACTACTGTTGAGAGGCATACATTACAGTGCAAACCATTCTTTGGCAAAGGTACAATACAACTGTCATGATAGGTGCTAGTATATCCACATTGACCACTGGTTAAGGGACACTGTAGGTAAAGCATGTTCAGTCTTGAAGAGCAGTGCATTCCATTGACAATTTTTTTTTTTTTCAAGGGGAAATGAATAGAGGGAACCAGAAACAACAAAAAAAACCAAAAACAAACAAACAACAACAACCAGAAAATAAAAATGAAGTGATACAATAGTCAAATCGATGTGAAGACCGCTAACGATGAGAGCTCACAGTGATTTGGCAGCCAGACCTTGGGACGATTGACAAAATGCATTCAGCCCGTTACTGAGACAGAAAGAGACTCATACACTCATTCATGCACAGAGTTTATGAAAATATATCAAATAAAACAAAACAAAAAAATCTGTAAAACACACACACACACACACACACACACACACATGAGAACACATAATGTAATACATGGTATAACATGGTATTTTAGGAGAGGCCACAGTCAGAATAACCAAACTGTAAACACACAATTGGATGAACAAACCTGTCCGGTATATTTGAACATGCGATAAAAAACGACTAATTTACCAGTGTGACTGCCAGCCCCCCAGTAATCTGCGTGGAATCCTGAATGGAACATCCCGCAGGGTATCATATCTCTGTTCAGTGACAGATGTTTGCTCAGGACGTGACCACGTAAAGAAAACAATGGAAAGGAGCGCGGCAGCTGCGGCTGCTTTAACACAAATGAGAGCAAAGCAAAACAAGGAAAACGAAAATCGTGACTTGTGTTACGCTAAGTGAGCCAGTGCATGGGAGTACAACGAGTGGTTTTCATCTATGTACAGTACACGTGAAAGGCCCCCGCTGATGGGAGTGAAGTGTCTCGCAACGGCAAGACGGATGAAGGCTTGTTTTTGTATCGACACTGTATTCCAATCGTCCTGCACCCTTCCCCGCCCCCCCTCCCGCCCCGCCTCCCCCCCCCCCCCCTTCTGCCCCACCCAGCATTACCCTCGCTTCCCCTCTCATCTGGCTTCCATTACAGTGGAATGAGGGTCAGAGGGCCAGAGAAGCCGGCGCTCCACACATGCTCCGCGAAATGACGTCACTCCAGACTCAAAAAAAATCTTCAATATGGCAAAGAAACGCGAGCAGGGTAACCATTCCTCGCCTACATCGACACTGAAGACCGTCCTCTACGGTGGGGGGGGGGGGGGGGGGGGGGGGGACATTACACATGAGCAGAAAAATTGAAAGAGGAGGGGGGGGGGAGGAAAGGAGGAGTCAAAGTGGATGCTTGACAAAGGAATGCATGCGAGAGTGTCTTTGTGGAAACTGGAGCAGAAGAGCTGCAGGTCCATAACAGCAAAACAACAACAACAACAACAACAAAAAAAGCAGTCAATAGTTTAAGGAGCAGTCCTTCACTTGTGTGTACAGTGCTGTATGGACTGAAGGCGATGCATGACTAAAACACAAGTATGAGCAGGTCAGAAGGAGAAGAATACTGCTGTGATAAGAGTTAAGGCTAAATCCTGACCATTACAACATTCATACATAGTTTCATAGATAGAGACATGCTTTTTTTTTTTTTTTTAATTTTTTTAAGTAAATGTAGAAGTTACTAAAATCATACATTTGGCTTTATAAAATGGAGAGAAATACCGGGATAAAGTTCAACAACGTTACAGTGGTAAAAAAAAAAAAAAAAAAAAAAAAAAATTGAAATTCTTTCACTGCGTCCTGAAAGCAAAAGTGAAACTTCGAAAGGAGCACAACAGTGCGAGAGCTGGATCGAGTGTCCTGAATGGAGAGCACCACGAGGCTCCACCTCACTCAAGCTCAGGACAGGCCAGCAGAGACAATCGAAGGAGGTGAAACATGGATAGAGGAGCAGTTATCAGTAGACATTTCTTTAAGGGCTTCACATTATCTTCATATGTAAGCATTTTCTTTTTCTTTTTTTTCTTTTTTTATACAAGAAGGGAAAAACAAACACATAATTGTTATGTGATGTAAAGCACCGTGGGTTAAACGATGAAGTAACTCTATTCATTAGGTCTTTTAACTGAATAAACCAATCCTCCCCCTTGTGATGTATCATTAAAAGACATATACTGAGTGTATATAGGTTGCTTGGCATACAAAAGACAATACTTTTTAAAGTTTGTATTTAGTAATGAAATCGTAATAAAAAGGGGAAAATAGCACCAGTTTTCGGCATCTCTAACCTGAGAAAATTTCGTGAGACAACAAAATGGCCGCCGGCTTCCAATCTACTTCCTCTTCCTGCTCGTCGACGGCAACCGGTCGTTGGTTTTGCCGCGTTTAGTCGCAGGAGAGCGAACGGCGGCCGGTTGCACGTCAGGAGCCCCCGGCGAGCAAAGAGGAGAGGTTTGTCCGTCTTGTTTATAATCCACCCATTCATTCATCCGTCCGTCCGTCCATCCGCCCAATCAGTTCACAAATAAATCCATCTAGTAAATCGCCGGCTTGCGGGGCCGGGGAGGGGGGGGGGGGGGATTTCAAACCGAGTCTCCGGCTGCTGGCCTTGGAGGGTGCAACGAGCTGAAATGAAACAAAACAACAAAAACAACAAAATCTCCCCCTCCCCTGATCGAAGAAAACAAAAATACAAAATTGAACATAACCAAAAAAAACACTTGAGGCGAGGCTATTGGGTCTATCGAGGTTTGGCCGGCGGCTGCGGGTCAGCTCACCGTCGTGAGTCTCGTCTCCTCTCTCGATACGTCTGACTGCGTTAACTCTCAAGACACCGGAGCTGTTTCGTCAGGAGGATTGTCCGGGGGGTGGGGGGGGCGGGGGGGGGGTCCTGAGGGCTTATCCGTGTCGGGCGTCTGCTTTCGGCCGCCCGTCGACGCCCGCCCGCTCGAGGCACACCGGGCAGCAGGCGCCTTTTAGCTTGACGGGCCGTTTGCACTCGGCTGCCGGACAGGACTCCACGAAGCAGGTCACCTGGGCGTCCTGCGGGGGAGGTGTGGGGGGGAGGGGGGGGACGGGACAGGAAGGGACAGTCGGTCAGTTGTGTTCTTTAAAACCGGAGGCGCGCTTTCATTCTCTGTCTCAGGCTGCCGGCTGTTCCAACTAATCTCACACCAAATAAGTGGAAGCCTTAAAAGTCCTCCTTTATTAGAAAATAGTTATATATGTTTTAACAGTTTTTTTTTTCTTTTTTTTTCCCTCCGTTCACAGATCAAAGTCTGAACGTCGGGCTTTTTTTTTCCCTTTTTTGCGCCGATATTAGTCCATAAACTTCACAGAACGTGCAAAAGACGTCAACGGTAACTGAAAAGTTTTACCCGGCGATAAAAGGGCCCGACGACAAGGCTGAACAGAACAACAAAGCGCTTTGTTTTAGAGTAACAGCATGATGTGTCGAGCCAGACGGTTCTTTCCCAGACAGTCTTTCCTCATTGTGCTTCTGCCTGCCAAGTTGAATTATTGCAGAGGTCCTCCAATTACAGAGACTCTAGGAAGGCGATAGGGTTTTTTTTTTTTTTTTTGGGGGGGGGGGGGGGGGGGGTTGGAGGGAGGGAGAAACTGACGGGTGTGTTATCAGATATAGTGAGCAAAAAAAAAAAAAAAAAATGAAAAAAAAAAATTGAACATTTGAATTGAAAGACAACAACACAATGTAAGCGGGAGGGAAAGAGAGGCCTGGAGGAGAACGGAGCCAGTTAGGTTTGGCATGGGGAGCCATCACCTTTGCCAGCAGCTGGCATCAACAAGGCGTCAGAGATAAAGGATGAAAGCCAGAGAAGTGGCTGGTATACACACACACACACACACACACACACACACACACACACACACACACACGCACGCACACGCACACACACGCGCACAAAGCACTGCGGGGAGAAAGCGGTGCCAGGAAAAGCACGCTGCCAAGAGGTGCTTGAAAAGGTGAACCGCTTCCAACGGCGACAGACAAAGAGGAACTGGGGCATTTAAACTGAGCGGAGTCCCGCAGAGTGTCTGAGGCTGACGGACGGACGGCCGGCCCTCAGCGAGAGAAACGCCGATATGCCGATTCGAGTTTCAAAAGGAAAGAATGCAAGCGTCGCGGGCGCGGGCGTGTTCCCGCGGTGTTGTGCTTCCGCGTGGTGTCCAACCTACTCTGCATTCACACGCGGCGCAGGAGTCCTTTTTCCACCGTTCTCCGTCTGTGCGCTCGCGCCCCTCGCTATCAGTGCAGTCGGTCTTGCTCAGACGGGTTTCAAGTCTTTTAATCTGCAGAGGTACAAAGACAACAACGTTTCAATAATTACCAAAGACTTTTAAAGCAGCAGTTGACCGCAGGACACGGTCGGGATTGCCGGGACGCCACCCTGAGGAATTCACTGTGCCCGCTGACATGCTAATGGGAAATATGTAAAGGGCTTTTGGTTGTGTCAATGTCTTAGCTAGTTTTTTTTTAAGATGCAACTTGGGTAAGACATGTTTCGACTCATGGAACAAATACTAGGAAGGCAAGAGGGTTGCCCAACTCTCAGTGCCTCAGAGTGCCTTTTAGGCAACACAGAGTTTCAGACAAAGATTTCCCCATCCTCCTGAACATAAAGATTTATTTTCAATTTACCTCATACAAAAATATATATATATATATATCAATTACCTCCACTCTCTGGATAAAAAGCATCTCCTAGAATTACTCTAAATAACCACACTATATGCCGAGGGTGCTTCATAAACCCTCTCATCAATTTTCATCTTCCATCAGATGAAAATGACACTTTTTTTTTTACTTTGGTGTCAATCTGCTGTCAAAACACATGTCCTCTCGCGTTCATGGACGTTATGTCTCCGGTGCCTGGTGTCAGTAAAGAAACACACCTGCTTTCGTAAGCTTGTGATCGTCTTCTGCATGTCGGACACAAAATCCTGGAACTCACTGATTGAGGGCTCAGTGCTCTTTTTGGAGGTCACGGTGACATTTACAAGACTCCCCGGGGCTTCCTCCACCGAGCTGCGAAATGACAAAATGCGCAGGTTTAAAATGACATTGTAATTGTGTAGCTATCGTTTATATGGTGTTTGCAGGCCCATTCACTATTTGCGTAACACATACCAGTGCAGAATGCCCGATTTCTTGCAGGAAACATTTGAAACCATAAATAGCTGAATTTAAGTCTCACGGAAGAGCTCGGCATGAAGTAAACATTTCAGTAACATAACATCACACACTGACACCGCAGAGCTGAAAATACATTTCAGCGCGTATAGAATATCGAATTTCCCCCTTTTTAGTACCTCACCACCAAAATGCAGATGATGAATTCATCAAGCTTGTCACGGATTTTTTTTTTGTTTTTTTCGCACATGAATTCCTGATGTTTGCTGTGGTACCTGTTCTCCTGGATGCTGTCGACAGGTTTGTCCTCGCTGTAGCTGTGCTCGGCTGATCTGCGTCCCCTAAAGTGGTACGACAGGGCGTTGAACTGACCTTTAGTTCTGCAGTCTGGTGGGTCAAACACACAACACGACACACTGCAGTTCACCAACAGAGGAAAAAAACAATCGTATAGAGTCGTCATCGTTTTGCCGCACAGCAACTGAGAACCAAGTTATATATTTTTTATTCTACATGATAAAAAAAAAAAAATGCAAAAAAAGCAAAACTAAAGGAAACACACATTAGAGCATTGAAAAAAAAAAAAAAAAAAAAAAAAAAAAAAAAATGGAAACAACATGTATAGTTTTGTCCTCAAAGACAACAACCACTCGCGATGCACATGCAACAGGAAACCATGACTTCAAAGGACCCATCTGGGGCTCACTGAATGTCAGCAAAGTGCATCGAGAGACGGGTCACAATAAATGTGAGGAAGGACTGTTGAATGGAATCAGGAGGGCTGCATCTTTATCGGAAAGTTTAAAGCCGGCCGCTCATCCTCAGGGTGCCTTCGATTCACCAGACAACCTTCTTTAGAAAAAAGATAAAGACTTTCTAGGAACCACAAAACTTCCTGTCGTACGCCGAGATAGAAATGAGCTGCTTTACACGCGCGCACACAGGAAACTCTACGTGTGGCTGATAAATCAAAACAGGCTCCTCCCTCCTTCTTGCTGGCCGGATATTCTCTGTTTATTAGCTTTGCTCTTTCCTTGTACGGTACGTTTTGTCAAAGCAAAGAGCGACTGGGTCAGAATCTGGGATGAAAGAAGAATTAATTAAGAGATAGCGTGTATCCCGAATTAAAATGTAAGTTAAAAAAAAAAAAAATAATAATAAACAACTGCTTGTTCTTGTTCTGTAAAATGAATTTAAACTGGCTTTATTATGCCTTGCATCAAATGCAATCTTAAGACTTAGTCATGTTAATTTTGGGGTTGATCCTGTCAAAAAGGGTTTGATCACTCATTATAATAATCATGATGATTTTTTTTTGTTGTTTTTGAGTTTACTGCATCGTATTTAGATGTGTTTCTAACAACCTGACCTTTTGCAAGTGAACGTGTCGAACGGAACTCTTCCTTACCTTCGCAGCAGTCCTGCCACATGCGCAGGTCAATCTGAGGGACGTCGTCACAGCTGCTGTAGCCGTGGGGCAGCTCGGCCACTCGGAAGACATCCTGCTGGATGCGGGTGATGTTGTCCCCGTTGTCACAGAGCACCCGGGTCAGAGAAGCCTGCTTCAACTGGGTGAGCTGGGCAGGAGTGAACAAGCCCGGGTTTTCATACCAGAACCTGAACAGGACAGGAACAGAATGAGGAGATGGGAGAAACGCTTGGTATTATATGGCTTTAATTATATGAGAGCCAGAAGTTTAACACCCCTCGTGGCATTCTACCGTAACGCTCCCTTTACGTAAGAGGGGCGGGGACAGATATGTCGCCTCGTAGTCCTGAATAATCGTATTCACCTAAAGTACTGCTAAAAAAGCTTCAGTTAGTATCATGCTTTGGTTTTATTTTTCATCACGAACCAAAAGCCTGACCTTAACACACAACATTATAAAAAAAAAAAGAAACTAAAAAGCAACCACGAAGTACGCAGGACAATGATTGAAAGGGTGAACCGGAGGCCTTCTTTTTTTCATCAGGCAATGTGTTTGTGAGATGTGTTGTGATCTTTCTTGCACCTGTCACCGTCTCGCAGGCGTTTGAACTGCGCTGCAAGCAGACACATGAGGGTGGGCCCCAATCTGCTGCCGGGGACCAGGTCTTCAGCCATTAGGGCAGGGAACAGGTCAACGTTCAGAGGAGTGCCATACAGCCTGGGGGAAGTGGGGTTGGGGGGGGGATGGTCAGGGACACAAAACCATATGTAAATATAACGTGGTCCAGAATTATTATGAGGCGCAAGATTCCCTGAAGTGATTCAAACGAGTCAAACCAAGATTGTTTCTTTCAAAATGCTGACAAGAACCCTATAAATGGCTCACTTTTCTTTTTTTTTTTTTTTTTACATGCAGGGCTCAAGCCAAATTACGTCAAATTCAAAAAAAAAAAAAAATATGAGGAACGATCTTGGGCGTATAATTACCTCTGTAGTTTCTCTCTGACGTTCGCATTCTTAATCTCGTTCCTCAAATCATCAAACGTCTGAGCCGAGGTCAGGTTACAGAAGGTTCTGTAGTCGTTATACGGCGGTATGCCGTGATCTCTTCCTCTCTGTATGTTCATGGCGGCTAGGTCCAGAGCCACCGCGTGGGCCATTGAGAATAACCTCTCCGTCAGCTCTGTGTTCAGAAGCTGCGTGGAAACACGCATTTTACCGGCGACGCCGAAGAGCCCGCGGATCAGCGGGTCGATGCCCCCCTCGTTCACGATGCGGAATGGGGAGAAGAAGGCCCGGTGCAGGGAGATGTGTCCCTGGGGGATAGGTTGGAAGTCCTCGTCCAACCTGTAGAGTATTGGGTTGATGAGCGTGTGCCCAAAGCGGAACGCGGCTGTTGCAAACGCATTGAGGATGCCAGCGTTTATATTGGGGTTATAACCAGCGTAAGGCTCCATCATCTTTACGCCTGCCTCGCCGAGGATCTAGGAGAAAAAAAAAAAAAAGGAATATGTAAGTATTTCTTCTTATTATCACGCTATTACTATTAACAATGTAACTAGCAGCTGTTACCTTTGGCAACCAGTGACTGTAGGTGATGTGCTGCATCTGGGCGCCCACTATCTTCCTGGCCTCGTGGTAGATGGTGTCCCCGTCCCAGTGGGGGTTCAGTCTCAGCAACTCGGTAGCTATGCGGTTGTGTTCCCTGAACCACACCGTGTGCATGGCAGTCAGACCGAGCTGCTCATTGGCACGGTGGTCTCCAGCTAAGAAACACGGAATTGGACTCTCGTTCTCGTCCCTCATGCACTCGGTGGGGGGTCCGGTGGCGAACGGCAGAAGCGGCTTTCCCGTCCGCTGTATGATTCCTTGCCGGAGCAGACCCCTTTGACTCGCCAGGTCGCGGATTTCCTCCGACTCGTGCCGCGAGTTACCGTAGACGTTAGACGCGTCAATGTAAGAGGTCAGCTGGTTGATTTGCTCTCTTGGATATACGCTGTTCATGAGTAGAGACGTCATCCCGCTGCCACACACGGGACTGGACCGGACAAAGAACATGCAGCGGGCGCCGCTCCGCAGCTGCCGAGGGTCATTCGGCGGGAACTGGATCGGGAAGCACGGCGGGTCATTGGTGCAGACCTGGGCGCACAGCTGGCCGTCCGAAAACCGCGACTGGCTGAGGGCCGCCACTGTCGAGTCCATGTCGTGGTCGAGGAACTGACCCCACTGCATCAGCATGTGGGTGTAGCGGTCATCGGGGGTGATGGTCTCTGTTCCGATCATCGTGGTGGACACCAACCTCGGCAGGGGCAGCCTGTGTCCGTTATGGAGCTGATCGGTGGCTCCCCTCGGCAGGTTGAAACCGTTATCGTAGACGGATTTGAGGAGTCGCTCGAAGGCCGTGAGCGAGGCGCCCCACATGGGGTGCTGCAGGTTGTTGCAGGTGCCGTCGTGGCTGCGGTACTTTTGGTGGAAGCAGATGTCAGAGCAGTTGTTGAAGCGGCGGTGGGCTGTGCAGCCGGATAGGTTGGCGATCACCTCCAGGAAGTGGGGGGACACCAGGTCATTGTAGCGAAATGCTGTGGAAAGGCAACAAAAATTGAATCTGAATGAACATTTAAAGGCTACAGATTTGTGAAAATAATGACACACCAATCCGTTCACCTAAAGAACGTTCGGAAAGCTGTTCTACCCTGAATCAATTAGTCCAGTTATTAACCTGGTACGAACCCCTTTTTAAAGGACGTACGGATGACGATCATTGTTGTTAACGCAAGACCGAAGTCCTTTTTCCTCTATCTCTGTCTGCGTGAGCACTTCAGCCACAGAGAACAAAGGAAAGAGGGACTCATTCGAGAGAGGAGAGAAAAGAAAAACCCACCCCCACACAACCAGGTTTTAAGCAGCGTTATTGGTCCACAGCGTGCTTGGCATGGTTTGATTTGACATAACCTTATTTTAGAAACCTTTCAATGAACCCACTGTCTTAAGAAGCATGGCACTAGAATGAACAGTAACCAGTAGTGTCTGGTAATACGATTCACACGCGCACATGTATCAAATATTTGTATAGGGTTGATGCAGTCATTTGCTGCTGCTGGCTCTGACAGCGGAAATAACCTCGTGGTGTCTCGAGGGCACAGGTCGCAGTATGTCGCAAACCTGCCCTGACTCGCTTTGATATGCCAGAGTGCCTCTGTAAGAGCTTCAATGTGCAGCATATCAATGCGTGTGTGTGTTTGTGTGTGTGTGTGTGTGTGTGATTTGTCAGCAATGCGGTGTTATGGTTACACACGAGCACAAGTGTTAAGTGTGTGCTACCAACCTCAGTGAGGGTTGGATGAGACTTCCTGTGTAAACGGAAAAGCCAGCCTCATTAATGGTGTGTATATTTGTATGTGTGAGAGTTCAAAGGAGAATAGGGAAACTGTGGCGTTGCCCTCCCAGGTCGAGTCGAGATATAATAAAAACAGCTTTTTTGTTTTGTTTCTGCTGACGGGCACAAAGCTCTTTTGTTAGCTTTGTTTGGGGCCGCTGCAACAATGAAAACTTGGTTGTTGGCATAAGAAATAAAAACACACTCTCTCTCTCTTCATATCTCACAAAGCTCTATTTCTTTCCCTTCTCCCCCCCCCCGCCCCCCCACCACTAACTTCCACCTGAATTTCTGGACGACCTGTAACTCTTCTCAGTGTTTTACACGCTATTATTTATAAATCAACAATATACACGTAATTCATTGATTCAGAAAAACTGTCCAACCCCCCCCCCCCCCCACATCATGTATAATTACTGACTTTGTACACACCTAGCCTTTTGATATTACGCTGTTACATGTAGCCCCTCCATTACAATGAATGCTTTCATGCACCATAAAGTCAAAATTCACAGTGCTGCAGCTTTCCTCCGCAGACCATTGGACAGCTGTTCCATTTGTATGTCAAAAGCACACAAAGTCTGATTCTTATGCATATAAACATCCAAATCAATCCATGCTCCCCCAGCCTCCCCGCACGCATGTATAATTGAGACAATCTGTGGACCAACACAAGCAATCTTAAAATTTGCCCAGTACTCAACAGTGATTGTAGGTTAAGTGTTACGCGGTGCGACATAGGACCAATAAAACTGTTTACAGGCTCGTCGTCAACTGCTCCACGATTACGTCGATATCCCCTGAGGTCATGCTTAAGAGAAAATGGCAGACAGATGGGGGGGGGGCTTATACACAGCCAACTGTTGCTCGTGGTAACATGGTCAGTCAGACAGAGAATTGAATTACTGGCTTCACAACACTTAGCTTAGGAAACGGGAGGGGAGCTCTGCACTGAATCCAGTGAGAATTAAGTAGGAAGTATATTTTGGAAGAATTGGCTTTTTTTTTTTTATTTTAAAATTAAGAGCCAATAAATGTGTACCTGAATTTGGATGATGGGTTTGAAATTGAAAAGGTTGGTGCTATACAACAGCTTATTGTTTGAGGATTGAAATATTTGATTGAGAAAAAAACAAAAAAACAACTCACGAGTGTCACTAAGTGGATAAAAGATTCTGATTAACAATGTGCATTCCCAATTTAAAAATAAAAAAGCTTAAATACAGAGTTTGACAATTTCAGAAAATCATGATACGTGGTACATGTCGCCCAACTTGGCTGGTTTACCGGCCAAAGTTATTACCCAAGGTGAACATTTCATTAAGGCAATAAAGGGTTAATCTAGAGTGTCTTAATTAAAAGGTACATTTTTTTTCTCTCTTTAATTCAAGTAAAAAAAAAAGAAAACATATCCCATCCCCTGGAGGGCTAATGGGCAGGGCACATACGAGGTAACAAAAACATTGGTGATTCAGTTCCAGGTAGGGATGTTTGCGATGCGTCATAACCCTCCCAACACTGTCAGCTCTTCAAACACAGCTAAAACAACAACGACAAAACAAGAATCTGCATCTTTACCTTTCAGTTTGTATTGTGAATTTTTTAACTTCGTGTTCATTTGAATTGCTCTTTTTGTCATTTTGTACAGCCACATTTGACAAAAGCAGATCTGAGGTCGCTCATTCAAATCTTATAACTCTCTGACTTTTTCATCTGTTTTTTTTTTTGTTGTTTGTTTTTACAATGACAGATAAGATCAGGCAAAAAACTAGCAAAGGTACAAAAACCCGGTTATATCATTGACGCAGTGGCACAGTATATTACTTTATTTGTTAGCCTCACCGGTGCCGTTGGTGTCCACCATGAGGCCCTGGTTGACGTGGTTCTGGATGAGCAAAAGAGTCTGCTCGAAGATCTCCCCGGCACGCGCCTGCTCCACCGTGTAGGGGTCGCGAGGATACCGGAAGAGAGCAAGCAACTCTCCTGGGGTACGAGGCTGACTGGAGGGATGAGGGATGGGGAGATTGGAGTACACGAGGGAGGTGGGAGAGAAGGAGAGAGTGATGAAGGAGAGGGGACAATAAATACGATGTTAAGAAGAAAATAAATGACGTCAAAGCATGGTGAATTTTTTTTTTTTTTTTTTTTAAAAAGAAAGCAGGAGAAAAGATGCATTTCAAATTGCCTTCTGCAAATGACATTCTTCGGAAATAAGAGATTTCATTTTCCAGAAAATTTCTCCACGGCAGCTTTTGCAGGTCAGAGAGTTGAAACAAGGAGAAGTCCAAAACGTGCGAAAACATCCGAGTCATTTCACTCATGAGCTGAATCTCTTCCATCATGAGCTTATTACTGAGTTTTGTGTGCATGGTTATGGGTTGTTCCTGCTTCCACTCCCTCATGAAGAACACTGGACTGCTTTACGCTCACCTCAAACTCTTTTCACCATACATCCGGCTCTAACCTTTAAAGCGTAACCAGACAGAAGGGTGTGGTGAACATCAGGCCATGTACCAGATCCAGAGGTATTCCACCCTCCCTTCTATATAACTGCCTGGTGGTTGTATACCTCTGCCAACGTGTCAAGTTGCACTTTACAGTCTGTCCAGACTCTTATAATATATGCAATAAAGACTTTGATGGCATTTGGACAATACAGCTAAAATGAAGTTTTATGCTTCAAATATATACATCGCGACAAATTCTCCCGACATGGATGCTTGACACGCATATTCAACCTGATAACAGAAGATCTATAAAATCACCACAGTTTCAAGTTGAGCACCGAAGATTAGTGTCACCAATTCAGTATCTGACTAAAGGTCAAATATGGGCACAATGTCTCCTTCTGTTCCTGGGGTTATGGCGAATATTATGCATTTTTATCTGTTCTTATGCATCTCATTTCTTTTCTATATTTTTAAATGTTCCTTTATATCTGTTTTTATGTGAAACACTGAATGTAATTATCTTGCTGTAAAGCACTTTTGAGTTGCGTATCTTGTATGAAAGGTGCTATACAAATAAAGTGTATTATTATTATTATTATTATTATTATTATTATTATTATTATATACAATATCATCACATCATCTTTGTTACTATTAGACATTTGTGTGAAATTTTTGTTATAATTAGTGTATGAAAGTTATGGCCACAAACAATGTTTTTTGTGAGGTCACAGTAGCCTTCCCCTTTGACCACCAAAATCAGATCAGTTCATTTTTCAGTTCAGGTTTGTGCCAGATGGAATGAAATTCCCTCGAGGCATTCTGGATATATTACTGGGATATTTCTGGGATGGACACGAGGTTCCAGTGACCTCAGATAACCAAAGTACAACCAGTTCATCCTTGAGCCAGTGAACGTCTGTGCCCAAATTTGAAGAAATTCCATCGAGGCGTTCCTAAGATGTGTAAATGAGAAAAAAAACAACATTTTTGGCATAAAAAAATAAATAAATCAGGCTCACTTTTCAAACATATTCATAAATGGGGCACATGTAATTAAAAAAATGTCCCCTTGTGGATTAATAAAGTAACTACCTAACCTAACCTATGCTAAAATACTATTGAAACACACTGGGACTTTATCCGCAAAAGTACCACCGGTGAGTTTAAATGAACTGTTCATGTAACTGGCCACATTTGTCAACTCCTGCAGCTGACCCTGCAGTATTAATGTGAAGCCATGGAAACTGTTTGCCAGGACTTAACAAAGGTGGACTTACAGCACTGTTTTCTTGTGGGAGAAAATGCTACCATACCTACCTGCGTTTAGTTTTAATAATCTGAAAAAGCTGGCAACACGGATGCATTTTGTTTCAACAATGAACAGCTGCTGCCAACATTGGGATCGAACCGTAACACGGAACGAAGCAGTTAATGTATAAATGTATGCATCGACTTCTAAAACACTCTTGTTCTCCGATGGCATACTTCATTATTTTTTTTCTCCGAATGATCAAAGACACTGGTGCCATCCGCTAAGGAGGACACCGCGTGCTATTCTGTGCTTGTCTTTAAAGAGAACTGGAAATCCCCCATGCCTTAACACGAGTAACCGCTGTGTTCGTGTGCGATTTGCTCTCCTTCGTGTGTGTCTATGTGCATGCGTGTGTGTGTGTGTGTGTGTGTGTGCGTGCGCGCGCATAGTGTACGTGTGCGCACGCCAAGAAAAGCACAACTGCTAACCACACCATTCGACAGAATGGAAACCTTGACGAGCTGAAAACCACCAACATCTCCACACAAGGGGGTAATGAAAACTTCACTGGATACAAGACATCATTACTTTTATCATCACCTTTCAATAAGGGCCGTAGAAACAGGTGCTTCGCAGTTATGACCTGAATCAAGTGACAATGCAAGAGATATAAAAGGAGATACTTAAACTGTGACAAAGGCAAGTCGTAACACATGGGTCTAAATATATAAAGTAAAGCCGTTGACTGGAGTTGTCAGGACTAAATTGCTGTTATTCGCCTTTCAGCATTCTGATCTACACTTCAAAATCGCAAACCCTGCGCACTAAAACTCTGAATCCTGCGGAAATATTAGAAGCCCTTCTCAATGACTGGACACGCTTTTTCCCTTAATGCTCTGACTCAACTTGCAAAATGCAAGTCACGCACCAAGATTATGTTGGACAAGCTAAATTGTATTGTATCTAATTCCCCATGAGCATTTAGATCTGAACTGAGAATCTGTGTAAGACAGAATGTTTACATTAATACAAATTACGTAATATTTTTGCAGTTTGGGCCTTTCGTCTGCTTTTTTTTTTTTCTACAATGTCTATCATCAATACATTACATTTTTTTTTTTTTTTTACATGTTTTACTTTTCTCAAGTACAAATTATATTAATTTAAAAAGCTTAGTGAATAAAGCTACATAAAGTTACAGACTTCAGAGGCTGTTAAAACGAGCCTTCTCCAAGAAAAACACAACTTTTTATTATTACAAAGGAAATATTGTAAAAACTGTATATTGCAAATCAGGATCTGCAGTGTCTTGGAGGAAACCATATCTGCTCCATTCATATGACATGCCAGTATGAATGCTAGCTTCTGCATGTGATTACCCCCCCCCCTCCCCCCCAATCTGTGTGAACTGATTGCAAGCTACATTTTACAAAAAGACCTCATAACCTCGATCGGTATGGGGGAATGTGAATGTGTTTAGATTAAACCCCGACCCATATGTTAGCTATTATGAACAAAATAGCTTTTTGATTCAATCACTTGAGGGACTTGAGTGTGAAGAACTGAGTGCCCGTGTGTGTGTGTGTGTGTGTGTGTGTGTGTGTGTGTGTGTGTGTGTGTGTGTGTGTGTGTGTGTGTGTGTGTGTGTGTGAATTTTTCATATCCTACCCATCAAACAGACGTCTCCTTGTGGACTCAATAGCACTGTCCACAGTACGGATGGCCTGCTCTATGGACGTGCTCACAAAGGTGTCCCCCTCTCTGCTGACTGCAGGTACTGATAAAAGACAGAAAGACAGCCTGATTAGAGACAAGTAAAAAAAAAAAAATTCAAATATGTTTGAACAAAACATATCACAAGTTGCTCATAGCCTTCACTAACAGGTCTTTCCAACTCTCTGATTTAGTGGTGCTTTGCTTGCCTCCTTGAAGTAGGAGTGAAAACATTTCTGGCACTCCTCCTTTCTCGGGAGTGTGCCACTGAAAACAGTGAAATTGCGACGTGAGGTCTGATGGATTCCAACAATAACTGAGCACATTTTGATACAGTTTACGGTTCACGGGCGGAGTGTTGCGGTCTGACCTCAGAAATCTCAGCAGGAAACGTCAACACGCACGCAGGGAAGAGCTCACAGGAATCTGATAGCTCGGCAGCAGAGTGTGACTGAATTACTGACTGACTTGGACGGAGATCGTCAACAAAGAGCTTCTCATGCTGTGAAATAATGTGACAGCAACGTGCGCTTGACGTTTACAACATTCCTGACACTGACGAGGTGAAGCTCTGCTTGCCTCACGCACGCACGTCTCGCAACTCGCAAGCGACCGAGGCTTCTCTTTCACGTTCCTTTTTCTTTGGGACTGATAAATATCACGACATCCTGGACTGCATGCAGATCAGGAACGCCCCTTGCATTTTTGTATATCGAGTGTTAACTCCATGCTATGTGTTCATTCTGTAGTGAATGAATGTCTTTTGCACGCAAAAACAGCACGGTGGTGCGAGTATGCATTATATCATGTAAAGCGAAGAAATACTTGTTTAAAGATTTAAGTAGGTTTTTTTTCTTTTCTTTTTTTTTATCGCTCAACGACACGTCAACGCCTTCTTCATTAACTCGGTCCGCTGACTGAACCCGCCCGAAAGGGAAAGAAACCTGCAAATGACGGTCAGGTCATGAGCTGCCGGTAAACTGTCTCTTACCCGTGACGGTGAGGACCATGCTGGCAACCTGGTAACCGATGGGATTGCGGGCGACACACTCGTAGCGTCCAGCGTCAGCGGTGCCCACGTCCTTCACCTCGAGGTAACCCTCTGAGCTGATGTGGAACTTTCCACTTTCTGTCACCTGCACACCGTCCTGAGAGAGAGAGAGAGAGCGAGAGAAGGTGTGTGGGGTAGGTGGGGGGTGAAACGGAGGGAAGAGGTCATAAAACCTGGCAGCGAACACGTCAAAGTGGGGATCAACTTACGATACAGCGGTTAAGAACCTCACAACTGCTTGAACAAATCGATCATTTAAATGTTTGATTGTCATTTTTTGTTTTCATTCCTGTGTCAAAACGATAAACTAACCAAGCACATCTCAAGCCCGGGTCACTTTCTTCCTGCCACCTCAGCGTGTGTCTTAACCCTTTGACCTCTGAGCTTACGAGGTGACGGACACCTATTCGATCGACGGGAGCGCTCGGCGTCTAACCTTGTTCCAGGTGAGGACAGGTTGTGGCTGGCCCTGAGCGCTACAGGGAATCTGTACATCCTGGCCAGAATCCACTGTCAGGTCCCTTGGAGCATTTGTGAAAACAGGCGTTACTGAATGAGTTAAAACATACACACACACACAAACACACACACGTTAATGATTATGCACCGGCGCTCAACGTTCTATACAAGTGAAGTGCATTTTGAAATAAATCACAGCAGACATGAAACACTGATCCTTATCTGAGCATTTTTTACGACCCTGCGTGCACTCACGGAGCGCACACACTCTCAAAGTGTTTGTGTTACACTGTAGCACCGTTCTCTCCTATATGGCAAGGTTGTAAAACAATCACTGTGATGTCATTGTGGAGTTCAAATTGGGAGAAGAAGGCCTACTATATTTAAACGCACGCACGCACACACGCACGTCTTTTTTTTTTTTTAGTTACACTAAGTGGAAACAGCATATTTCCATTTGTGTGCAGAGGCTGATTAGGTAACAAAAATCACCAGCTTCACCTTGACCACAACACAAGCACAGACTCACACATAAACGCAGACACACACACACACACACACACACACAGTGCTGAGTATTGTTAGAGTGAGTCATTGTGTTACGTTGCACTGTCTAAGCATCACGAGTCGTCCGCGGCCTCCCTCCCCCACGGTTCCCATGTGTCAGAGCAGTGAGCCACCGGGCCATGGGAAAATCCCACAACTCTTAAGAGCACCAAGTGGAGTGGCAGGTAGTTTCACAGCGGTCAGACTCTAATTAGCTGCCCATAAATCAACATTGAACTTTCATCGCGACGTACAGCGCATCTAAGCTGCGGGCGCGTGCGTTGTCACATTTCAAGACGTGAACTGAAATGTCTACGGAATGAATGCATGCTAAACATCCACACACACACAAAAAAAAGAAGAAATGTCAAAAATCACAGCCCGGTAATCCCTCTTTCACTTTCTCCTTGTTTCGTCTGTTCCTCTGCACGGTACTCTTAGTGTAAGACAGCTGTCATAGACTGCCACCCTGGTCGTGGGCTTATAGAGGGCTTTAACAGTGTGGAGCCATTATGCAACATGTACTTTGAGCCATGTTAACAGCCATTACTACATGGAAAAACATGGTGTCAGCTCGGGGATTACAAACTGCTTTGCTTTTCCTGTTCTACGCCAAGCCTGTAATTTCAGCTGCTACACACACACACACGCGCACACGCACACACACACACACACACACACACACACCATAAAATCAGTCGCGCACAAGAAAAAAATAAATGTGAAACACCAACTTCTCTATGCCTTAGGCTGAAAAAAGTGCACGCAAACACGGAATGCATTGCATTATAACGCAAAACAGTACGTCACGCGCAACCTTGCACTCGCACAAACACACATGTATACTGTATACCTTTCGCTGTGTACATGCACCGTAATAATTTAATAGTATACTCACTTGTGCAAACAACCAATTCGCTGTGAATGGAGGGTACTGCGCCACCCCCACCCTCCTAACATTAACCACCTGGCACTCCCCTCCTCCTACACCAACATGCAGTGTTTCACAAGGGCCCTACAGCCTCATTAACCACCAGCCTGTGCGACAGCCACGTTTCAGCCGTACTTTTAAGTGGTCCGTTTTATAGAACCTGCTCTTCAGGTGCTCAGCAATGCAGCCCGTCACGAAGGGTCTATCAGATTAGACGGGATTCTGTCATCTCG
The DNA here is from genome assembly GCF_022577435.1 of Embiotoca jacksoni. Classification (NCBI taxonomy): domain Eukaryota; kingdom Metazoa; phylum Chordata; class Actinopteri; family Embiotocidae; genus Embiotoca; species Embiotoca jacksoni. The sequence goes on along the minus strand of NW_027185378.1, from coordinate 4,738,560 downwards.
CGTACATTTGTTTAACCGTGCATTACCACATCCAGTCCTGTACGTTCATCTACACCGGGGATTCACCTACACACTCACCTCTCTGCTGAATGCTGAGCTGCACAGCAGTGCGCACAGTTCCCACGGGACTGACCGCCTGGCACTCATACTGGCCCTCGTCATGAGCTGCCACCCGAGTGATGCGGAGCGTGCCGGTAGACAGCACCACGTGCCGGCGGTCCAAAGGTAACGGACTGCCCCCTCGAGTCCAGGCGATCACCGGCTGCGGGTAACCGGTTGCCTCGCAGGGGAAATCCACCGTGTGACCCTCCAGGACTGACTGGTCCTGTGGCGTCACAGTCAATTGGGGGATCGCTGCAGGCGGAGGGGGAAAAACATGAAGCTATTTAATTTCATATGCAATTATGCTGCATTTGGAGCCTTTACTTTGTGACGCTAAGAAGATATTACAGCTGAAGTAGACACATCTGACACATCTTAAACCGGTAATGTGAGCATTACAAAAATGGGTTTTTATCCAAAAGTGTACAGTCATCAGATATACTGATCAATCCAAACTCGTCTGATGAATGTGAAGACACCATGTAGAAACATATGACCCAAGATCAAAAAAAAAAAAAAAAAATGCAGGCAGCTTTAACAACCTTTTTGTTTACGTCTCTTTTTATGCTGAGAAAATATCATCCTAAAACCACACAGAGTATTAAATTGATCGTATTTATTAATAAATCCCAAGCCTAAACGCGTTCACCTTAGTCGAATAATTTACCTTGTACAATGATGTAAGCTCCCGCATGTATGGTGTCAACATTGTTGGAGGCAAAACACGTGTATTGTCCTCCATCAGCCTGGACTACGTTCTGGATATAAAGCCCTCCAGAGGGGGTGATGTTGATGCGGACGTCATTGGGCAGGGGGGTCCGGTCGCCTTTAGTCCAGGACACTCTTGGCTGTGGCTGGCCCGTGGCACTGCACTCCAGGGTCACGCTTTCTCCCACCAGGACCTCCGTGTTCTGGGGTTGGATCACAAAACTCGGCCGCGCTGGAGGGAGCAGGGGGGGAGACGGAAGGGGAGAACGTGGGGGAAGTGTTTGACTCGTTAGGCGGAAGGTGATCAGGGTTTCTGGTTCGAGTAGCTTCAGTATATTAGAGGAAACGGGACATGACCTAAACAAATTCTAGCAACATTTTCAAAAAGGAAGCTCCCGAAGCAATGTCTGCTTTTGAAAGGTCAACTCACGCACAAAGATCATCTTTGTATATTTCTATTTATAACGCCACTTTGACTACACTTAACCATTTCCCTGTTTGTCCCAAAACACGGTCCATATTTGGCCAGTGATTACAATCGAGTCAGAGGAAATATGTAGACAGCGGGACACCTGATATTTACAATCACACTGTGACAGGAAATGGACAACATCTGCTTTCAGAAAACTGTCGATGACCCCTGGGTCATCTAAAGACAGCCGTGCTGATCTCCCGCAGCAAGCAATTAGTGCTATCAATGAGTGATGAGTGAGTTCTGTTTAAGAGTGTATGTGTAGTAGGTAGAAGACAGAGAGGAAGAGCAACAGAGACAGAGGACGGAATGTTCTTTTGTGCGTCTGTGGAGAGAAACACATGAAAGCCAGCACGCTTTGCTCACAGCTTAGCGGGACATCCCAGTTATTCGACCAACTGAACTCTAACGGTAGTTTCAGCACGACTCACGGTGCAGACACCTCGCTCTCGGCTTCCTACATTACCTCATGCTGACGGTGAACCACTGCTGCCCAAATCATACAGTATTAAACACAGTGACATTAATTCTAAACGAGGATAAAACTATTTGAATCAAAACTGAAAATGTCAACGTTCATCTCCAATCCCACACAAATGTAGCAATATATGGAGATTGGTTTGGATTTTCAATTTCTTGCTTCACATGAACATTACACTAGTTAACAAAGATTTTGTCCCATGGAAAAATATACTAGTTTCTTAACCCTCCCGTTGTCCTTGGGTCAAAATGACCCGCGTCTGTGTTCAACCAAGTACTATTTTATTTTCATATTTTTGGGGATCATTGGTGACAAGGAGGCTGGGAGGGTTTCTTTAAAGAATGATGACCAATGATCCAAAAAACATATAAAAATATAGAAATAAAATAGAACTTTGTTGAACACAGCTGCGGGTCATTTTGACCCGAAGACAACGGGAGGGATAAGTATTTTTGCAGACTGAATCCAAATATGATTTTAGAATTTGGCCCATAGTTTTTTTTGTCAGATGGACAGACACTGGACACTAAAGAGAAATGTTACCGCGGCCAAATGTTGTCAAACATCCAACAATGAAACATTTTAGAAGCATGTTTTCTATGTAACATTAGCCATTTTTATAATTATGTAATATACAATCTGCCATTTAAAATCCATGCATGCTAGAAAAATCCTAAAAACAGATTTAAATTCAGTATAAAAAGTATAATGAAGTCTACGTATTTCTGTTTTCGGGACAAAAAAAATAATATTGTTGCCCAGTGTCACCAACCAAGAACCTACAATGTAATATCTGGCTGTAGCTTTACTCAGGGATGTATATTACTTGCCTGTACATTTACTCAATGAAATACTGTATAGCGGTAAGGTCTTTCGTAATGAACTAAGAGTTAGAATAATAGCAGCCACTTACACGGGGCTCCAAAGTATCGCAGGGTGACCTGTGAAGTCTTGACCTCCCCGGCCACATTTTTGGCCATGCACTGGTAGACTCCCTGATCTGTCTCCCTGGTGTCTTGAATCATCAGTGTCCCGTCTTCCAGCAGGTTCAGACGACTGTCATCGCGCATATTTAGAGCATTGCTACAAGGAGGGCACACAGATGCATACCACAACTCATAAACTATCAATCAAATGTGTACAAACTGCATTTTGCAACAAAAAAAAGGAACATAATAACTCTTAAAACTCAGTGACTGGTACTTAATAACTTGCAGCATGTCAACATCTTTGAAATGGGAATGGCAAAAGCACAACACAAGTGACTTTTGCTTATCTAAAATGTCAAAAATGAATGGGACGAAGACAGATGTATTAAAACCATCTTTAAACTCAAACTAGGTTAAAAACACTCAGTGAAAGGCAAAGTCTTTGGTTATTTGACTTAGCCTTCCATTTACAATATAGAATTTCTGCCACCAGGGGTCTCTCAATCAAAACAAACAAAACGAGTCTGATGATCTTAAGCTTAAGCAGTTACCGATGGCTTTGCTCTCTCCTGTGTGCGTTATGTTGAGCTATTCCTTCCTATGAGGAGGGATTGCATTACTAGGATTGAATATTGTTGGAAGCATTTGGCATAATGCAAGTACACAATCCAACAAAATACATAACACAGGTGTTGTTGGTTTGTTTTTAGACTTTTTAGAGCAGAAAAGTTACACGTTATAACATTCAGTGTCTTACTTGTTCCTGAGCCAGATAATCTGCGGTTTGGGGTTGCCTTCGGCTCTACAGGTGAAGTAGACAGTGTTTCCAGATGTAACGTCGACATCCTGGGGCTGCGAGGTGATTCTGGGAACCTCTGCAGGAGAACATCAGTTAAGAGGAATGTGAGGTGATTATGCAAATCAATGGGCGTGCATTTCAATTCATGTGTATGTGACTTTTATGCAGCACCATCAGTCTAATCGGTTGAATCAAGCCTCCAGTGAACCCCTCTCGACTTTCCAAGCGTGCCTGGGTGATAAGGCGAAGCCAGTTCTATTATTTCAGCAGATATTCAAAAACAGTTAAGACAAATAGCAGACCATTCTCTTCGGCACTATTTTCTGAGCCGCCATATCCAAAGATCACTGATCCTGCTGATGCTGAGTCAAGCGTGTGCGTAGGTGATCATCGAGACTAATAGTCAGCCTTTAATTTTGTCAACAAGCACGTGTATATTAAAGCACGCGGTTTCAACATGAACAAAAGTTACCATCTCGCAAAGTTAACCTGTGTGTAAGACGAGCCCCCACACTCACCTGCCAACTCGTGGCACACGCGCGCGCGCACACACACACACACACACACACACACACACACACACACACACACACACACACACACACTCACACTCTCTCTGGCCCCTACCCAACACACTTAAGTGTACATATGGGAGACACATTTCAGAAGCACTCCTTTACATAATTCTTTTTACTCTGCTAACACAGAGACCATGGGGACCATGGATTTGTTTACACAGATTTATCACCGACCTGGTGATAAATCTGTGTAAATCAGCAGTTAAATGATACCCATAAAAAGCTTCTGAAAAAAATATCCTCCTCCTCTCAGTGAATGACTCCATTTTAACACCGGATCTGGTAATTGCGGTGGGTGGAAAATCCAGCGCATTGAAGGCGTCCTTTATCAAGGCCCGATAAGAAGAGAAGCTTGGCTCATCAGATTCCATTTATGCTGGGAGATGGCACTTCATTCTCAAGAAGGGTTGCCTGTTTTGACAGCTGTTCAACCTGCTGTGCATTGTTCCACCCTGCTTACAGGGAAAGAGGGAGAATGAGGAGGGAGGGGAGGAAAGGGAGGGAGGTGTGGAATGACTTCCACCATGTTTTTAAGCAGACATTCTTTCCCTGGTGCCTGGCCATGCAGACAGATGCAGAGAGGGGTGGGGGGTGTTACACTGAGCAAGAACGGGCAAGTTGGGGCCATCCAAATTAGCTGCTGAAATCTAAATGGGGTTGAGTTACAATCGACTGCCAGCCAGCCTGGCTCAGACTGCAGTATTGGGTGGGAGCTGGAGGAAACTCAGAACTAAGACAAGTGAATTTACTGCTATAGGAGCTAACTGCCCGTTTGAAAACCCGACTGAAAATCAGACTTACAGCGAAAGGTGGTCGTTCTTTTCAACTTGCAGAGGACAAACATATCAGCACACTTAAAACTGTGTGGAGGCGTGCTTCCAAACTGTGTACTTTCCCGGTTCATATACAAGCTGTGGTCAACTTAAGTTCATGTTGTTCACAAAAGTTTTCAGCTGCAACAAGCAGAAGAAAAAGTATCCATCAAAACGTTCAGAGTCATTTCTTCCTGTAAAGAGGAGTAAGCTATTTACATCGCTCATGTCTGCAGAAGATTTAATACGTTCAAAGATAGATTTTGGGTGGAGGAGCCAATTGAAATCTTTTCGCCCGTCTTTTATGATGTACACAGCAATATTTCCGTAGAGTAAAAAATGTCCACTTTCATCCACCCGTTAAACAAAGTTTCAACTCCGCTTATCAAAAAATAAATGTTCTTCATTCTAATGACAAAGGCAGTATCCCACACATTTACACACACAGCACCTTTTTCTAATAGATGGCCTTAGCAGCTGGTGGTGGTCTGAGACTGGAGAGACCACGGGCCAAATTCAAGGAGTACTAACTGACATTTCACCCAGACTCGAGACATAACTGGTGGTGTTTGAAGAGTGGAACAGCTGGGTGCCTGTGGACCTCAGACACAAAGAGAGGATACACCTGTGTGTGTGTCTGTGTGTGGGGGTGTACGTGTGAGACAGGGTGACTAAGCATACCTGCTATTTGCAGGAAGGAAGTCTGAAGGATCTGTCTATGCATATCTTTGCAGAGTTTTTGGTTTAACTTCAGTAAATGTGTGTAAAAAAAAAAAAAAAAGGCATATGGAAAAAACATACATGTTGTTATGCAACCGTGTGTGTATGTCTTTATGACTATCCAGATGTTCCTCTCAGTTTTACCCCATGTTAAACTTTAGGCCAGGTTTCGATTAGGAAACCTTTCTTAGTGCTTTCTTAACAAGGCCTCCTTTGTCGTTCCAAGCTAATGCTGTTAATGTTACAGCACATTAAAGTTCCATAATAAGTGTAATTTCCACAACAGCTGAGCTTGGCGTGGAGAAATGGATCGCAATGCAATGGAACAACTGAAAACATTTTTACAGGACATTTTACGGTACATGAACAGATCAATCTATGTAAAAAAAAATTTATATTTTAAGATTCCCAAACACAAATCATGTCCCTTTTATGAATGTGCTAAAAAAAAAAAAAAAAAAAAACAACAACAAAAAAACATTCCATTATATTTCAGACATGTCATGCTCAGTATTTCTTTCTCTCAGTACCACAGTTGAGCTCCTCAGCAGTGAGTGTTGCCACCGATCTGCCTTGCAGACGACTCGGGTAGTCACAGGTGGCAGCAGCCTGAGCGTTGCCCGACTCGGCGTACTGCTTCAGCAGGTCGGCCAGCCACAGCAGCTCGCAGTCACAGTTTAATGCATTGGAATCCAGTCGCCTGAACACACAGACACCATGCATAGACAAATACACGGAGAGCAAGTATGAAATGGCATAGCAGTCGTTAAATGGAGGAAGAAAAACAAAATTCATATATGTCACGTAACTGTGGAGCGGTGCATGCAGCAGTGGTGTGTAAAACCCTCTCTCACAGTTTATGAACTTAATGGGTCGGGCAATGCCAAACTCAACCCGGCTCAGTCCAAACAGTGGGGCTCAGCAGGGCCATATTGGAACGCCCTCTCATCCTGCCGTGGGAACCTATCTCTATGCTTGGCCTCATCTTCTACTAACCGGTCCAGCTTTTAATTCTACTACAATGTGTCTATTATCCACGACATTTCGGCAGTGTGTTACATTGGTGAGGCTATTTGTGAAGCTCTCTTGAATAAACTAGTAAAGAACAAAAGGTTGTTATGAACTAACTAGGTTTTTACTCACACCTCACTGCAGTGTATTTCAGAATCTCGTTTTAAACATACCGTCCTGGAATTTAACAAATACTAAAAGCTCATTTAAGACAATGGGATGAGGTCAAACTGCTGATTGTTCTTCGCTGTCTGTTGGCTGGAGGAGAATCGGCTTCAAGGCTATATTAGAGATATTTAACCCGATGTTGTAAGAGCCCACATTGTCATATTGCAGTGAAAATTAAACATCTTTTGCAAGAGATCAGTAGCAGGGTTTTGTTTTTTTGGTAGCTTTTTTCTTTTTCCCCGTCAAACGCCTCCTCAAATCTCCGCTGCAGCTGACTCAAAGAGAGAAAAGCACAACTGTGGGAAGGACTGAGCTGTGAGCCTTGCACCCAAAGCGTGAGAACGGTGTTACGTGGCATTTAACGGATAAAACAGGCCACGGATGATACTCGGCGTCAAATTGATATGGACATGCATTCTCGCACAGATGTTTCAGTGGTTGTTGGAGTCTCTTCCACTTACAATCGCTTCATGGCTTGAAGATGAGTGAAGGTTCCGGGGACTAGTTGGGTTATTCTGTTGTTGTGCAAAAACCTGAGTGAGAGACAGAAAAAAAAAAAAAAAAAATTAAGCAGTGTTCACAACTGTATTTGAGGGCCGTAAGCCATGGCTATAAAGAGTATCTAAAGCCTCCAATCACTTAATTCCATTAAAAAGTCCCTAAAAAAAAAAAAGGAGACATTTTTTGAATTTCTTGAAACAAGTTTTGAAATTCATTTTCTCAACTAATAATAGTGGATATATCTAAACAAAGGATGGGCCTTTTGTTAATATCATTTTCCATTTACCAAATGGGACAAGAAATCCTCTTCCCAGACATGCTATGTTGGCGAAACTCAATGACTCTTGAGACTTGCATTCCTTGGCTAAAAGCAGACATCAAAACCTTTTCTTGTTTACGTAAGTCTCTGCCGAAAGACATTCCCCCAAAACTTTTAAAATAACTATAAATTAAGCTAATATTTGATATAACTCCACATTTTATAGCCCACTCACAGGAAATGTATCTACAGATGCGCTCTCTCACTGATTTCACTGTGACCATGGAGATATTTCCCAACAATAGAGTGTGCACCTGGGCATTCCTGCCCTCCCCTTTTACTCTTTTTTTTTTTCCTCTGCAGATGTCCTTACATCCCCCCCCCCCCCTCCTCAGCCAAGAGACTGGGAAGTATGGACACGCTGGGCAGCCACTGGTTCATAAACAATGAAACAAGAATTTAGAAAAAGGACTTTAACTCTTCAACATCTGGTGAACAGTTTATAGAAGCAGAGGCTTCATCACATCTGCCTGTTAACACATTAAATAATTCTGCAGGGTTGTTAGGGACTAATAGGCTACACATAAAGAATATGTTTATGTTTATTTTAAAAGGTGACATACTTTTGAACACCACCAGAAGGAAAACTAGCTTTTTCAATCATCCGCTCAACCAAAAATCTAAATAGATCCAGTATTCTTCTGTGGAAAAAGCATGTGCACCCTTGGCCTCAAGCTAGAACTGGCCCCCTCCTTTCAGGAGAAATAACTTCTTGGAGGCGTTTTGCATAATTGCCCATTCATCTCCGACATCAGCTTGTTGAAATTTCTGACCACTGTTCAATTCCAAATTCCTTCAATTGCAAAATGCTTGAGGGTTCTGTTGCATGCGCTGCCCGTTTTAAATTCCCCCACAACATTTCAATGGGATTCAAATCCGGGTTTTGACTAGGCCATTCCATAACCCTCCATTTCTTCTTTTTGAGCCATTTCTTTGGTGGAATTCCCTGTACACTTAGTATCATTAGCCTGTTGATAGATCCATCTCCATTTCAACTTCAACTTTCGGACAGAAGGCCTCACTTTCAAGCACTCTTTGATATGATACACAATACATAGTTGAATCAATGCAATCTGTTCAGTCCCTGAGGCGGCGATGCATCCCCAAACCATAACATTTCTCCAACCATGCTCCACAGATGGTTTGAGGTTTCTTTTCCTGAAGAGCTGTCTTTGCTCTGCACCAAACATGTCTCTGTTAGTGTGGCCAAACTACTCTATCTTTGATTCTTCTGTCCAAAGCACATTATTCCGGCACGTTTATTGGCAAACTGTTATTTTCCCCTGATGTTCTTTGTGAAAAGCAAATACTTTTACCTGGCGCGCCTCCCATACAAGTCAAATTTATTCAATCGCTTTCTTATTTTAGACACATGCACTTTGACACCAACAATAGCAACAGTTACTTACAAATCCTGTGGTGTAATTTTTATATTTTAGGAGACTTCCTTTTTCATCAAATAGTCTCCTCTTGGGCTTAATTCTTTGGGGCGGCTGATCCTCGACAAATTACATGATTGTTCTTGAGGTGAAATATTTTATTTCAAATCATTTGGAGACATTTTGAATCCCTTTACTGACACATAGGCACCCACAACTTCTACTTCTGAAGGCTTTGGAGACATCCTTAGATGTTGACGTGATGACACCACAGACTTCAATAGCACAGAGAACACCAGACCCTTGATGTCAGAGGTTTAAATAAGACGGGGTCGACCTGTCACTCCCTACGGAGGTTCTAAACATTGGCATCCAATCGGCGACACCTGATTTGAATGTTACGGATTTGAAGGTGCAATACGTGTACGAATGTAAATCATTTTATAATGTAATCGATCTGTTCTTTTTGATTAATGAAATTATAAGAATAACTACCAACTGTGAAACTTAACGTTATACCACATGTTAAGAGTGTATCACCTTTAAAGGCAATGAATCAAAGCAGATCAAGAGTTTGCACTGTTAAAAATGTCAAACATGCCCATGGTATGCAATTATTTTCTAACATTACTGTATATGCATATACAGTAAATGACCCTTCTGTAAAATATACGTTGCCTTTACCGGGGGCTAAAAAGAGAAGTCTGGAATCAACTCCCAAAATATGAAGGAACTGTTCACTCAGCGTTTTATTAGAGAGTATTTGACTATAATGATTTATGACCCACATTTTGCTGCATTCTGCACGTCACTCAAATGTCATGATAAACAAGTGGGTGACACTTAATTCCATACCAAGTTTTATTATTCTAGTTATAGCTTTCTAATTACTATCAAGTAATCCCTCTTAATCCAGTTGCATCAGTGAACGTATTTGTCTGCTGATTTATGAGACAACTCCTTTTTGAAAATTGTTTTTACTTCTGAGTACTGTGTTTTGGACTGTGTGTAAAATAGATACAGTTTAGCAATATTTGGTCAAAAGATCAGACAGGATGAACTTACAGTCGTTCCAGCTTTGGTAGATGGGTGAATGATTCGGGCTCCAAAGACTCGATGTTGTTGAAGTGCAGGTATCTGGGGAAAAACAAAAAATATAGGCAAAGCACACTGAAACTGGATTATATCATTGCATTGTTCTAGTAGGGCCTAAGAGACGGGTTAATGACACAACTCAGTGATGCTATGTCATCATTTTTTACCTTTTTTTGGTACTGCATATTACTGTCATAACATAATTCAAAGAAACGGATATCTAGATCTAGATGAATGCTGACAGACTGAAGAAATTTACACGTGAGGCATTCAACTTAGATGATATAGATAGTCTGAAAATCTATGGCTGAGGTCTGAGTTTGAAATGAGATTGTGCACAGGTGAAGAGCAAGTATAACAATTATCTCATGGAATGCAAACACAATGGAGGATACCAAAAGCCTGTGTGCTGAGAAAACACAAATCAAACCACCAAAAAAAAAAAAGGTCAGGAAAATGAAATCCAACTGAGGGCTGCATGGTTAAATGTAAGCATTCAGTTGGGTACCTTCTTTTTCAGACACGGAAAGCAACAGTGAAAGCAGCTGCAGAAGCAGAAGAGACAGACACAGAAAGACTGACGCAGAACAGACAGTCAAATAATATTCAATATTTGTCTACATGTCTTCCATGCAAGAATATGAATTATGTTTTGTCTGTTAGCATACCTCAATTGATGGCTGTTTTGCTGTGTTTTTACTAACCATAATGGGCATGCGATATTATGTCTTTCAGTGTTGCATAAAGTATGTTTTGAAGAATGGCCAGAACAGAAAAGCAACACAGTCCAGACAAGAGAACGACAACAATAAACTTAATCCCAACTCGTGGATGAATGAGCTTCCCACACCGGCTCTGTGATTACACTACATTACTATTTGTGATCAAGTAAAGCTGTTAAAATTGTACATTACAATGAGATGAAATAAAAACATTCAGCCATGGTCTTATCTGCATAAAGCGGACTAGAGGACATCATATTTTATATTCACATTCCTGACAATTATTTAACCATAAAGCTTGCTTACTGAAAAACCACAGGCACGCTGATAAAACATCAAGATCAAGGATCTTGCATCAAGCATACCGAAGGAACCAAAGGGTATAGGATTTTACGGCTGCTGTTTTTTCCTCCCCAAAGAAACATGCATATTTAGGCTTTGGAATTTGTTGCCCAGTGGAGATGTAGAACAATGAAAGTATATACAATGTAACTCAAAACGTGTCACCCACATACAAGACCCTTCATTATTGTAGCAAAACTAAAAACAGCTCCCTGACCTGATGTTGAAATGACATTTGTCCAGTGAATTAACCACTTGTTCCCAGTTAATGGGGTTAAAGTGAATACTGTAAGTCCAGGTCTTCTTCAAGTATATAGAAAACCTTATTTACTTTGATTCATTGGCTTATTGACATTCAACAGTGATCACAGAAAAAACAAGTGACATTTATAACATCAATCAACAGTCACTAATAAGTTTTTCGAATCAAACATGCATACGTGTATCAGGATACAGCAGAGCACGTTTTTTTTTTTTTTGTAAAACAGAACAAACACGGTTCTGAGTGTCATGACTTGTTAGTCATGACACTCAGAACCGTGTTTGGAAGCAGTTGTTTGGAATTTTAGCACACAGACTAAACATACATAGTGCAGGGTTTCTCACAAATAAACACAGCAGATTACGGCAAATCAGGGCAGAAGAGTGTTTTTTTTTTTCTGCAGTAGCGGGACAGATGCAAGTCAAGCCTTGCTCTACGGCAGAAGCCCCGACTCCAGCGCAAAACACTGCTAGCAGTACCAGCAGCACAAGACTAGATATCATGCTGTAAGCCTCACAAGAGGGGGGGGGGGGGGGGGGGTGGCGGCGCATAACTGTCATCCTGACCACAAGTCATGCGACTCATGCAAAAAGGGTCAAAGGGGGACAGCGCAGCATACAAGGGTGGGTGCACACATGGCATGCATGGTGGCGGTAGAAAAGTAGATAGAGGGACATTCGCACACGGTACTGGGGTTCAGGGTGTCGGGAGGGTGTCACTGTAATGAACGCTAACAGAGCAGAGGTACCACGATACTCGTGTATCCTAATACCTCACAATACAAAAGGACTAAAACAGTCATGTCACAAGAACAAGCTCGGCATTATAATATTATAGGACTTGTAGTAACCATGGAGAACTTGCCAGGCTTCATGAAGTGTATGGAGCAAATGTCCTGCCGAAACTTAACAAAAAAACCAAAATGAGTTTTATAAAGTTTATAAATATTTTATAAACTAGGCAATGTTTTTTGCTTCCCATTGCAGAGGTTTTCTTCCTGTTAAAAGATAGTGTTTCCTTTAAGGTTATAGCCCGTGGGGATCATTGACTTGTTAAATTGTTGGAGTCCTCTCTGTAATGTTGTAAGGTTGTATTTGTCATTACTTTACCATTTTAAGTGCCCTGAAATGCCGTATGTTGTGATTTGGTGCTATATAAATAGAACTGAATTGAATGGAATTGAAAACTGCCCTATGAATTACTAACAAACACGGTGTGGTTTGGAGTTCAAAACACCATTAACAAACTAATGTATTTTGTTTTGCAAATACAAAACGTAGCTATAAAACAAACGGCATATTTCAAATACATCATACTAAAGAAACAAATACAACATGTTTTCAAAGTCCAAAAAAATCTTTCCACCATGATAGTGCTACCGATTTCCCAAAGATGTCCTAAGTAGTTTGCCCTCCAAACAGTAGGTGGCACTATGAGTCAATGTAATAATGCTTGGCTTATAAATAATTCTAACAACTACAAAATCATCTATGCCAAATAATGTACTCCCATTTTTAAGTTTCTTCCCTGACTCCAGGAATCGAACACGGTGTTGAGAGCTTATTTATTGCCACTTGGCTTGATAGGTATGAATTTCAAACATCTAAGACTCACTTGGCAAGATGTATGTATGAATCAAATGGTTTAATAAATATTTGGGTCATTTTGTCTTTAAGTTTAAGTTTGAATTTAAGACGTATATTTTGGCCGAAGGAAAACACTACTTCACAGCTGATACCAGCAGTACATTGCCAGCTTACATTCAGAAAGGACAAGTCAAATATGGAGGGAGGAAATGGTGCTATCAGCACACTTTATTATATACACTTTCACTTGATTGACGGAATTTCACACCCATTAAATGGTCCGCATTGCAGAATTGTAGAACACATTGGGCTGTCTCAATATGTGTACTTACATACTTACACTTATGTGCCTACTCACACTGACAAGTATGGACAACATGCAGTGCACGGTGAACACATACATGGTGTACTCATAATTGTCAATAAGTTGAGTATGAGACGCTGTAGACTTCCCACACTCAACGGTTGCCATCTTGGCAACATGCGGAAAAGGAGGGCCCTTTAAGTGCACAACGGCCTTGTGCCATTTGAACACAACACTACCCTGTCAAAATTAAAGCCTTATGCAAGTGAATGTACTAACATGTAGTGTACAACATGCAAGTGTGTTCATGGAAGTATGCCAATTTGACACAGCCATAGTTTTTCCTGAGACTGACAGCTTTGACTGGCTGCTAGATAGAGGGAGCGGGGAGTTGGGATGGAGTTGAATTAGCTTAAGTGTACATGTTTATTTAATTTGGAACCTATCCTTACCAATACTTGTCAGGAGTACTTCCTCTCTGACAGTCAAGATATATCAAAGCCTGCACCTTCTGTACACAGGTGCAGCTGAATCAGCATTTCGGCTGCTAGTGCTCAGGCTTGGACTACTGGCACGATCAGCTTCTAATGTTAGGATCCTCACTAATATCGGCAGATTCCAGTTGGGTACTTAAAAAAAAATTTTTTTTTTTTTTTTTTTTTGACAAATCTTTTGGAGCTTGGGGTCAACGTTCCATTGATACAAACATTTAGGCTTTTATTGCACTTAAACACCGTTGTCATCAACTCGAGTAATGTTATCTTCACTTCACCTGTCCCTCCTCTGCTCCTCTCCATATGTGTTTAGTGGGGGCAGAGCCCAGCACTTCATTAAACACAGACAGAGCAGAGGAGAGAAGGAAAACAAAGAGGAGACAAATTCAAAATCACATGATTGTTTTGGTTTGTTTTTATATATATATTTTTGTACATGCAAGACATGCAGCATTTGTTTCTGAAGCATGGCGTATCATATTATAACAAGTTGTAAAGTATGTTCTGTATTTGCAAAACAAAATGTACTAGTTTGTTAATGGTGTTTGGTATCTGTTAACCACACAGTGTTTGTTAGATAATTGTAGAGCATTTGTAAAACGTGTTTTGTTTGTTTGTTGAGTTTTGGCAAGAAAAGTAGCTCCATAAAAGTGTATATAGCAATCTTTCAGGAAGGGAAGGGTTGGAGGCATTTTACAGATGTAGAGAAGTGGGTGGGGTGGAGGAGCAGTATTGCTAGCAGAAGGAAAAGGTGGATGAGGAAGTGGGTCACTTACAGTTGCTCAAGAGAGACAAGCCCCTTAAATGCTTGTCTGTCAATTGATTGGATTTCATTCTTGTACAAATAGCTGAAAGGAGAGATAATCAGTAACATTAGTAACACACACACACTCACACACGATCATCTGAATTCTGCCTGGTTACATTGAAACAGCGGGATCTGATCAAATAACAAACTTTAAAGTTTAAAATACGTACAATGTGCTTTACTTTACATAATATTTCTTGTATATAAAAAATGCTGAGACTTACATTTACTAGTTTAGGTACACACAACATTATCCCGGTTGATATGTACAGCACTAGTTGTCGGCAAAATCTCTTTTCTACAAAGTAGCGAGTATTTGGAACAGTTTACAGATATCACTCACTGTAAACAATGAAAACTCGACGTGAGATTATACTGAGACTAAATGTCAAGTGTTATTGCTATATCTATAGTATTGTTACACAGCGTGTCCTCTGCAGATACAGAAGTGCTTGACCAAACAGCTCATTTGTGTTTCATCAAGCAATTCTGTATAGGTGAAGAGAATACATGCCTTGTGCTCCCAAAAGACTTCAGTGGACAGAATAGTGTGTGAGGAAATACATCAGAGATCAGTGTATTTAGTGAGTGTTTGTAATAGTATTAAAATTTTGTCCAACATCACACGGTAATAAAGTCAACATTGGCAACGTATAAAACAAGTAAATGCAACTCAACCAGATGCATTGTGCAATCAGATTGTTGACAGCTGAAGCGTAATCATATCGAATCGTAAGGTTGGTGAAGATTCACTATAAACGTATGGAGCATCACGCAGACGACACATACCCCTCCAAATGAGGTGATGTGCTGTCAATAAATGAATTGCATCAGGAGATTTGATTGTGTGTAATTTACTTAGGCTCACTCCTCAAAATCATTGCAGCACCTGGTTTCAGCATATTGGACGAGTGCTCCTAGTTTACTTTGGCATTTTATTTACTTTGTGTCAATAAGGAGATAAGTCTTGTATTTACTAGTATGCATACATTTTTTTAAAAAAAGGGTTATTAAAAAAGAATTATACAGTGGGTACGACAACTAAGAACACTATCAATATTATCATTCTATATTATTTATAGAATTTTATAGAATTTATATTAGCGTTTAGATGCCATCAAAAGTAAGTATTTTCCCTCTTAAGTCAGTGACCCTGACGTACTGCAGTCGGGTCAAGACCCGGTGAGGACTGCGAGCACCCAGATGAGCTTCCCTGAGATGGTTTCTGGCAGCTTGTGCTAAAAATGTTTGACTGTGCGAACCGACTGTTGCATCAACTGTCTGGGTGGTTGGCCTCTGACTCAGACAGATCTTACAGGTGAAGCTGCCAGATGTGGCGCTCCTGGGCTGGCATGGTTACACGTGGTCTGTGGTTGTGAGGCCGGTTGGATGTACGGCCAAATTCTCAAAAATGATGTTGGAGACAGGGAACACTTCTTGTTGACATTCGTGCAGCCAATCGCACGCTCTGTTAAAACCTGTGGTGTCTGTGGCATTTTGTCGCGTGATCAACGTGCACATTTAAGAGAAGCCTTTTATTGTGACCACTCCACGGAACACCTATGCAATAGTCATGCTGTTTAATATGCATATTGATGTGCCACACCTGTTAGGTGGATGGATGTGCTCACTAACACAGTTTTTAATACATTTCAGAGAAATAAAACTTCTTTGTACATAAAAAAAAAAAGGGTAAGAATCTCTTTCTTCAACTCTACTCTCTCTACTACTTCAAAAATAGAAGCAAAAACAAAAGTGTCGTGTTTATATTTTGCCGAGTGTAGGATCTGTTTCTAAAATAAATACACTCACGGACAACTACAAATGGAAGTAAAGCAAATACATAATTGGAAAAGGATAAATGAAACAGTCAAGGGTTCTGATAAAGAGGCACGATGACCTCTGTTTGACTTGTTTATGGTGGTGGCAGCTCTTCAGCCGCCCAATCGTTAGGTTTTGATGACATGAAAGATGACAAGGGGTGTACTTTACCGAGATCCAAAGGAAGTGAAGAGGTGAAATGGGGGCTACAATCTAACCCCCAGCTATAGCACACTGAATCGGCAGGAAGGGGCAAAGGGTGGAGGGACAGCTTAACCTAATCACAAAGGTTGGGGCAATGGTACAGGCTTTAGATCAAGTGTGCTTTAAAGTGAGAGGGGCTCTGTAATTAAAATAGTTACTAAATAGCTCCAGGGTTTAATTGCAACATAAAGAGGGGGGACGCATTTCGGGAATGTGTATTTTTGTGTTGTGCTTGTGACAGATGAAAAAAAAGAGCCCATGTTCCTTCTCCTGAGTGGAATTGATTTAGTCATGTGAGAAAGTAAATATTCCCCATGAAAATTGTTGCCTATAGACAAAGATGACATACTTAAATACAGTCAAAGGGAAAATTAACTTTACAAAATCAATAATTCAAAATAAAATATCAACAGTTCTAATCTGGAACATGGAATGGGCAATATTTGAAAAAAAGTTGGTACGCCTTTGTCCTCAGAAGCCTGTGTTACCCCCTTTAGCAGAAATAACGTCTTGTAGGCGCTTTGCATAATTGTCCAGCTATGACATCAGTTTGCTGAAATTTCTGACCTCTCTTCCTTTCAAAATTCCTTCAATTGCAAATGCCATGTAGGCACTATTTCAGGAAAACTAAATGTCCAAATAAGGTCAACAATTTCCATGGTCTGTCCCGGTAGGGCTGTCACGATCAGTTTTTGTTCAATTCCTTTTAAGCAACTCTCTATGATAGTATAAACCTAATCTTAGTTTAACAATATACATACAACTTTTGAAAAAGAGCCACTTGCATGGTTTTTGGCTTGGCAGGTGAATCCATGATGTTAATGCCAATAGGTACTCATAGTTTGGCACCTTGACACGAACGGTGGCGTCAATTCTACATCCACGTGCCGTCAAATCACAGCAGAGGAAGGGGCGCAGTGAGAGGACATCATTAAAATAGTTCCAGTCAAACCTCAAACTGGAGAAAACTACGTCAAAATAATGATGAAAACATATATTTTAGTTTCGCCCAGCTGTATTTATACACGTGTGGAAACAATTTTAACAATTATGCAAAATGATTGAGGTCAGCTCAAACAAACCGTATCAGGTGATTATGAAATATTTGTGAGAGGCATATGTACCAGTACTTACTTTTTCACATAACTCCATACGATCTTGTATCAGGTGCGCAGTGTTTGTTTGATTTTAGCTGGCTAGTAATATTTCCCTGGTGCAATCGCAATAATTAATGCAAATTTAACCCATCTTCGCAATATTTGCAGGAGCTTGCAATTGTGCAAACATTTTCATATGGCACAAAAGTACTCAATAGAAGCTGTTGAAGTAAATGTCGCACAACCTAAGCCTTTTTCAAATAAAACTTGCTATATCAGCAAAAATAACTCTTCTTCAACCTCTCCTCTCATCATCAAAACAAGATAAGATAAGGGATTGGGCTAGCTGGTTAACATGCGAGGTTTAGTGGATATCAGATTCCGCGCCATACAAATATATCTTTGACATAACATCATCACTGCAAATGGCTGTGGATAACTTTGGTTCATTTTACATATTGTGCTTTTAAATTAAAAAAAAAATAATTTAAAAACTAAGATGACCAAATATTATTCCCGCTATTTCTGTAAAGTGCAGTATGCTTGTTTTCATACTAAGTGATTACATTTGACTTTCTTCATTAGATGGTAATTAAAAAGAAACACTATTCTTTTCCTCAACTTGCAATTTTTCCCCAATTCACTTTGTCCCAGAGTTAGAATGCTGTATGTAGGCCGTCTGAAGTCCCAGCAGAGAAATTAGATCATATCTGACTGCAAAGACAGACACTGTACTCACCACAACTGAAACCAGTGGGATAATAATCTAAGTGACTAACAAGGTGAACAAACTGGCAATCCTACAAAAAAACCTTGAGGCTGCACAGGCCTGGAAACCACTTCTGTTCTCTTCTTTGCCTCCAGGTCATGACTTCCAGACACATAAGTACAGAGGATCAGACAAAAGGAGACCTTTCATTGCCACAATTTCCGTAAACTGCGCTGATACATTTTCACCAACTGAGCCGTCTAGCAACATCAGCTGTCCTTCACTTTATAGTCAATAAACAATCAGTAAAGGCATGTTTCTGCATGCTTCCTTTTCTGCTGATTGAACAAAAATAAAAACCTGTAACAGTGGCCCTCTGTCATCTGACAGAACAAAGATACTGCTTTGTTGTCTCAAAATGTACCGCTTGAACTTCTGAGCAAACAAAACTGATGAGAGCAACTTACAGATATTTGAGGTTTTCCAGGTCTTCGAATGCCCCCCTGGGAATCCTTCGTATATGATTGTTGTTGAGAAGGCTGTGAACAAAAGAAAATATGGGTTACTTGTGGTTACAAGATGGACAGAACGTTTTTTTGATGGCAAAATCATAACAGTAATACTGTACGTGTCACTGCAGTTCAAAGACTGATAGACTTCAGGATGTGTTATTGTTCAGTCTGAGGAACTGCAGCCTAAAACAAAGAAGTGCTGTTCAGGATACAGTGTAAATCCCTCAACAGACACATGGCTGGCTAATAGGAAAAGCTGGGATTTTCTTCTGTCTTAAAGGACTTTTCCACACTTCGAAACTAAAGCTCAGCACCAAGGCCATTGCCCTGCACATATGTTCATATTTATTAGCTATTATAGATATATAATGTGCAGGGAAACCTCTCGCTAGTATACTCCTCCAATGCACCACAGCATGCGGAGCCAGGGCATGATATATAGCATATGAATAATGTGTGCAAATATTTGAATAATGTGAGGTATGTTTGATTTATTACAGCATTCACCAGAAGGGTCTGCAAACAGTAAAATGTGGTCATCTCAAAGTACTGAAAAGGCCACATTAACTGACACGTGGACATTAGTTCTTTAAAAAAAAATGTAAATTTAACAGTTCATAGTTAAAGTTGCTTAACGCATATATCTTTGCTCATGCTGTATCAGCTTAGACATTTGGCATGCTGGAAATATGATAAACAACCCTGTGAGCGGAAGTGAACTAATACATTCCTTTAAGATTACGAGCTGACCTACAAGTGTGACAATCACAGCAGGACGGAGCAAGAATTAGTGTGTTGTGTGTGTGTGTGTGTGTGTGTGTGTGTGTGTGTGTGTGTGTGTGTGTGTGTGTGTGTGTGTGTGCGTGTGTGTTATACAAACTGTAGCATGTATTCAAGCTACAGTCACTCTGCAGAGTGTTGTTTTATAGAAATCTGTTTGATTGCTTGTCAGTAGTCGTCTTCTTGGGTCATTGACAATTCTTACCAAGAGGATGTCTGTCATTAGTCTGTCCGAACAGGAACAAAAAAAACAAAAAGAAAAAAACTTACAGTGTGTTGAGGTTCTTTAATCGTCTGAAAGAACCCGGTTGTATGTCCTTGATTTTGTTGAACCTCAGGTCTCTGCAAAACAGAAGGGAAATATGTTCATATTCAGAAAAGTATTTCATTAAGAACAGTTTCGAGAGGAGCTGTACAAAAACCTCAATAGTTATACTGGTAAGATTTCTTAAAAGTGTAGCGCGCAGCCATTACACATCTGCAGAAACTGAAGTCCACAGCAGAACCATCACATAATAATCCCGAAGGATAATTGAACACATTACTCATCTCACAAGAATGTCTTTGTAATGTCTTTAATCATGAGGGCAGATTTAAATAACATATGCCCCAAAGATAACAAGCACGAGGTGAGTTGCAGCACTCAGCAGGTTTCAGTATCTTTCTTCTTTTAACTTTCTAATTTAAAGAGGCTGTGTAATCATAACAATTTACCTTGACATGACACTAATCATCTTGGTTCTATACTAATTGACTGAGCATACCATCAGTATGACAAGCTAAATACTTTAATACAGCAATTAGCCAAGTAAAGGTGACATCTTTCTTCACCCCATGCAGCATTAGAAGCCACAGAAGGACAAGTTACATGAAATCTGAACGTCTTGTTTCAACAGTGATGTCATGTTTGTGGAATTTAGGTTCTAAGTCATCTGAACCTTTATCTAAGGCCATTTGCTAAATGTATTTGTATAAGATAAGCTCTGAAAATGAAACCACCCATTCATATGTGGACATTTTTTAGAAGGCTAAAGATTAAGTGCCTTTAAAAGAAAATCACTGTTTACACCGACCTCCCATTCTTCATAAAATCATTCACACCTTCTAATAATTCATGATTTTTTTTTTCTGACGTTCAAGCCAACACAATCATGGCAGAAGAGTTGTGCTTTTTTTTTTTTTTTACCCTGCATGGCATCCTCAGAGAAAAGCCTATTGAACACATCTCCGGCCATAGAGAGAAGGAAAGCTTTTGGAGGGAACCACACACACACAACAGATTTATCACTCAACTGAGGCATCAGTGAAATACACCAACCTTTTCTCCTCTAGAACGCTCAACTCCCCAAGTTGGGCCCGGGCTGTCTACCAACATTCTTGTTAGCCAATGACCTTCAAAAGTAAATAATCTAAGACTGGGTCACACAGACATAACATTGCCTACTTCACTGACTGTGCAAAACTGTCAAGACATCAGGGTGATGAGAGCCTTAAGATCAGTTTACAAGTTTACTTTCACTCTTTTTTTTTTCTTTCCCACCCCCCCCCTGTTAAAGGTATCCGGACTTCCCACGCTATTAAAACCATCCTGAACATACAGATTTAATTTTGATGCTATATTTTTCATTAGTTGAGTATTCATCTTGCCTACACCTTTTGTGAACAACAGGAAAAAGCATCATAAAGCTTTGCATTCCTGACTTCTAGCTTTTTGTGAAAATGTGAGCCAAAAAAAGAGAGATTTCATAGTCAGTGAGATGTTGATGGGTCATTCCCGCAGCAAAAAGCCTACACATATGGATCTAATCAGAGGAAGTCAAACTTTTTCATATGCTGACTTCCTTTTCAGCGTCTGTGAGCTATAGTGCAAGAATCTATTGGCGAAAACTGTCCTGAAACTGATGTGCTCGATGAGGAACGTCCTTGATATTGTCGTTTCTGGTGACATCTTTATAAGTGACAACTTTTAAGTTCTTGATAATGACGATAACACCTCAAATTAGGGATGTCAAGATCTCTGAAATTTGGTAGTCGATAACAATATCACTGAATTTTCTTGATTCTCAATACTAAATTTATCCCCAAAAATATAAATTGATCAAATAAATGCTTTTGGTTTTTCAATATAAACTCTTTGATTTAAAAAAAAAAAAAAAAAAAGCTGCTTTACTCAGTGTGCTAACATGCACATTAGATTTGACCGGCTGACTGGTATAAAATGGTTGCCTACCGTCGTCATAAGCAGCGCCTAACTCACTTCATGAGCTGTCGCTACGTTGGCCTTTAATATCGTTGTGCGTGAAGCATCGCTACAACACGTGCGGCTCTTTGAGGATATGAACATTTGGATGACATTTTATTCATATAAAGTTAAAAAACATAACTCTCTCCTTTAATTATGCGTACAGATCTGAACGTCATCTTCTGAGCTCCTTGGAAAACCTGGGAGGGTTTCCTCCTTTTGTGACAAATGCTCTGTGACAACGTTTGCTTCCTGGATTCTGGCAGTACGTGTCATCTGACTCAAAACGCTAAATACTTCCGTACACTGCTCGGGGTGTTTTTATTAAGTTAAAAGGAGACCTGTGGCTGCAACTGCATTTACTGCTGCCACTTTAAATGTAAATGTCAAATATCTCCGGTACATACAACAGCATTAACTAACAAGCATCATCACATCCTCTGAATTCTGGCATCAACTTGGTACTCCTACTTAAAATAACTGAACCATTGCTGATTACAATTTCAAAATGAATCAACAGTATTTGAGCTACGTATAGCATTGACCAAACCGTAGTACCTCACAGTCGGAAAGTTTGAACAAAAGCTCGGCATCCACAAGCAATTGGCGCTAAGAAAATGACGGTATCGAGAAACTATAAAAAAAAAAAAAAACATGTTAAATCGAGAGGGGTGATGGAAAGAAAAAGTACGGGCCCATTCAAAAAAATACAAACACCTCTCTCCAGAGTGCACTGTCCAGACATGCGCTACCTGCCCGTAAGTCACAAACGATGAGGGCAAAGAAGAGGAGGTGGGGCAGCAGGCCGGTTCAGGCAGCACCCATCTGAGGAGCAAACATGAAAGCAATGGTTCTGATTTTGGCTGAGAAAAGTCCTCTACACACTTCTTATGATGGACTATTGGCCAAAAAAAAGTTTAAAGAACACATTCTCGCCGATATCGAAACCTATTAAAACCTATTAAAACCCCTTGAGAGATGATGCCGTGACTACAATCACTATTCACTGCTGTGAGTGAATGAGAGGTTGTTAACCGGACTGGACTTAATTTGTCCTGGTTGGTGGCCATGTTATTTTGGCTCCGTGTGTGTGTGTGTGTGTGTGTGTGTGTCTCACTTTCACAGCTGAGGTGGCTGAGCGTTCTTTGCAGTGAACGCTAAATGAGGTCCCATCGGAGTGTTATCTGTGGCAGCAGGGTGTGTTTCAGCTGTTGACTGAAGAGAAACAGAGGCTTAGCTGACCACAATGTCAGGAAGTACTGAAATTCAAGACATCGGCGCCAATATATATATCCTACAAATGCTCTGGAGCTCGCAGCGAGTGAGATTAAAAATGGGAAAACTTTGGATCGTGGAAATGCCAGCGCTGGTACTCTGAACTGTGCTGTACTTTTTTTTTTTTAGTTTTGTCTCTCCACCATAACCACAAACACATCTACAATTTACACCTGAATTACCTACTCAGGGGGATGAGTTGTTTTTGTGACACTAACTCATAAGATTAACACTAAGATGAATGCTCTTTTTGTAAGCATGAATCTACAAAAATTCAACAGGAGATAGGGCTGGGCAATGCATTACATTTTTATATATATATATATATTTTTTTTTTTTTAACAGAGATATAGAGTAAGGTTATACAATATAAATGAATGTTATGTTACACAGCCCACCGTGAAGCCGCACCACTGTTTGCACCTGTGCTCTGTGACTTTTCTCTTTCCGACATTGCGTGAAGCTGCGAGGAGCTCGTGTCGGATTTCACCGCAGACTTCTTGGCGCTCCGACAAGTTGATTTGCCTAATTAATAATTGCTCACTGCCACAAGGTTCTGCATTGACTCCAGTAGGTGCAGCTGCAGGTTGGTTGATAATTCGTAGGCCTCTGCTCCCTTCACACAGCCACTCTTGCTGGAGCCACTGAGTCTTCTCTCCATCATGGCGACTAAACCACATTCAGCTAAACTCCACGCAAGAGAGAACAGGAGAGAGACCTGCTAAGCTAAAGTAACCTGCAGATCTAAATAAGCTTGTTAAACCACTGTGGGATGAGGAAAAAAAAAAAAAAAAAAAAAAAAAAAAAACGCAAAGAGAAAGAGTTCTTGAGCAGAACTGGTGCAAGTTTAAATATACAACTGGTTATTAACCACTGTAATAAAAAAAAAAGAAAGAAAGAGAAACTGGGTTGAAACAGCAACACTGCTACTAACAGACACTCTGGCAACCAGAAATGAGACAATACATGAGTCTGTTATTAATGTTTTAACCAACGAAAAGGAACATCCTAGGAAATATGCCTATTCATATTTAATATAAGCTATTTATTTGATTTCATTTACATGTTTTTCAGCTGTATATTTTCAAACAGGGAACGAAATCCTGTCTTAGCGGTTTATTTTCATCACGCTGCTTTAATTAAAGTGCTTGTGACATCTCACATGTGTCTTTGACTTACAATGGAACATTTAGCCCACTCCGATGAACATACTAAGATTGTGTATCACCATTCAGCCAAAATGTAGCCTATTGAGACCTGATTTCTTTTTCTGGTCAATATCGCCAAGCCCTAAGCAGAGGTACTGATTGATGGTCTCCAAAGCTGCTTTGTGATTGTTTAGAAACAAGAGAAAAAGCCAGGGGAGGAGAATGACTCAGTACACAAAGGGGAAAAAATACAGGAAGAAGAATTGGGAGGACATTTAGTGAAGAAAGAAAAAACAAACAAACAAAAAAAACCTTTTCAAAACCCTTCTTCAGCAAATACGACGAGAAACCACTGGAATGTTGTCGCAAATAATTTGCACAGATTGCTGAACATTTTATATTTGTTCCGTGACTTATTAAAACAGTCTGTTAACTCCCATTAATGTGTTTTGATGGCACCATGCCAGAGGGAACTATAAAACAGCGAGGCTAACAACCCTTGCAGAGAAGGGGCTGACAGACTCTTCAAGATTTCGCCAAAACAAAAGGCCTGAAAATGAATGGCTTCCCGGGCTCAGTAATGAAGTATCCGTGGGAAATTGACAACAATAGCATCATTAAGAGGTAGAAAAACAGACAATTTGATTTCGATTTTAAAAGAGAGAAGTTTTTGATTTACATAAAACCGGATGTTAAACCCAAAATGCCATGCTTTTATGAACAGTCACTAAAAACCACCAGCTTAATATTGTGTGCGTCCCCCTCTAACCGGTCGAGGTATGGACATCAAGACCACATAGCTCTTTAAATTCCTGCTAGTTGTGAGATGTTGCCTCCAAGAATCAGATTTGTGTTTCCTGCAAATCCCACAGACGCTCGATCACATCGACAATCGGGGTAATTTGGAGGCCGAGTTAACGCCATGAACGTTTCATTCTGTTCCTTGAAAAAAAACATTTGGAACACTGTTTTTCACTGTGGCAGGGACACATTATACTGCTGAAAGTGGTCACCCATCAGGCAATACCATTGCCATGAACGGTTGTTCTTGGTCTATAACAATGTCTAGGTATGTAGTACGGTGACATCCACATGAATGCCAGGACTCCAATTTTTTTTCCAGCAGAACATTGCTCAGAAATTCTGAACTCGAGTCTTTCATAACGGCCGTTCACAAACCAACGGGTGACCCACATAGGAGGAATAACAGTAGTTACTGGTCAATGTGTCAGTATAAGCATTTAACGAGCCTGCAGCTGCACTCTGGTTGAAATATTAACAAACACTGACAGTCCTCACCTAACATGAAGGCATCAGCTCAGAGATTCTAAAGTGAACACGCATGACCGGACAATGGCAGCACAAAAATCTTAGAAGAAATATGTATATTCACCTGCCAAAGGCCTCCATTCAATCCCCAAATTTTAAAGTTAGTAATGAAGGAAAATGACCCGAAACCTGCCATTTGAACCTGCCTTGAACCTTGAATCGGTAAGTGATGAAAAACAACTGTGTCTGACACCTCAGAAAGAGTTGACATGCAATCAAAAGCTTGTTGATCTTTGAGAGAAGTTGTATACACAACTTCTACATTTTAACATGACTGACTTGGTGTTCCAAGATGCCGGGCACGCCTGGGTTCTAACCGACTCGCAAACACACATGCAACTATTCCATTGTGGTGGAAAACAATGTATTCAATTCCTGATAGGCGACTGGTATTTCTGTATTAACGCAACTCGTCAGAACTGCTATTCTGTGCAGATGATTAACATCTTATTATTTGACCATTAAAAGACTGATTTAAAATATATAGTTCTCAAAGACTCTTAAGCGCTAGTGGCAGCCTGCTGCAGCAGCTCCCCCCTGAGAGCCCCCCCCCTGCTGTAGTGAAGAAATTTCCCCTCGGGGATTAATAAAGTGTATAAAATCAAATCAAAAATAAAAGTTATTTAATGGCGCTCTTACTCAAAAGTGAAGAGCCATAGTTCAGTGTGGTACTACAAGGAAACCTCCCTCAATTTGTCCGTGGTAATCCATGTTTTATTAAAATCTTTCTGATGAAAATTAACCCTTATCTTGTTTTACTTAGCAACAATCTTGCTCTCCATGATTTCACAGGTTAAGTATGTGGCTCAAGTATGTGGGAACGCCACAAGTGATTTGAACTCGCTGTTCTCTGAAAATGTAGCAACAAAATGCAGAGAGGGCTGATGGAAAAATCAGCAGAACCCAGTGAACTTGTGACCAGTTGTACCACCACAAGCACTGCTGTAAGCAAAGGAAACTGGTGAAGTGGAAGACCTACTTTCAACAACAATGTGCCCATTAAATCCCGCTCATGACGGTGCGAATGAGACTAATGTGGCCAACTTCTGCATCAGAGGTGGCAGCCGGAGCCAATTAATGCGCAATAATCAGCGTGTGAACAGATTATGGATTAATAGATTAAGACAAAAATCACCAACCAATCCCGATTCTGAAAATCCTGACAATCTTTACTTTAGCTGGATGAAGTTTGTCGTTGCTGACCTTTTTTTCTCTTCTTCTTCTGGATCTACGTGATGTGACAGTTTGTTGCTGAGCTGTCAGATTTGGGCTCGATGTTTTGTTTCTGCTGAGACAATACTGTACGAGTGCAAACATGGCATGAACCGTACGTTACGTTTGGACCGGAATGTGTATTCACAAAGCAAACAAAACCAAAAAACATACGAAGCAGAACTGCGCAAATAGGCACTATATCTGCAAGGGCAATTTCAGAGAGAGGTTTCTGTAAAATTCTTGTCTGAGCCACGACAATGAGCGAACCTGGCCGCCGCCCAACTCAACCAGCATCTGAGTGCCATGTGTGCACCTCTTCTCTCGTTCTCTCCCTCTCCCTCCAGTCAGGAGAGTCGTTAAGCTTTGTGACACACGCCCAAGTGGACAAGCCAAGGACTCTCAGGCGTGCGTGAGTCATTCTTACTTAAACAAGAACATTGCTGGCTCCTTGCTTGGTTGTAGCAACAGTTAACCAGGATGTCCAAACATGGCTGTGATGGTTCTCTGCAAAACATATCCTGTGGTAGAAATGACAAGGATTTGCTTCTTGTCGAGGGAGTGCTGGAGCCTGTCAAAAAATCACAAGACATTACATTACATTTAGCTGACGCTTTTATCCAAAGACAGCTCTGGACCAGAACATAAAGCTGAGGGGGCCATGACAATTAAAATGAGCTGGAGTGATTCTCTGAGAGGGGAGACAAGTCATACATACCAGCCACAAATGGTGAACCAATTGGCCAAACAAATTGAAGTCGATGCATGGCAAGCCTCAATAACTCTAACAACAGACATTAACTCCATCTGCTAGAGACCAGCTCCAGTTCTTGTCATCCCGGGTCTATTTTCTAGGTTCTCTGACGATCAGGACAGCTGACCGAGTTTATTATTCCATCACATCCGTGCTCGTCACTTGCACTTACCTCACTTACCCAATACTCCACATTACAATGGGCTCAGGTGGGAGCGCTGCTTTCCAAAAGTCCAACACAACAATCCATCCCAACCATTACAATGACAACGTTTACAGTAGTTTAATTTATGTTTTTGTTGCACTGTGTCCACAATTATTGCCATTCACATCCAACAGTTTATTCTTTAGCTGACTGGCTGCTGGTCTTATGTCTCATTTAGGTCCGATCACACATGCAACAGGTCACGTTTGCACTGATCTGCTGAAGTAAGTGCATTCCTTTTTTCTTTTTTTTTCCTTGTTGTACAAAAGTTTACATTTTAGACATCATAATAGAATTAATTAAAATCAGATAATGACCGAACCTCGCCACACAACCAAGACAAAGGACAAACATACTCCAATTTGAATAAGACTCGCAGTCTCTGCTTCATGTTTGTTTGTGTTCATTGATAAAGAAGTTGTCCTAGTAACCTCTAGGATAGTATCCCATCAAACGGGTTTTACACATTTATGCAGCGCGGTAAACTTTGAACTCTAGAGAGTAAAATAAGGTTTATGTTTAAAATAAGCAGAATCAGCATTTGTCCAAGATAAATGTTGTGACCAATTTAGAAGAAATATGAAATGCCCCCCTCCCCAAATTCACCAGCTGTCCTGCTTTGGATGGTGCAGCAGGAAGAGGCCAGCAGAGTTTCTTTCAACAACTATCTTGGGCACAATCTCCCTGTGCAAATGAGCAAAGCTTTGGGGGGATTTCTGGCTTTGCATTCCATAATGCTGCAGAGACTGAGTGCCTCACAAAACCTGACAGCAGCAAATTCCAATGGGACTCCACTTACTCTCCCTGACTCACTAATACTGTCACTCAGTCAGACCGGGCCACTGTTCGGGGGCAGAGAACCGGGTGAGGGAGGGGGAAAGAACATTAAGACATTAAAACAGAGAACATTGGCTGATTAGACAGAGATGATGGAAAGTCGATAACCCCGTGACACCGTGATACAAATCCACATTGGAATTATTCACCAGCATCCGCAAACACCAAGATTCCACTCATGATCTGGACTCTCAATCCATTCAATACAGCAATTCTCCAAACTCACACAACTGCAAACGTCTATAACGGCATACAGTTTCAAAATGGCTGTTTATGCTAAAAAAAAAAAAAAAAAGGAAAAAAAAAGTCATCTTCATCATGATATACTAGATGCCACATGCATACCATACACTGAAATACAAGCACAATGCTTGGAGCTAAAAAAACATGCCACTTGATACATTTTTTTTTTTTTTTTTGCATTAACAGATTCATAACACATCCAGTATGTAGAGTGTGTGTAGTACAGCAGTGTCGCAAAGGGGTATTTGTGTTTAACATCACATAATCCTACACTTAAAGGACCATTAAAATCAGACAAAAATATGTGCTCCATATTTGAACTTCTTTCCATTGGCAAACGGCCAATGTCATACAAATATGTAGGACTTTTCATGTTGAGCCTTTTTGGAGCTGCGAGGGTAGTAATACCAGTAAAACTGCCACTTTATATTTGATGTTGGCAAAATAGTGTTGATGTAACATAATTTACTATTTTTGCTTCACACGGAGAGTCCGTAGAGAAAACAGCTGATGAATAAATGTAGCCCATAAAGAACAACCCCCCCCTCCATGTGTTTTAGCCCGTGTGTCATACAGAAAACTTCTTGGCAAAGAGTCCGTGCAGTAATATTTCTGAAGATTTTTTTTTTATTATTATTTTTGAAGTGGCCCAAAAACAACAAAATGTGATGTTTAGAGATTCATGAAGAAACTGCTAAAAACCATCACCTTAGCAACTTTGTTACATGAACGGTGTTTCCTGTTGTCCAGCTGAACAGAAAAAAAAAAAAAAAAATCAAACGGAGATGAAAAAGAAAAGCAACACCACTTTACATGGCTGTACTTTTGCGGCCTAACACGAACCCGGTGGCGCCGAGGTGTGTGGACAGGTGTGTCGAAAAGATAAAGGTAAAAGATGCGCGTGTGCGGTGCAATTTTGGTGCCATTTTTTAAAAAATTTTTTAGGTGAAATCAGACCTGTGTTTTTCCCGCCAGCTCAAACGAGATCTAAGATGAAAGCGAACTCTTTGGGAATGAATGCGAATCAGGCATATGGCGTGCGTGCAAGTAGCCAGATAACGTAAAAGGCACTCGGGTTAACTACGAATGGATTGTATTTAAACTGCGCATGGAGGGGTAACAATTCAAAAGGCTTTTCGTCTACTCGTCTAATTCAGCAATCTACCCATCGGGACAAGGCCAAAGGGTGTGACACTGCCATTTAATGTGCAAGACGTTCGGGCAAACTGCAGCCATTTGATGAATGAGTGGAAAGCTCCTGATTGTAATTCATCCTTCTTCAGCCATTACCAAAGCAGTTATAAAGGGGATAAGAGAAGCTGTTTTGATTCGTCAAGTCGGCTCTGACACACCTCCTAATTACCTATTCCTCCTACTTTTACCGCCACAGATATGCTCTCATTTGTGTTCACCAAAAAAAAAAGAAAAAAAAAAAGAAAAAAAAGTTGGTCATGCCTACGTCCTGCTCCGAGCGCGCAGAAAATGGTAAAGACCTGCGTTCGCGCGGTGTCTAAATTGAAGAAAATAGGAGCCCGAACAATACAAACAAGCCAGAGCGTTTTCATTCGCTACGCCACGGGGGGAAACGAGTGAGCATTCTCCAGAGCCAGCGCAGCACGGCGGAGACAGATGTGGCTAAGCTGCAGTGGTATAAACTCGCTCAGGAAACTGTGATCTTTGCAATTGCAATAACGAATGCATGCTCAACCTTTCTCAGCACGTCCGCCAGAGCTCGCAAAATTGGCAAACTCCCCGCCACCTCCTTGCTGCGAAGGTTCTCAGAAGCTCTGCTGAAGGCATTATTGCACACAGCTGTCCTTTCCACAAAAAAAACAAAAGACTATCAACAAAAATAACTTCTCATTGATAGTCAGCAGGGCTCTGCCAGATGACTGGAAAAGATGACAAAACTGGGAAGTGATGAGGTTTATATGGGGAATGTGGTGTACATGCACCCTTTCAGCAGTCCACGCTTCATTTCTTTGCATTCACATGTATTGAATTACTATTATTTAAAAATAATTTGAAGGATGACATTTTTAACTTGTCATCAGAGATGTTTTTTTTTTTTAAAGCTGTCACTTTTATGACTTAAGAATTTTTTTTTTTTTTTGTAAATTCAAGCACATGGTTCTTTAAGTGGATTTTTTTTTTTTTAAAAAGATGAGAACTAAAATCTTTCCAGCTGATTTCTGTTATGTGCAGTATGCTTCTCCCAGGAAGTGATTACATACGACTTCCTTTATTAGATAATAGTTTTAAAAAAAAATGTAAAAAAAAAGAAGCAATTTTCTCCTATACTTGAAATTTTGCAAATTCCCTAATTTTACCACAAATAATTTAATAAAATCAATAATAAAACTGAACGAAATCCCTCCAGTCCAGATTTATGGCTTATATGGAGGATCATCACACTCGTATGATATCATCATTTTAAATTCCTGGATTGGCATTCTGGTAAAATGCAGTCCCCATACCTGTACATATATAGCTCCAGGTCACATGTCTACACACACACACACAAAAAAAAAAGCTTAACCAAAACTTACTGAACCCTGAAAACCTCTCACTGTCCAAACGAATAGCTTTTCAAAACTAGTAAAATTAGAAGTCGACACTGTACACTCCTCTACATACAATGGATGACATGAACGTGGCCTGCAGTGTTGTACAAGGCTTAATTTGACCAGTAAACAGGATGCCAAACTTCAAACAGCGCCTTCGGTGACCTCATCGCATTGAACATCTTATGCTACAGAGTGAGGGAAGGCTGGAAAGGAAGGGCATTCACGTCCTGACATGACAGCTGAGCAAACGGAGTGAAGGGACAAAGTACCTGCAGCTTCAAAGCTCAACCAGCATGAAAGCTTCTGGGAAAACCACAGCGTGCTCTCCCGCTCTGATCAGCCCTCTAACAGATCTGGGAACATCCTACAGGACACTTCCAACTATTCTTTCCTTCGGTGTGGTAAAGAGTGGATTTTCATCTCCCCTCCTGGGGTGGGGTGGGGGGGGGGGGGTGTCCGTGCAGAGTGTACCCTGCGTTCCCTCGGCCATCTGTGGTCAGCTGTGGGGGCTGACCACAGATGGCCGAGGACAAGGCTAATTCTGAGTCTGCTGCCCGTGGTATCGGCTGGCTGAGTTGCCCCTTTGTCCCCCCCCCCCTCCTGCTTACAGGCTGAATGAAGCTATTTATAGGGCCACGTATCATGGACTGAAATGTGCAACAAGAATTGAGAGGCCAGTTAAAAGGCAAGGGGGGGGGGGGGGGGGGGTTGCCACAGATTTGGAAGACCTGACAGATGTTGGTGCCGTTGTGTACGTCAAAAAGGAAATTGTTTAGCAGGGCGAGTGTAGGAGGGTGCTCGTGACAGCCGAGGGACACATTCACAAGTGCTCGTGGAGGAAGAAGAATGTCCTTCCTTTCATCTCAAAAGGACTCACAAAAAAACACGGAGAACAAATCTCATCCAAGCACGATGACAACTTTTCCAACAGCTGAGAAGTCAGCAGCTGACCAAAAGTCCTTTACATCATGCTCCCATCACAAAGACAAGAGGGAGAACCCTATTGGTCAACTCGGGTTTTGAACAAAGATGTGCCCTAAAAATTAGGGACACATTTTCCCCCCAAAAAAACGCAGGACTGACTAGACAGGTCCGGATGTCTTTATTTAGTCTTTTTTTTTTTTTGGACTACTTTGACAATTTCTCTCTCTCGCTGAGTAATTGAACGTCTTGCACGAAGGACTTTGAGGCTGACTTCGCCAGCTGTGTGACCCTAAAAAAAAAAACTAAAAAAACAACAACCCCTGTCCATTAACCTCTGCAGCCCGCAGATGAACCCGAGAGGCAGGTGTCATCATAACTTTTGTGAAAACGTCCCGAGACATTTGACGAACCTCTCGGAAGATGTCCCCGCAGGCCCTTTGTTTCAAACTAAAATTCAATCAGTGCTTCCACACCAAAAAAATAAACACAAATAAAAAAAATTTAAAAAAAAAAGTTTCTTTCAACACGATTGACTGATTTAATAACCGCAAAAAAAAACAAACAATATCAATGTGGAGAAATGCGCGGAGCCCGCTTTTACGATGCTTTGAGCGTTCATCCCCGTCCGGACTGTGCCTGTTGTGGAGGGTCGGTTCCCGTTAGATTGGAGGAAAAAAAAAAAAAAAAAAAAAAAAAAAAAGGCTACTTACAGAATGGTAGTCTGGGCAGAAACTGTCGGTACGGTCTCCAGGTTTAGATGCATACATCTCACGGTGGTTCGGAAACATAAGCAGCGACTCGGACAGCCGAGTCCGAGCTGCGGACCGTTTGCAAGCAAGAGCAAAGCCGCCGCGAGGAGACACGGAGAAAAGAGCTGGCCAGCCCGCATCGCCATTGCTAGCAGTGAGCCGAGCGAGAGCGCAGACCGCCAGCTTGCCCCGCTCGCACACACTCTCTCACGCGCACACGCACACGCACGCACACACACACACACACACACTGGGAGAGAGAGGGAGAGGGAGAGGGAGCGCAGCGGGACCGTGTTGCAGTTCCACCGTCCAACCACAGTTGAGAGGAATAACTTTTGACTGGCGTTCATTGAGACGATGTTATGTGTCACTTTTTTTTTTTTTTTTTTTTTTTTGAGGACACAAAGACATAAATTGTATATAAATTGTCATTAAAAGAGAAATTTACAAAACTCGTCACAGCGTCCAAATTTGCAATTCACCTCATCCCAGGATGTGTTATAGCGTTATAAACTTTATTAAACCAAAACTCGCGATATTTGGAAGCGTAGAATTTACATTGTAAAGTCTCCTCGGTGGCGGTGGGCTACTTAACCTCCAATAACTAAAGTTTTTATTTTTTATTTTTTATGATATGGTGTTCCCTTTAGGCCCATATCCATTGGCACGGTGAGATTAATGATACAAAGAAGGTAAAATCACCTCCTTAAAGTAAAAGTAAGGAAATACCAAAGGTGAGCCAACTCCATGGTGCTTTTTCACCTCAGACATTTGGACTTGTCCCAGTAGGGAAAGTGTATGAATGATTTGGCTACATTCACTGGTACAAGCTGGTTCACAATCGTTGGCGGACTTGAATACTTACTGGAACTTAATCATCATTATTGCAGCTGTGCTTTCCTTACTGTTACAAGTTAAATTGTCCCCCACCAGTATTCAAAATCTTTTTCTTAAGTACAAGTACAGATGCAACAAAAATGTGTTTAGAATATTAAATTACTATGCAGGTCAAGTGTTATGATTTTAACCTGTTATTGAATGATGTCGCCTAATAGGTGTTTCAAGGAGAGGAGACAATTTTAACTAAGATACTTGATACAGCTCCTTTTTAGGGTACTTTAGTGCAAAGTGACAATAACTCGGCCTACCAATCAATAAAAGACCAAGCGTCAATTAACCGGAGTGTTTTTCCTCCCTAAATGTGGCTTCTTAGGTGAATATTTTCCGACCATGAGCCAGAACACACAGTACCTGAGCCCTGCAAACTGTAATAGTCAGTTCTGCCCTGATAAAAGCGATTAAATTTGTCAGAACCAACCTATTTGGTTTTTATGTGGTCCCTAAAGCAATTCATTATGATGTGTTCATACAATAAAAGCCATGGTTGATGTTCAAATCGTCAATAAATGCTTTTAAAGAAGTGGTGTTCAACATCTCTTTGGCCAGAATGTGTTCACAGCATTACATGTAATTTATGAAAAGACTGAAACGTACGACTTTCCTACAGTTCTCATGGAAAGCCTAAAGCAGGCTAATCCTGGAGTTCTGACAGGCCAGCTAATTAGCATATTGGGAGGTAGTCTGAAAATGGTCCAACTGGCACTTCAATCAGAGAGGAAAGCGGGAATAAACTAAATGTTCCACATTTACATGGCTCATTAAGTCAAACTAGACTATAAAGTTTAAAAAAAATTTTTTTTACAGGAAGGCATCTTTTTTTTAATCCACTACTGCCTTCCTTTATTAAAAGTTTGGGTTTGCTGACATCTGCTGGAAATTGTAGACAAAAACACTACATATCAATACACAATCTTTCCGGGCCCTGAGATAGCGTGTTGACATTATGCTATATCAACATTTTAGATATGCCTTTCTATGTATTATAAAGACGATATTGCACGTGTTTTCGCTTTAAACAACTTTTCATAAAATAATATTCAGTGTAGTTGGCATTAGTTCATTTAAGACACCAGCTACTGAACAAAGCCGCACTACTGGTGACTATTTATTTCAATCAACGCATGAGAGTCTCGGTCCTGTCCTCCATAATGGAGATCCACTGCAAAACCCATTTTTAATGACCATATAAGAAGCCTGGCAATTTATTTCCGATTCAAGCCGCTATACTGCCAGCAGCTCGCTGGACATACACAGTCTGCAACTTCTTGATTGGTCTATTATCTCAAACTGGAACTCTGCTCAGTGTCAGGCCACATCCCTGTTCCTGATTACTGTATTGTGCGGGTCACGGGCAGTTGTGTGTCTGCTGGCACGCTACTCTGTCATTGTTTTCATTTCCACCACTAACAATGCTTTTCCATTGCAATTGTTCGCATTTCCATAACCTCGTAGTCCCGATGCGCAGATTAACGAGGGCAGCTTTGTTTCAGCACATTGTGCTTTCCATAATACACCAAGACATTCTATGGATTGTGGTGTTTTATTTGCGGGGAGTTTTAGTTCAAATATTTAACTCCGTCAATGACCATTGGTGCATTGTTCAAAATCTAGGCCCCAGCAGTTCCACGGATTAAAAAAAGTTAAAGTCAATTTAAAACTTCCAAATCTAAGCTACTGTGACTCATGTTATCCCTCCATGTGTCCAGAAGCTGCCACTGCAGCCGAAGTTGACCTACGAAGTTAAAAAGAGCTGCATAAAAAAGAGGACACGTACTTTTTAAAAAAAAAAATGTTTTATACTGGTAATCTTCAGATCACTGTCTTGCTGTATAACACAGGTCCGCTTCAACTCGAAGGCTGATGACCTGACATTCTCCCTCCCTCGGTTTCTTTTTGTCAGAGAGCAGAATTCCTGTTTCCCTCAATTATGTCAAGTTGCCCTGAAGCAGCAAAACATCCCACTGTTGCCTCCATGTTCAACACGGAGCTATAACGTTCTCTTTGTGGAACTCTGTGTCTGTGTTTTTTAACAGGACTCTTCAGAAACAGTTCAGTCTTTGAATCATCAGTCCATAGAACATTAAGGTGTGTTGTCCAAACATTCTGACAAGCCTGAATGTTTTTCTGGGTTAGACTTTCTTAAAAGCAGACCTTTGATAATCATCCCTTTAGACTTGTTATGATCTCCAGTTTAAAATACAGTAATTTGTGGTGCCCTGGTAGCAACATGGTTGAGGTGCATAGTGTACACTTGCATGGTGCCCAGTTAAGTTTTAGTTGTTTTCCTTTACACCGTTATTCAATTCAATTCAATTCAATTTTATTTATATAGCGCCAAATCACAACACAGGTTATTTCATGGCACTTAACACATTAAAGTCCTTACAGCAAGACTTTACAATATTATACAGAGAAACCCAACAATTCAACAATTCCCACAAAAGCTTGGAGGGGAAAAAAACCCTCCTCTTTAAGGGAGAAAAACCTCCAACAGAGGGAAGGAAAAACTCCCTCTGAACAGGAAGAAACCTCCGACAGAACCAGGCTCAGAGGTGGGCGGCCATCTGCCTCCACCGGTTGGGGTGAGGGGAGAGCAGAGAGAGAAAAGGACAGCATAGAGATACAAGAGAAGATGTACGTTATGTATTGAATAAATGCTTAAAGAAAGTTCATAATAAGCACAAGAGACTGACCTTGAGAAAACAATTTAATTTCGATGTATAAATTGAAAATACAAGGGCAGTCACAGTATGAAAAATGTTAGTGCAAAACTGAAGAATGTACACTGTATTTCTGCTCATACACAAATAACCTGGAGGTTGTATTGTTCCTGCCGGCCCTATTAGTAATCTAAATGTGAGTACAAGTAGAAATGACCTTTTTACAGAGAATTACCAATGCAGATACCACATGTACACACACGGAATAATACAAATCTCCAGTTGCCTGATGATTAGAGTTCATAGAGAAACTGCAAACTTTCTATGTTACTTGTCTCTCCTTTCTTTATTTCAAATATTTTTTTTTTTTTTTTTTTTTTTTGCCTGTGGTATGAAGTGAAACAATGGGATGAAACATTCGATTTATGTTCCAAAACAAAAAATGACACGAAGGCCTTTTTTTTTTTTTGTTTCAACCGTTGAGAAGACACTGGTGATTCCAAATCGAGCAAAAATAAACCCCACACTTACTGACTGCACCATTTGCATATTTCATACACACAATGAGGAGTCACTTTTGATAGTCGCAGGGAGTACTACTCGGTCTGTAAAAATAAGCTCTCGGAGCCTCAGTCTTTTGTCTATAAAATGTTAGAAGACAGTAAAGACATGCCTTTTAAAAAGGTTTTGTGCTGTCAACAGTTCGAATGAAAAATCCTCCCATTTGAGGAGCCTTTGATGCGACAAGAACAAATATTTGATCATGCCAATTTCTGTTGATATACGAATCGATTAACATTAGCTGTCACTGATCGCCACAAAAACACGCTTTTGTGTTTAGTTGCAAGAAATGTTTTTTTTTTTAAGCTGACCTGCTTCATTTTGACTTGATAATAATGCTGTCGATATTGCCGCCTTAAAAAAACCCGTTGCAGGGTCAAGTTTGTTAAACATATCCAGTTACATTAGAATTAAGAAGATATGTGCAGAGGTTTCGATGCAGACTTTGAAATGGAGAACTTTTGTTGGGGATGCCAAATATCTTTTTGGAGAGCCAGATGTGACCCACAGCCTGCAACTTGCCAATCACTGATGTAAAATATTATCTAACAAAATGCCCTCGCAATATCAACGTAGCCTCCGGTAACAGGGATCATTCATCTTTGGCAGCGGCA
Source organism: Embiotoca jacksoni (assembly GCF_022577435.1). Lineage (NCBI taxonomy): Eukaryota > Metazoa > Chordata > Actinopteri > Embiotocidae > Embiotoca > Embiotoca jacksoni. Next base: position 4,700,625 of record NW_027185378.1, on the reverse strand, counting down.
CACTGCACAGTGTGCAGGATATGTGGATTGTGGCTTGAGTTTGCTGACATCTGCAGGTGGCATGTTTATATGAAATACAACTGTAACAGTTTTACAATTAATAAAAAAGACAGGTTCTCTGGGAATGATTAATGAACACACAAAAGAAATCCTTTTACAGGCCTCTGGCAACACATTTTTTCTTTATTCTGAGTAAGATGTGTCAACATCCAGCATGACAAAAATTGTACAAAGTTCACAATTTATAAATGAAATATCACAGCAACTTGTGATTTCACACATTTATAGCAAAATTAAAATGTCAACAAATCCATGCTGTGTAGTACAAAAATAAATCAAACTTCAGTTCCACAGAGAGCACAATAGTTTATACAAAATCCTGTCTTTGTTAATGGTCACTGAAATCAATCTCAAAATGAACTGGCTCAAACAAAAGAATAAACTCTGATGAATTCACAATAATTTATATGAAAAGTCAGCATTCTAAATATGTGACAACCTTTTTGTGTTCCCTATAGATAGTCACAAATAACTCTTTTCAGATTTGTGATTTATGTACCAACATCAGATGAGCAGCCAGTTTGTGCTTTAAAATCCCTTTTTCCATTTTCACTGATAATGAGAATTAATTCAAAAACTGGTACTAGCTATTACTCTACTGAAGCATTACTATATTGGCAAAAAGCTGCAGACACGATGCTGTGGAAAAAGGCGTATGCAGTCATGGATGATGGGTAGTAGAGTCCTGAAAGAGGACAGTAAAGTACAATAAATGAGATTCAATCAGGTGAACGACAAGCACCTTTTGCATTAGCTCTCAAAAAGGCAAATTCTGAACATGATCGCTAACAACTAGGACAACAGAATGGCGGGGCGTATACAGTCAGGCATACGGATGTGACGCTGGATTGTATCACCCCACGAAGGTCTCGTTTCACTCGGCCTTCGCTTCTTCTGCTTTTTTTTAAAACCTTGAATTGATTGACTATTTAATCCTTTGTACAGTGATTAGATATAAAGTGCTGCTGGGGGATAACTTCATCTTCCTAAAACATAGCAAAAATGAAAGAACTTTGTTAATGTTTTTACACTTGATAATAGCCTACAGTATAACTGCTATGGTTATAATCCTCTTCTCTGATTTCAAGTCCCTGTTCTTCCTCTCTCAGTGGTACTAAATCCACACCAACAGTGGCTCCAAGCAGTTGGTTGCTCCAATCGTGTGCCAAAGAGGTCACCTGGAAAATTGCACGCTGCCGTACGTAAGGATAATATCTTCAAGGACAAGTGCAAATAGTCTACTGGCACATAAGTGGGGACAGTGACCCTGTAAGTCCTGCTGTCATACTCTATAAATACTCTTTACAAAACCCTCTGAAACCCTCTTATTAGGCTCTCGGGTACTGCTTTTAGTTTCTGTAAGAACATCAAAACATGGAAACGAAGGTGTCCCTGTGCAAAATCGTACAGAAAAAAAGTGGAACTCATATAAGCTACTTTCGCTTCTAAAACTCAATGTCCAGGTTGGCTCCTCTTTTTTAAAAAGACTTTTTGTATTAAAAGATTTGTATAAAAATCAATATTTTACATAGGCTATATTAAAAAGATTCATGTTACCCCGCTATGCTTATAAACAAGAAATTGCATATACCCAACCTTTTTTCCTTTGCAGATTGCATCCCGTACCTACTATAAACAAATGATTTAGTTGTAATATTGCTGAGACATTTCTTGATCCTCGCAACACAAGTCTCGAAATTGAGCAGATTTGATACAAGAAAGGCTAGAATGTAGTCTCTATACGTCATTGTCTTTACACATCTTTTCTACTTAAGACTAATTAAGGATGAGCATGTGAACATGCATGCGCTGCACAGATGTGTTCCTCTAGGAATTAATTGGCTCTCCTAGATCATGGGATTTCCACCATCGGGTTTCCGTGTAATGATGTTTACAATATAACTGTTCATACATACATTCATACATACATCAAGTCAGTTTCCTCTCCAGAATCATTTACAGCACCAATTAGAAATGCCCCCACCTACAGCTACACATCTTTTCTTTTCATCAAAACAAAGCACAAACATTTCTCAAGCATTGTCAGAAAATAAAGCGATTTGCAAACCAGTTCTTGCTCTTGAACAATCTACACGCAAGTAGAGTAAGAAGACAAAGAAGAAGGGAAAAAAAAAACAACATTTAAAATCATCAAGTCCAAAACCAAGTAGCTTCCTCCTCGCTTGTAGTTTTTTTTTCACTTTTATTTCACTGTCCACTTTTTTCATCTAAAATGCTTTGTTGTCAAGCAATAAAAAGAACTCGCGTTCCGTTATCATTAGCTTACTGTTCAGAAATATACACTAAAAATGTGCATACATGAGCAGCTAGAAACATTACATGACACTATGTCAGCTCATATGAAAACGTACAAAATGTGAATGTCCTCAAAAACTATTTTGCGGTTTATTCTTTTATGTTCTTCCTCAAAGCAAGACATAAAAAGAAATGAGAGAAATAAATTATCGTGAGGTCTTCCTAAGCATAATACCTCTTTTTTTTTTCTTTTTTTTTTTAAAGAACAGAATTTAGAATTTAGAATATATAACACTATATAAGTTACTGCACCAAATCGAGGAGATCAAATCTTCACTGCCTGTTTGTGTGTGGATCCTGATACACCACGCGCAGCCGCCGGGGGAACAAAAATCTCCCTTCTCTGAAATGTTACACTTGGATCCCTTGAACAGCTTGCTTGATGTTTTCCAACAGCGCTTTGTTTTCTGGGCTCTGGTACTGCTCTTGGTTTGTGTACATATCCGTCAGAGTGGTGACGTAGGCATCGAAGTTCTGCTCGCTTATTGGCTCCTGCAGGTCCAAAAAACATGACATGTAGGTTGGTAGAAGAAAAGGCTCTGCGTATCTCCTTCTAATTTAAAGAAGAAATATGTAAAAAAAAAATGTATCTGATTTAATTAAAAAAATGTCTGAGTTGTGTGTGTCCATAAAAAAAAAAATGATATAAGAAAATGTCCAATTAGTGTTGTGTCATTTTGAAAGTACTTTTGTACATTTTTAGTTTTAAGTTTGCTCAGTGATGGACCAAGCTTTATTATAACAGCAAATCTCTCATCTTCCATCACATTCCCAGATCATTACAGCACATTTAGAAAGAACAACATGGACACACATATGGATATGGTATGTGGTTTATGACAAGTAGAAAAGGAAGCAAATAAAGGTCCTAACAATTTGAGACTTGTAAATTCTAGGTATTTAGTTGCTTTTAAGTTGCCATTCTTTGCCTCGATCATAATAACATAATAAGTAAAACAGTTTGAATGATTCAAATAATTAACTTACTTGCTGGTGCAGCTGTAAGCAGCTGTTATTCCTTAGAGGAGGCTCTTTGTGTGCCAGTGGTTTCTGGGAAGGGAAAGAAGGGATAGATTTCTATTAGCTCATTTTGAGGAAGTAAGTTGTTATTGTTAAATATAAACAATAGAGGGCAGTATTCCACATAAAGCGGCACACAGCAGCCCTCGGATTAACTGAAAAAAAAATAGAAGCGGGACCACAAATGAAGACACACAAGACAAAACCAATTGGTGTTATATTATCATTTGTGAGAAAAAAAAATGAATAAAATAAATGAGTCTTTGTTTGTCTGAACAACTGGTGAAATATAAAAGCAGGGTATGATTATAAGAATGGCTTAACACTTGGAGAAGGATACTTAACTGAGGTTTAATAAAGTCCTTTGTCAGTGAATGGTAACTGGTCCATTATGTAAGAGGATATCATGAAAGAATGGCACTGTGATGGATAAAACAGGACATAATTGTGCGTGATTACTATGTAATACTTATTGTGATATTGTCAAGAGCCCAAAAAAAGAATGGAAGTTGAAATGAAAGTGAACAGAGTAAAGTATCTGAAGCGTTTAATCTTATATGTTTATGTGCCGGTAAACTATTTGCATTTTTCCTTGACGTTTTCATTCCTCAAAAAAAGTCAACAGTCAAGAATTAAAATGACAATGAAAGACAATTTGCTTTGAAAACTCAACCGATTTACAATACAATATACAGTGAAGCTTTTTAATCATTTTATCGCTTTAAAGAACAATCAAAACCTCAATATACGCTAAATACATTTTTGTTTCAGCTCAGAAGGTTAATTGTAATTGTTGGAGTTGCTAACCACTGTGACAAACTACATGCCCAATCAAACCGAATTATCACAACTCCCCCTCACTGTTTGGAAAGACAAGCAGTGCTCCACATTTTAGACTAAGCATGCACAGTAGGCTGTGGTTAAATACACAAGTAATGCTATGGTTTGCTATATTCTGCAACTTGCTGGCTTGCCGTTCCTGTTGGCCCTTACCATATGAGGGAGCTGGACATTAGCTAAACTGTTAATCAGTGACTGGCTGAGGTTGGCCAGCTCATGCAGGAGAGATTCATTTTGCTGTTCAATCACCTTGTTTTCCTCCTCTATGGACTTCAAGTTGGACTCCATTGTTGTGATCTGCAGAGAGGAAGGGTGGATGACACAATGTCACAGTGCAGCTTTCGCGATCATCACGGGCGGCTACACTGTACTGCCGAATCAGATACAGACACAGGTCAGTGAGTGGAGCGTACAGGAAGGGACTCACCTGTGTTCGAAGTTTGATCATGTCTGCTTCCACTTGCGAATTAGAGTCACTTAAATCTTTGATTTCTTCATCCAGCTGTTTGATCTCCTCTTCGTGCTCCAGCCCTGTGCAGGAGGAGCAGCATTAAAACTGACACTAGACTACAAGACCTCAGTCAGGAATGAGATTTACAGCCTTCACAGTATGCTGGGACTGAAATGATTCAAAATGACTCTATGTGACTGCTTTGTGTAGGATTTCTGCTGGAATGTTCTGTTGTGTGTGTGAGAGACTGTCTTCGCCTCCACAACAAAATATGGAGAGGTCATTTTAGCTGATTAAGACTCAACTATCTCAAACAAATTGCATTAAGTTTTTGGCACGTTCCTTCGTCAAAAATATTAAAATTGACAACAGCCCAGGGTGAAGTGGTTAACAGATGGAGCACACGACCACGAGCAAGTTCAGATAGTCCATGTCTGAATACTGCCAACCCAGATTGGAGCCATTCTTCTATTTACATCCTGATGCTGCTCGCCACACACACACACACACACACACACACACGCCCCTCCTAAATGGTTTATTATCTGAAATTGGAACTCTCTTCAGTAAATCATTCCACGTCCATGTTCCTGATTGGCCGCATTGTGTGGGTGAGTGGTAGTTGTAGTTACCGTTGCTGGCACGTTGCTGCTTTATTGTTAGCATTTCCACCCCAGAGAGTCTGGCTTTCCTCATGGCGGAGGTGGCACGTGGACAACCTGACAGACTGGAGGCGGCGACAAGAAGACGATAGCATTGTTTCAGCATGTTGTGGTTTTCCACACGCAAAATACCAATAACCCAACATGATTTATAGACTGCTGTGTTTTATTTAAAGGAAGGATGACGAAATATTCCATCAGTGTCACACTTAAAGAGAATCGTTTTTAGGAACTGCACCTATTCGCTTTCTTGTAAGGGGAAGCGATATCAGCATATCTGTGCAGCTTCCCCGTTAGTTTAGCTGCGAATAAAGACCGGAAACATGAGCAAACAGCGAGCCGGACTCTGTCCTAGCAGCACCAGGTTTTACAAGGTTAGACACCTGACTATGTCTTGGCCTGGGCCAGTAGCTTTCCTGAAGTCTCCTGGTTGCCCCGGCAATTCGTCAAACAAGATTTGACCTGTTAATGAGAGAGGTTCAGAGGGGATGGCAGATTTTGTTACCACTGGACAGACGTGGACTAACAATTTCCCTCATGTTTCCAGCCTTCCAAACTAGCTACTGGCTCCAGCTACATATTCGTAGTACAGATAACAATCTTTGCAGTGTTCAGCTATTTATATCAAACTTAAAATATGTATGGCCCATGTCACAAAAAATGTACACCTCGTTCAATCCATCTTGGTTATGAAATAAGTCAGTTGCAGCAACAACACATAGTAATTCTTTCTTTCGAATACCAATGTTTATTACTCCGGGCCCACCTCCGATGTGTCAGGAAGCTGCCGCTGACATGACCCGAGCCGTCGCAGCCGGGAGTTGGGCAGCACATGCCCTCCGTCTTTCCAGATTTCCATGTGAACTGAATGCCATTTAGGTAGCCATCTTTTTGTCTCTTGGCTGCGATGGGGCATCCTGATGCACTTCTGTGGGATGCGTACTTTCCTGTCACGTGTCCCTGACCATCACAGCCTGGGACTGGACACCTGGTGTGAAACAAAGTGACCTTTATTTAATGGGTGGCGGATTTTTATAACTTCACTTGCAAGTAAAACATCCTTCAGCTTTTCTTCAAACAGGAGACAGCATCCTTATTTCTACAAAGACTAACCTGGAAGTGTCAGCTACTGGCTGTGTTTGCCTTCTCAGTGGTAAAACACCAAGTACTATGTGAGCAAATTTCATTTTTCTGTTTACCTATATCTTTTTTTTTTTTAGCTTTGATATAAATAAAGATATGATCATCTTATTTTAAAGCTGTCTCGGTGGCGGCCTTATCACAGTTTTGGAATAGTGACAGTGCATCAACATCAGTGGTAATCAGATGCAATGAGGCAGCAAATTATACCAAATGTCACACCTTGCAAAATGGATTATGGTTAAAACCAGCATCTGTTCTGCAATAGAAGTCTCCTGGTTTTAGTTCAACTTTATGGCTTTTTGACTGCGAAAAGAAAAAAAGGGAGTATCAGGTGCACTGCTTTGTACAGTTTAGTATCTGAGATCTGTCCTCAGTCCGAGGAATTTGCTTAATCAGTTAATTTCTTGATTCACTACACTTCCAAAACATTAACTCTCTGACTACAGTATTATACATATAGTTCCATCTTCTATTTTGCACTGCCAGCACACATTTTAATCCATTATCAGTTTCTATGGAGTCTTTGGAGAAATATCTGATCATATTTATGTAAACTTTTACTGATCCCTTCAGATATTGACCACATTCTGCCAAAATTCGCTGTCCAGGTTCAAATTTCATTCTATCCCCAAATCTATCTGTATTGATTTAGCCATTTCACCTCTGTAGGCCACTCAATTCATTATTTGAATCCCAATTTCCCTGCCATGCCCTTGACTATATCATCATCTTTTAATGATGATCAAGTCTCAGATTCTTAAAACAATTACGGAAATGATCGCTGACACCAAACAGAAGTATTGCTCTAAAAGCTTGCTGGAGGTGAGTTGTTGCAGGAAGACAAATTCGGAAAAGTGAGTGAGCGTTGGAGAGAGTGCTGGTGTGTTAGAGTGAAGAAACCATGGCTTGGTGTTGTACAAAATATGGAAAAACTAACTCTTCACGCATCTTTCATAGACTGTTGGAACGGGACGCGCTGCCTTTGTGGCTAGTTGTGCTATAAATTGATGCATTACACTACTATTGGGTTTTGCAGTGAAATCCTAAACTAAAGCCCCTTTTTCTGAAGAAAAATGTTGTTCAAAAAGTGGAGACAGCTGCTGGAGAAAGAGTGGCGGTAAAGCTATTATCTTAAGGCAGTGCGTTGAGAGAGAGTTGAGCGAGACTTTACTTTCCGGTTGGGGCTCCTTTCAATAATTTTGTCAGAAAATCATATGAATAATCTGATTCTTAGCTGAGCCCCTGAAGCACTCTCACTCTATACAGGACTGATTTCAAAAATTGTTGTCTCCATTAGTCACTTAGATGCCAAATGATAGGAAAATAGGTAAAAAAATACTCGAGTTTCCCTTTAACTGTCCAAGAATGTGCAAGAAAGGACCATTGATATGGCCACTCTTTATTAATACCTGTAATTATATTTGATCACATACTTTTTTGTATAAAATACCTCACAAGGGACGGCTGAAATAAAGTTGGAAAATGTGAGAAAATCCCCTCACATGCTCACCCAAAAGTCTACCAAAGATAACAAATACAATGTTTTCACCCTTCTACTGCTCCCCCTAGTCGTTTTCATGCAGCCCCTGAGTGTAAAAGCTTAAACCAGGCCCTGTAGCACAGGAGCGCATTCCAAATGACAGAAACATGGTCAGGTCATGATCTTTGTCTTGAAAAGGACACATAGGCTAAGAATATTGAGGGAGGGTGCAGTGACCTTCCCTCTGGGTATAATAAGATCACGAGGAAGATGGAGAAGGATGGTGTCATTAACCCTACTCCCAAGAGGGTAGCTGGAAAGATCAAGATGTAGAGTTGATTTACCTCCTTTTACATTCAATACTGCACAACTGGAAAACTCTTCAATCAAAAAATGTTTTTTTAATGTGTTAAATCCTCTTAATTTATTTGATTTTATTAGTTAGAGACACCGATAAAGACACATTATAATGAACAGAGCATCCTGTTACCTGTGGCAAACCGTCCTCAGAATCCAACAGAATGACAAGCTTGAGAATGATCAAACTGTGTTGTTTGTGCTCTGCACCACCAGAGAAATCAATGCAGCTGCAGGGATGAGGCCAGAGAAGCCCATTGTGGGATTTAGGTAGAGTCAATCAATCTCTCTCTGCCTCCATCTCTCCCTCTCTGCTCGCCTCTCTTTCTTTCCCTACCTAGACGTCTGCAGGAGTTCACCAGAGACTGCGGAAACCCCCCCCCCCCCCCCCCTCTAAACTGCTACAACCTTGCACTTCTGAAGTTTCTCCTGCACCTTTAGACCCGGGTTGAAACTTTACACTAAGAACACATTTGTCTTGTCAGAGCTAATACTGATTTATTCCCGCTTACTGTAATGCATGTCAAACAGGAAGACATGCACTGACTGCGCAAGACACGGCAACACTGATCAGGAATCAGAATATTCAGTGCACTTCTGCTTGCATTCATGCAGCTTCGTTGCATCATTTTAAAACAGGAAATGTAAAGTCATATGTCATGTCATATGTCACATGGGAAATGTATAGTGAGCAACGAGCAGTGAGCAGTGTGCATAGCACTAGGAAGAGCCTGAGCATCAAGGTTTTAAAGGGAGACAGAAGACTGATGATCAGTGTCTGTACTGTACCTGATAGGCTCCTGGTCCTCCTTGTTCTCTTTACTGTGGATGATCTTTATCCCACTTTTCCTGGCCCGCGGACACCCTGAAAGACTGCAGATAAATGATAGTGTTAGAGCATGCGGTATATGTGTGTGCGTGTGTGTGTGTGTGTGTGTGAGTGTGTGTGTATGTGTGAGAGAGCGAATAGTTAAAGCAGAGTAAGATTAGATCTATACAGGGATCTTTACCAGATAGAAAAGAAAGGAAAGAGAAAGAATGGTTCATGTGTTTGTTGAATTCGTGATTTACCTTCTGTGTGAGGCGTAGTTGCCAGTGATATGTCCCGAACCGTCGCACCCTGGTGTCGGGCACCTGGGGCAGAAAACACAAAAAGGGCTCAGGGTCTACAGCAAAAGTGCTGTAGCTAAAGGATGATATGCAATGTGCCTTTAAGAGGAGGAAATACAAATTGCAATAATCTATAGGTTGGACAATTTTTTGCAAAGTTCATTGTCTATTCAGCATGAAACAGCTGCCGACATATGGTTTTAACAGGTCGATATACAGCAGGACAAGCAACATATACATTAGCTAAGTTGTTCACTGTTCACTTTTAGGATTTCAACATGAAATGATATTTTCAGCATGAATAAACGCTAAATCCTTTTTTTTATGTTTGAACCCTCACCAGAAAAAAAATATATATATATATAATTACGGGCTCTGACATCCCCTGAGATCTTATGTATTTGCACATTGGTCTAATTAATAGATTGGCTAAGAATAAGAATGGTGATATTCTACATTTATTATATTTTCATAAATTCCTTCAAAGACTAAAACAAACAATTACGTCTAACAGTACTTTTTTTTTTAAATTTATCTGTGGCTCTCGACTCCAAGCCCATTAGTTTCTACTGAATACTTAAGTCTTTAAAATGGGTTGTGAATATTTAGTTTTATATTGGAAAAAAGTTAGATCATTTTCTGAAATAGCTGGCCATTGCACTTTTTAGCACACTTTTCTTAAACAAAAGGAGTAGGTGTATTTGTTCGGGACTATTTTCGGCAGTGGACTGATGTACATTTAGTGCTCTAGAAAGTATTCTGGGTTGTAGGACAGTGTATGTGGGACTAAGTCAAAGTAAACTACAGTGTATGTGTTCATGGTAAAGAAACAAGATGTGCTTTGAGGCAAAAATGGACCCCCATGGCACAGAGCAAAAAGATATATTTGGATACACACCCATTCATACATACTTGTTGGTGGGATATCGCCATTGTTGTTTATGGTAATTTTGTATGATTTGTTGAAAATATGAGATTAAAAATAGAATATAGGACCTTAATATATGAGCTTTAAATTGTTTTCCTTAAAGAGCAGTGAAGTAAAGCGCTATATTTTGGCATATTTGTGCTTTATATAACCAGTTTTTACATTTATGCACACTAACTCTAAAGTTGACATTACCCGAGGCAGAATAAGCAAAACATACAAATCATCATAAACAGTATCAGTGAGTCATCTCAGGCCTTACTTGAGCTCTTGTGCGTTGTTGGCCAGCATACTTCGAATGCTTTTATCAGCTAAAGGACAACCTGAGAGACTGAAAAATACACCAATGGAACATTAGTTATACGAAAATATAAAAGAAAAGAAAAGACACTCCAACCACGGTGACACAAAACAGTCACTCATATCCCCATTTCAAAGACATGCAAAAAAAAAATTAAAAATTAAACAGGAAATGTAAAAAAGCCATGATGCAAGTGCAGAGAGTTGATTAAAACAGTTAACCCTCTGAGTATTTGTATTTATAGGGAAATGGAAGGCTTGTTTTCTTGCAGCCACTCTACTCTGGATTCAAACAGGACTGAGAGCATATAAAGTACAGTACATTAACACATGGGTGTTTTCAAAAACTTGAACTTTGTCCCAATCGGGAATTGGTTGTTTTAGGGGAAATCTCAAGTAGGTGCAGGAATGTCTGACATCACTCGGTCCTTGCAGACTCACACCGCAACCCTCAGCAATTCTGCTTAAATCTCGCTGCTCTGAATGGTAGATGCTTAGTCTGCATTGCACTGTGGGAAGGGCCTGGAGGACTGAATAACATCAGCTTAGAAGGCTTTACACACGGCCCATTGAGAAATAACTTTATCCCAGGGTTTAGCTAGAAAATTAACATGTACCCAATCTTTAATTAATTTAGTCTTTTCTTATTTCGTGATTCCCTTGCTGCAGCACGTCAAGTTGCCAATAGTCAAAGGGCTAACAAATAAGAGAGAGCGAGACATTCTGTCTACAGGTGTTTGACAGCATTGTTGAGGTAAGCTGAAAACAATAAAGAGAAATAGACTTAGAATCCACCAGGAGAAAAGGAAGTCACACCTTCGATGTGAGGAGAAATTGCTCGTCAAGTGACCACTTCCATCACACCCCGGTGTGGGACATCTGCCACCGGAAAAATAGACAGATTTATAAGTCCAAAAGGAAGGAGAAGAAAATGTGAAACTTACAGAAAAAGGGGTTGTTTCTGATTTTTTTTCATTGTTGGTTTTCATTGTTTCCAGTTTAGCTTCACTGTCTGTGATTAATATTGTGCTTCCTGAGATCAGCTACACTTGATGTGGAATGATACCGTGTCATAAGAAAGCCAAAGCATTAAAAGAGGGACACTGCAATGAAGGTATAAGTAGAAGCTACCGGGTCTGGGATCAGTGTGGACATGTGGACAAAGCTGGTAAATAAAAGTCTTTTAGCAAGCCACTGCAAGCAGCAGAGGGTGGGGGAGGGAGGTAAAAAGAGAGGTGGTTCACTGAGGTTAACTGGAGCAAAGAGAAGAATGAAAAAGGAAACAAGATGGAAGGGGAGGGGGAAGCAAAGCAATGATTGGGAGAAGCAAGTGGGATCAGGTGGACAGGAGGAACACTGGCAAATTGGAAAGACTAGGAGGACTCTTACGTTATCAGGTCCTTCTTACTCTCCTTGCACTGGGCATACTTGGGCTTGGGGCTGGGCATGTTAACATCTGTGGTGTAGGAACGGTCCTCCAGCAGATCGTGGAAGGGATCCAGGTCATCCGGCTAAGGTTCAGGTGGGAGGAGAGGGAGGAGGGGGAGAGGGAGGAAATAAAAGTGTTCTTTTTAAGTTACTCACTTCATTATTGGCAATGCATTTTCAAGAAACATGCTTGTATGCGCAAATTATACGGCACACGTACTCCACAGTCCGAAAGTTACAATCTATTTCGTGCGTCAGCACGTGGTGCAAACTCCTACTCTTGGGAGTCTGCTTCCTTTACCTTCCTCATCTCTTTTAACAAACACGCAGACATCATGAGCACACCTGTCAGAGCACACAGTCTTGTCAATTTGAACGCTATTGCCATTGCTTCAGCGCCAAACGATTGGTGTGTGTGTGTGTGTGTGTGTGTGTGTGTGTGTGTGTGTGTGTGTGCAGGTAGGCACATTTACTTTATGAAACCATCTTTAATGTTAACACACCAGCATTACAAGGCCAATCGGGATAGGAGACCAGTGTGTTTGTGTGTGTGTGGGAGGTGTGGGGGGGGCTCATTTGTGGTTATGTACCGTTGTACGCGTTTATCGTACTTGTGTGCGCGTAAGTACAGTACAGTGAGGGAGTTGGATTGGTTGCAGTCAGTCACTAGATGGCACTGTGGTGTAGTGTCACACCGCTGCTCGCTGTGTTATGTGGGGCTGTGCTTTGTCTGCAGTGCATGCAGCCAGGGCACGACGGCTGTTGATGCAAATCCTCTTTCCTTTCTGCCATGCTACCAGTGTGTGTACAGTAATGCCCACAAAGAGACAGGTCCAGATACAGCCCAAATTATCCAGCGCCCAAGCTGTCTCGGAGTGTGTGATGCTGGGTCAGCCAGCGAGTTTCTCCAATTAAAGGGAGCGCAGGCTGAGAGGCAGAGAGCACGGAGAACGACACATGCATACATACAGAGATGCAGAGCAAAAAGTAGGCTAGGGATGGAACTCGCATATACACACAGACACACTCCCAAAGAGACGTGGGTACAGACACACACACACACACACACACACACACACACACACACACACTCTTATGAATATTCACACACAGCAAAAGAGGCACATGTGCTGTACATGCATGCGCCTGTGCACACCGACAGGCGCACCCAGCAGTGGTGCATTGATTTCCAGCAGCTCTTTGATGAGATGAGCTATTCCGATTCCCTCCCAAGGTGCTACTTTGCATAATTCATTTTGGAGAAGAGCGAAATGTAAAAACAGAAAGCCAGCATGCGGGGAGCATGATACAAACAGAGCAGAAACCTCCGTGCATGGCAACACTAACATCAATTAACATGCGGATTCATTAGGTTTCCCTCAAAAATCCCTAATATGACTTTCTAATGATTCTAAATATAACAGCGAGTCAGACGGGGAGGTGAGAAACCTAGAAGACAATCAGACAGCAAAGCAAATATTTGACTTGGAGACACTGTGTTGAATCAATGGCTTGGAGGAAGATAATTTGGGCAGAGACACATTGAACAGACCGTATAAGTGACGCATGCCAAGTGTATGGTCTGTCAGCTTCCATAGCCATTACTACTGTGTTATTAATTGTCGCCAACATCATGACCGCTTGTCATTTGCAACCTCTCTCTTTTATTCTTCTCATCATCACTCATCACCGTTTCTCTCTTGATCCCAGCATTTACCATCAACATTTTAAGGGGAAATACATTTGTGGTGGAACATTCTGAGGCAAAGAAGAACTTAACTTTATGGCTTTTGACGATCAAAACTAAAGTTTCTGTTTCAACAGGAATGAAACAAAATGTGTCTTCGTGTGGCTCAACCAAGGAAGGTTATATTTTAAAGATACAAAATTTAGATGGTTATCAACCTTCCTTCCCGAGAAAATGATACATACTTATTTATCTGACCATTACCAGATACTAGCGGCTGACTACATTTCTAATATCGTCCTGGTTATTTTCCCCTTTACCTCTTTCTCGTCCTCGTCTATGTGTTTGATCTTGGTGTAGTCTACAGGCAGGTCCCAGCAGTCGGCAGCGTCCCCCATGCCGTAGCAGCGGGAGCCCAGTAGGGCGGCTTGTCTCTGGGGGGACATGGGCTCTAGAGGGGTGAGCACCGAGTCCCCTGCGCTGCCGCCGCTGCACAGACGCTTGCTCATACTCAGGTCCAACGTACCGTTCTCATCAACATCTAGACTGGGACTCTGGAAAGTGTATTTGGATGTGGTGATTGTGCGTTTAAGTTGGAGTCAGGTTAGGTCCGTATATGTGGAGGTGGTGTGTGTGTGTGTGTGTGTGTGTGTGTGTGTGTGTGTGTGCGTGTGTGTGTGTGTGTGTGTGTGTGTGTGCGCGCGCGCGGCCAATTGTGTTGTGTGTTTTAAGTCAGATGATTATGATGAAGGAAAGAGGGATACACAGAACATAAGGAGGCAGGGATGGAGAGAAAGGGATAAAAGAGAGAGAGAGAGAGTTTCTGATTAAATAGCAGTCAAACATTTTCATATTTTTAGGATCAGAGCTGGGCAAAACAGTCACTGTATACATACTGAATGCTGAAGAAAGTACACGAGAAGTGCTTGAATGTTCTATTTCTCCGGTGAAGTGTTTCACTTTTGAACTTTTTCGGGTACCTTGGACAGACGGATCGAGAACACATGCAGTTCAAATATCGGAAATAATATTCCAAATTATTTTTTGCCCAAATCTGGCGAAGAAGAAACCTTAGAAACATGCAGTGTACAGTAACAATGGAATCGTGACACTCATCAGAGGGTCAAAAGAAGAAGAGGTTGTCGGCGCTCAAGGACGAGTGCATCCCTCTGTGAACCCCTCCTTTCCTCTTTCTTTCTTTCTCTCTCTTTCCTTCCATCCCACTATGGTCTGTACTGTGCAGTCACAAGGGTGGGTGGATGTGTGTGTGTGTGTGTGTGTGACTTTGTGTTGGGTGTGTGTGAGCCTAATGTGAGTGGACATCACAGGGAGGGCAGGGACTGAGGGTTAGGGGTGGGGTTGAGAGCAGTGATGAGCAACAGTGGCTGAACAAGACTGCAGCATACCCAAAAATAGAGGCAGAACTATACTGTGTTCTCCAACAAAGTGGGCCATGTACAAGACCGACAGTCCACTAAAGCATTCGCTTTATTTCTGCAGTGTATTTTTCAATCTACCCTTGCATTTTTCTTTTCTTGAATCTATATCTTGTATATGTATATAACAGAGTGCCACCGTATTAAGGATTGTGTTTTGGTAGACACGTACATGATTGCTCTCATAAATACACCTCTCTCTGAATCCCCTTCTCATCTCCCCTCTCTTCCTCACCCTCCTCACTCTCTTTGCTCCTTTTTATGAGTAGGAAAGCCCGCTTTAATGCTGATTCCAGCCGACAGTGTCCCCAGGGGTGGATTCTCCTGGTGTCTGAAGCCAAAACCTTTGTGGTGCACACTGACTGAAACACACAGGGTGATAGATTTGGGACTGGGCATGAATACTGCAACAATTGTGGCTCAAGCAAGGATTTCAGGATAATAGAAAAAAGTGTAAAAAAAAAACAAACTACTACTGTTGCTGGGTTATTATTCTGTGGAGACAAATATCACACTATCACTAATAAAAGACGGCTTGGAAATCAAGCACAACAGGGTGATCGGACAAAGAACACTCATCATAGGAGTTTTTAGCACCTGTCATTAAAACTACTCAGCTGATATTATTCCATGTTCTGATTTGAGTAGAAGCTTGATAAAAAAAAAAGAAAGAAAGAGGGTCACTGAGGACAAGTAGAAAAACTTGGACTGTGGGAAGAAAAACATAATAATATTCTCCGTTGAATAAAGGTCAAGTTGTGAAGGAATAGATCCTATGGAACGTGCCTCATCGCGCGTGACTTGTCTTTGTGAATATGCTCAGCAGACCGACCTCTCTGTGTATTGTATGTCACTGTCCTTTAAATCAAACTAATGACAAAGATATGTGAGGATGCACCAACCCCCTCCTAATTTAGCCAGCTGGTAACCCCTGATCTCTGTTGCCATGGTAATATCAGGTGTAAAAGGGCCCCAGTATAAGGGGTCAATTGGTTAATTCTCACCACATTACTTCAGCCCACCTATTCCAGGTTTAAAAAAATACGAGCTTTCTTCCTCTCTGACCCTTTCTCCACTTGAGTGTCACTCTTTAGGGTGGTGGTTCTTTCTCTGACTCTGCTCCACATTTCCTCCCCGTCTTCATGTTTTTCAACTTAACAAACATCCATAGCTGCCAGTTTTACATCTTAGAGCGCAGTTTGATAGTACGCAGACACCAAGATGATCTCATTCAGCTGAACTGTTCGGATGTCCATAGAATGTGTTTCAGCTTTGCACAGGGAAATACATCTTGTCGGAGGTTCTGTCAACCTATAGATATATAAATATAAATATATATATAACCTACAACATATCTAAACATTAACATTCTTTGAATGACATTATACTAGAAAATCTGGAATATAAAATGGATACATGAAACTTGTTACATAAAAAAAAAAAAAAACGTTCTTTTTTATAACCAGACACTAATTTATTCCTTTTAATCAAGACACTTTTCCTATTATTCACATAACTTCATTTTTACATATCACACAACTTTATCATCATTTCACAAAATGTGCATCTTCCAAAGTTTTCAAAACAACTTTTCTATCAATAATATAAGTCGTTATACTCTGTATATGTTTTGGACATGAGCCAGACTGAAATAGGGTTGTCTCCTTTTATACTCTGGCATCCTCCCACAGTCCAAAGACATGCGTGTTGAGTTAATATGTGTTTCTACACTGGTCACAGGTGTAATTTGTTATCTGTCTTCCTGTCTTGGTCCTGTGATGGACTGACGATCTGAGTCGTTCAATGACTACCTTCTTTTATCTATGTAACTTTATTTTACCCAATTCAGACACTGAAATCCTCATATAAGCTTTTATAACAGCCAGAATCCATTACATTTTCTCTAAAATGCAGTCAGCTGAGTCTTTCGTGGCTCTGACAGGTTTAATTATGCAACACTGATGTCTTTGCTTTGGCTACCAACACAAGTAAAGACTGATTTAAAAAAAACCTTGCTCTGACTTTGGTCCTTTAATATATTTCCAGTCTTATTTACACTATACTCTTTTTGGTTCTGGTTGATTAACTTTTCCAACACGTATCCCAGGAAATGTAGAAAAAGAACAGAATTAGTTCCTGAATTCTGTTCTGTTGTAATATGAATTATTATTCATATTTATTATTATTTCTGAACATTTAACCTCAATCCTGCTGAAATATTAAAATTATTCCTTATATATTTGGCAAGCTGCCTGTGTGTGCATTTTTAATACTTGAAGTCTACCTAATGTCATGTTTTCTAACTTGCAAAGTGTGCAGAGACTCTTTGGGTTGTGTTTACTACATACAGGGTAGTTCCTTTAAGGATTTCTGGAACTTTGAGTGGATCTGCTACACCATTGTTCATTGGTTCTCAGCCTGAAGGGTCAGCACAAGGTAAATCTGAGGGGCAGCGAGGTGATTACTGAGACATGAGGGAAGAAAAATTATTTCGAATTCAGTCTTTCAGTCAAGAGACTGAGAGAACGAGATACGGGTGGATAGGCTGGCTGAAAAAACAAGGAGGCGAGAACAGGTGTGTGTGTGTGTGTGTGTGTGTGTGTGTGTTGTGTGTGTGTGTGTGTGTGTGTGTGTGTGTAAAGTTTCATTCTCAACAGAAAGGAAGGAATAGTGTGTGACGAGGTGAGGTGTTGAGATGAAAGAGGAAGAAGGGGCAAAAAAAAAAAGCCCTCTGAAGTCTTTCGTCCTCCCCATCCTGCCCTGAGAGCATACAGGTAGTCTGGCCCCGGAGCAGCTGAGGGTTCAGACAATGAAATGGGGTAGGACCAGAGGAAGTCCTGACTGCTGCACCTCCTCTCCTCTCCTCTCTCCTGTCCTCATTCCCTGTATTGTGACAATTAGAAAGCTCCCACCATCTTAACTCTCCTTCTTTATTTTCAATTCTATCATCCTCATTCTGATTCTCTGGCACTCTCTGCTGTCAACATAAGCATTAAGCCAGCATTAGCCTTGTGCTGTGCACTCTTTTTCTGGCCTCCATTTTCCCGCTCAGCATCTGGGTGCAGATAATACAGGAACACTGTCACCTTATCTCCTCAGAAATGACACACTGGACTCATGCAGTGTCAAACGGTGCTTCGTCCTGCGCCTATCTGATCCCCAGACGGAAAATAAAAAATTGCCCTGCTGAGCTCTGAGTGTAAGACACAGCCCAGACCCAGATCTTCAATGGAATGTGTGTGTGTGTGTGTGCAGGTGTGGTGTGCACAGTTGAAATCTCCCTATCTTTGTCAGTTTTCACTGCCAGCATTAGTATAATGAAGGAAGCACCGAGATAATCTGTCAGTGGATTTTTCTTTGGCTACAGCAGGCCACAGTCTTACAAAGTGTAGCGAACACTACACCTTTATAAGACTCTTATGAGTCATGCGAGGCCACTGTGTCACATCAGGGAATACTTCTCCTCCATAAAACAGGAGACATGTCCGTCTCAACCAGACATTTTGATGTAGAAATCGTTAACGTCCAGGGATGTAGTGTTATTTGCTGAAGTATTGAAATCTGTAATGCACGTACATGAGCAAATATACGGATGTAACTCTGTAAGTTGTGGCTCATTGTTAGGTTGTGTAACTGCTGTGGTAGGGTCGATATTTTAATCGCTTTGGTTTAGCAAGGTCAACAATATGATTGTGTTCAACATTTGTTCTGGATTACTCGTTGAAAGTGTGATATTTCGATCACAACACATTCCAAATGTTTCACAATAAAAGCCGAGTTAAGAAATGAAGGCTTTTTTTTCTACTGAAAGGCTTGAAAGCCTTTAATTTGAAACAGACACAGAAAGTGTTGAGTTTCCATAATGCAATGCTGTAACAGGGCAAACGGTAGCTGATTAAAACAAGGCCATGAGTTAATGTTGTGAATTAATTAAATACACCTTAAATGCAAATGAAAACTTTGACCATTCTATTTGTTTTCATTCTCTCTTGCATGATATACGCTGCAGAGAAAATCTGGATCTTCAAACACCTAAAAAAAAAGTAAATGAACATTTTATTTTCCCACTTGGAAAAAAAAAAAGTGGTGGAGCATCATTACGATGAGCTCTGGCAACACTACACCTAGATTTAAATCTGTTAATTTAACTGAATATTTTGACCATTTCAGTGTCAAACATCCAGAGTCCCTCCTCTCCCCTCTTACCTGTGAGCACAGGTCCTGGGGCTTTACCCCCATGCCGTGGGGCATCTCCCGGCAGCGCGTGGACAGGTTGAGGATGGCTGTGGCTGCCATGTGCGCAGCCTCCATGTCGTGACTGTAGTCGAAGCTGCTCTTGCTGCAAGTGCTGCTGGCGCTGCTGCCTCCGCCCCCTCCACCTCCTCTCGCGCCCCCTCCGCCACCTCCACAGCTTAGGCTGCTGCTGCTACTGCTGGGGGCGTAGGTGCTGGTGGTGCTGCTGGCGGAGCTGGAGTTCTTGCAATAACGTTTGGCTGCGGGACGCATTGAAGAAATTCAAACTCAAGTTTAGTTCTCCAAGAAAATATCCCCAATGAAGTGTGTTTTATGTATGTTTAAAGTTTGGTGGGACAAAAAGTGTAATCTTAAACTAAATTAAGAACATCATAGCTTTTACTGCCATTCCTCTCAGTCATAAAACAGCCTTGAAAAAAGCCCTTCGCCGGCCAATGAAATTTGTTATTTTCATCGACAGTGTAATTTAAATACATTTAAAAAAATGCCAATCAAAAGATGTGGCCCTGAAGTGTCTATGCTTGAGGACGATTTTCTAAATCTTGTGTGGGTACAAGAGTATTATGGTGAAATAAAAAAAAAATATGTCTGCCTGTGATTTTATTTTACTGTAAAATAGTACCATCAAATCCTTTGGGGGAGATGTCCCTTTGTCCATGAACTTTTGGTGCGATGGCCCGCTTTCCATATACTTGGTGGTTGTTGCTGCCGTCGAAGGCGCTGTAGTCGAAGCTGGTCTTGGAGTACTTCTCCAGCTCCTTGGCCAGGTTGGAGCGGGGCGTGCTGGTGGAAACATTGTTCTTGTAACCATACTGTGGATAGTCCAGTTGTTTGACAAAGCACATAGGCCTGGAAAATAAATGACGAGGGGGTGGAAGTTGGACCGAGGCACTCAACATTGCCCAGGGGAAGGAGAGGAAACTTGGGGTTTGGTTAAATAATGGGCAGACTGAGGGGAAGAAGGGAAGGAGCAGACTGTTATGGTGATACTCCAGAATTAGTGCATGGAGGATGATGCTGGAAAATGAAGCGGCAACTTTGGGTGCAGGACTTTGCTTTTTGATGCCATTGCACGGATGTTTTCCTGCTCTTCCTTTCACAAACGCGTGTTTTTTATTAACTGTCGACAATAAAGCCATGCTAAATTTAGTTTCTTTTGTTACTCTTGCATACTTTTGATATGCATTTATCATTTTATATACATTTACAGTCTTAATCTAAGACTACTAAGAACTGACATGTACGATCTTACACTGCTGATGTTCAAGTAAACATAATAAATATAAAATTGACAATTACTTATGGCTTATGGCTCATCACAGCATTTTTACGACTATCAAAGAAACTCTTTCAAAAAGCTCTGCCTTCGCTCTGATAAATGAGGCCAGTTTTATGAAAATCTTATGAAGAGATTTGCCTTCAATAGTGAGCAAAGAGATGAACATGCAGCCTCTTGCAGATATTCTCAGGGGACAGGAGAACATAAACATAAAACAAAAAGGGGAGACGCCAAATCTCAATTACAGAATGAATAGCAAAAAAGAACAAAACATTCCAATGTGACATGAGTAATTTATCATGTTTAAATCAACAAAGCTGCATTTGACTGACACATTTACCAACACATTTTACATCTACAATATTCCTGGATTTCATGATAAAAGATGTGGATGAAAGCGTAGACTGAATACTACCTTAAGACTCGATCAGATGCCTGGTTGGACTTGGCTGGGCCCTCACAGCTCTGGTGCTTGTCTTGGGTTTTGGCCAGCTTCTCGGCTGCAGCGATGGGACAACCTGACAGACTGAAATGAGAGAGCAACCTAAATGGCATTGTGGAACACACATTTTGATGAGTGAAAATGTTACATTGAATGCACATGCCGTAAAACGTTCAACGTGTTTGAGCGCCTGTCAGCCAGTATGCCAGTCTGCCAGGCTTTAAAAACAGCTCGTGCACATCTGCCTGTCAGCCAGTCACTCCGCGCCTACCACTCTGAGAGCATCCTGACTGTAGTTCAGCAAGTTTCTGCTTAAAATGCAAATTCATTAATTTTCATCACTTTTTAACACTTTAAATAACAACACAATCAGCAACAGCTTGCATGTTTCTGGTTGAAAAGCTTCAAATAATTCTCAGAAATAGATAGTCAGGCGTGGACAAATGTGAATTCTGCAGCTTCTTTCCTTCAAACACCTGCTGACGGGACACACGCGCACATACACTGAAAATGTGCACTTTAAGTGTGTTCCAACAGAATTTAGGTCTGTAAAACTTCCTCCGGACAACGAACTGACCGTGCGTGACAAAAGTTCTTGTTGTTATCCTTAACTCCTATTATTCTCCATCCGGTCTGCCAACTGCAGTGTGTCGGTCAGCGGTGGAAAAACGATCTTTGACAATGGCCTGAAGCCATTATAGAGTTGTGTTCACGAGTATCTGCCACCAGACGCGCATGGATGTGTGCAGGGGAGAAGAGCGTGTCAGGTGGGAAAGTGTGAAGCCCTATATGGAGGTCTACATCAGCTCTTTCTACTAAAAGTGAAAGTTTACCGCGCGTGCCTATTTTGCGCTGCAAGCCGCGTCACTGAGCACAGCACGGAGCCATTCTGGTCCTCCCAGGTCTGCACCTCTCCTGTCACCCTGGCTGAGTGGCAGGAGAGGTGCTAATGGCTGCTGCTATGCCCAACTCCCTGAGCATCTGCTGTGGGTGACACTCCTCTTTCACTGTCACCTCGCCCCGTCTGACAGCCGTGGCAAGAGCGCCGTGCTATTTCGACTTCTCCCTCCGAACCTGCACCTGATGGATGCCATTTTTCGCCTCGAGCTGATAAATGATTTATGCGTTGGAAGGTGTGAATTGCTGCATTCTAATCCGTCTCAATTAAACTATGGAATTGTTGAGCAGCTGCACTACTTTGATTGTTTACAATGAGCCAACACTATGAGGGAGACACAAAAAAAAAAAAATGATGCGTTGGAAAAAAAAACAAAAAAGAATGGGTTTAAAAATGATGAAATACAAAAATAATAGAAAAAAAAAATAAAAAATTCAGGATGGAAAAAAATAATCACCTGAAAAAGTGTGTTCCAAAATAAGGGCCACAAAAAAAGGAGGGTACAACATGGAGAGTGCGACGTTCATATGGGCTGTGCTCTTACCTTCTGTGGGAGTTTCTGTTGCTATTGACATGGCCGCGTCCCGTGCAGCCAGGCGTAGGACACTTAAGAACATTCTCATACATTGCCACAACTTCGTACGGACAGGAGATAGGAGTGAAAGACAGGGAAGGTTAGGAGCCCCTTACAAACACGCATGAGCTCTATTAGTGTGTGAGGAGCTTGGCATTATAAACATCATTAAGAAATGAGCCTGTGTGAACCCAAATGACCTCTTCTTCATTTTAATGAACACTAGTTTGAAAGGGCAGGCAAGGTTTCCCACCATATTGCTTCCACTTATCCAGCTCTTTCAAATTAGTATTCATGGAAAAGGAACAGTCATGAATAAAAAGATGTCATTTAAGTTTAACAGGACAAAGCCAGCAAGAGCCAGGGATGGAAGGAAATTTTGGACATGCAAAGAGCAGAGCATCCAACAACTTGCAATCATGCAAACACAAGCCGTAAAATCAATGGAAGAAGCAGACAGATGGAATACGGCTCCTTGATAGAGTGTGCTTTGTTATCATCCGTACGTTGTTAAGACAGAGAGTGCAGTCTTCAATACCATTTAGCATTAAAACAGTCCATAACTGTCTCACATCCCCTAGGCAACCAGCCAATTAGATTAATGATCTATGGATGTCCAAGAGGAACCGTTGGAGCACCGCGGGCGGGGGCGCGGGGAAGGGTCGTCTCGACACCAGTGGCATGCAGGGCCAAACCCCATCGGCATCAGCTTCATCATTATCACCCCCTTAAACTTTCACCCCTCGTCATCCTATTTCCCCTACATACTAATTGGTGTTCAGTCCAGGTAATTGGACAAAGCTTGCCACCTCAACATGCCACGAGCCAATACATTATGCAGTTTTGCCTTGCCCTCTGATAAGAGACGGATAGAATTGAAAGAAATTAAAGCACTGGGTCTGATACAGGGGGCACAGATATAACTACATATACAGCAACATTAGTGAGGAGGCAAAACTGGTCTCAGAAGCGTTTTATGTTACAAAAGTAAATGACTTTAAAGACAAAAACAAGGACTCCCTGATTAAATATCTTAATATTCTGCAGAAAAGAGCTACAATGAGCAAACAGGAATGGGAATTAATGAATTTGAGATCTAATTTAATCGTCATTTTTCACAAGGAATAGTCTGGCTGCCCTGTGTGATTTCCCAATTAAATGAAGCCACTGCATTAATAATGTATCGTCCATTCAGTACGGCAAATGTGTTGATAGGGGGGGGGGGGACTTACCCATAGCTGAGTCTGCCCCGCAGGCAGTCACATGTGTGACATGTACTCATTTTTATCTTTAAAGTGGTAAAGCAAAGCGTCTGTCTGCGTGAGACCACTTGTAATTTACCTAAAACATAGCGACCGGCCGCTAGATGGCTGCTAATGCTGAGATCTGCTAATAACTAAAGCAGGTCACCCTTCAGCAAGAAGTGTCTCAATCTCAAGTATCCTTTTGTAATTGGGGGACAAGGACTGAAGATGCGTTGTGTGTATCCCGACACCATTTGCGCTATCATTTCCCCCAAAAGTCAGCCTGACATAAGTGAGGAAGAGGAGGGGGAACTCAGACATCATATTCCAAAATCTCCAGTGACAATCAATTCAGGCCCATTCCAAATTCCATTTTGGGGCTCTTGATTCGAGACAAGGTCAACTGCTTCGACTCATTTCACATTTCTGAGAGTTGAGTACGTCTCAGGTTAGGGACCTTTGTGTGGGCGGCACTCCACAGAACAAGACTCATCTGTGACATCGCTGGTCTTTGCAAGCCTGACTTTAATGCTAACTAATTCCATTGCCATTGTTAAAACCCTCTTTTATTTTGATTGCAGTCTGGGTCATGGTAGATCATAACTTGATTTTCACGCTGCAGTTAATGAAACGTGTAAAGGGGCTTTTATTGAGAAGTTTGCACAAGGTGAATGAGACTAAAGAGCCAGGGTGAGTTCTGTAAAGGGAAAACTCGGTTTTCATTCAAGGCTAATCTTTATTGCCAATTCACTTGATCTGTGGCTTCGAGATATGACACTGCCTTTCCATTCAACAGAACTTAATTGAGCAAACAATACAAATAAATGAATGGGGGTTAAATAATGGATGATCGAAGCATGCTCAGTGTTATTAAGGTCTATGAGCATTTCCAAGTTTTGTAAAAAAAAAATAAAAAAAATTTAATACTCAATGAACATAAAAAAGCTACGCATATTAATGGAGGACAAAAACATGACATTTAAACTTTTCTCTTTAGTCATATATGCAGTGACAAACCATGCTGTGAAGAAACATGCAAACCATACAGAATGTCCCCGACAATGATGAAACCAACAACAGTGGATGGAAATATGACCAATCACTCTCAATCACTGTTAGTCAATGTAGCTGATTAGATACTCTCATGCAGTCCAGGAAACCACTAACTGACAGATCTTGACCAGCTCACCAATTGCTGCTTTGCCACTGTTAGCACATTACCAAGGCCTCATTTCCTACCTCATCATCATGGCACACCAGGCAGGCAATCAACAAGCAAAACCATGGCCCCGTGCAAAAGGTCGCAATAGTGCAGCTGCGACCCACCTCACAATAGCCTGCGCTGAAGTACCCACACAGTCTAACCACAGCAGCAAGTACACAGCACACAGACACAGCAGCGATCACGGGTAACATGCCGATTACGGAACATCAAAGAACATGAAGGACACAGGTCGGGGTAAATACACTAAACTGGTGTTGGGCTGGGGTGTGACTGATGTGCTTACTTTCTGGTGGCACCCTGTCTTTGTGCGGACAGCCGGACAGGCTCCGGTGGTGGGGGTACAGGCCCGTCACGTGACCCGTGCCATCACAGCCAGGTGTTGGACACCGGCTGTCTTTCTTGTCTGCACGTGAAGCATCTGTAAGCAGAGAGGTATATGGAGGTGATTACACATTCACAGAATGCTGGAAGGCTGTGCCACTGCCTTGAGTACAACATGCTGGCATATTTTGGGGCGAGCAAGAAACCAGGGGTTCAAAAATGCCAGCTATTAGGAGCAGAGAGTTTGGCATGAAGGATAGGCAGACACTGATCTTAAAGCAATAAACAGCTGCATTGCTTTGTCAGTCTGGCAATTGCCAAGGATGTAATTTCTACTGTGAATGAATCAATTCTCAAAATGTTATTTTTGTCTGAGGAAGACTGTAGACACCACTTCCACTGCATGATTTGAAATAGATCTTATCAATTTATTTTATGTACAGTCAGTATTGTGTCAAAAAATTCATATCAAATTTCAATTATATGGCAGTTCTCATTTTAGAGAAAATGCCTTAAACCCGCCAATTAAAAACTATGATGAAAAACATTCGATGACAGCCTTTTTTAATAAGGGAAACTAAACAACAACAAAAAAACAGTTGAATACTTAAAGACAAGAATACATTTCTTATTCCGTGACCTGCAGCATCTGTGGAATCACACATCGCCTCTTCTCATGAGTTAAAGTTTCCTCTCCCGCCCCAAAAATATTTCTTATTCAGGAGATTTATCTGCTTGACCTGTTGTTCTGCTGTTGTGGTTGGGACGATATAGATGTAACGTTAATGTCGCTGTCAGTCAGGTCTCTTTTGTGTCATTGTCAGAAGGAATGTTTCAGTTCCAGAATTAATGACAACACTGTCTACAGCTAATTGGTGTCCAGGTGCTCATTAAAGAAATACTGTTGGATTAATGTACTAATGCTATATTGTTCAATATTTGGCATCGCTTATCATGCTAAAGACAGGCTTTGACAGGATCTGAGTGAGCGCGTAATGTTCAGTGAATAATCTGAGAGACGTTGCTGCTCACATGCACTACAACCCTGAACTTATCGAAACATTACCCTGAGGAGCTGAATGCGAGAAAGCAAATGTCCAAATCAGTTGGACGGGACATTAAACAGACTCGCTGGTGAGAGCGGTTCAGAGTTTGAAATGATAACGTAAACTGGATTTACTGAGGAGAGTCAACCTGTTGTATCACAGCAGAGCAGAGGGACATGGACTCCAAACCTTTTCCATTAACCTCAAAATAAATGAGTATAACACCTGTAAACATGGGAACTGTACACAAAGGTGGCAACAGCTTTAACCTCAAAGTGCTTAGAAGATATTAAAAACAAAAAAACATAAAAATTAGACTGGAAAACTAGACTAAAATGGTTTTAGTTGACTAAACCAAAAGTTTAAGGACTAATATTTGACGAAAAGTAATACACATTTTTGTCAAAAGACTAAAACCAAACCTAAATTAATATCAGATGCCAAAGTTAACATTGATATAATCCATGCTAAGGTTTGTTTAATAAAAATGTAAATATGATTTTAAGTAAGCTTGGTATATTATTTGCATTTCTATTTTGTATTCGTCATTTATTGGGAATGTATGCTTTCTTAATGATGTTATTTTCCAGACTGTTACAAATAAATATAATTCTGAAACTTTCATTACTCTTCCGTATCTTCAGTTTTTAAATAACTGCCCAAAATACTTGACCATTGAAACTGAACACATTTGAAGTTGAGTGGATTTTTTTTTTTTTTTCTGGCCATAATTCATTTCTGTATTTATTTGGAAAAAACAAAAACAGAATGAAGACTGACAAGGACAAAGACCAGCATCTGCTGGTTGACAGATATTTTGATCATGAAGTTTGTTTACTGTAGTACAATTGTGAGATTTGTGAATTTTCTTTGGGTTGATGACCTTTGTTTCATTTTCCAATTTAAATCAAATCGAAATTGTATCTCACTTTTTATTCATTAAAATCAGTCTGAGCTTCTCGTGACAGCTTGCTGACCTGAGTATAACAATAAGGGTACAAAAAGTACACCCACACACTCACTCACACCCTGAAACACACGCAGACACACATGCACACACCGGATGAGATTGTCTTTCTCCTCTAAAAACCTGGATCTCCTATTTCTTCCAAACCTAGATCAGATATGGTTACCACCAAAAAAAAAAAAAGTGATGCCAAGCTGTGCCAACTGGCATTGTTTCTGGAAATGGAACTGTCCACCTTTAAAATACTTTGACCCTCAAACAAGGTCAAGCATTCTTCTTACCGCAACTGGCTGCAACAGCTCTTTAAAATTACTGTTTTAAAAGAAGAAAGTCCTAACCGATAATATATTTCCACAGCAGAGTTTCAGGACGTGACACATGTATCACATTGTAGAATCAATTTGGAGTGATTTGTCATCTGTCATTTATCAGGAGATTATTGTAAGAAAAGCAGGGGAAGGGCTATTATCTCCCACCACGGAGAGAAAGACTACAGATTCATGTTTCAAAGGCTTGTGTAACTCAGTAGCTGCAACTGAGGCATTTACTGACGGACCAATATGATAGAACAAGAGCAAAGAAAATAATAATCTGGTAAAGGGGGGGGGGGGGTGGACTGCTCAGAGAGGACAAAATTGAGAGGTGGCATAAGGTACACCTACTCATACATTTGCAAGTGAGTCACCAAACACAATCCCATGTCTCATTCATCAGAACAAAAGCACCTCATTATCCTCCGTGGCTATCATCCATCTCTGCCACGTCGGGGGCATATAAGTTTCATACAATATTGCTATGTCATGTCTGGCTTCTCTGTTTGGCACCAGTGCAATAACGGCAGGGGAAATTTCATGTTGATAAGGAACTCGGGCTGCATGTAAAACGTGTCTTCTTTATAATAGCTTCTTATTGCATTCAATGTTAATGTTTGAACAGTATATTGGAAATAATTCTCCATTTCCGTACACATGAACGCACACGTGTACACAGACATGATGCACGGGGCATTCTGTCTGCCACACTTCTGTTGCGAAAGGGTGCAGGCAGTCAAGTGGAAGGCATATTAGAAAGCAGGGGATATTGATTGTGGCTGGGGTCGGTCTGCGCTTTGCATAGCAAATGGCCCCATTACCATACCATCTCTGGATAATTAATGTGCAGTCAGTGGGCCTGTCGTTCGTTATCGGTTATTCTGATACTGTTCAATTTTCATCTCAACCTCATGCTTCTCTTAGGGAGCAGGGCTCATCTCTGAAACCCCCCCCCCCCTCCCCGCCCCCCCTTCACCCCTCCCCTGCCATGTCCTGTTTTATAAATCACACACGAGAACCCTGGTCAACGAGTGTCTTCGACTATCTTGCCAGAGGAAAGATGTTATCGTGATGCAACTGTCTTGCGTCCTCTCATTATTCCAACATTAGCCAGATGCGGAGGCCATGGAAGGCTTTTGAAATTAGCATTTGTGTGGCATTTAAGTCACAATATAAACCTGCTGTGAGTTGTGTGGCATTTAAGGTGTAATATCATCCTGCTGTGAATTAGCATGCTCCTATTTGTGACTCTCATCTGATATCTTCCTTATGGGAGGAAATTATTTAACCTAGTTAAGTCTGTATATTGTTGCAGTAAAGGATATGATGAGAAGAATAATTAAGAGTTAAACAAAGGAGTTTGCAATCAGACCACTGTGAAATGTCAATATAATTTTTATGTGTAATGCATAATTAGCCAGATGTGTCTATATGTTTTTTCTGAGGTATCAGTAAGTATTAATCTGAACGGTAGGTCAAAAGCGACCTAAACAGACAAAAAAAAAAAGCTGCCTTGTTCCCTGCAGAATGAATCCTTTCTAATGGCACAAGGCCTCTATTTCGTAGTTTCTTCTCCCAAGTGCTTGCGCTGGTTTAAAAATAGGCAGCTTTACCCCAAGCTGCATCACAAGGATGAGATTTGCGGTCCTAACAGGCCGTGCAGATTGCCATTACTTATGCCTGACAAGCCTACCCTCTGATGTTTCCATGCTGGCCTATTTTAACAACATAAGCTACTGCTGCCGCTCCCGCTGCTACCGAGATGTGAATTTCCAAATTGGCTGAAAAAGCTTGTCCTGGGGTTACAGTGAGGTTCCCAGAATGCATGTGGGCTGTCTCGTCTCCAGTACAGGATAGATAAAATAGTCAAACATTGGCAGACAAACATTTTACCTGAGCTTGTTAAATGAGGTAAACATGTCTCCACTCGTGTAGACATGGTTTCCAGTGGAATCGTGGAGTGCATCTGAGCGTGTCAGTGTTTGAAAGAACCACTCACCTTTATGGTAGAAAGGTTTCTTCAGACCATCAGGAAGCCGGGCTTTACGCTCAACACCGTAGCCATGCCGCGGGCCATGGTCGTCATGGGTGTACCTCACCCCGTCTCGCCTGGCCGCCTCAGCTGCCATTTTATCCCGCATTGCCTTGGCGCGTTCTGACTCTAGTGCAATGGCCTTCTCTAACAGGGACAGATTACCCTTTGTCATGTCAAACACTTCTTCTGATCGGTCTGATGTCACCGAGGCTGTGTCCTCATCAAAGTCCCGGTGGTGGGTGTGATATCGCTCGTCCCGTGCACAACTGGCGAAGGCCTTTGAGCGCGGGCTCAGCTGCTCCTCCAGCTTCATGAGATTGTCCATGTCGGAATAGTTCCTGTCAAGCGATCGCCTGTCGTCTTGGCTACTGTGGTAATCCCCGTAGCCGTGATGCTGGGGTTGTTGATTGGGATCCCCACAAGAGAAATGATTTTGCTGGGATGGTACGGACTTTGTTTCGCTTAGTTTCCGAGCCAGGTCAAAGCATTGGTTCCTTAGGCACTCCAGACTGCTTAAACACACTTCCTCATCGCTGTTTTCTATTTGTCCATTACTGGTCTTAATTAGTCCGTTGCCACCATTGTGTGCATTTGGCCCGTTGTGGGTACAGTCAGTCTCGTCCTCGCCTATTCTGTTCTCAAACTCCTGTCCATCTAAATTGTCAGACAACACGGCACCGTGACCCTGTGCCAGCAGTTTAAGGGAGTCCACCGTCTCCCGAACTACGTCACTGTCAATGTCTAAGCTTAGATCACCCCTCTGTCTTTCATCCCCTTCACCCTCTTCTTCTTCCTCCTCTTCCTCCTCCTCTTCTTCTTCCTCCTCCTCCTCTTCCTCTTCGTCATCCTCCTCCTCTTCTTCCTCTTCTTCCTCCTCCTCCTCGTCCTCTTCATCCTCTGCGCTGTTAGACGAATTGCTGTTCATCTCAGATTCCGTCATGGCTCGGTTGGCAGCGTCTTCTGCTATCTTGCCCAGGTTGAGGAGGGACTTGGCCACGAGTTCGTCGTAGTTTTCGTACTCTTCGTTGTTGTTATCGTCCTTCTCCGTTGTCTGGCCTGATTTGGCATTGATGCCGCCACCTCCACCATCACTCTCGCCCCCCTCGCCACTGCTCATCTGATCGTCCTCTGTTGGAGAGAAAGAGCAAACGTCTTGTAATTTCATTTCCGTCATTCTATTTTACTGGTAAATCAGATTTCTGGGCTCGGCCCATCTAAATTGGATAAGGAACTCTTTGCTTCCCCTAATAATTTACTTTGAGAGTCTTAACAGCAGCTTGTGTTCTGAATTGTGAATCAGCACCGGAAGTTAAATATAGTGTTTTGGGAAGTTAAAGAGAAAGATGCTCTGGTAAATAATAATTTATGAAACAAGGGGCCATAACTTTGGCTTATTTAGGTAAAAATAAATCTTATTTTTACCTAAATTTCCTATAATTCTTTACAAATAGATATTCACAGTTCTTATGATGAATCAAATCAATAAAAAAAAAAAAAAGCTCTGCAAAAAGTTGCAAATTAAATGACATTTTAGTCATTGTTAAGCACTGTAAGAATGCTGAACAAAAAAAAAAAAAATCTCCGAATGCGAGAGAACATTTTTTTTACCGGAGAGTCTAAAACTCTGAGAAATAATATGATGTTCCATGTGTAACACGATGAACCCCAGTCAGTAGCTATTCATCGTTTGCTTGTAAAGTTCTTTTTTTCATTCAATCATCAGCATCTTTAGAATTCCTTTCAGTGCCTAATTGATTCTGACAGACTGCAAAAGGTTACTGAACCTCTTCTGTCAGTAATTTCAAGCACTCACTCCTGGAGCACTTCCAATCTCTCCTTTCACATTTCCGCCCTGAGCCGCCAAGAGCACATCGTTCACATTGGCGTCACATTTGCCACTTACATTCCTACAGAGAAAATTAACCCAAAGCGCCCCCCACAAAAAAACACACACACACACACGCACACACTGATCATAATACGAGTTTTCATGACATTTGTTGGGAATAAGCAAATTACAAGACAAAAAATTATGATAACAGAGAAAAACAGAAGAAAAAAAAAACACGATAGTAATGAATGTTAGTAATTAAATATTAATAGGTTCAAAAGACTTTTCTGTAATCAAAGTATACACAGAGAAATGAATTTGACTTATTACACGTTAATGTGCAAAAAAACCAGCGGAAAAATCCACACAACATAGAACAGACACCATAAAAACACTGATCATGCTGATTCTCACTCACATAGTGTGCACACGCTCACTTACACACACTCCAATCTAACGAGAGCAACACCGTTTCTGGTGCTTGCCTAGTGAGGGCTTCAGAGCGAGAAGACAGAACAGTCACGAATGACCAGGCACATATTTTGACAGTGAAGGGGCTTCTTACAGCAACCTTCTGCACTAGGGGTTTAATTTTTGATGGTATAAAACACGGCACGGGAAAGCAATTTGAAGAGCAATCAAGGTACACAAAAGGGATATGGAAGCGAAACAGATTAAAGAGGGAACAGAGAGACTGCCCTTCCCTCAACTGGTGTTGGATTAGCTACAGAGATGTGCATGCTACTGAGAGACACAGAGAAGCTGCAGAAAGTCACCTTTGTTACATGTAGGAGATTGGAATTTGCCCAGCAAACATTCAGTACAGCTGTGTCGGGGTAAATGGGGACTGTGGTAATGATGCATATGGAAAGATATTTCTGCTTTTCGCATGGTTCAAATGCTGTTAAGTCCTTCTATTCCAATAAGGTAAACATCATGACGATTAGAGAGATTAACGATGAGAAAGCGTTGCAGAATTCCTACTGGCAACCACGACATGGTGTGGTATGTGGAGCACTGATCAAAAATACACGGTAATCAGCTACTACATAGAGAGAGAGGCTGTTGACAGGCTGAAGACACAGTGGCAGCAGTCCACCGTCTGACTGCTGAGGATAAGACCTCGGCTGTGGGCTCTAATGAGAACCAGTCTGTGGAGATGTTTTCACGTCTGCAAGAAAATAAGAGCGCGGCTGCTGAGACGCCGCATCAACACTTTGGGTGGGTAGAGCTGCGCGCCAAACAAGGTTAACACACTCCTCTCTCAGAGCTTCGCTCTTAATTGGACTTGAAGGCACTGTCAGGTCCAATCGTAATGCGGCTGTGCAGAGAAGAATCTGCTGGAGAGAAACCTGCCAGATCTGGTGTTGGGCATGTTGGGGGTGGGGTGAGGTGGGGAGGGGGGGGGGGGTCATATGGGGCAGGAGTTTCTCAAATCCCAGTCCAAAAACTAGGTGGTACTTTTGTATCCGGAGAGGCTCAATTAAAAATTCATGCTTTGATTTGCAACAGCAGCAACTTAAAATCTTTTGATTAAAAAAAAAGAAGAATGTGTGCAGTGTGGCAGCAGTTTCATTAACTTAGCATGATTTTGTTCTTTTTAGGCTGTGGCAAAGGTCTTATGGAGAAGGTTAAACAATAGCAATGGAAAACAATTGCAAAGGAGGACCATTCTGATTTTAACCCATAATTTAGATCATTTATCTGTAATTAGAAAAAGGCTTTCATATATATATTTTTTTTAAACAGCCGTCTGAAAAATCAATAAAGGGGCACGCAAGTTGAAGTTTATAAATAATCTGGTGCCAATACACCGAAAGCAAATGCTTTGAGTGCATATGCAAGTAAATGTAGAAATAAATGAATGACATAAACAAACCATGTCAAAGAGATAGCCGATCACTGCATGAATAAAAGATTGTGTGGTTTCAGTCATGGTGGATTCAGTCTGTCGTTTCACGTCTTTTAATCTTATTCCAATGCAAAACGCAATCTGCGTTTGAGCATCATGTCCAACTGCCTCAAACTAAAATCCATCAAAGGTGAAACCACAAATATGTAGATGTGGCATTCAAATTAATGGACGCATTTTTAAATTGATAGAGAAATGTATAAATGACGGGAAATATTTCCATTCACTTTCTGGTGGAAAGTTTCGATTGTTACCAGTCTTACATCTTTTTGGTAAAAATGAAGCCAGATCCAGCAGCCTGTCAGTTTGGCTTTGCAGAACAACTGTTGACGGGGAGAAAAACAGCAAGCCGGGTTTTGTCTGAAGGTAGCAAAAGACACTTCTGAACCTCACCAATTATCTTGTCTCATTTGGTCAAAGTGCAAACAACAATTCACATTTCAGGAGGTGTTACATGTTGGACTATGCCTTGGCTCTGTTGCTAGTTAACAGAAGCGAAGCAACTCGGTGAAGAAACCACGATGTTACCGAGACAGCCAGGCAAATATGGCAGCACATAACCCACCATAAAGCAGTGAATTATTATTTTTACTGTTAAAAAAAAACCAAGATTCTAAACATTCTAATCTTAAGAGGTGCTGATGGTTTTGTTACCTTCAGACAGAGACAGCCTTTTCAGTTTTTTCCCCTCATTACGGCTCTTTTTGCTGAACTGAGTGAACCGGCTGTTGGCTGCAACCTTAAATACTTACCGTACAGACGTGAGAATGGAATCACTCTTCTCAACTAATTCTCAGGCAAAAAGTGAGTACTTGCGTAACCTAGCGTGTTGAACTATTTCTTCTTTAATTCTATAAAGTTGTTCGAATGCATTCAGTACATTTATGTCCTTGTTATTCAGGACGTGATGAGACAGTGCTCTCACCTTGCCCTTGATTCCGCTCCCCTTCCTCCTCCTCTCCCTCTTCATAGTCCACCTCTTCTACTGCTTCCTCCTCCTCCTCTGCCTCTTCCGTCTCCTCCACCCTCTCTTCATCCTCCTCCTCTTCCTCTTGTTGCTCGACCTCTACCTCCTCCTCCTCCTCCTCCTCGTCATCTTCTTCCTCCCCATCTGCGTCCCCTCTCTCCACCTCCCCGTCCTCGTGCTCCATTTGCTCTTCGTTGTAGTCCATGTAGCCTTCAACCTCCTCGTCATCCTCTTCCACTTCCCCCTCTTCCTCCTCCGCCTCTACAGGTCCTTCCTCCTCTTCGTCCTCCCTGTCGTCCATCTCCTCGGTACCGTCTGTCTCATAGCACTCCTCCATTGTGGAGTTGTCCATGTCATCAAGGTAGGTGCTCCTCTTGGGGGAGGTTTCCAGGGTTTGTCTCTCTAAACTCTTTCTTTTCTTGGCCAAAGGGCAGCCGTACACACTGCAGAGAAGAGACAAGATGGCAGATGTTAGCCATAAATGCTGATGCTGATTTGTACTCAGGCTTCTGTGTTTAAATGCTGTGACTTCCAAACTATATCAGAAAGGAAAACAATGGACAGAGACGCCTGGGAGCAACAGCCGCTTTCTGCAAGGAAACTAGTGCCTCTCAAGTTCTGCTGCTGCTGAGAGAAATAGAAAACGTTCCCGAACCAACTTTAAATAGATATGTATTCATTAACTATTGAGCAATTATAATCAAATGCTCCATTTCTTATAGAAAACTGTTACAAAGGGATCAAATCTCTAATTTTAAGGAAACAGAGCAGAAGATTCAGTTTATTTTCACACCAATTTATATTCAGGTAACATGAATTTGCTCTTCAGGCAAAAGAAAATGACTGTGCATGACCTGCAAACACTTTGTTCCGGACTGATATGCCCTTGTTCTGTAATGAACTGAGTGCAGCTGCTTGTTTGGGATTGACTGTAAGGGGGGAGGGGGAAAAGACAACCTGTAGCCTGATTAATTGAATCTTGCCAAGGCACCTCAGGTTTTAATGTATTCTCTGGCTCCCCTCGGCAGCAGGGGGACCGATCCTAATCTGATAATCTGATAATCTGTGTATTTGCTCAGGCTACTGATCACAGGAGCTTAATCCATTTGATTCATCAAACCTCTGAGAGACCCAAACTGCTACCTGCGTGGCGCCCGGTCATAAATTGCATGTGTGGGACTTTAGAACGTGTGCAGCTGTTTGTGTATATGAGTCAAATGTATGTGCATTGTGGCTTTGCACACGTTTGGGACATGAAAACAAGAGTGCACACACGGTCAGAATTATTCTGAGTTCTGCTGAGTGTCTTGGCCATCAAATGAACCCCTTCTGTCCAGGCTGGGGTGGAAGAGAGCTAAACACGCTTTGGGCATGTTCACTCATGTGTGAAATATCCCTGGCTCCTATTTTTACAACCTCTGGATGTTTCCCCGGTTCTGCACTACTTACAAAAAGATCCGATGTGAATGAATGGCACAAGGCTGCAAAAGTAGGAAAATGGTAGTTGTTTGACACTGTGAGCTGCTTTTCTTGTGGAGCAGCTATGGGAGAAACTCAGCACAGTGGTCAGGTGCTGACGGTTTTAGTTACCCATTTTTGTTCTCCTCTTTTCCTCTGTTTCTCATGTCAGTGTGCACCACCATCAAATATCCAATGCATCCTCCACCATCCCTCTCTCACTTTCTCCTCAGTCCCGCACGTCCATCAGTCAGTCAGGGTCCAGTCTGCTGGCAGGCTCAATCTCACCCGGCCCAGGGATTCCTTAATGGTCTGACCCCTTGTACCCCCCGCAACCAGGGGCCTCATTTCATTAATCTAAACCCTCATGGAAACTCATTCCCTGCCTGACAACCTCTCCCCCAGGGCAGTGAGAGGGTCTGCGGGACAGTGAGGGAGGGGTTGTGTGTGTGTGTGTGTGTGTGTGTGTGTGTGTGTGTGTGTGTGTGTGTGTGTGTGTGTGTGTGCGCTGCAGCACAGTGATCAATAGTGCTTGTGACCAAACATCTCAAAAGCACATTAAAATGCCACTCATCCTGGCCCTTCTGTTCCAGGGCCCTCTCCAAATAAATCAAGGACCGGTCCCAGCAGGTTAGCGGCTGCCATGGCAGGCGGGCTGGCAGGAGAGGAGCATAGGCGAGTGGGAGGAAGGAGGGGGATGGAAAGAGCGAGACGGAGAAGTGGTGTGAAAGGCAGAGAGACACAGGTCCTCACCCTCCTCTCCCTCTGTCTTCTGGCCCCGCATTCCTACCTTTATCTTAACAATAAAGCAGTCTTAAGGAAGTGTTTGCTGTCAAACATCAAGCCACAGCATTGCTCAGTGGCTGACAGGTATTAATACGACTGCACCTGAATCCCTCTGAAAAAAAACAAAACAGCTATTGAATTGCTATAATTGCTTTGCAACATCAGCTAATGGATAGCAAATAACAAATGCTGGGTAGTGTGTTTTCC
Source organism: Embiotoca jacksoni (assembly GCF_022577435.1). Classification (NCBI taxonomy): domain Eukaryota; kingdom Metazoa; phylum Chordata; class Actinopteri; family Embiotocidae; genus Embiotoca; species Embiotoca jacksoni. The sequence continues at coordinate 4,663,650 of NW_027185378.1, read as the reverse complement.
ATTGTATTTTTAAAAGGAGTCAAGTACACAACATGATTTTAGGTCAGGACTGTACAAACAAAGATGCCATTTAGCAGCGAGTGAACATGCTTTAAAACCTGACTATGCTTAAAGTTCCACCTACAGTGGAACAGATATTTGGATTCCACGTTAAACTTCCTGCACATTGAAAGCAACCACAGAACATTTTATGTAAATGACTTTTAATCACACCAGTGTTAAGATGCTTTGCATTACAGAACAACTTGGTTCTCAGGTGTCCTCTTGTCCCTGAGCTGTCAGGTTGCAGTGACACTGTGAAAGGTGTGTTTGCCCTGACGCTTCTAAGCCCCACGATGACTAAGCCACAGGAAGCCTCCACAGCTTGGCCATCCCACGTTCCCTGGCTACATCGCTGTGTGACCTTGGCTACAACATTCGTCATCACAGGCACCGCATCCCACTCACTGCACATGGCAATTAAAATTCCAGAAATAATTAGGTGGCATTTAAATTTAAAAAAAAAAAATTAAAAAAAAGAAATTCTGGAGGCATTGTGCAAAATAAAATAAAAAAAAAAAAAAAAAAAAGGAAGGTGATGAGAAAAGACTGTACCATTCAAAGTTTCCTTTTGCTTTGTCCCCTGGCAGAATCACAAAATCCTCCAAGAAGAGTGTGCAGTACGAGAGGTAGCAATCAAAGAAGAAAAGAGGTTCAGATCACAAAACGACTACTTCATATTTTATGGAGTGGGCATCCTCAGCATTATAAGATGGAACAAATTCTATTACAGTGTTAACAAGTGGCCCTCTAATGCAGAAAGAAACCTGAAACATTATACAGACAGGGTGGGGGGGCCCACGTTTCTGGAGCATTAATGTGAGGCAGGGGAAACGAGCGGCAGGAGAAGGAGAGCTCCCGTTTGGCTAAATTTGGGTGACAGTTGAGCGACTGCTGGAATGCGACAGCGTTCCACGGTGCCTTTATTAGCAGTCATATTAGCGGCTGTTCACAGCAGGGGCAAAAGCTTTAGCCAGTCATTAGCATCACACACTATTTGTCTCCCTGACACGAGGATGAGGATGCTGTTGCCTCTTACTCTGCCTCCTTTCGCTGATGCCTTTCTCTTGAGTCCTCTCTCCTTTTGTCATCTCCTCTCCTGTCACCCGACCTCCTCTATTTTCACCCAATCATAACCTCACCCGCTCCTATTCCGCCCACACATCCACTTTCCCCACCTATATTTTAGAGTATATATATATATATATATGTTACCTCAGTCCTTCTCGCACATGAATTTCTCTCCATATTTCCATCACTTCCCCCTGCCCCCCTCTCCTCCACACACACACACACACACACACACACACACACACACACACACACACACACACTATCTCTCCTTAAAGCCTCTTTCTCTCTCCACAGAACACACTAGAGATGGAGGGAATGCACCACCTCTGACTGTGCTCCCTATCCAGCAGGAGGATCTATAGACACGTGTGGCAGAGCCCCGTCTCCATGGTGATACCCTCCAGAAATCCGTGAGGGATTCGCCATCCTCACAGCCAGCCAGTGAGGAAAAATGAGAGAAAGGCAGACGGGGAGCGAAAATGAGAGTTGGTGGAGGGGGTGGGTGGGGGTGGGGGGAATTAGTGGCTATAGGAATGAGACAGATGGGAGAATGTATGTTTTTGTGCATGTTTGCATGTGTTAACATATCTCTTTTGTGTGTGCACAAAACTAGGAAATATATGGTAGAAGAGTTAAAAAAAAAGGAGACTTCTCTGTGTGTGTGTGTGTGTGTTTGTGTGTGTGTGTGTGTGAGAGAGAGAAAGAGAAAAAGGATCATTTCAGAGCTGTCAGGCTTCTCCCGCTAGCAGGGGGAGAACAAAAGACAGTGTCTTGGTGCAGGAGGCTCAGCACATGGCAGACGCTGCAATTTGGGGCGTTTTCTGGCGGCTCAGGCTCCAGCTTGCATATCAGCTGCTGTGGCCCATTCACACATGAACACAGACACACACACACACACACACACACACACACACACTGCCGAATGCCTGTCAGACTGTCCTAAACCACATTAAATATTACTTCATAGCTGTGGTCTTGAAATAATCCCCACTGTCGGTGAAATTTAGACGATATTTATGTGAAAGTGAATTAATTTTTTTTTTTTGTGTGCTGCAAGTAGATGTCCACTTGGATTTATATAGAAGTCTCAACAATGAGAGCAACATTTAAGTATAATCTTTTCATGTTTGGTTACATATTTCAACAAAGCATTAATATGCCAGATTCATCATTTCTTTACAGGACGGTTATTTAATTATTTTCTCCTCGACCGACCGACATGCTGTTCATCTCATTGGTTCAATAAGCCTGTTGTTGCCCATTCATTGCTCGAGTTTTAATATTTGCAGCCTGCCGCTAATAAATGCAGTCTCAACTTTAGTCAGATTGCCACTTGCACTGCCTTGACTTTTGCCATTAACTCTTGCACTCGTGTTTATCCGTGCCACTGCCGATGTCCTTACACCCTGCTGTCTGCCTAGTCTCGCGTTCATCCCAAGCCGAGCGAGAGCCTTGGAGCGCTGCATGGCGGAGATACAGTGGCGAGCAACCACTCCAGTGGGCTCAGCCACATCCTCTTTAATTTATCCTCACTTTCGAAGTCCATCCAAGACCTGAACTGCTTCCTTACAGCTCCTTTTGTCTTATCTGACAACTACCAAACCTGGTGCTTGGGAGAAAGCGCCTCCTCACAGGTTGTTTGTGCACCATATTGATAGTGTCTGTATCAAGGAGCTGGTGAGCAGCGTGTGGGGGATGTGAGAGTAAGCTGAAAGCATTAAAGATGGGAGGAGAGCTACTCAGAAAGTTTTTGTTGTTGCACTACGGGAGATACCAAAACCATTCTGGAGATTCTATCATATGATATGAAAGGAGGAGAAAATCGGGATTGAGAGTAATGTTATGTTAAAACTCTGGGGTACAGCTGGAATGATTAGTTGATTAGATATTGGACTTTTGTTTTCCCCTCGTTGTCTACATTTGGCTTTTGGACTACAAAAATCAGAGGATTTCTTTTGACAATTTTTTTTTTTATATTTTAGAAACCAATGGCTGTTTATCTGATTGACACAGAAAATAACAGATTAAATCATAAAAAAAAAAAAAAAATAATATGTTGATGTATTCTGATCTTATTTCCAGGAAAGGCATAACGCAGGTGTAAAGAAATGTATACATTATGCAGTTTATTTGGAAGAGAAACGCAATGGTTTAGTATGTCAGGGTTATCAAGCGTGTGTGCTTTGAGACTCCTTCTGAATTTGGTCGAATATTGGACTGGCATATTAGCTCGTATAATTTTCAAGCAGAAGTCCCGAGCATGAGAGCTCATCAGGCATCAGATTCAGTGGGTGTAATGCGGCTATCTGTCATCCTGCAGCTGAAATCACTCCTGGATTAGCCAGGTAAGGAGTCTCTCCACCAGCGTAATGACTTCAATCAATCAGCCCAACTCAGAGACACACACAGAGGGGCTAGCTAGTTAGCTGCGAGCCCATCAGCCATTTTGGAAAAGGAGTGCCTTCCTCTGCCTTATCCATTTGTCTGTGTAAGCCACAATGGAGGCTGTCACAATGGCTGTTTATTTGTTGGAAATATGATGATGTGGATGGACAGAAAGAAGAAGGCTAATTAGACTGTCAGCAAAGTCCAAGCCCTTTTACCCTTTTATTTTAGTTTTCATTGTTATACTGAAAACTGCCGTGTATATTGAGTCACTGACTTTACACTATCCATCCATCCATCCATTATCTATACCCGCTTTATCCCGAACAGGGTCGCACAGGGGGCAGGAGCCCATCCCAGCTCACTTTGGGCGAAGGCATGGTACAGCCTGGACAGGTCGCCAGTCCATCACAGGGCCAACACGTAGAGACAGACAGAAACAAAGACCATTCACGCCCTCATTCACACCTGAAGGGCAATATATAGAGTCATCAATTAACCTGAGATGCATGTTATTTTTGGATGGTGGGAGATGCCGGTGACAATACTAACTACTGCACCACTGTGCCGCCCGACTTTATATTATATCCTGAAAAATCACTTGGATGGTTATTTATTATGATTGATTGATTTTTCAATTCTTGTTTTTTTTTTTTTAAATTAATAATTAACCATTTCTTTGTTTGCGGAAAATGCCCATCATTGTTTTTAAAAAGTCAGTCGTAATGACTATAAGATATATGACAAAGAAAATCTGAAAATCTATAATTTGAGCTAGAACAAGATAACATTTGGGAATTTTGCTGAAGAAATTACTTAAACACAGTGTTTGGTGATGTTCCAAAACAAACAATGAGTTGACATGAAGAGCACTCATTGTTTGTGTAGCCAGAGGCGAATTTGATCTTATTATTCCCATAGAACATAACATGATATTGTTATATTGTTGTCCAAACTGCTAACTATGTTTTACAGAACTTCTTGCCCATAGTGAAAATACAAGTATGTAACTATGAACCATTTATTTAAGATTTACATCTTCAGTAGGAACTAACAGGTTGGGAACCACAGACCAGCTGAAGAACAGAGAACATATAGATGCACTGGATGGTTTTGGTCTGTTCATGGGATTTGGTGACTACAACCAAAAAAAAAAAAAAAACACCATCATCTTTATCCTTGATTTTAATTCTGGCATCCAGAATAGAAGGCCAACCCTTTGTGTGTTGCATTGTGATTCCCGCTCTGTGTCATATTTACCAAGCCCTATCTCTCCAAGGGAGGAGGAGGGCTTTTTGACATTGATGTAATTTAGTTGGCAGCTGACTCTGAGTGGAGGGCTGGCCGGGGGTGGGTGGGGTGACCAGGGAGGGCTTGTGTGGGGTTCAGGGGTTAGAGGTCAGGATGTGCCCGGGCCTGGAGCTGGCCCTGAGCAGCTGCCTGCCCCATCACCCACCCCCACCTTCCCCTCTTCATGCCCATGTCCCCCTGGCATGCTCAACACTCACTGCACATGATCTGTTATTCCCTTTGATGTCATTCCTCGGGGAGGCAGTTATGAAAAAAAAAAGAAAAAAGGGAGGAAAAAAAGACATGGATGAAAAAAAGCATAAACACCACCTGTTTATCTGATGCGGGGTAATGTCAGAAAGGTAGTTTGCGGGCTTGTCATATTATGCACAGGAGGAAAATAAAGGGAGAGAAATTACAAAGGGTAAAAAAAAAAAATAAACAAATGGCATGAGAGATGAAGTTGCATGTGCATGCCACTGTAAATCGGGCGGCGCTGGTTTTGAAATGCTTTCAAAGCATGTTTTAAATCTCGGTAGATGTTTGTGAGGACAGAATATCAGGACAAAAGCACCATTGCTCTTTAATGTGCTAAGAAACAGATGTAGAATAGACCATATAATATTGTCAAAATACACTGTTATTACAACAGTGATTGTAGTTGTACGTGGCAGGGAGCAGTCTCTGTCCAGCTCCATCATACTGTTGAAATAATAACAATTGTATCAGCGCCAAACTGACCGAACCTCAAGGCTCCACATGCAGTCTAAAGTGTGTAAGCTAATGACAGAGCTGACAGATCCAACCAACTCTGTTCTTTTCACCCTCAGCCCACACTGTCTTTTTGGTGATATAAAGCTTTCCCATTAAATATGGAAATTTCTGTTTCAGTGACAGATACTTCACAGAGGGGGGTTGATGGCATAGACTATGTTTTTTTGGAAGGGGAAGTGGCAGATTTTGATTAATGCGACCTTATCTGGTTCTGCACATGGAGGCAGAGGGGTTCCTGAGCTTGGCGGGGGTGGATGGCTGCCTGTTCTCTTCTTCTTTCTCCAGACCCCTTTTCTCTCCTCTATTTGAAACGCTTTCACTCACTGCTCTGCCTCTCTGCTTCTGTCTTCTCTCAATTTGCTCACTTTTGAGGGAAGTGCACTAATTTTCTATATCTTTGCTTTAATATCTTGTAGTCACGCTGTTCTTTAACTTCATATGGCCTTCTGATAATTCTTTCTGATTATGTTCTTCACCTTCTGTCTCCTCTTCACCTTCATGGTCTCTTCATCTCTGTATCCAAACTTCCCTTACCTATCCCACTAAGCATTTCACTGTTTCTCTTAAAGCTGCTCATTTCTTTGCTGCTCCAGTCTACCACGTATCATCAATTTCCTTATTCTTAACTCACGTCTCCACTCCGATTCTCTCGTGTCCTTTCCTTTCCTTTCCTGTTCCCTACTCTCCTTCCCATTCCTGCTCTCTCCTGTCCTTACCTTTCCTTTGCTCTGCTTTCCTTTTCTGTTCTCTCTTTTCCTTTCCTCTTTTTACCTGTTATTTCCTTTCCTTTCCTCCCCGTCCTCTCTGCCGGCAGAGACCGAGGTGCAGTGCTGCTTCCCCCTGTCGCTTCATCACCACCTGGCCCAATTCCAATGCTTTTAGTGAGAGCTATCTGTCAAGCTATGAATAATACAGGCCCAAGGCTGGCGTTAGCTTGCTAGCTAGCTATGTGGAATCCAAATGAGGTCTACAGCAGGAAGAGAGCACTTGACTTTTAGCTCACTGCCACGCTCTCCCTACCAAGACAGGCAATTACTCAGCCAACAGTCCCAGCTGCAGTCGTGGCAATCATAAACGCAACCCCTCACACTCTCGTCTGCACACACACTGCGCACAATCACACACTTTGCATGTATAAGCAGACATGCATACTCCATCACCTCAGTCAAATAGCACAAAAACTGTCTATGCAGAAGCACAAAGTCCATATAGCTTTTTTTTTTTTGCCGTACATGACAGGAAATCCATAGCACTATATTTTCTGATACTAAAAAGAAAAACAAAGTGCATTCCGAAATTTTGCCCAAAGTGCAGAATAATAAATGAAAAGATCAAAACATTTTTGACAGTGTTTTCATGGAGGATTATGATGAAATCAGGACATTGATTATAAAGGGACATTTTATATAAAAAATATAGCAGTTTGCGAAAGAAACAAAAACAGGCAATAGAAAAACAGTAATTGTATTTTTTTTCCCCCCAAGACAGAAGTAAGTAATTTAAATTAAATGTTTAATGAGGAAAGTTTCAAGCCAAATGAGACCAAAGGAACTGTTTCTGTCATTCATCTATATTAAAAACACCACTGAGCTACAGAGATCTATTCATCAGCAGTGGAGTTACTTCATTATGTCTTATCTGATGATTAACAGGAGACACAACATTCACCTTTATCACACTTGTTCCACAGTTATGGCAGCAGGCTGAGAGGGCTATCACATGTATCACGTATGTGACACATGTATGGTCACATAATTAGCTTTGCACCGAAGCATCCTAAGGTGACAGTGCTAACCCATCCATCATTGCTTCTAATCATTCATTGGTGGAGTGTGGGATGTAATTACAGACTGCTAAGCAACGGCAGGCTTCACAGGTAAAAATAGTCACGCAGGATGAGACACTCCGGTATGTGTTTGGTATGTGGGGTGTGTGCGCAAGGCGTGTGTGCATGTGGGTGGAAGAACATGTGTGTGTATGTGTGTGTCTGTGGCTGTTGGTGTATGCCCATGCATGCCTGCGAGTATTGAGGTAATGAGATCTAGTTAGTGATGCTCCAGAGTGTCTTATTAACAAATAATAACAGCACTCCTTTGTTTTTACCTCTCCTCCCATCTATTATTCACACCTCACAGATTTACTCATGATTCATTTATAGGAGCATCTTGTGCAACCTAGAAACAAAATGTCACCCAAAACATCACTGTCAGAGGTTGCCGGGTGTACATGTACATTATGTGTTTACGTATGAACTGCATCTGTGCATGTGGTGGTATGTATTTCATCGCTCACGAGAAGTATAGAGGTCTGTCCACCCTAAATAAAAGTACTTACAGCAACAGTGCAACAATGCTGCAACACCAAAAAAAAAACTGCGACTTCTGCAATCTAGCTCCACTTGTACATACATACAAGCACAAATGATAGAGTGCTATTGAAATAGATGATTCGGATCTTGCCGGATCAGTAACGAGGGCTGTAGTGAGGCCATTCTGCCATTCAGCCCCCCTGTTGTGAAATCAGCATGACGCCCTGTGTACTTTAGCTGGATTCACTTTCCGCTCAAATTGCCAGGTTGGAGAGAGGCACTCAGCTGGGAACGCTGCTCTACATGTGAAGTAGGTTGTGTGTGTGTGAGGGCTTAGGAGGTGTGCGTGTGGCTTGTATGTCTGCATTTGTGTCAGCACACATTAAGAGAGTCTATGTAGGTGTGAATGTTTTGTATGTGTGAATGTGTGTGTGTGTGTGTGTGTGTGTGTGTGTGTGTCAGTGCGATGCCCTTTGCCTCTGTCCCCTCTCTTTCGCCAGGTGAAGAGCTTGTTCTGAGGGCTCTGCTCCAGTCGAGGGCCCTTGAAGCCAGGCTGGTAGCACTTTGCGCAGATAGAGGTAAACCTACAGTGCACCCTCTGTCTTAGTGGCAAACACTTAGTGGACCATCAGACAAGAGGCACAAGTCACTCCCTCCTGGGCATTGTGATCTTGCAATTCCAATAATGAATTCAAATTCAACCAATCTCTGACATATTTGGGGGAGCTTGCAGTTTTGTAAGGTTCCCCGCAGTTTCTCGGCAATAAAGTGTTCTTAATAGGTTTTGAAGAAAGCAGAAAGCATTACAGCACAAAGTAAGCCTCTCCAAAAAAAAAAAAAGAAAAAAAAAGAAAAGAAAGAAGAGCAGCAAAAATTACTTCTCATTCAGAGTTAGCAATGCCCTTCAACATCTCCTCTCATCAGGAAAGCAAACTGCTTACCTGATGGCCAAAAACACCAGAAAAACAGAAACATAATGGGGTTTATGGGACATGTATGGGACATTATATCAAAACAGTATATGGTACATTACCTGAGTTTTGTCCATCCTTTCAGTTTTAAGAAATTATACTTCAAAATGCATTCAAAGCACTTACTTCTACAAAAGATTTATGGTCCCTATTTTGGTACTGGCGCAGAGCTGGTCTAAACGCGAATCCAAGTGTATTTGCAATTTGGTGCAGCACAAAGGGCTTTTTTCTGTGCTTGGGTCGAGTTGATAATTTCGTGCCTCAGCATGAACCCAGTTGCGGCACAACAAGGGGAATATCGGTATAGATGAGAGATGCTCGTGCAGTGCAACGTTGGTGTCATTTTTTAGGTGAAATCATATCTGCGTTTCCAACAGCTCAAACCACGTCTAATGCTGCCAACAAAGGACTATTTTTGTAGCTTCAGTGAGCTATTAAATTATTAAAACAAGATTTTTGAATGCAGATTTTTGATTCAGTTAATCATATAAACGATAAAACTGGTTGTCTATTGAATGTGGATGTGAATCATGACAAAGTAGTATATCTCGGCATCTCAAGCCAATAATAAGACAACTGGCAATAACTACAAATGATTTGCAGTTAAATTACACATAAGGCAGTAACAATTCAAAAGCCTTTTCACCTACTCATCTGGTTTACTAATCTACCCAGCCATGTAAGGCCACGGAATGGGACAATGTGATTTAGGCACAAAAGGTTAGGGCAATTTTCGCATGACAGCTTGGGTCATTTATTAAATGATTACGAAGTAAATTATGCACACTCAAAGCTCCCGATGTAATTCATTTACTAACATCAAAACATCATGTAAAGTTTTGAGTCAAATTATACACATTTCTGATGCATCACTTGGTATACCGACTTCGACGCCACAAAAAGCTCACAGTTTGGACTGTTGACGTTGCGAAATCCTACGCCGGGGTGAGTATCTTGATGATGATGAGGAGCTGATTTGACTGGTCATGACTGAAGTTGGCACGAGATTCAATTGCGTTCACCAAATTACCAAAAAAGCTGGCCACACCGACATGTGCTCCCAGTGCACAGAACGTAGACCTGCATTGACAAAAGTAGAGCCCTACGTGTGTTCCATCTTGAAGTCACGGGATTTTTTTTTTTTTTGTAAATCTACATCACTTTTAAGTATCGTGAGTTTTGTTGTAACTTGGTTACTATGGTCCTTCAAGTTCAGAAATAAAAAAAGAAAATTGAAATATTTCTAGCCGTGTCTGCGATGTGCAGTATGCTTCTATCATGGGCGGTGATTACACAACTTCCAATTTTTGGACAATTCTTGCAATTTTATGGCAAATAAAAGTTCACAGGAATGTTTTGAGAAAAGCTGCTGCAAAATTAAACATATTTGATTGTAACTGGATGAACTAACAAGTGGTTTGTCATAAGTAGGCTGCTCTACAGTAGAAACAATACCCATATCCACATTAACAAGTGGTTTATCCTTGTATTCCTTTCTGAAATAAAAAGTTTCTTTGAATAAGTTTACCAGGATCTGTCAGTCAAGTCAGAAAATGTCAGTGATGCACACTCCATGTCTCTAATTTAAGAAAATAATGGATTTAGTTCACAAAATTTACACTGTAAAACATACATGAAAGAAAGAATTCATATCACAGGCCAAATATTAACCTTGTTTGAGGAAAAATATACATTTTAAAGGATAAATCTGAAATAATTCTTTATCTCTCTTATTGTTTATTATCTGAAAACTAACAGTGTCATCTTTTCTATTTTGGCTTCTCCATCCTGCCCATAACACTCATTAATCTATACCGGAGACATTAAAACAGGGTAAAAAAATATATTTTTTTAGTAATTTCCTAAAACAAATGTTACTTAAGCCACTGTAAATGCATTTATCAGGGAATATTTTCATCTGTGGAATAATTCAATTCAATTCAATTCAACTTTATTTATATAGCGCCAAATCACAACATAGGTTATTTCATGGCACTTAATACATGAACGTCCTTACAGCAAGACGTTACAATATTATATTATATTATATTATATTATATTATATTATTATAATCAACATTTGCTGCTCCAGTGAGTATTTCCTGCAGTGTAATGGTGTATGTGGGATTGACAATATAATATAATTGTTATATATGATATTAGTGTGCATTCATGGTAACTGATGTGCTCTTTAGCACAGGAAAATACTATATATAATGGTTCTGGAAAAACACGATACTTGCAAGAGAAACCAGTTCACTGTTGGTTTTGTTCTTTTCACTGCATTGGTTGACAGTAATGAAAAGTTAGTATGCAACCTACAGTATATTTGAAGTCAAATTCTGGAGTGATAAGAGGGCACTTCCTTCCGAATAAGCACAGTAGATGTTGTCCATCAGTTATTACAATCTTCTGTCACTCTTTCTGCCCACTTCAAGCTCCTGTTGAGCTCTTCCACTGTAGTATACCCTAAGACGCATTGTGCCACTCTGTTGGTTGCTTGCTGCTCTCATATCAGTCTGAGTGCTCTGAGAGCATGACATAGTAGAGAGAGCAGAGATGGCTGCCTGCGTGCATGTCTGTGTGAGTGAGTAAAAAGCATCCCAACTGCAAAGATGGCATTTAAGTGTCTCTTCCTTTGCACTCTAATAGTACTGCAGACCCATTACCTCAGTGCGTGCCTTTGTGTGTCTACAAGCATCAGTGTGTGCTTGCGTAGGGCTACAATTGTATTTCCAAGCTATTCCTCCAATCATCTCCATGCTCCCACGCAACTCACCCTCTACCTTTCTGTTCTGATCTTTTTCTCATTCATCATGCCTCCCTTCCTGTCCTCTTGCCAGAGGTCTTTGCTAAGGTGTAATTTAGCTCCTGCTGTTCTCTAATTTCGGCCTTAGTCAGGAGGGGCGTGGCTGGCCCCCTGACACCCTGGATACAATCTGCCAATCATTTCCCACAGCCAGGAAATTGCGTTCAATGTGAGAGTAATTATTAAGTCTGCCCTGTGTGGGTTGAATTGAACACCCTCTCAGTTTGGCACAGAGAGAAATATGTCCTCAGAGACAAGGCCAGGTGAATTTGTAGGTCTTTTATTGTTGCTAAGAACAAGGTGAGGGCTGTCCACATCTCACCTTTTGTCTTGTCTAATCTCTTTGCATTTCCTTTAGCTCTGTCCTCATTCTTCATTATCAAATCCTCATCTAGCTGTTAAACCACCCTGCCTCAGGTCTGTCCTATCTTACAGGAAGGACAGAAAAAGAATGGGGTGTGCAAAATACGAGTTGTCTGTTTGTGTGTAAAATCACAATTTTATAACCAATTTACTGTGGATGTCTGTTAAAAAAAATATATAGTGGCAACGGTGCAGTAACTTACAGAATGGAGACAGCATAAGAGGTGAAAGCATGAGAGTGAAAGAAAGTCTACTTAACATTAGCATGCTCATTGAAAGAGCTGTTTGAACTCCTATTTGTTGGAATCCTTGAAAAGCTAATATCAAAACTGGTGAGCAGGAGCATTGTAACAGTCTTTCTGCTATGAATGATGATTCATTTTCAAGATTTCCTTTCAGGAGCCTCATTCCTCTGTTTGCCAACATATTACTGAATGTCAGAATTATGTGTATTTTGCCATTTTCCACGCAGTACATTCAAGTAAATGGTCTGTACTTGTATAGTGCTTCATCACCTTTCGGTCTCAAAGCGCTTTAACATGGTTTTCCCATTCACCCATTCACACACTAATGAGACAGATCACCGTGCAAGGTGCTGCCATCAGGAGCACATTCACACACCGATGGTACACCATCAGGACCAACTTAGGGTTTAGTGTATTGCTCAAGGACACTTAGGCATGTGGACAGGAGGAGCTGGGGATTGAGCCACCAACCTTCCGATTAGTGTGCAACCCGCTCTACCGTCTGAGCCACAGCCTCCATATAGTTTGAATAGCAACAAAGACATCAATTCCCAAGATGTCTTGCCAACTTTACTTTCAACTTCCTGTGCCATTATTAATTAATGTCAGCCAAAGCTGCTCATCGTATAAGTGTTGACTAATCTGCAGCGCACTGCCAACATAGCCTTGTTAGAACAGCCACCACTCCAATGACCCATTAGCCTTTGTTCATGAGCAGATAAGTCAAAATTAACAAGATGTCCCTGCTGCAGCTGAGTGACTTAACTTGTGACCCTGCAACCTTTCTGTATTGGACAGTTATTGTAATCATGTTACTTTAACTGACATGGGAACAGCATTCAAATCCAGTATGTAGATTAAGACATGGGCTATGAAAAAGAAAGATTCTTCAGTAACCGACCTTTATTGAAGGGCAGGGTCAGATTTAATGTAGGTATAGTGAAGCATGTAGATGTGTGGATGTCTCTATACCTTTAGACAAGCTTCAAACTCAAAGGTGGGTTACAGTTATCAACTGACAGTTTACTCTAACTTGTTTCCCCCAATTACTGTTGCTATGCCTGGCAAGTTTTCCATTCACACGTGGCTCATTATGCAATCTACAATAACGGCGGGAGATTATCATATGTTGCGAGCAAGTCAATTAAGATCACATTTGGCCCACTGCATAGTTGAAAAGACTGTCCAGTTGGATCACACACACACACACACACACACACACACACACACACACACACACACATCCAATGCACTCAATGCAATAAGTACATTGTAGAGAACAGACTCAATAAAATCAGGTGAAGGAAACACAGGAAACGCTGCCTGTCACACATCTGAATGAGGAAACACCAGAGGTAGGAATCAGAGTTCAATAAAATACAAGATAATAGAATATGAAATTTGGTAACAAAAACATGTACAAACACACATACACACTATCGATAATTGTGAAACTGCCCTAACTCTCATGTGTGGATGTCCATAGCAATTGTGGGGGCCACTGAGTCTATTCCAACATTCAAAGGCTGAGAGTGAAGCGCACAGAGAGGTGGAGGATGGTGCACCACCGTCTAAAGGCAGTACGAGGAAAAAAAAAAAGATCGGGGGCTAATTAACATATTAATGACCCCACCTTCCTACAGCTTCTGTCGGATAGTCCAAACACTTTGATAAGTATGCAAATGAGAGCTGCACCATCTGAAGAGGGAATTAGCTCTGCCAGAGACAGGCAAGAAAGGGAGGGGTAAAGTGAAAGAGGTAGGTAGGAAGGAAGGAAGGAAGGAAGGAAGGAAGGAAGGAAGGAAGGAAGGTAAGACGAAAGGAGCCAGGAAAGGTATTAGGAGGGAAAGGGGAACTAAAAAAGGGGGCAGGATGGAAAACCATGGAGGAATGTCAACATGAAGAACGTGCAGGAAGGAAGAAAGGAGAGACCGAAGGCAATGAGTGAGATAGAAACAAGTCTCGGGCGTGCTGATGAACAGATATCTTCATATTTGTTTTAGTTGTCTTTAATTATCTGACATGCAGAGCGGGTCAGATTGTGTGTGGGTATACGTGCGGCGCATTAGACCGAGACGGTGATAGAAAATAAGTAAAAAGACTTTCATTGTTGCGCGCTCCAGCTCTCAGATCGATACAGCAGCGCCTGTCAGCCCTGCAGTGATGTGCAGAATGGCTGCAGGGGTTCAGGCCAGTGGGCATACAGGCTCAGTGGTGGCTGGCAGCTCGGAGCAATGACCCCGAGTAGACAAGGGCAAGTAATTATAAGACAGACTGATCTTGCTCGTTCTATCATTGAAGGGAACGGTGAGTAATAAGGATATGGGAGAGCACCATGGGCAAGCAAGTGTTCACATGTGGGAGAGACAAAGGGAATGAAAGAAGGAGAGAGTGTATATGTGTGTGTATATATATATATATATGAATGTATATGTGTGTGTATGTGCGAACAGCCAGAGCAGGGATTTACAGAAATGCTTGTCACGTTCCACAATTACAGTATGTTGAATAAATACATTGATTTGATCATTTCATGTTCAGCAAAGTTTCTGCTCTGACACTGGCAATTAAAGATGATACACCTCTCTCATTCGGGCAGTCGACGGCGGACGACAACGTTACGTCTTCTGTACGGAAGCAGAAATCTGACAGGGGAAAAATAAAGGGCTTTAGCAGTTATCCGCCTTACTTATCTGTTCTCAACACTTCAGACGTAAAACACACTTGGACTGACAATGAAATCTGTGTGTTCAAGGGGAAATTGTGCAAATGTGGATTTTGTTTCCTTTCAATTTTTTGATCAATGCAAATCAATTGATCAAAACTCATTTGAATTATTTGAATTGTTTACCTCTGCCTGTCAGCCAGCCAGCCAGCAAGGCAATGAGACTTACATCTTAAAAGAAACTTGGCAGTGATAGCTTTTCTGTACTTTGTAATTTTCCCGAAAATTTCTTCTAAATACATGCAGTCAAATTAACAAGCATCTTATTCCCGTTACCCAGACATCTATAATTTTTCACAATGAGGAAATCAGTTCTATTTTTGGATGTGATACTGTAAGAAGTACACTTTCTCAACTGCACAACACCCAACAATATCTGCACAAATCTTGGCCTTTGTTTGAAATCAGGGGAATTCTTCACTGTGCATTAACGCCATAATTAGCAGAAGCCTGCGCTGTCCTAGTTATGTAAGACGGCTCTTTTTGTCTTTTGAAATTGGATTACCGCAGGAGGAACCATTTATTTCCAGAAATGGGGGGGTTGGGGACAATTTTTTATCCCAGTGCCTCTACCATACAGTCTCTGGCACAAAGCTATCCTTCCCTATTGAGCTCATGTGAAGTACTTATACACCCCAATAAACATGATTAGCATGGCAGACTGTAAATATGCAAATGAGAGACGAGATGCAGAGGGAATGTTTATGCTGTGAGCTTTCTGTCTAGCACAAACTCCCCGCCCTACCCATCGTATGAAAACCGTGATGAGGTTTATTGACATGGGGTCTCTGTTAAAGCCACCTTTGCTCTTTTTCTTTCATAAAATAAATCCATCCATGTAATTGGAGCTTTGAACGCGAAGGGATGCCTTTGCCGTCAATGCCTTTGTTGCTTTCATTGCACACAGATGAAGGCAGCTGCAATGACACATGGCCACATGCTGGAAGCACTTTCTCTAAACAGCTTCCTCCCACATGACAGTGAACCTGGACCTCAACCTAAGTGATGTGGGGAGTCTATGTTCTCTTTGCTGCACTATGCATTGCAGTACTTCAAGACTCTGACTTTTAGTATGCAGTATAAAGTCTATCATCTCTCTATATAATGCGAGTAATCCCTATGTATGCGTGCGCGTTTGTTTTTCCTTTGCATAGCTCAAGAACCGTTCTCCCCATCTGTTTCAAACTCGCCGGGTGTATTGCCAGGGACCCAGGGTTGTGTCCACTTTAGTGCGATTTGGACCCGAGACACGTTCGATATTAATACATTTTCATTAAAATGCTACATCCATCGTTTTAGATGGCAAAACGATTGCAAACCTGACAACCCAGCTTTGCGAGCGCAGCCACAGAAGCGGCTATAATCCCCTTCTCTACTGAGTGCACCCGCTGGGCCGGGCTCGAATCTGCTCGCGTTTTGCGAGAGTTTCATTGTCCGTGGATGCTACGTGGGACCTGTTACTATTTTCGAATGACCAGATCAGGGTTACGCGCGAGCTCAGCTAATATGAAAAGGTGACAACACTGCAGACAATGAGCTTCCATTTACATTATTATGACAAGTAAAAGTACATACTGTCAGCTTTTTACTATTCAATGATGTATTTAAGTTAATATTATGCTGCATTATTGTATATCTTTCATTTTACTGCTGTAGATGTTTAAGGTTGTAATCATTTTAATAACTACATGCTTAGATAGTTTAATCTATACAGCAGTACCATATAAGATCATCATATATTGATATAGGTTCTGTCCCGTGAGAACCATGTACATAAGTAAATGTACTTAGCTAAATTCCACCACTGGCTATTTTAAAAATAAAATCATATTTTCACAGGTACGTGACGTGAAATATTTTATTACCTGCAGGCTAAAAGTACATATTTTCACCCAGTTATTTTACTTGTCCATGATGCTCTTTTGGCCTGAGATATATCACATACCTGCAGCGAAACCTCTCCATCTCCCCTTAAAATGATAAAATTACATAAAATAATTTTTTTTTAGTACAATCAGAGGCATCTCGTGAGAAATTTTTCAGAACTGACCACGGTTTTTTTTCCTAACAGTTATTTGTGAAATTTTGACTTCTGTGTGGTCATTATGAATGTATTTTTTTTGTTACTTTTGCAAAATGCAGGAGTGGGTTGATTTCCTTTCGTTTTGTATTCACAATTAGAAATCACAAGCCTTACTTAAAAATATTGTGATAATGTTTTCAACATGGCTGAAAAGCGTGGTGAAGCGTGACTTCACCACCGTCCGCAGCGTGGTGTTCTCAATAACGCTACACAGCAATGCAACAAGCCAGACAATCATACTGCCAAACAGCCTTTGTTGAACAGGCAATTCACTAGTCATACTATAATTCAAGGGAACTCTCATGGCTGTTTTTCACCAATTTCGTCTGCGCCGCCTGCCGTCTCTGACACGGCCACTGAAGCTGATTGGCGCCAATTCAAGTCAATACTTCATATCCCACTGGTCACACCATGTTGAGTGTCTGCAGCGTCCCGGAAGTGGGTTGGCACTCTGTGGCGCTATAGATAGGCGGAGAATCGATTTTTGATGGAAGCCTCACGGGAGATCACGAAAAGCTGAACAGCGCAGATCAGCCAGGCCAAGTAATTTCATTACTTTTGAGCTGTCAAGGGTTTACAAATTCATCAACAACTGTACATTTCTTTTACTAAGGGCAAACTGAAGTTGGATTGGTTCTTCACAACTGACATACTGCTACTTCATTGCGTCCATGCAATTCACATCCAATTTAAATGGACAAGAGTGAGCTTAATTTTTTTATACGAGTAACTAAATCGGAAGATTGCATTCAAATAAATCTTGTTTTGATTCTTTATGTAAATGGGATTAAATACATAGGACATCCACCAATCCTGTCTGCGGGATGTTGAATAGGTCTGTTCAAGTGCGCTCTGCACACTGAAGCCATGAAAATGGCCCCACGCTGCACTTAGAGCTGGTTTGCAAGGTGCAAGTTCACGTCACAGTTAACACCAAAATTGCACTGCACTGGCGCATCTTCAAGGACACACTCCCCTGTTGCGCCATTCTGACCATATTGGCACAGCTGGGTTCACGTTGATCCACGAAAATTGCAACTCTGCGCGAGCATGGATAAAAGCCCTTTGCGCTGTGCAAAAAAACAAAAAAACAATGTGCCTGGATCTGTGCTGCGCCTGCATTATGCCGGGTATGAAAATATGGCCCTTTAACCTGGTCTCTACAACACTTCCAGAAGGTTCGACATTCTTCTGTATTTTTCATGTCTTACATTTTAAATTGATTTTGAAGCTGCTGGCAGAGCTTTCTGCTTTCAGAGTCAAGCTGAAGCTTATTTCAGTTCCCGACTTATTGGAGGTTAACCCATAAATGGGCATATTTCTTGAGCTACAAATGACTGTTTCTTTCTGTAGTGGCACCAACAGATGGTCCTGGTGAAAACGTGGGTCCTATTTTTGTACCTGGCGCAGCGCAGATCCAGCCACATTGGCTTTTTTTTATGCAGCGCAAGGTGACATAGATTTTACAATTAAACACCTGTCTTTACCTTGATGACTTTTACCTCTTAGTGTTTACCTTTCAGAGTTACTGCCTCATTATATTTGCTGCATATGAGCACACTTGAGTTTGCATTCCCATAGTTCCAGTCGCAAGAATTTGCTCTCAGTCAACTACAGTAGTCAACAATTCTAAGCCCATGTTCTGAATATGAGTACAGGCTTACATGAAAGAAAGGAATGTACATTTAAACACGCTAACCTACACACAGCACTATACACACACATAAGAACCAGCCCAGGTTGCTCTATGCAAAGCAAGAGTGTTCGCACTGAAGACTATAAGCTCTCCGGGGGAAAGATGCCATGGAGCAGCATTATCGACATTATAGACGCCTCAGCCTGGAGATAGGCTTCACATCGATCCTCTGATTAATTACTATCTGCAGGCAGCAGCACAGTGAGGGAGACAGAGCGAGGACAGGAGGAAGGGAGAGAGGAAAAGTGAGAGGAGGTGAGAATGATAGAAAATGGGGAAAGTGGAAAAAGAGTGAAAAAGAGGGAAATGAAGGAGAGAGAGGGAAGGGAGAGTGCACCTTGTACTATCTATGAATATCAGCTAAAGGCTACACAGTAATCTTCCAGGTGGAATATTATTTATTGATATATAGGAAGGCAGGAACCCTTATCTTAGCTGCAACCACCCCCTAACACAGCCAAGGACAAAATGAAATTCACACTACAGGGGTGGAAACAACTTGCAAAGACAAGTAGAGGACACCGAAATACCAAACCCTGAATTCCCAAACAGGCTGTACTCATATATATGTGTGTGTGTGTGTGTGTGTGTGTGCATAGGTGCCTTAACTTTCAGAACTGGAACCGTGGACAAGCTAATGAGAGACTAACATTAATGAACTCCAGTTATATCCTTTGGCCTACACTCCTCATCCTCCCAAGAGACTGTGTTGCACCTTGTGCAGCATGAGTCCATACAGCTGTTACAACACCAGGCACCTTAGTTTTCAAGCCTAGGCAAGGCAAAACGTGACAGTGACACAGTATCTTCCAGTGAACTAATATCATTTGTCCTGGTAGGTTAAGAGTTAACTTTAAAACCTACAGCTAGAACTTTTGATGGTATCTGAGACTTGACATGTAGGCTGGTGGAGGGAGGTGGCAAGTGGTGATATATATATATATATACAGTGGGTACGGAAAGTATTCAGACCCCTTTAAATTTTTCACTCTTTGTTTCATTGCAGCCATTTGCTAAAATCAAAAAAGTTCATTTTATTTCTCATTAATGTACACTCAGCACCCCATGTTGACAGAAAAAAACAGAAATGTAGAAATTTGTGCAAATTTATTAAAAAAGAAAAACTGAAATATCACATGGTCATAAGTATTCAGACCCTTTGCTCAGTATTGAGTAGAAGCACCCTTTTGAGCTAGTACAGCCATGAGTCTTCTTGGGAATGATGCAACAAGCTTTTCACACCTGGATTTGGGGATCCTCTGCCATTCTTCCTTGCAGATCCTCTCCAGTTCCGTCAGGTTGGATGGTGAACGTTGGTGGACAGCCATTTTCAGGTCTCTCCAGAGATGCTCAATTGGGTTTAGGTCAGGGCTCTGGCTGGGCCAGTCAAGAACGGTCACAGAGTTGTTCCGAAGCCACTCCTTTGTTATTTTAGCTGTGTGCTTAGGGTCATTGTCTTGTTGGAAGGTGAACCTTCGGCCCAATCTGAGGTCCAGAGCACTCTGGAAGAGGTTTTCTTCCAGGATATCTCTGTACTTGGCCGCATTCATCTTTCCTTCAATTGCAACCAGTCGTCCTGTCCCTGCAGCTGAAAAACACCCCCATAGCATGATGCTGCCACCACCATGTTTCACTGTTGGGATTGTATTGGGCAGGTGATGAGCAGTGCCTGGTTTTCTCCACACATACCGCTTAGAATTAACGCCAAAAAGTTCAATCTTGGTCTCATCAGACCAGAGAATCTTATTTCTCATAGTCTGGGAGTCCTTCATGTGTTTTTTGGCAAACTCTATGCGGGCTTTCATATGTCTTGCACTGAGGAGAGGCTTCCGTCGGGCCACTCTGCCATAAAGCCCCGACTGGTGGAGGGCTGCAGTGATAGTTGACTTTGTGGAACTTTCTCCCATCTCCCTACTGCATCTCTGGAGCTCAGCCACAGTGATCTTTGGGTTCTTCTTTACCTCTCTCACCAAGGCTCTTCTCCCACGATTGCTCAGTTTGGCTGGACGGCCAGGTCTAGGAAGAGTTCTGGTCGTCCCAAACTTCTTCCATTTAAGGATTATGGAGGCCACTGTGCTCTTAGGAACCTTGAGTGCTGCAGAAATTATTTTGTAACCTTGGCCAGATCTGTGCCTTGCCACAATTCTGTCTCTGAGCTCCTTGGACAGTTCCTTCGACCTCATGATTCTCATTTGCTCTGACATGCACTGTGAGCTGTAAGGTCTTATATAGACAGGTGTGTGCCTTTCCTAATCAAGTCCAATCAGTTTAATTAAACACAGCTGGACTCCAATGAAGGAGTAGAACCATCTCAAGGAGGATCAGAAGAAATGGACAGCATGAGTTAAATATGAGTGTCACAGCAAAGGGTCTGAATACTTATGACCATGTGGTATTTCAGTTTTTCTTTTTTAATAAATTTGCACAAATTTCTACATTTCTGTTTTTTTCTGTCAAGATGGGGTGCTGAGTGTACATTAATGAGAAATAAAATGAACTTTTTTGATTTTAGCAAATGGCTGCAATGAAACAAAGAGTGAACAATTTAAAGGGGTCTGAATACTTTCCGTACCCACTGTATATAAAAAAAAAAAAAAAGCATTCAAAAAACATCCCACATGAGTAAGCTGGAGCCACATCCACGACCTAAACTGGATTTTCAGAGTTGACTGGGTAAAACTCAAAACTCAACTGTCTCAAAGACTGAGTAAAACGAAAATCGTAAGGCCATTTTCCACTGGTTCCGTGTCCGACGCGGCTGCTGGAGTGAATCGCCGTCATTAAAGTCAATGCTTCACATCCCACCGGCTGCACCGCAATCCGTCTCACCAGCGTCCCAGAAGCGGCTCGCCGCGCTGCTCCGCTGAAGATAGGCAGCGGGTCTATTTCTGACGGAAGCCGCTCGGAGGCCGCAGCAGTCTGAACAGAGCAGATCGGCAGGGCAGGAACTTTGGTCGAGAAAACACCAAAAATATACCTCCGGGACAATTTTCAAAATAAAACACCCATGCGCAAATGCCCGGTCATAATAAAATATTTGACTACATCACCGCCTACCCCCGCAGTCTCAATTTGGACCGGAAATGCATTCTCCCCCTGATACAGACACGTTATGTCAAGTAGTTACACAATAAATTGAAAAATGACTAAAACACAGCAGGCTGACAACAATGAGAACCACAAAACGGACGAAAAAGAAACCGTTTAACAACGTTTACCCACGATAGAAGCACAGAAATCAAAGAAACGACCAAATGAGGAAGAAAGACAAAACAAGGCAAACAAAGCACTCCGCGTCCGACACGCCGCCGGTGGAATATGAAGCCACACAGAGGACGGAACAAAGTCGCGTCGCACACGCGTCGCGTGTTCAGTGGAATATGCGGGTTAGAATGCAGTATATCTTGTAAATACACCTTTCTATCAAGTGTTATCTTATTCACAACATCTAAATAATAACGTACTGGTGTATTTTAAAATGCATTTTACGTAACAGTTTTCATCACACGTTTGCATTTAAAAAAAAAAAAAATACCAACAGCTCTGAAATAAATACTGAGGAAACTTTTCCAGTGACAAAGGAAAGATTTAAATGTGCAATAAAGTTGAATTCTACCTCCCACCCACTCAACTCACCCAACAGAACTTTAGGGCTGTAGGCGTAGAGAGAGAGAAAAATCTGTGCTGCATGGGTAATAAATTGATAATCGACTATCATGTTGAATTTCATCAAGTGCATGAGACAAAAACAGAATTATTTAGCTCATCTATTTGGATCATTAACAGTGGAGAAACCTTCTTATTTAATATTTCACGTGGAGAAATTGTATTAACTAGAGGGGAAAAAAAAGAATTTGGTGCTTGCATTTTCTGTACCGCTGTTATCGTCTTTTGTGAGACTGAAGATGTCCAAAGAGAGGCAGACCAAGTGAGAAATTCACACTAGGAGGCAGGAATAAAGAGAAAAAAACAGTACAATTATGTGAAGTATCTCTCTGTGGCTGGAGAAACAGAAAAATACAGAGGAACAGACAGAAGAACAGAAATAAGAGGTGTCATCAAAGCAGACATTAGGGACAGCTTGTTGATATGAAGGCAGCTTTCAAACAAGAAAGGAAAGGTTGGTAATAAAGTGACAGCTAATCCAGGTTTGACTGTCTCTACCTTGACACTTGGATAACAAGAGGCCAATTGTGTGCATATGTGTGTCTGTGTGTATTAGTGTGAATGTGTTTGTAACTCTGGCTATTTTCCGCCCATCTGTGAATTTGTGTTAGTTTGAGTGTGTGTGTGTGTGTGTGTGTGTGTGTGTGTGTGTGTGTGTGTGTGTGTGTGTGTGTGTGCGTGCGTGTGTCAGTGCAGTGCACTTTTTCAATCTCACTGACCTGAAAAACTCTGTTAATGCTGGATCCACAGGCACTGAGAGAAAGAGACAGAGAGAGAGAGAGAGAGAGAGAGAGAGAGAGAGAGAGAGAGAGAGAGAGTGAGAGAGAGAGAGAGAGAGAGAGAGAGAGAGACATTATGAAACACGACTAACTTGAGCAGCTAAGTCCACAGGCTCTTTGGAGAACACATAAAAATGAACCTGCTGAATAGTTGATCATTGTGAGTTATGATCTGTGAAGGTTGACCATGTTATAAATTACCACTATTATAACACCTTAAGTTAGCAAAATGTAGTAATTTGTTTGAGAACAACCCAACTGAAAAACAAAAGTTAGAAAATGTATCCTTGACTTATCGTTATCCCGTTTCTCATTTTGCACAATTAAAAAGGGAAAAATCATTCATTTAAAGACTCATTGGTCTACACTGTATATCTGTGAATGAATGCTTGTATGTACAGCATATATGGAGGGCTGATGTATATTTGTATATTAATGTGTTCATTTATTAGTAATATGTGATGAGAAGACTGTCTGTAGAAATCAAATAAAAATATCTAATAAATAGGTCAGTTTGCTGTGCATATTCTAGGTTTGGACATTATTACAACAAACAAAGTCTTTATTTAATTTAATTGTATTGCATTTTAATTTATTCAGATTCATAATGAAAATATTATTTGATTCTTATTCTTGTTGTTGTTTTTTGCATCAACTGATTGCATATTATATTTCAATGTTTTTCTTCAGTGGTTTGCTATCACATTTGCTTCTATGTTATATGTCCTTTTATTTTGGTGAGCTTTCCATTGCTGTGGACAATAAACGTCATTTTGTCAGTTAAATTCAATTCAATTCAATTCAATTCAATTCAATCCACTGCAGTCCCGTCCAGTCCAATTATGTAAAAAAAAAACCACGAAATCCATGTAGACATCAGTTTAAAATAGACGATCAAATATCAGTAGCGTTATCCTCCAAGGGATTAAATGACAAAATGTTGATATTGAGCTCATGGGCTGAATAGTTAACACGGAGCAGACGTACACTAGGTGTAGTAAACCTGACTGGCTTGTTTAGGTGATCAGTAAAATAAACTCCAAAATCTGAGGAAAATACACAGAGGCAGTGGGGAGATACAATGAGCTTCATGAAAGAAGTAAAAGTTACAGGACTGCAAAGTAAAATCCACTACAAGGCCTAATAACCGGCATACGCTCTTATTCTTTCCAACATGGTAATTGCCCAAAAAAACGTACAATAACAGAATGTTTACTAATGTGTGAATATGCACAGCAGAGCGCTAACACAGAAACAGGCTGTGTGTGACATCACCCCTATTACCTAAACAGATCACAATATTTATTGTTTGCTATTTTATCTGAATCATGAATGTAAAATGTATGAACATAAAATGTCTGTGGCATGCACGCTATACAGTCACATCATGCAGTGTGTCACATTTGATACGTTTCCTAATGTGTTTAAAGACATTTCAGGAGTCTGAATTTGCTGTTCACTATAAACTTCTCACGTGAAGGGAAATAGTAAATGAGCGAAAGATGCCATGAAGAGGAATTTAAGTGACAGTTCTGAACCGGCACATCTTTGGTGTCCTCTGTTGCGGACAAGCAGAGGACACCTGTACCCCGGTCACACGAGCTGACAAAGTGTTCGATCCACATAATGTGAGGACAAAGGCCACCTCCCTTTCCCTTGTTTGGTCAAAGATGTTAGATACTTTTTTTTTAAAGTAGAATTGATAAAAGATGTATCAAGAGGATCCTTTGAGGGTTACCTCATCTCAGATGTTTCCGACCTCTGAGAGTGGACGGAACAACTGGGCAGGGACTTACATGGTGGCTTGTGAACCTGTTCAGTGTTTGATGTAGTTTTTATGTGACTTAGTTAGGAGGGGGGAATTACCGTAAGACTTTCCTTAGAGGAAAATGTTCAAAACAAAAAAATATGTCGAGAAAAAAAGTATCATTTATTTGTCGAACAAAAACGGAAAGTTACCCTTTTGTTTTTGAAAAACTAAGGTTCCATAATTTGTTTGTATTTTGTAATATGTGTTGTTTTGTAGGATTAGATGTCACCGGTACATATTTCATTTTGAACTAAGCTCTTAAAATGTGGATTTTGTGATTTCTGTTCCTGCAAGATACCAAAAAAAAAAAAAAAAACAACGACAAAAAAAAAAGATATAGAAGGAGAAAGCAGTGAGAAAAGGCAACTCGAGTGTGACAGTCTGGGATTTGTGCAGTAGTGTGTGTACACTGTATCTGTGCGCTCGTGTCTGTGCATGTGTGTTTGTGTTGGGGGAGTGAAGGTCACCCTGAATGGCAGCGCCGCCCGTGTGTATGTGCGTGTATCCGTGCAGATACCTTTGGAGCGTGTGCGATGGCGCTTATCGTCTGCATCCACCTCCATCTGCAGAGAAGGCACAAACAAGCTGTTAAACACACAACAGACAGCATCGCCAAATTATATTTAATTTGGATACATGTTTTTCAGGTTCAGAGTAATCCCCCCCCCGCTCCCCATTGTCAAACATTTCAATTCACACCTGATGTTAGACATCTCATGCAGATGACTGACAGCATTTGTATCTGTGATTAAAGTAATAAAAGGCGAAGGAACATTTAGATCTTGAATTGTTGCAGAGTAAACGGGACAAATAAAATCTGTCTGCCAACATATCAGCTCTGCTGAATTTACATCAATGCGTTTACGCAAAATTTCACTTGGATATCTCTTCAGTCATAATTAATATTTAGTGTATCATAACCAGAGTTGCATTTACTCAAAACTGCTCAATACAACTACTCTATAAAATCTAGACTAAAAGGTCGATGAACTGATTACTAAATCTGACTACAATGTCTCCTTTTTTAAATCCATACCAAAAATATTTGGGGAAATATTTTATTAATAATTATACAGTTAATATATTTTATAAAGTTACTGTTTTCATTTTGAAATGAGGCAGTTCACAATTTTTATGTTTCTTATTTATCAGTCTCTCGATCCCATCTGTCCATCTTACCCATCAGTTCAGGAAATCAAGCAGCCATTCATAAATGTGTGACCATCCGCTCAGTAACTGCACAGGTTTACAGAACATATAACACACCCCAACAGCAACGATTGAATACAGCTTTCTCTTCTGTATTCAACCCTTTCAAGCTATTCATATGCCAGAGTAAGCATTATCCTGCCTTCTGCGTCTCTTTCATGTACAGTATGTCAGACCTACATATCCCTGTGGAGGTAGCTTTATCCCATCGACAACACATCATAAATTGTTGAGGAGTCTGAACACCTCTGAATGTTGTTTTGTTACTTCCATGTGTCCCTAAATATTCATGCTTGCTGGGGTTGGATGATGGGGGGTCGCAGTTCCGTCTGTATGTCTCTTTTTATTAAACATGATTTATTAACATCGTACTTACTTTACTGTGGAGCCCCTCAGCCCTAATGGTGTGTTTCTTTATGAATGCCCATAAATGTTTCAACGGGAGAGAAATAAAATGATGAAAAGCAAGGATACCTTGTAAATCTTATTAGGTGTAGTGAGGGGGGATCGACCTGAAGTATTTTGGTGAGGCTGAGGGTATGTTTGTGGATGTGTAAGGACGTGGAAGAAAGACTGATATACCTAACGTATATATTACATGAAAGGTAACTGGGGTTTCCATGGCAATGAAAAAGACATCATTCCTTAGGAAAAAAAATAATAAAAAAGAAAGAAAGAGAAAGGGAACATATACCAAATTCAATCGGTCTAGTTCTCTCCCCTTTCAGGCGCACATGCAGACTGTGTGTGTGTGTGTGTGTGTGTGTGTGTGTGTGTGTGTGTGCGTGTGCGTGCGCATGCGCATGCGTGCGTGCGTGCAGCCCTAAATGTTTCCGAAGTAGTCATGTGAGCAAAGTGGAGTTAGCCCCATCTCACTGAGCGGACTCAACATTGTTCGGTTTTATCAAAGCTTCTCTGGAACAATCTGCACAATGAGCAGCGATAGTAGTGATAGTATCCCTGCGACACGTGAAATGCACTTCAAAGCAGAGATGAAGTCATGTTGCATACCTAGATTTTCTTCCAGCACTACAGCTCTTTTATGTCCACACAATAGGGCGCAGACATTAAAGCGTCCTGCCCTAAGTGTCTCCGTCGCTTGATGCAAGAGCCGACTCCTCACACAAGGCCGCTCTCGTATCGTTAAAAAACACAATCGATCCAATTTCAGACTAATTTTAAAATTCACAACTTTGAGATGTTTCCGTTTTGCTATCTGAATCGGTTGCTGCCACTTTTGCTCTGAAATACACAGATCACTCGTCAGTCAAACAGTGTGGGTGGTGCTGTGATTATTTTTCCCATTAGTTTTAAAGTTTGGGTTTTCTGTAGGTGGTGCTCTTGTCTTTGTCTGTTTAGCCACGGAAGGCACCGTTTCTGTTCTTCCTCGTTTTCTCTCAACAAATGTCTTTTCCTGCTGTTAGAAATGCAAAACTTCTTCAGTGGCATGACGACAGCATTTGCATTAAGCTCAGAAAAGAAACTGCAAAAACGCATAAAACAAGCTTTATTGTGCACTTGGAATTGTTCATTGAAAATGCCACTGATAATTACATTACAATAGACACGGTATACGAAAAGAATGTCTTTGAAGGACCTGTAGAGTCAGTTTCAACGTTGGAAAATACTGGCTACTGGTTTTTATATGAAAATAAATGAAATGTGAAAAACAACCCACTTTCAGAATATTCCCTTGTTAAAAGAAAAATATCAGCTGTGACGTAAAATATGAGATTGATTTGTTTAAATCCATGTGTGTTGAAGTGCACACACACACACACACACACGTACATACACACACACACACACACACACACACACACTCATGCAGACGAGCAGTGCCTATCTGAGGCTGTCAGGCTCTCTCTGAGGGCCGTGGTTCTAAGCGAAGCCTGCATCAGTGCTGAATACAACGTCAACAACAAGTGATTCCAGCAGCTGAATAAAACAGCAGCAACAATAACGGTAGCGACAATATAAGTCTCGCCACCTTCGCTTCCTTCCCTCGTGGTTCCTCGTGAGAGTTGGACCCAGGAAGCATGCATGCCTCTGTGGCTTGCCATATGTTGGAGAGTGCTTCATATTCTGTCTGGCTTTTTCTCTCTCTCAGCGCCCCATGGGAAAATGCCACGGCTGTAATGAAGGTTAGCCTGCTTATTGAGGATTAGGGGGAGGCCTACTCCTCTGTCTGTGTCTCAATTAGACCCTGGATCAGTGGCATTATAGGCCCAGATGAATAACCAGAGTCAGGTTGATCCCGGCTCCAAAAGTTTAGGTCGGCTAGTTAAGCAAACACGGATAATAAAGCAGACCATGGAGAAAATTCAGCATATTTACCCACAACCAGCTCCTTTAACGGAATTACTGATTGTGCTATAAAATTAATAGTGTTTTTTCCAGCGAAAAAAAAACCCAGAAAGGGATGTCTATGAATTTTTGAAAGCTTAATTGTTGTTTTTTTGTTGTTTTTTTGTCAGTGAACAGTTGATAGTTTCGCCCAGACATTCAATTTTTCACGAGATAGAGATAATATAGAATATATTGTATATTTTTCAATTCGTAATGATTTTTTTAACTTTAATTTTTCTAAAGATTTTAAAATTGTATTATATAACAGCGGTTTTGCTGTAAGACATCGTTTATTCAAAACCAAGCCCCAAAGTATTTTATTCAGCATTTTAAGAACGATTTTAATAGAAAATTGCCATTCTTTGAAAATACGTGTATTTTGTGAATGAGGTGGAGAATGCAGCTCAACTCTTTATTCAGCTCTCGTTTTGGAAACAGAAGCTGTCCAAATGCCATCTGTGTTTGTATTGATCATAGTCTAGATCAATATGAAAATAAAATGTAAATTGTCTTCCCTGGAAATTTTAAGTGGCTTTGTCTATTATTAGTGTGCATTCATTGTTTATTCAGGATGCTGGAATGCCATCAGACAAGGCAAATTGTATAAAGAAACAAAAGGTTCTTACTGTTTGATAGAGGCAAATCAGCATATTACTGGTAATATGAAACATGATAAGAAATTCAGAGATTATTGTAATATGTACTTAGACATAAAACAAGCATTCTGTACGTGTGAGTGTGTTTATTTGGAGGCGGTGATGGGGGGTGTGTGTGTGTGTGTGTGTGTGTGTGTGTGTGTGTGTGTGTGTGTGTGTGTGTGTTTGTGTGGGGGGTGGGGGGTGGGGGTGGGCTCAGACATCTGTCACAACAATTCACATTGTTATCAGTTTCCCTTTGTTTTCACCTTGAAGTTTTGGGAGAATGCGTTTCAGGCATATGGCGCCCAACCCCACCCTCTGCCACGCACACATGCACACACACACACACACACACACACGCACACACAGATACACACTTTCACATCGGTATTCTGTTCAGTGAAGCAATATGGAGCCACCAAAACTGCGTTGGCATTATCGAATTTCACTGCAAATAGGTATTTACGCCATGCATCATCTAGTGACAGTAAACACGGGTGCCAAACCGATGCTAAGTGCATCTGAATTAGTGTGAAGGGCTGTGGAGATAGCATCTGAGTGGGCGCTGAGTGAGAGCTGGAGTGAGAAGAGAGAGCGAGAGTGATAGAGACAGACGGACAGACAGACTAAAATCCAGAGAGTGATTCCCAGCTCATACAGAAAATGGGTTTTAACGGGGACAGCTGCTCTGTAGGGCCCTAAAATGGTTAGAGTGAGAAGAGCTGTGATCTGAATGCAATAAGACAATTTATCAGCTGGTCCGGTGATAACAGACAACTGTTACAGTACAGGTTTGAACTGAGATGTGTAACACTAATGATTTTGATACAGCTTAAGTCGATCTAACGCTATTTCGCTCATGAAATCTTGATTCTACTCAGAATTGTTGCCCACAATGCATCTAAAAAAAGTTCACAGAATACATTAAATTGCTATTAGAAACAAGCTGTGACTGGAGTCTTTAAAAACAGGTTTATTTCCAAGCTCATGCTTGAATATGTTTTTTCTAAAATTGAAATCATCCATGGAAATACAAATACCCTGATCATATTTAACACATTACAAATATTGATTTCCACCTATTGCCAAAACAAGCAGGCAACTAGAAACTTGTAAACTTTTCATCTGAGCTTCTTGTACCAAAAACGTTTGAACAAAACTCAACTGTATATTTCAAATTTGGCGCATTTGAAACTTTTGTGAAGTGGAAACTCAACTGTCATTTCAACAATACACTTGTAGATTAAATCATTTGTGTATGTACCTACACATTCTGCATTTTATTTTTGAAAATTCTGGTTGAATAAACCTGTAAAAGGTGTGATTGACAAATCACCTCTTTCCCTTTTGTCAATTGACTGGTCGACTACTTTCATCTTTTTAATTTTCTTTAGGACTGGATATCATGAGTGATTAGGACTATACCATTATGCCAGTAATATGTTCCTTTCTTTTTGTTAAATTAATTTCATGTATGTATGTAATGTATAATTTTGATATTGATTCAGTCATGTTTTGCTATGTTTCTGTTTATATTTTTAAAATTATTAAATCATTGTGAAAAAAAAAAAACACACAAGAAATGGGATAAATTAGACATCTAATTAAAAATCATGAAAATCAGCCTCAGAACCAGAAAAATATGAACACGATAGAACAAACACCCTTTTGAATTGGATAAGGTGTGATGTGCAGACAGCATGTACCAAAGTCTACCTGAAATGGTTTGGGCTTGAGACAGCTCTTTGGTCCAGACCTCTGCTTCCACCGTGACCTACTGACGTTCAGCTGGAGAGGAACGGCTCACCACTTCTCCTCCAAATTCATTTTCTACACAAAGGGAGGAAGAAAACGGGGGAACATACATCATTAAAATCATTTCCAGAACAATCATATTCACACACAGCCATGACAGGATCTGAATTCTCCTCCTCTCCTTTGACTCCAGGCTCATGAATAGTCATATAGCATCAGCTATGCAGCACACAGCAAAGCGAACGATGATTTCCGCCGTAACGACGGCCGCTTGTCGTGTGTGATAGGCTTGGCAACATGGGGTAATTAGCTAGATCTATCATCTGCAGCAGGAAGTAGGGACAAATATAGCTAATGATCCGTGCCTGCCTCCATGATTTCTCTCCTCAGCTCTCCATCCTTCGCTGAGCCGGAGGAGCCGAGAAAAAGGAGGGAGAGAGTCGGAAAGTGGCAGAGGAGTGAGTAAGGGGGTCGAAGTCCCACTCCGTCAAAAAAAATAAATAACCTGAGACACGGAAAAGAGATAAAGACAGAAGGGATGGAGGAGTGAGGGAGCGTGTGCACTAAAACACTGCCTGTGCACGCTTGCCTGTCATTGTTTTTCTCCATCCGGTGCTGCTAATTTAGAGAGCGTATGGGAGCGAACAGATGAGGTGTTGATAGTGTATAGGGACCATCACAAAGAATGAAGGCCCCCATAGGGAGCACACCAGACAGCCCATAACACACACACACACACACACACACACACACACACACACACACACACACACACCGCAGTCATTCCCTACCTATCTCAGAGCAGCTTCAATCAAAACAATAGCTGTTCCCTCGGGACAAACACAACCATAGGCACACAGTGAGTGCTCAATGTGCCTGGTGTGTGTTATGTAAAAGGAGCGGTGGTGCTTCCGTGCATAAGCGGACTTTACTTTGAACCAGCGGGGGTCCCTTTTCTACTCTTAATTTCACGCATACGCAAAACACACACACGTCCGCTTTCACTTTTTTTTCTTTGGTATACTTCCTTTGTAGTGTGAATAAATACGCAGGGAAACAGTGTGAGTAGGTTGTAAGGGGATAGCGTAAACAACTTTGAAAATGGTTATTAACGGGAAACCCTAATGACAAAACAATGGGACAATCATACAGTATTTTCATTTTATGACCACGGCCCGGTCTTTTCTTTTATGAAAACTGCATCAAAGGCTGGTTTGTATCAGAGTGCAGCCACTGGGGCACCTTAAACGCATTTTCTTCCAGAAAGTATTGGAATAAATCAAATTCAAAGTGAATTTGGTCATTGGTGGCTGCTACCCTGTGTATGTAAAAATGTATAACTTCATATAAAATAGTGGCTCGGAAGGTAAAAGGAACACTTTCTAGATGTCTTTACTGAATTTGACGAAATACAACGAGGGTGGTCTGAATGATGTCACATGATTTTATGTCCTTCTACCTCTTAAGGTGCCAGAGACCCCTAAGCGCAAACACACACACACACACACACACACACACACACACACACCGCTGGCCGCTTGGTCTTTATAATCAGAGTGTAAGTGATGGGTCTGTCCTCTGATGAAGGTCTTCATGTGGAGGCTGATGACAAATCACAGCTCTCTGACTCTTCATCAGGACACAGCCCACATTCCCTTGTATGTGTGTCTATGTCTGTGTGTGCGTCAGGAAGAAAAAAAAAGAGGGGAGGTGAGAAACGCAGGAAAGAGTGAGAGAAAGACAAATGGAAAAAGACAAATGGCAAGAGTGTAACCAGACAACAGAAAAATATTCAACAACAGTCATTACAAGAAGGCTTTGTAAGTGTGTGTGTTTATGGTATTTCAGTTATGCAGTGGATCTACTGTGATGTACCCGTCTGCAAGTTTCAGCACCAAGGACAGTGACAGACCTTACAATTTACAGTGGCATTAAAGCTTGGCATTGAAAACAAAACAAAAAAGGAAAAATTAGCATTGAAACTCATGTTGGAAAAAGTTGTGTTGCTACTGAAAAAACATTGACTGAAAATAAAAACAGCCAAGAATGTAAGATTAACATTTAAAAATGTTAATCTTACAATGGTAGTATTTTATTCAAATTTGATACTCTTGTGTTTTTTTAATGTCAGTGTTCAGATTTCTCTTCACGTCTCTCTTTTTTCCATTTTTTTTTTATTTATTTTTTTAACACCACAGGTTTTTCAGTTTCAGTTTTCTGCCACTGTTTTGGCATTTAGGGAGGAGCGGTTTAAGGGGGAGGAGCAAGGACCACGGTATTTACACAAAGTTTGCATTAAATTTGCATACTAAGGAAGAGCATCAGTCTTCCTGAACCTGAAGACTGCTCAGAAGCCAGACATGGCTGTGAGTGATGGTCTTACACAATCACATATACACATTTATAGACACATATGTGCACAGACTATCCTTAAACTACGATCAAGGACTATTAGACTTCCTCTCAAACCAGAATCCTACACGTGTGAATTTGTTTGTGTGTGTGTGTGTGTGTGTGCGTGTGTGTGTGCGTGTGTGTGTGTGGAGGGGTTACTCAGTCTATTCCTTGAAGTAAATGAGGGGACTATGCCTGCCCTTTTCAGTACTCCTACCTATCTAAGCCAAGGTATACACTGTAAATAGCACAGAAAGACTGGTTGCTCCGGCGCGCGCGCGCACACACACACACACACACACACACACACACACTAATGAAACCCTATTGTATGGTTATACACTGCAGTATGGGAAGTGGGCTGTGAGTTCCGCTAACATTTTCTATGACACATCCTACACATGATAGGCATTTCACACAAACACACACATATAGAAAAAGAAAATCACACCCATCGTATACAGACACAAACACACACACACACACACACACACACACACACACACACACACACACACACACACACACACACACACACACGGCACATGAGGACAAGGGGGCACACACAAATGAGCACATATTACAAGAGCGACACATGCTTTATTCATGGGATGTGTATGCACACACACACACACACACACACACACACACACACAACAATCTCTTTCTCCCAGGCTCTGAGAGTGACTGGGGCTGCCTGACCTACATTCTAGCAGATATGTATACAGGCAGAGAGGAGATGAAATCTTTCTCCCTATTGCTCTCCCACTCTCTGTTCCATATCCTGTGTTCTTTTCAGTGCCTGTCCATTGCCTCTTGCGCGCGCGCGCGCACACACACACACACACACACACACACACACACACACACACACACACACACACACACACACACACACACACACTTGCTGAGGTGAAGAAGCCGCTATGATTTCTTAGCTTGAATGTCCTCATGCTGCAGGTGAAATAAGAATTGTCAGAGTATAACGACATGGATCCCAGACTTAGGTGACAATAGGGTCGTTGTTTGCTCTTTATTACTCTGTTGCATATGAAAACTCTTTACATGTATAAATACGATATTTAAATCCTCAAACAAGTAATGCATGTCACGCAAAAAAAAATTTCGAAACAAAAAAACAAGAGTTTAAAAGAGAGAAGGTGAGAAAGGGGAGTGATGGTGTGACAGTAGGAAATAACTTGGGGATGAGAACTGAAATTAATGCGTGCCTAACTACAAATATGTATTTATTGGAGATGGGTTCAGCTTGATAATGAAGCCAGCTGGCACATTCTCTCTTTTACTATTCACACTGCTCTGTTGAAATCAATGGCTCCCCTGGACAGCAATGATAAAAGACAACAGCACGCGTATTATTTCTAACTTAGAGGCACCATTTTGAGCCCAAACCCTTATGTCTGCTAATATAGTGGGGGTGGTCTTTATTTGTTCAGCTGTGCAGAGGGCAGATTCACGGCCATGATTTATATTTACTTTTCAAACAAATTTTGTAGTTGTTGTTGTCATTATTTTAGGCAGCAGTCCATTCAGCGTGTCTGTGCAGGAGCTCTCCCCGAGTCCAGACAGCACAGAGGTTAGTAATTCAAAAAGGTTCTCAGTATAAAAAAGAGCTGATCCACTATATCCCTTAACTAAACCACCAAAACCCTCTAAATCCCAGCGAGGCATTACACTGACCACACTGTCAAAACAGTGATAGAGCACAAACCAGCCAAATAAATCCTCTGACCCCGAAAGTAGACAACCTCGATATTACAGGATGTTTTTTTTCCAGCCTTTTAGCAAGGCTCCAGAGGTGGTCAGCATTTATTCTGTAGCATGTATTTAATAACCTGTTTGACTAAGTGGTACTTTTTGGAGTAGTTGTAATGATTCTTACAGAAGGATGATTACATTTCTCACGTTCAGATAGACTGATTGTGTTGCTGTTTTATTCATTACATCCATGCACATTCAGTTAAAAGGCACATCCCCGCTGCTGCTCTGTTTTGCTGCTGCAGCCACACCTCCTCATTAACTGCTTCACGGCAGAATAATGGCTTGAGCTACAGCCAGAGGTTCAGACATAGACAAAAAAAAAAACTTATTTTTCTTCGGATGGAAATGCCCTTCAAACAGAGCTTAAATGTCGAGTTGTAAGTAGATCAAAACAGAGTTACTCAGGGTGTTTACATCAGCAGCCAGTTGGTTGATTTAGTTTGAATTTTGTCATTGTGATTGCTCAAGCTAAAAGTAACAAACCAGGAACAGTGCTGAATTCTTGAATTCTTTTTTTTCTGCTTCAATTTGCATTTTGGCCAAACCTGTTACAACTTATTGCAACTTCTGTTTTCATCATTTGATGCACACTGCCCCCCCCCCCCCCAAAAAAAAAGAAAACATGTTTCTTATACACAATAAAGAAAAAGGAGGAACTGACACCTCAAATACTTTTTTCTGAGTATCACAAAACCCAAAACGAAAGCAACATTTGATTAATTGATTCGGTCCGATAAGATTTGGAAGATTCAGAAGAGCCGTATTTTATTTCATCCCATTCATGTGTGTAAGGAGACAGGATTTCAGTCAGCTTGGCCTGTAGAAGTCTTGGCTATGCATTAACTAATGGTGTGTTCAGACCAAAAGCAAAGTGAATTATTTCAATGCAACGATGCGAAAGTCCGCGAATTCGTGCTGAGCGATGCAAAAGGATGAAAATTTGCATCCGTGCAAGTTTTAAATATTTAACTTGAGCGTCCGTCCTCGCCCGAGTAACCCGAGGTGAAAATTGTCTTCGGGGTTTGGTGTGAACACAATAAGACAACTTGACCTAAGAAGGACCCTGATACACAAGCACGATGTGCCCAAAAAACACGGGAGCGTGAAAAAGCCTACAGAAATATAGCGCACCTATGCACCAGTGAGCAACCTGCATAAGAATGAACACATTATCCAGTTCCCCCGAATACATCCATGGAACGAACTGGCAAGATGTGGACGCATGAGAGCCGAGAGCCTCTGATTGGCTGGAAATTAAAGCAGCGTGCTTCACTGTCGTGAAAAATGGAATAACAAAATAAAAACGGTCAAAACAAAAATGTCTATTTGTACTTCAAATATGTAATAATATATATGAGATATTTACCACCAGTAAATAGTAACAGCCTATAAAATAGTTAAGGTAAAAGTACATCTGCTTGAGAATTTATATCGTGCTAAACTATAGCATGATTTAAGAGCTCAGAGAAAACACACTCCTAAAAATGGAGCGAATGGACTGAGCTGGCCCGTTTCCATTTCATCGCACTACTATAACCACTTTCGACTGTCATCCATCCATCCTTTTTTTTTTTTTGTCTACCCACTAATCTTATTCAAGGCTGCAGGGCTGGAGCCAGCTCACACTGGGCACATAAGCAGACAAACACAAAGTGAACCACAAAGTCACTATTATCAAATCAACAAATATATTTTAACTTTTGGGTCCTCTCTTGTTACACCAGCTTAAAAACAAAACAAAAACAGAATCTCTTCCTGAAAATATCTTTGGACACAGCAGTGTTGTCTGAGACACTGAGGTTCAGGGGTGAGAGAAGCTGTCGGGTAGTGAAGTGGACTGGCTCTTTATGACTTTCCTGCTCTTATCAAAGAGGAAAAGTGAGCCAAGGTAAAAGCAGTTTTCTGACCCACTTTTCTCTTCAAGGACATGAGAGATGGAACTGACCGTGTGCGTGACCTGCTGGGCTTCACTCAGCTCACAAACATAAACACAAACACACACACAGCTGCATGGCGTCCGGGGCAAGCAGTCTGGATGAGCCGACTCAAGAAGGGAAAAAATAAATAAATATATCAAAAGCACACGGGAGCACATGCAGTGCACTCATTATTAGCTTAGGACAGGCGCGCACGCACGCACGCGCACACACACACACACACACACACACACACACACAGCTAAAAGCGCACTCCCCTATCCTCTTTCTCAAGGGAGGTGCCTCCTCTATAAGGGCAGAGAGTGGGGGAAATAACATCGGGCGGCGAACAGCCGCCGCAATTACCCACAGTGGGGTAATCACCAGCACA
The DNA here is from genome assembly GCF_022577435.1 of Embiotoca jacksoni. Taxonomy (NCBI): domain Eukaryota; kingdom Metazoa; phylum Chordata; class Actinopteri; family Embiotocidae; genus Embiotoca; species Embiotoca jacksoni. The sequence continues at coordinate 4,626,202 of NW_027185378.1, read as the reverse complement.
ATGCACTATGGGTTGGCTGCCTGGGAGAGAGAGTGAAATACTCAGGTGAGGAAATAAGCCAGACTGCAATCAGCCCAGCAGGAAGAGGAAGCGAGAGAGCGAGAGAGACAGAGAGAGAGAGAGAGAGAGACAGAGAGAGCGATGCAGGGAAAGAGAGAGAGAGAGGAGAGCAAAGTGCCATTCCTTTAATTTCCAAGGGAGAGCCAAGGCCTTAATTACTTGATGAGTCTCCTTCTCTCTCTTTCTCTCCTCTCTGCTCTGTGGTTGTAAAAAGGTGTGTGTGTGCGTGTGTGTGTGTGTGTGTGTGTGTGTGTGTGTGTGTGTGTGTGTGTGTGTGTGTGTGTGTGTGTGAGAGACAGACAGGGAGACTGAGTGTGTATATGCGGCCCATTATCAGACTGGGAAGACTCCAATCACCTCTCAGCACAGATAGCAAGTGAAGAGAACAACATTGCAGGGAAGGAAAGCGAGAGAGAGAGAGAGAGAGAGAGAGAGAGAGAGAGGGAGAGAGAGAGAGAGAGAGAGAGAGGTGATTTACGCCTTTAGAAGTGTTAACACCATCTCTCATCCCCAGCAGCTATAGAACACCAAGGTCGAGGAGTAAGGCATCCAAGACTTGAAATAGCCACAGGAAGACACAGGGCTGTACGGCACCTCCGCCTATAGAAAATGACACTATTCACGCTCGCTGTTATTTACGATGCCACAAGGAACGTTCAGGACTCTTTCTAAACTGTTTTAGGGACCTGCAGGGACAATGTTTTGATGTGAATGGCAATTAAAGAGAGTGAAGATGAAAAAATAGTTGTGTCAAAACGAGGGCTCTGTACCAAACTTTGATACTTTTTTTTTGGTGTCATTTTGGTACGAAATTCCGATGCCTTCGCTGCATCCACACCATCACCTTTTCCTTTTACAAAGCATCATTTTTGCTCTGTTTACACAGCAGTAAATCTCACCGGTGTCAGTGAACCACTACAGTGTTGCCATTATTGATAACGACAACTATGTAGCTTACATCTTACATTAAAACAGCTCATTTAATTCTGTTCAAACTAATTTTTGGCCGCACAAAGGGTGCGAGCCGCGTACGCTGCAGTGCGGGAGGCTTCCCTCTGTGCAGCAAGCATCTACTGATGGCATGTGAGCCGTTTACTAGACGTCGGTAAATTGTTAGCCCGGCTCTGCCAGAGTGTTGGACCCCGTTTACATTTTTCTGTGCTGTGATTATCGTCTGGAAGGGCTGTTCACGTTAATGTTTGCTCAGCCACTCTGAAGGGCAGACCAATCAGAGTCTCAGACCGTTTCAGTGCATACAAATGATCTAAAGGCTGCTCCAATAGTTTTAAAATTCACTTGAGGTCATCGCCCAGTAGGATGCAACGACTGCAGAAGATTTCCTATAGAGCGCGCCCAGACACATGTATTCACACAGTGGCCTTGGGTCTGGCAACATCACGGTATTAAATTGTAGTGTCAAGCAGTACCTTGCGTGAGAGACGTTTAGGGGACATCAGTTAATTGTACCGCAAGTAACCTTCTAAAATCCATGAAAACTAAACATTTGTGCTGTCATGTGTAATATAATAAAAACTTTTTGAGTGACACCCCGTCAAAGTCCTGATGTTTGTCCTGATGGACAAACTGCATACTGGCATCACTGTTAACAACCTAAACCATGTCTTTGGCCTCTCTATGCTGCAATTTTTATTTCTTGTAATCCGCCAACATACATGCTGTTATTGGGCTTCAATTCAGATGGGATGAAACGCTATCAAACCCCGCACCTACTGGCAAAGCTACAAAAGAATTAAACAGGCTCGACACTGTCTGTGGGTAGCAGTCTGACCTGTTCATGGCAACTTCCCAAGTCCATCTCATGTTTAATGTTTTCTTCAGCTATCAATTTTAAGAAGCAGTTTCTTAATAATGTTTGTCCTTGTGTCTTGGGCATAATGATTGCTTAATGTTAAAAATGTGATGCATTTCATCAAAACACAAAACATTTACTCTACAACTGACGACACTGATCAATCATGACATCCCCGAATGCTGCACTTGTCCCCAGAAATTTCAATATAAGCAGATTTGACTGTTTTGCAGGCAAATTATATTAGATTCTGGGACTTTGGTTGGTGAACTGATACCCCTGCATGTGGCTGTCTGTGAAAGGCTGAAGGCTTATTTACAAAGAAAACATACATGATCTTTCCTATAGATGTAGTTTGCGAGATCTAAGCAGTAAAATGGGTAGCGAGGCATCCTTGAAGGTTAGCTGTCTTTTATCACTTCAGAAGGGAGAGTTTAACCCAAAGCTGCGCTAAACTGACACCGTGTTGGAGAGCTTTGCCCTCGCTAATGAAATAGCTCCTTTTGTGTTGCTGATGGCATTTTCCATCATTTAGTCATTGTGGTGTTGTCATTCTCGTTAGTCATATCAAATCTCCCTTATGAACCGATAAGGACACGGAGGTGCATGTGTGTACAAAATGTGTGTGTGCCTGCGTTTGCCATTACTGATGACAGGTTGGTGGTTTGTGTGCATGTGCAGACATGCTGTATACAGTGTACAAACACCGGCACATTTTTATGTGTGTGTGTGTGTGTGTGTGTGTGTGTGTGTGTGTCTGATTGCACCCAGGTCTCAATGCACTGATGAGCTCTATTGTTCTCGTCTCGACTTTTTCTCCAGTTGTCTTTCCCAAAATCCTCCTCTTCCTATCTGTCTTTTTTCTCACACACACACACACACACACACACACACACACACACACACACACACACACACCTACCTTCTCTCCATCTTTCCTCTGCCCCCCCCCACCCCTTGCCTGACTGCCAGTGTCTACCCAGAATACCAATGATGCAGTCTGCAGATAGATGGATAGGGCTGTCTGTCACATGACCCTATATGTCCTGAGGCTTTACCCCAGGATGACAGCAGGCACAGCACACACGTGTGCGCGCGCGCACACACACACACACACACACACACACACACACACACACACACACACACACAAAGGCACCCCCAGCATGGCATGGTGTATCTCAGCATAGGCACCGAAGCATGGCAGTCAGGCAAATACACACACACACATATATATATATATATACACACACACACACACACACACACACACACACACACAAAGCATTCATATTCAGAGGTATACACACACTAGGCAAGCTAATGGGCATACACACACACACACACACTGAATCACCGCAGGGGAGCGAGCCAGAGAGAGAAAGAAGGAGAGCGAGAGAGAACACCCCGCCACTGTACACACATGCCATCTCTCTCTCTTACTCTCTCTCCGTCACACACACACACACACACACACACACACACACACACAGTCCTGAAGGCAAGATAGAAAAACACTAAATATATCCCCAATTCCATCCATCTCAAACACACACACACACACACACACACACACACACACACATATCTTCCTGTGGGAAGGCACCCCACCCTTGTTTCTCACACAAACACATTCGTCACTGACAAGGCTCTACACAGTCACTGGGTATCCTGTGGCACCAAAAATAACAGCCTAATAGAAAGGGATAGAAAACGTCCCCTCACTCTCTACTCAAATAAGGTCTATATTTCCAGTGTGGGAGTCAAAGGCACTGGACAATATGAGACAGAATTTGTTTTGATTTGAATGAATCACACGGTAATTCAAAACAGCTCCCCGAAAGCCAGAAAGTATTCTCAGAGGTTTACTCACACACTGGTAGGTAGTGCCCTCTTAACTACCTAAAGCCTTGTCTGCAAGGTTGAGCTGGTAATTCAGAGGTCGCTGCAAATACTTTACAAACAGCCTATTTCCATGGAATGAAATTGAACCCCCCCCATTTAAGAATTATTATTATTTTTTTTTAATCATGATTTAGTAATTTTTTTAGCTACTTCTGTTGATGATATTAATTTTTTTTAAGTTTGTATTCATTTGACTATGCAATATCAGAAATCTTAAGTTGGATGCAAAGGCTCTGCTAATAGTAACTGTCTAAGCCTGCCATCCTTAACTAGTTATCGTTCTTCTCAAACCTGTACACGTACATGCTAAACATCGCGTCACTACAGCCATAGTGTCATCAACAGGTTTTGTTTAGTCCAGCCTCGGGTGTTTGTTGTCTGTCATTCTTCTCCTAAGTCACTGTCAGGACACATAACAACACAACACTTTATGTTATTACTTTTCTTTTGAGGTAGAGTAAAACATGCTTTTCTGCAACAACAACAAAAAAATACCATGAACAAAATAAATAAATAGTAAATGTGAACATTACAAGTTTGAATAGCATTTTAATTGGCAAAGCTATGATTCAAATAAGAAACTTTCTGAGTAAAAAAAATTCTACAAAGCTGACTGCACATTTTTTGATAGGTTTGATAATCTGCCAAACTGGTTAAAACACACAAACACCCAAAGAAAACGATTTACTAAAAGCCAGAATTAATAATGGTTTTAAATTTGGTATGTTCTGCACATTGTGCTTGTTTTGTAAAAAGGTGGATGTATTACAATAGCAAGGTTCTTAAACATATACTGACCAGAGACTATTGTGTTTTTACAATAAAAGACATATCTCACAGTGGACCATTTTCATAACCACGTGTCACAGTCGGAAAAGAATCCCATTTAGTTGGTTGAGTTTTAGGGTGCTGGTATTGAGCGTGCTGGGCTCACTCAGACTGTTATGCCTCACTATATTGGGATATTTCGGGAGAGCATTATCATTATAAGTGTTATGAGGAACAACTGCATTTCATTCTACTATTGAAAGTCAAAATGTCCACTGTAAGGGCCTGTAGACTGTGGAGCAAAAGGGAATTGTTCTTATTTTGTCATAATGTGATGTGTTGTTTACAGCTACTCGCATCGAAGAGACTTTAAAATCACTTTAAATGAACATAATATCTTCAACATTTTCAAAGTGCCACGCAGTAATATGGAAATCCGTTTGTTCCAACAGTCAAGTCCTTACCTCCAAGAGACAATCCTCAAATCAAGTGGAAATAAGGGTTTAAAATTTTACATTTACAAGGACATATAAAACGTCAGCTGCACGACACCTGTTTGTGTACAACAGAGATGATGTTCGCTGGCTCTGTATTTGGTCGATAAATAAGTGAGCACGGCATCCATAAAGCAGCATTTTATTTGGACATTTATTTATCCCACTTAAGAGAATATAGTGACTGAACCTTGATAAGTGTCATTGATAAACATCCACCAAATATTACAAAAGAAGCAGGCGCTTAATGTGCCACTCGTAAATGAATTTGATGCTGCAATCCTGCCACAGTTGTACCAGTGACAGCGAGTCACAAGCTCATTTCAGTAATTATCTGCTTGGCACTCGGTGTGCCAAGCACACATGCCCACACTGAAATACAAGCTGAAAAAACAATCATCTGCAAACACAAACTGTGTGTACATGTAAACGTACATGCAGAGATACAATGTATGAATGGCTGTGTGTATGTATCTCTGCTGTTTGTGAGTGTTGAGATCTTCCAACTCATTCCTTTCTTTCCTTCGTACTTCTCATAACACCTGTTGTGAAATATGTACGTGTGCATTTCTGGATTCTTGTCAGAAAACTTGTTATGTTGATATCACACTGCGTATTGCAGCTACATCAAGGTGACAGATTGAGAAAAGGTGGGATGTTTTTATGCAAATAGCTGTGAGAATGAAGTTTGAATAGAGCTGAAACAAGGAAAACACTCCGTCTGGCTGCACAGGTATGTACTGAATGTTGAGTGAGTGAGGTAGGTTTTCTTTCTGAATGTGCCTGTGAATGTGTGTACATGTACAACTGCATGTATTCGCGTGTGTGTGTGTGTGTGTGTGTGTGTGTGTGTGTGTGTGTGTGTGTGTGTGTGTGTGTGTGTGTGTGTGTGTGTGTGTGTGTGTGTGTGTGTGTGTGTGTGTGTGGTGGGGGGTGCACATGTGCATGTGTGAGTGGGCTCAGGTGGATTATGAACTCGGCAGATGGACATTTGGAGCAGCTTTGCACCCTGCAGCAAAACACACACACACACACACACACACACACACACACACACACACACACACACACACACACACACACACACACGCACATTCACACTCCCACACATGGCTGTAACATTAACCTTGTGTAACTCGAGCTGAGAGAAAGCCATAAAAAACATCCTCAGCACCTCAAATCACATATCGACATATGATCCGATATTTCAAATGTCCAAACACGGGGTAAGTCAAAACGACCATAATAGTCTAACATTTCGTCTGTGTCCTGAAAATACCTCCACAGGCTCACACTTTTCCTTTCAAATGCTGCTCTGGAAGTATTATATGATACTCTTCAGTATTGGCTATGCTTTATTTATTTTCGAAAGATAATGTGAACCTTTTCTACATCGTCGTTTTACTTTATTTTGACGAGCTCTGCACATCTGTGAAATGTGTCATCGTTCCAGCAATATAAATGTCTGCTTGCATTTTAGTGGTTAAATACAGCTTGTTGATAATGTTGCTGATTTGGAAGGCTCACTCCTCTGTTGCTATCGGTGTAGAGCGTCAGCTGAAGGCTTTAAATGTACAAAATGATAAAAGTGAATATGATAAATAAATGTAAACATGACATGCTGGGGTCAGCTAAATTAGAAGTCGATTGTTAATTTATGATGCAGATCATTAAAATACGTATTGCAAAACTATTATTCAGCGTACAGTATATGTGTCCATAATATTATCAGACAAAAGGTAAAGTAAATATCACGTCTCCCTTTGTAGAAGCCTAGGGTTTCGTATTGAGGCCCATTTGGCAATAAGTTCTGCCACAATGTCCTTCAGAGGAGAGGAGAGGAGAGGAGAGGAGAGTGACCCCTTCTACATATTCCCGCACCTAATTCAGAGCGAGACGCTTTCCTTCTTGTTTTCCAACCACCACAGGATGACGTTCGTCGCTCAGCCTGCTAATGCTGTGCACGTTTGCCTTCTTTCACCTCTTTGCGCCAGTGTTTGCTACAAGTCTCTCCCTTCATAGGCTTGTCTTTCCATCCCAGCTGGGGGATGGAGGGATGGAGGGATGGAGGGATGAAGGGCTGGCGGGGGGGGATGTAGACGGAGGCTGTGTGGAGCTGCTCTCTCCCTGAGGAGTCTCTTCTGCCAGCCCAGTGCCACAGATCAACAGTCAGCCAGCCAGCCGTGCACTGACCTCATCCCTCTCCCTCTCTCTCTCCCTCTATTTCTGTCTCCTTCTATCTCGCTTTCCCTCTCTGCCAGAGGCACTTGCTGTCCCCATGTCTCCTTCCTACGCCAACTGCCTGTCCTGCTACCAACGGTGCATGTCTGTCTGGCAACCTCTCTGCCTTGCCTTCCTGTCTGCTGTTCTGCATGCCTGTCTCTCCACCGGTCGGTCTCTCTATCTGTTATTTCTCCAGTCCTCCTGTCTGTCTGCTTTTGTTGCCTGTGTCTCTGTCTGTGTGCATGGGTCCCTGCCTGTCCATCTGCCTGTCTGCCTGCCAGCCACTCTCTCTAGCCAGTACCTCTCTACCGGAAAGCAGCCAGGCTGTCAGTCGCTCTGCCAATCTGCCTGACTATCTGCCTGTCTATTCGTCATCTGCTTGTGTCTCCATTTGTTTGCCGGCTCGTCTGTCTGCCCATTTACCTGTCTGCCTGCCCATCTGTCCGATATCTGTTTATTTTCCTGTCTTACTGTATGTCCGTCTGTACCGAGGTGCAATGCAAAATAGCAAACATAAACCCTTAACCCTCTATAGCAGAAAAACAATACTGACAAGACAGGAAAAAGGATTGGGGTTGTCCGGGAGCCTAAATCTCACCTCTTTAGATTTTTCGGTCATTATGTTTGCACTGTCAACCAACACTTTGAAACCCTATATTAGCAAAATGCTCGATGCAAGTGGGCTAACAACATCGGTAAATGGTGTTTATATTTGATTGTGAGGCCACCACCAAAATGCTTCTGCAAAACTTTATCAGTGTTTTTCTGTATTAATCTTGTAATGGTATAATGAATATACTGTCCTGCCATTCCACACCGAGATGCAGCTTTTCTGGGACCAAAAGCTCTCCTGTACATTTCAGAGAATGATGCACCGCAATTTGAGAGGGTTTCTTACTTGGCAGACAATGACTTTTCATTCACTGTGTTTCCCAACAACATGCCCGGAGCTCTCCCCTGTCCTCAGACGCTTAGTCATCAAGCCTACTTCCTGCTAACAGTTGTCCTATTTCATTCACAGCTCTTTGTGGATTTAAGAAGATGTTTGCTGAATTGAAAAAAACGGCTCTCCTATCTTTTTCTCAGCATCCTTCCTGTCTCTCTGGCTCCTCTATGTCCTCTCCTATTCTTGTCTCAACAGGAGAGAGACAGAGAGCGTTTGACTGGCTCCTCTCAACCAAAGGCTGCACTGCGCGCTCCCTTGGCAGTCAAGGACAACTCTAATAGAGGTAGAACAAAAGAAGAGTGGAGAGGCAGAGGGGGAAAAGAGAAACCAATGAAGAGAAACAACTATGCTGTGGTGCAAGGGTCTTTGAAATTGTACATATTGCTAAATAATAACAGTGTGTGGTTCCCTTTTCAGTTACGCTGACTTTTGGCCTGCGCCACTGTCCACAGGTGGGAAGGACGAAAGAAAGGAAATTTAATCTAACTCCTTGTTTGCATATCACAAAGCACAACGGGCGGCTTCCAACGACACACTTTCTATAGTTTCCCCTGGGCATTGAGCAAACACAGAGCGGAATACAGTATATTCATTAAACTCAATATCTGTAGGGTCAACATTTTCAAAAACACATCTCCTCAGTCTTCTATATCTCTGCTGGGTTTCTACAGTGCATCCTTCTTTTGGTATGCTCTGTAATTGTTTTTAATCAAATCCTCAAAACTTTGGTGAATTTTTGGTACATTTTCCTGCATTTATTATTCGTTCTTTCTCCCTGTGCTGTATCCCGTTGCTACCAGTCGTTTCATGAGAACATTATACTGTATTAAAGCTAAATATATATTTTTAATGTGCTGCTTCACTATTGCATTCTCTGTGTAACATGTCTCCTCCATAATATTAAAATGCTATGTGACGTCCCTTAAAATGAGTAAAAACAATAAATCGTGTGTTTCTTTCTTTCCTTCTTTCTTCTCCCTGACACCTCACTGTTTGTGTTTACAGTCACTCCCACTTAAAGCACGGTGCTTGCTATGAGCACATTTAAATGCCTCTGCAGCTAGATAGCTAATCCCTGTTGTGGATTGGCCCAGTTAGTGGTTCCCAGCTTTTGGAAGGGAATGCTAAACTGGGGATGAGGTGGGAGGGGGATGTGGGTATCTCTCTATTTATAATGGTAAACCCGGCCCATGTTTCTGCTGTGCTGATAGATGTTATCTGTGTCAGCCTTTGTTTCTTCCCATCTCTCCTCCTTCTTGTTCCCTAGTGTTGCCTCTGTTTCTCCCTGCACAGTCTGTCTCCTATTCTCTCTCATTCTTATTCCCTGTCTTTCTTCTTCTTCTTCTTCTTCTTCTGTTCCTCGTCTCGCTCCTCCCTCCTCTTTCAATCCGATGCCCAGATGCAGAGAAGGCAGCTGTGTTTTTCTCAAAGTGTGCCCGGTTGAAACCACTGTGCCTGGCATCTGCTGTTGGCAATTTAAAAAAAAAATAATAACCCACCCCCACTATAGGCATCCATCTCTGTCTTCCCCTCTCCTCTGCTCTCTTGCCATCCCTCTGCCTTTTAATCCTTAGAAATGAGATGAAAGACAACAACGGCCCTTTTAGGGAGGAAAGGGTTAACCAGCTACCGAGCTGCTCTTCCAGCAAGCTCACTAATAACCACCAATTATTGAACTGTACATCAGTCGACAAAAAAACAGCCCTCTCTATGTTAGTCAAGGCTTGTTAGCCCAGAGGTACATAGCTGGGCTAGCTGGCTAACTAATTTCTAAACAAGAGTTGCCCAAATTAGGTCCCTTCAGATTTGTAATACCAACGTTTGCTAGACTTGATATGGAAACCTCCTGATCAAGTTAACAAGCTAAACATGCCGTGTGGCAGCCCATCCCATAACTGTCAACAAAGAGAATGCCAATATAGGCAAGGGATCTCATTTAAAGCAGCGAATCAGACGCAGCCGTGCTTTGTACTAAGGTGGAAGCCCTCCTGAGACCAAAGCTTTTCTGGCGACGAGGGGAGTGCAGCATCTGACTCTGCCGGGGAAGATGCACCCAAACACGGGGGCTTGAGGGAGATGCAGGCAGGCTGCTGGAGCCGCGGCTGTAATTAGGTGCCCTGAGCTTGACGCCCACACGCCTCCGACGAGACGCCGTCTATCCGTCCCTCCTTCCCTCCCCTCTGCAAATAGGCTCTCAGGTGCCCGGGCTCCGGCACACAGCCGCACGCAGGTGGTCACACACCCATATATTACAGTAAAGTGTGTATGTATACATTTGCACCAACAAGTACACAATAGGACCAAAACACAGAACAAAATTCACACCCAAACTATTACTGACAGCCTGTACAAACATTCACAAATACTTTTTTTTTTTTTTTTTTTCTCAGAGATCATGAAGGGACCGTGTTAGAGGAATGCAAGACTGAAAGGGAATATTGTATTCAAAAACAAATGATGTATTCCAGCACTATTAATCAGACTCAGGTGAAGCTGGGAACCTCTCGTTTTTTTTTTTTTGCTGTACAATAAAACGGGTCGCTGGGTGATGCTGTTGTATGTTCAAGGATGTTTTTTTTTTTGTGTTTTTTTTTTAGAAAGACAGTCAGCCAAAACAGAAAAATATTTTAAAAAAATGTATGCCAATTCAATTTCCACTACGGACTAAAATAGAAACCCCAAAATCGGTCCCGTGCGCGGTATAGAAAAAAAAAAGAAAAAAAAAAGCCAGCTATCTCAACCGCAGAGCCTGTCTCCTCATCTCCCCTGGTCCGTGAGAGCAGAACACACTGGTGCGCTGGCTTTTGACCACGGCAATTTTAATCAGTCTTTTTCACACTTCATTGGGAATTCATCGCCGCCTTCCCCCTTCAAACATTGTTTGGGAGAGTTATCAGCAGCAGGCAGCATATCCGGTAATTATACATGCAAGGTAACGCTGGGAGCTGGGCTGAATATTTCAGCCAAATGCATGTGCTGCTGAGAGGCACTGGAGGGTACAGCTGCTTCATAATTTCTGGGTCTGTAGCGGCCATGATTGAAGAATGGTGTCTGAGGGTTGCATCCAGAAAGTCGTCCTTTGCTGGATGTGATGTGAAGTGGGCTGAAACATGAAGTTTAAAGCAACATGACGTGCATTACAATGAGCTGTTGCATCACAATGGCAAAGGTGTTATTCTTCAATGTATAGTCGCCCCATGAATTAAAAGCAGATTGCTGTGTTACAGACACAAGCACACAGCAGATGGAGAGTGTGAGTGTTTCAGCGCATTGCATATTTGAATGTGTTGCAGAGGCATGGTGAAAACACTACTGGAGACTGGATCGCTAAAGATTTTGATGGTTCAACGTGATTGTTTACTGTGTGAGTAAGAGGCCAGCTGTTAATAGGTTCTGAACACACAGCCAGAGAAAAAGCACATAGACGGACACACACACACACACACACACACACACACACACACACACACACACACACACACACACACACAGAAACCACCAGTCAGACACGAGAGGGTCCTCTGGGGAACATAGCAGCGGAGGCACAACAGTGACTCATCCAAACGGTCACGGAACACACAAACACACACACACACACACACACACACACACACACACACACACACACAAACACACACACACACACACACACGCGCGCGCACACACATCCTCCGTGGCGGCCGGGCTGTCAGATAGCATCACTACCCAGCCTATGGAGCACTGTTGACAGGTGTGGCCCGCCAGTCACGCACACACACACACACCAGCCAGCCACGTCCTCCAACCACTCGCCTGACAGGAAACCACACGTGATAATGTACCCCATTTGGTGACTCTGTGTGTGTGTGTGTGTGTGTGTGTGTGTGTGTGTGTGTGTGTGTGTGCGCGCGAGGATGTGTGTTTGACAGAGAGATGGGAAAAAGAGAGAGGTTGTATGTTTTTTGTCAGAATGCTTGCATGCGTCCGTACTGTCTGTATGTGTGCGTTCTTGGGTTTATCTGCGCGCATACGGTAGCTCGATGTATTTGTTCGGCACATGAAGGCCAATCTGTGCAGTGCAAGTACATGGACATGCCTCTGCAGCTGTGAATACTGTGCAGAGAGGCAGGGAGACAGCTCAAGCATTGCGGTAAGATCAATAGAATAAGACAGAGCTTGACTAATTCTCTGTCTTATGTGTGTGGGTTATACAGTACGGAGTCTTATGTCACTGCTCGTTTGATGTGTCTTTATGCATTTTTCACCGTGGGAATGGTCCAAGTAGCAACCCACTGTGACGTCATTTATTGGTTCACGAGCTGCCGTTTTGAAACCATCGCCAACGGGTTTTTTTTTTTTTTCTTATTTTTATCGGGAAATGACCATTTTTAGACAAGCTGGGGAGGAGTGAGGGTTGCATCTGACAGAGAACCTGAGAAAACTATGCCAACCCACCTATACCAAGCAACCTGACTTCACCTCAGGCTTGTCAATCAAACCAGACATGCCCCCAAACATACATCTCTTTCAGGTCTAATATTAAACTATTTATGGAGGTATTTTCAGGAGAACCACCATAACACTGATTAGAAGGAGTGAATTTAGCTAATGACATCATAACGATTTGTGGAGGAAAAAAAAAAAAAAAAAATTTAAAAAAAGCTTTTTGAATGCGAGTCTTTTGGAGCCAGCCCATAGTGACTATCAGTTCTATTGCAGTTTGAGGGCACTCCCGCATTGGCTTCACTTTTCAGACCCAGAGGCTGCATCCATTTTTACAAACAGTCAGTGCGGTAGAAACAGCGGAGGCACTGACATTCATCAACTTGCAAAGATACGGCTACAAGCTTGAGTGCACAGGAGTGAAACACATGAGACCCGCGCACCCGTGAGTGCATTTCTTCAAGTGTGTGTGAATGAACATTTCAGAATGGAGCACCCTTCACACACAAACTCAGCCTGCCGCCCAGAGGTACAGAGCTCTACCCGGTTACCAAACTCACAGGAAACATGACGAGGTGTTCTGTGACAAAAGCAGCACGCAAAGCCTTCAGCAGCAAAACCACCGAGACCTGTGCACCTGCATACGTGGCGGAAGTGTGCGAATGAGCTTTCTGCCTGTGTTACTACTCACCGCTCGGTCTTAATTAGAGGGCCATATGTTTGACATGTGAAACGATCTTACTCTTGCTGGAGGAGAACAAAAAAAAAAACGCACACAAAGCACGTGCGATCCATTCAAACATGTGAACAGACGGACAAGCACGCTCGCACATGCATACGAGCGTCCACACACCAACAATAGCCACTCACACCCGGGCACATTAAGGCACGTCGCTCAGAGCACACCCACACCCACAGACGTATACAACCTACTCTCTTGCCTCTAAGCAGCCTAGTCCAGTTACTACAAAGCCCACTAAGAGCTCGAGCAGATCAAATAATCGTGCCTTCCATCTGTTTCCATTTCTTGACATTAGCTTGTGAAGGCGCCCTACAGATCCCGTTAAGAAGCGCTGCAGCCATGGGTAAAATAATTATTTCTCTCTCAACCCCCTGCTCCTCATTATCTCCATCCAAAACCGATTCAATGACAGGGAGTACATACGAGCCAAGTGGATGTTCGGGCCTTATACTGTTCTGTAAAGTCTTCTTGCTGCGATACTATTCAGGGCTAGCTATGTAATGGGCTTTTAACAGCATGTGAATAGTTGTTTTGATGTTATGAAATACACTTTAGCTCAGATATGCCATGTCCGGAATATGTTTTTTTTTTTTTTGTTTGTAATCTTTTTGATTTTGCCTGCCGCCTTGTAGCAACGAATCTTTTTACATTGCTATAATTTATATCCTGGGTTGAGCATTTTCTATTAATTCAATCAACCAAGTCAGGCTTGCACTCAGAAATGACGCACAGTTGATATGAGTGACTGAAACAGATATACTGCACAAACTGTGGGATGAAAATGAAAAAGTGACAAATGATAACATCACCATCGTCCTCATACAGTGAGGTGGGAAGTTGAGATTCAGCCTGTGAGAGTATGTGCCATCTCGCCATTGAGCTTCGGAAGGGGGGGAATGTTTGGTCTCTGTTATGCAAGATGGAAATGAGTTTGCCACGCTTTGCTGTAGCCAAGCTATTTTGGAACGGCTCACATCGGAAAACGCTGGGCCGAGCAGGAAAATTAGGTCACTTACACGAGCAGGGCAGTTCCGTCTTTCGGGGCGCGTGCGGCGGTGAGGGCTAAGACTAAAGAACTAAAAAGTGTCGCACTATTTATTCATGGCAGGAGGTACACAGATTTGAGGAAAATGAACAAGATGCGGGGAGGTGGGGTGGGGGGGGGGGGGGGGGGGGCTTCACAGAGGCAAAGCAAAGAAGCGTTTTATCAAAGACCTGGCAGTGACCTGAATAGATTGCAGCAATGGAATGGAAGCGAGAATCCAGCCCTGAGTGCATGGCTTCAAATTTCTCCTGCATTTTGTAGCAGATCACACTACACACAATGACTTTCTTGTCTGTATGCGGAGACCGATGCTGACACGGAGGGCCTGATTCATTATGCATGGGACTGTGGGGTGCAATTGGTGAGAGAGGATGAGAAACAATGGCATCCTCCTTGTTAACAGTAAATATGTGATCCATCCCGCTCGTTACCCACTGAACTGAGATGAAGAGGAGAACATCCCCCCCCCCACCCTCATTTCCCTCCCCTCCCCTCCCCATCCACTAGGACAGGAAAAAAAAAATCCTGTTACGGAGATCAGGACAACAATACAACAATGAAACAGAGATGCACTGCAGTCGGAGCCAGAGCAAGAGGATCGACAGAGGGGGATGAGAGACACAAGATATTTTGGGGAAAGACAGGCGAAGGAGGAGCTGGAGAGGGTATGTGTGCGCAGACACAGACAAGAGAGAGACAGGCTAAGATAAAGGGAAGTGACAGAGGGAGCAGAGGAAGGACAGACGGGGAAAGGGTACATGAGGAGAGATGGATCAACTAGAGCCGTGTGTGTGTGTGTGTGTGTGTGTGCGCGCGCGTGTGTGTGTGTTAGGGGAAGTTAGAAGGAAGGCCCAGAGGTGCCTTGTCAGCGGTTTCAGGGGGCCGTGTCTGAGGAGGCCTGCAGGTGGCAGGTGGATATGCCCTAGTTTAAGGAGTGGTGTCTCAATACTAACACACTCACACCTACACACACACACACACACAGATATATCGCAGACATGTTGCATAAAGCATATAGACAAACACACAAAGACATGAGGTCCATGAGATGGAGCACATGCGGATAACAGTAATTAGTCCTTTCTTTTATTATTCCTCTTAGAATACTTTTAAGTGCAATTAAAAGCTGTATTTATCGTTTTCAGCATACCATTGTTACAAGTAAATATATATATTGTTATTAAATGGCTTTACTGTTATAAATGACTGACTTCAAATCTCATTGTTCTTCATGTAAATGCCTTGAAGCAACAACAAACAAAATGTCCCTCTCTGTGATGACACGCCGATATTGTATTCTGCTGCCTGCAGGTGATAGGTTCACTGATAACTGAGCCTCATTGACAAGATGTCACTCTACAAATGGGCTCCAAAAAAACTGGACTCCAAAAGAAAGTAATTGATTCAAATCAAATGCACACGTTAGACACCCAGATTATTGGGAGTAAAACGGCCTTTTCATTTCAAAGGATTGCAGTGAGGGCTCTTGCTTTTTTGCTCACAAATCTTTCTGTATCTGAGTTTGATTTTTGGAGCTAGTCAAAGCTAGACATAAGCACTGAGCGGTCAAAATTGAATCCAAATCATTGTTTCCCCAAACAAAAGCGGCATGTTAACGAAAACAAAGCAATTGATCTGCGCTGTGTTTTCCGGGCGTATTTGTGGAAGTGTGTGTCAATATTTACGCATCTATGTCTGTTTATGTTCCAACTGTCGCAAGCGTTTGCCTGAACTTGCATATTTGCATGCGTGTGTACACATACTCTTGTCCCCATCCTCAGATTTGGTACCGCATGTGTGTGTGTGTGTGTGTGTGTGTGCGCGCGTGTGTTCGATGAGCCGTCAGTCCTAAAGAGGGGTTGTGCTGCTGTCATGCAATGACACCTCTCATTTGCTGCTGTCCTGTGAAGCGAAGCTGAAGGCAGAGGTCAGGCCACCCTCACTGAGATGCTGCGACTCGGAGCACATCATGTCTGCCTGCCTGTCTCCCAACGCTGTGGTACGGGCATCAGCCAGGCACACACACACACACACACACACACACACACACACACACACACACACACACACACACACACACACGCAAATATACCGTAGCTATTACGTACACAGGAAAAATAATGGCATGCAGCTTTAAATTGACTGTGCATTCATTCTAACCTGCGCATTAGTACGTCTGTGGAAAAAGAGGAAGCAGGCTGAAGTGTGCATATGAGGAAACCTGTAATATGCCTGCTCAATGCAACACTACACTGAATAATCAACTCCTTTATCAACACCTCCCCCTCCTTGCTCCTGTCCATTCGTCTCGACCGGTGTCACATGCCGTCATCAATTACCCATTAGACAGTGTAATATTCACCCAATATTGCCAGTGTGTGACTGGGAGATTTTAGAGTGATCAAAACCGACAAATCTGATTTACAGAGCGAGCACAAATAAGGAGATTGTGCCCTCCCTGATTGCCCTGTTGAATAATGGATGCGTGTTTAGTAATCATTTTCCAATATCTTGCCACCTCCCCAAAGACTGACCTAGTCCTCTCCCCCCACCTTTTTATTCATTTTTCCTTCCTTCCTTTCTTTCTTTCTTTCTTTCTTCCTTTCTTCCTTCCTTTCTCCTCTTTCTTTCTTTCTTTCTTTCTTTCTTTCTTTCTTTCTTTCTTTCTTTCTGTCCCCATTCCCTCCTGCATATGCCAGATCCCTCACAACAATCCAAAAGTGATACTTACAGTTATGTATCTGGTCCAAACCAAACTCTTTGACCCAAACAATCTGGGGGGACTTACTTCACTTTCAGTAATGATGCTACAGTGATGGCATGCACTGAGAGCCTATCCCAGCTCACTTTTGGGCAAAGGCAGGGTGCACCCTGGACAGGTCGCCAGTCTATTACAGGGCCAACACATGGAGACAGATGGAAACAAAGACCATTCACACTCTCATTCACCTCTTAAGGCCAATTTGTAGAATTACCAATTAACCTGACATGCATGTCTTTGAACGGTGGGAGGGAAGCCTGAGTACCCAGCGAGAACCCACGGGAGAACATACAAAACTCCACGCAGAAAGGCCCCCGGCCAGGATCGAAACCAGAACCTCCTCGCTGTGAGGCGACAGTGCTAACCACTGCACCACTGTGCTGCCCAGACAGGAAGATATTTATGAATATGACTAAAATGACTCAAAATGCAATTTGGAGTTTGGGGCGTTTTAGTATCCTAAGTACATCTGAAAATCACCGTTGTGGAGAGCTGTGCGGTTTAACAATCACGGAGAGGGAGCTGGTTGGGAATCAGACGTGTTTGACCTCCAGCAGCCGACAGCTGAGCTGTTTATAGGAGAGTAAGACCGTGTAAACTACATTCTCACTTGTTTTGGTGACTCTATCTTCGGGTCATAGAGTTTTGTTAGCAGTTGTGTTGTAGAGCACGGACTCCGCCATTTGATCGGTCTTGATCGTTTTAGGCAAAACTATTTAGCTGCGGTGTGCAGGCCGACGTGCAAAAGGTAAACCAGCTTTTTCATGTCCACAATAATACAACGTACGATCCTGCCCACTTACTTTCAAAAGGCGCAGTGACGAATCTTGGGAGCTCCTAAAATGATATGCTGCTGGCGCCCCTAAATGAAAAAAGTTTGACTCCGCACCTGTCGTTGCACACGCTGCAATAACTGCGTGTTCGCAAGAAGCCTTTCTGCATGCAGGCCTCCAACTACCATCTATTGACACCTCGTTTAGGGAACATCAGAAAACTGTAGCGTCTATTGACATTCTGCTTGTAAGGCATTTAGGGGACATCTGTAGATTGTAGCTACAGAAAATAATCTGTAAACTAAACTACAGGAATCCCTATGTCCACATCAGCCACAGGTTGCTCCACCCGCCATCACACAGTTATTCTCAACATGTGGGAAACACCGAGATCTCTCAGCAGTGTCTCGGAGTATTAGTATTAAGAGTTCGGTATTAAGGTCATCGAGGCTCCCTGAAAGGTTCTGCTCTCATATCATTAACAACCAAATCTAAATGGAATATCATTGTTGTACTTAAAATATACCAAGGGCCAGTAACACTCTGAACTAAGGGGGCCAGTGGGGAAAAAAATATGTTACGCACTCAGTCAGTCAGTGCATCTTTGAACGGAAGCTGAAAATGGAACTTCAAGTCCACACTTTGATGGATGGGTGGTGTAGCTCATTAAACTAGCTCGAATTAGCATCTAATGTATTTCCTCCTCCCTGACGATTGGTAAGCAGTGTAGAAGGGCCCAGTGCATATAGAAAACATTAGCATACAGAATATTTAGCAGTGGGCACTAAAGATTGAATTGCATCAGTGTGTACCTTCCCATTCTCTCATGGTTTGCTTACGCAACCTTCACTTCAAACTAAATGTCGTACTGAAACTAATTGTAATCGCATAACAAAAACACAAGCAGTCCCAAGGTCAGTGCCTCGATGATATCGTAGCAGCACTCTAAACAGCTGCTCCTGAGCTCTTTGTAATATTCTTCAAGGCACATTTGTGCCTCTAATGGGAAAAGGCCAAACCAGGTTATGAAAATCCTTATTTACAGCTAGCTGCCAGGCTGTGTGAAGTAGGTCACAGCAGCTCCTGAAATGGAACAAACCGCGCTCACACCGTTTAATACTTTTCGTTTTGAATGCTTGCTGCCTTAGAATGATACTGGAGGGAAAGACACAAACGCTGTTTCCACCTCCATAGTAAGAGCGTCTCACCTCCACTGTTAGAAATGTGTCTGCACCCTGTGGGGAAGTCCACTTTTTCCCTGACAAAACAACAAACAAACAAGTGAAAATAGGCAGCCACATCAAATCTGGAGTCTGCAAATATCAGCACGGGGCAGCTGTGAAACTATTAATATTTCTGGAATCATTCCACCAGTTGTATGTCCAAAACAGTTGATCAGCATTTCCTTGATCAATGTCAAACCATGAAAAGATGCAGAGCTGCGCAACCCGCTATTAGGATGCGGCCTTACAGCAAATGATCTAAGTGGCCAACAGACCGGGCAAGTTAATAAAAAAAAAAGCTACTACAGACTAGTCAGGCACTTTATGCTCATCATCATATACTCAGACATTTGCAACTTATACAATATGTCAGACAGTTTTGGATAGGTGTGGGGCCATCGTTGCCCCCTGGGGTGATGGATGCCTGTGGGAGGCTGTTATGCCACAAGGTGAAAATGTCCATTAATCAGCCGCACTTCCTCCACTGCCTTGGCTTTCCCATTACCAGTGCACTCCAAGCAGCCTGATTGGTTTTTAATTGGCCTGCCCGCCAGGAGATAGATCACGTTTTCCCCGAGGAAAGGCGCAAAAGTGTGCGTGTGTGTGTGTGTGTGTGTGTGTGTGTGTGGTGGGGGGCACCCGTGCTATCACTTGAGGAAAACCCACACTGGAATTCGATGTACTCTATGTATTCTATGTGCCTAATTTACAACGCAGGTGGGAAACACGTCAAAAATAATATTACGATGTTTTCCATAAACAAGTAGTTTAACCTTTCTTTGTTCCATTTCAGTAGAAACATGACAGCTACCGATTATACAAGTGATTGTACAACTACATCGCTCAACGTAAGATTGTAACTGGCATATCCAAAATCTACATCCAAATCCCAATCCTGAGGGGGTTTTTTTTCTCATGAGCTGCTGATTCTCCTCTCATTCTGCATTGATTCATTTGAAAGAAATAGACCAAAAGTGTCCCATTGCATTGATTGTATCGTACAATAAACATACAAGATCACAAAACAAAAACTATTTTTTTCCCCATTTACCCGGCCATGCAAAGGAAAGCAATTATACTGTATCCCGATGTGTGAAAGCAAGGGCAGTTGTAGCAGCAATTTCCATAGATATGATTTTGTAATTGTATTAAATTAAACAAATAGTGATGTTTTTGACTAGTTTGTCCCTGTCCAGACTGTAGTACTTTAGTAATTAGATACAGTAGTCTGAAAATGTAACATGGCATTCCGTTTTCCAGTTTACCAGTATTTACAAATCATGAATTTGGGTCTGAGTGATGAATAAACCAGAATTAACAGCCTGCAGAAGCTTGCGCAGCAGGAATGCATGTGTGAAGGACACGGGAGCAGCTACATCTTACACTGAGTAGATGTCAGTATTGACAATGTGTCTGCTCAAATAGATCAATCTCGTCTCCGCCCTAGCCTGACCACGTCATTGAAACTGATTGGAAGTCCACGTCGATTCCCTTTGGTATCTTCACGCAGTTTTCACGAAGATACACGTTCACAGCTCAACCACAGGCTGATCTTTCTGGCCCTTGTTCAAATCACTGAGAGAACGAAAAAAATGTTTGATTCATGAAAAAATATTTAATAATGAATCCCAACTGCTCCGTAACACATTTGTGTTGAACTGGTATTGTAAGGAAAGAATGCACACAGCGGAGCACTTCTGTAGGTGCACCACATGTTATGTTATGTTATGTTATATTATGCAGGTTATGTTCGAAGGCCAGCCTGTAAACCTTTTTTTAGCCTTCACCGCAGTGAGAGAGGGTCATCTGCTCTGTACTGGGAGGCTGGTCCGGAGTAAAGTAGCACAATCTACTGGGAGCTGCATCCAGTAGAACAGAGGCTGCAGATGAGGCTTATTCCGAGAGGCTGGCGACAGTTTCTCAGCGTGTGCAGTAATGCAATTCAAGATAAAGTCATCCTCACCTTTTTGTTGGACGAAAACATTTTATAATTTTACAATTGCTAGTTTTGGTGATAGTTAACATTAAACTACTGTAGCACTGTGTAGTATTGAACAACATTATGATGCAAGGTCTCTTTGATGCACTTAATGTCAGCAGCCGCTTCTTTTACAAATGCAAACGAGAAGCCTCACACAGAGGGCGCATGAGGTCCACACTGTTCACAGCTGATCCTCTCCTCCAGCCACAGAGTTCAGCAAAAAAAAAACACTCTCACTGGCTGCCCACTCAGTTATGTTTGCTGGAATCAATCATTTTTAAATGTAATTCCTTTTTTTTTTTTTTTTTTTAAGAAATCATTGTTATTCAATATGAAAGATAACCTCACCATCATTTGTTGTAAACTTCCCTCAGAATTAAAATGAAACAATATGAATACACACACATATGTACATACAGTACAGGTCAAAATATCCAAGAATGTTTTCTTGCTTATTGTCTTTTTTTGTATCTTATGTCTTATCTTATTTTCAACTTTGTATATAAATGTTTTGCAATTAAAGTGACCAGCAGATCACACAGATGTTGCAGCATAAATGCAGAGTCATGCTTTACCGTACTATATGGCTCAGACATGCTGAGCATAGCGTGTACATGCAGTATCCAGCCTCCATGTTGAGAGGCGCGTTGTTAGCGCGCCACTGCCCCCCCCCTCCCCCCAACCCACCCCTGTCAGTTGCACGAAGGGGATCCCCAGGAGGCTTTTTGCTGTTCATTCATCAGGCTGCTGAGGAGTAAGGGACATACAGTATCTCCCACGCAAGGTTGGAGTAAAGACCCCCATCCATTTGGCTCATTTCATACCTGTTACTGAAATAGCAGCTGTTTTTTTGTCGCATTACAATACTCTAGTTGATCAACAATTTAGAAAAATAACAAAAATGCACAAGAACATACTGAGGATATAGGCAGGGAATAGCTGTCACACGTGACAGTAACCGAGTATAGTGCATCTTGTGACACAGTCCATATTCAGCAATCTCATGAACACCCAATTTCCTCTTCCCTCTAGCTCCGACTCACTAGACTGTTGTGATTATGAGAGGCTGGGTTCTTTTACTTCGACAGAGAGAGAGAGAGAGAGAGAGAGAGAAAGTGAGGATTGGAGGGAGGAAAGGGGGGTTCCCGCAACATTGGTCTCAGTAAGACCCAGGTAGCGTGCTTTCCCTCTATAATTTAATCACATTCAGCTGTCTCCCTGTCCTTGGCTCGCTCAGCAAATCACGTCAGGCACCGGCGGTGGCACAATCGTGCACACACTCCCTCAGCACACCAACACAAGTCTCCCACTAACAAGCAAGACATCTCCTTCCTCTTGCAGCTTAGGGAACATCCTAAGGTACATGGCTTTACTTCATGCCAAGCAGTTTGTCCCGATCGCCTCTACGAAAAGACACAACCCTTTGTGTAAACGACACCACAGGGGACTAAAGGACACTATACTAAACACGAGACCTACCATTCTTACTGTGACAGAAGCTGCAGTGACATTTTTCACATTTTAACTTTGAGATCAGACTGAATCTTTAACCACCAACTTTGCAAAACAAAAATAGATATGTTGACAGAAAGACTTTTACTGCCTCTACATCATGTAGGCATCGTGGCATTGTTACCATTCTGTACAGCATCCCAGGATGTGCTGAAACATTGTCTCCATCATTTGTTGACATGAGAAACATTCATTTTGACACACTTTGGGCAAGGGAGAGGAGACACAAGTAGCTCACTTTGTATCAGAGCTTTGTTTGTCTTGACAGAATGAAGCGTGTTGCAGTACATCTGCCTTCTGCTGTGTGTATACAGTATATGCCACCCACGGGAGCACAACAAAGCACATACAAGAACATCTGCATTGTCTTTTCTTATTCACAAACCGGGAAAAATACAGTTTGTAAAATGAAATGTAGACCGAAGGGAATGGTGCGTGTGTGTGTGTGTGTGTGTGTGTGTGTGTGTGTGTGTGTGTGTGTTTATATGCATGCAAGAGTTTACTGTATTGGAAGTTGGGAACTTAAGCTCTCTTCCAACTTCCAATTCTCTCCTTTCCTCCCCTCACTCTCCACTGCTTCTAATTGTTTTCTGGCAGTCACAGTGACTACCTTCCAGACCTCAGAGTGACAGCAAATAGAACACCTCGCACAGAGAGAGAGCGAGCGATTTTGGCACAAATAAAAGCACTTCAGCAGCAGCAAAATGGAAAAAAAAAAAAAAAAAAAAAAAGAAATCACTGGCATTTGAGGACTTGAGTAAGATAGATAATGATAGTGATAACAAAGTCTTTAACAGCTAAATAAAAGCATGGAGATAAGATATGTCTTCAGCTGAAGTTAGTAGTGCAGGATTATCCTTAGGAGGAGCACAAAACTTGCAAAAGAAACTTTATAACGGGCACTCTTTTTAGAATGCTACTTTTATATATAAAAACTATTTGACATGTTTCTACTTCAGCCACATTCAAGAAGCAAAACATTACTAATTTTCAGTAGGTAAAGCTATTCTACAGTCGAAAGCCATGCAGCAAAAATGTATCAATAGCCTCCCAAGAGCAACACAACTGCAAGTACCATAACATCACTCAAAGTAATCCAACCTAAACAAAAGAACAGTTGAGCGACGAACACAAGAATGGTAAAAACTGTGTAGAAGTAAGACTCAGAACATTTTTCCCCTAAATATTATCTTTATAGATTGTAAATATACCTAATACCTTTAATCAGTGCAAAACCAAGACACAATGCCATAAACAAGTATAAGTTACCTACCAACTGCGGTCTTCCTTTTAAACTTTTCCTCCTGCTTGCCACAACGCGCTTCCTCTCCTAATTTCAGTCTTTCCTTTAGTCTCTCCCTTACTCTTTCCCAATTCACTTACTGTGCTCACTGCAAAGTTCTGCTCTCCTCCTGCATGCAAATCATTTTTACGACTTGAGAGATGACTGGGAATGAAGGAAGGAGGGAGAGCGAAGGGAGAAAGGATGACAGAGGGGTGGAGGAGTGGAGATAATGGTTGGAAGGCAGACGACCAATGGGCCTGGAGCCTAATGGAAAAAGGGAATCAGGACACACCAATGAGGCACAGCCTGGAGAGAGAGAGAGAGAGAGAGAGAGAGAGAGAGAGAGAGAGAGAGAGAGAGAGAGACGAGGAAAGAGCCCAGAGAAGCAGGGATGGCGAGAGCACAGTCGGGAGGAGACGGTGTAACGCAGACCGAGAGAGACACTGAGGGAGAGAGAAAGCACACAGAAACAGCCCAGAGAAACAGAGAGAGAGAGAGAGAGAGGAGAGCTGTGCATAGTGGACGTGCACGATAGGTGGAGAGAGACGAGAATCCCTGGCGAGATGGAGAGACCGCAGATCAGAGACGAGAACAAAAAGAAAGGAAAGCTCACAGAAAGAGAAAAAAGAGAGACAGAAAGAGGAAGGAAGAAAGGCATAGAAGGAAGGAGCTGACTTACCCGGGTACTGCTAGTGGCATCCTTCACACACCGCCTCGCAGACTCCACACACACATACACATGCACCCACCCCAGCGATAGAGGCGCACGCCGCGCTGCCGCTGAGACTAACCAATAGCAAAAACAACAAAGGAGAGGACTGCCAAAGCCGACTGGTATACCCTAAAGCAATTGTTCCTGTGTGTGAGTCTGTGTGTGTGTGTGTGTGTGTGTGTGTGTGTATATTTGTATGTGTGTGTGTCAGGAGGAGAGAGGCTGGGAGTGTGTATGAGCATGTGTTTGTGCTGGGAGGAGAGGGAGAGACAATTGAAGGAAGCTAAAATGCTCTCTCTCCTTTGGTAGTCCTGCAAGCTGAACTGCTTTCCTACCCTCTCTGTCTCTTTTCTCCCTCTATCTGTGTATCTCGCTCTCTCTGTACACTCTGCATGTATGTCCTCCAACACTCAATATGTTCTCTCTCCCTCCCTTGCTCTCTCTGCCTGCTAATGTGCCCTCCCTTCCCCTTCTCCCTCTTATACATTTATTCAGGGCTGCAGACTGTCTGCTCCCAGAGTCAGTTCTTCCCACGGGCCCTGGGTAGAGACGAAGGGAGGGAGGGAGGATGGGAGGGAGGGAGGGAAGCAGGGAGGGAAAGGAAAGAGAATGAGAATGAGAATCGAGAAGGGATGGGGATGATAGTGTGCTATATGGAACATGTGCAGTGCATTTATTTCAAATGGAAAGACACAAATTTGTGCCTTTAAAAAGGCTAAAATGAGCTCCAGTCGTGGCTCAGTGCACATTATTTGGCCTGGGATCATTCAGAGAGCTGAGAGAGAGAGACACAGGATGCAAACTTAAAGGAAGTCGCTGGCTGATCGCTGGCATGCTGTTAATTAACGACCCCCCCCCCCCCACACACACACACACACACACACACCCCACCGCCACCCCACCCCCCCCCCACCCCCCACATCTCAGGCTTCGAGGCTGGCTGAGCACCAGAATTAAAGTGTGGAGAAGATGAATGAGTATTGAAACAGGCTAGCTGGAGCCATGTGTTCAGTGATGAGTCCTGCTCCCAAACAGGAGACAGTGTTTACAATATAATCATGCTTGAACCATAAAGAGGGTGACATTCATGTGCACTCTTGTGTGAATGAAAATGGGAATAACAACGTGATGATTGCCATATTTACCCAGATATGCAAACACAGAGAATGCTAATTTGATCCCTGAGACATCATCATAATTAGATTATAAATTAGGTTCATTTCTTACCGGACAAGAGGTGCTAATTCGTTCATTTTTCCCCAGTCGGATCGACTCAGCTGAAAATGCAGCATCCCTCCTGTAGGGCAAAAGAGAAGATTGGGGACTTCTCAAAAGACAGACAAGCAATAACATTTTCAAATATATTCACGTTTCCACATAAATATTCAGAATAGTATTCAAAGACACGGGCTCATATTCTACTCCTCAAATCAGAAGTAAATGTATATGATACTTTGATATTTTGATCTCCCGTGAAATAGTAAACAAATCAAATGCCACACAGCAGCATTTTACTGAACCAACAAGCACAGTTCCCTCCAACAATGCTGCCAGGCAGATGAGGAAGGCATGATAAGTACTCTGGTGGGTTGGGACATAGATGCCCTCAGGGCATTCAATATTACCTAATTTAAATTCGTATTTGGCTATGTTAATGCCAATCAAGCACAATTAATTAACCGTATATTCCTAAACAAATAAACAATGGGGGAGAAATGCGCGCAAAACAAGAAAACGGTTGGCCATTTGAAGAATCATTACCAAATGAAAAATACTAGCCAGAGATCAATGTTTTAAGCAGTTATTGTGTTGTCATACTCTTTCATTTATCAGGATAGAACCAGAACAATCACTAATACAGCAGTGTGTCACGATCAGAATATGAAACTACTTTACTGTTATTTGAAAATCATCGCACATATCCGAGCTACAAAAGAGGAGAGAACAATCCCTTCACTTACAGCGTTGTGTTGAGCTAAGATGACAGAAACGAACACGTTTACTGCAGTAACTCAGCGTAACTCTCGGCCACTCGCGTCAGATTTGCATACGCATCAGGGGGCGGGGCCAGTCTAATATGACCGTAGACTGTACAGTCTACCACTTTGATGTGGCAAGTGCCACACACACACACACAAAGGCAACACCAACAGTATATTAACATCAACTCACACAACACCTAACAACTTGTAACTGCTTGTATTGACTGCTCTTATTGTTATTGACTGCTCTTGTTGTCTTTGTGTTATTCCCTTAGCGGATTGTCTTTTTGTGTTGCAATTAATACAAAATTATTTAAAAAAAAAAAAAAAAAACAATAATGTGGCAAATGCCGTCAGCATACAGTTCGTACCAGTGGCAAAGGAGCGGCGTGCCTCCAGGGATAGGTACATACCTCTGAAGGAGTTGGCACACCAACAGGCACTTTTCGATCTCGGCGCTACTGCTCTGAATATCTAGAAAGGGCATTTTCACAGTGGAGCAACATGGGCTATATTACTTTTTCACAAACAAAATAATTAACCAACTTTTACGAGTAGAAGTAACTGAGGGCTCACGTTTGGTTACTGTGTCTCTTAAGTCAACTCGGTTCACTTTTAGAAATTTTAATTTATTGGAATATGAACTTTTTTCAGCATAGATCCAGAAGAGCCCTCTCTCAGTCGCACTCATTTTGATTTGTTAAAAATAACTATAATAAATAATAGACTGTTACTATAGTGCTTTTTATATGGTTAAATACAGTGTTTATGACGTGGTGGGCAACTAACTTTTTTTTTTTTTTTTTACCTTTCCTTAAAAGCAGCGTTTAAATTCTACAGTAAAATCACGAATGTTAACCCACCGGTCAATATATTTGTCACAAACAGTGGGGAAAAAAAAAAAAAAAAGTCAACGTCACACGTTTTACGACAAAATCCAAGCTCAGCTGTTCAGAGTTGCTGTTATTATTCTAGTTAGCTTCTACGGTAAACAAAACTCTAACATCAACCCACAGTA
The DNA here is from genome assembly GCF_022577435.1 of Embiotoca jacksoni. NCBI lineage: Eukaryota > Metazoa > Chordata > Actinopteri > Embiotocidae > Embiotoca > Embiotoca jacksoni. The sequence goes on along the minus strand of NW_027185378.1, from coordinate 4,598,540 downwards.
AAGCTAACTTATGAAGGTACACACTTCGTCAGGAGAAGTCATACTGCGGTGAGACGGCTGAGTCGGAGTGATGGACAGCTCCTGGTGCTGAAACTCTCTCAGTCACCAAACGGGGACATTAGACTCTTTTTAACAGCTGCCATTTTAACTAGTCCCAGTAGGGAAGGCACAGGTGCATTAATGATGGCTGCATTCCACTTACGGGTAGCTCGTGCTTCTGTTAACTGTTAAGGCTTGCTGGAATGCTTAATGGGACTGAGCGATCATTTATACTTCTGTGCTTTACTGACTGTGACCGGTAAAATTGTCTGCCATGGATGGTGGTCCTGGGCTGTTTCTGACGTAGGTTACTTTCAACGAAATCGCACATCTATTTATTACACATTTCCAGACGTGTTGCTTCCAAAACAACAAGTGGAAAGAATATCTCGTCATTGTACACCATTTAGAGCAAAACAAAAGCGTGTATATAGTGTCATAGTCCAGCTCAAAAGCCATAAGAAAACTGGAGACGCAGGTTGAGGGCCAAACAAAACTACTTTATTCAAACTTAAACAAAATGAAACCCAAAATAACAGGCGGGCCGCCGCAATAGCTAGACTATGTATGAAGCACACGGGGCTTCTAATTTGAAACGGACATAGAAAGTCGCAGCATTCTGCTCACCGATGGTATAATTTACTCACTACGTCACTCAATTCAGTCGGTAAGCGACAGGCATTAACATTTTAGGGATGGCCCTGCTGTTGCAGCCAAGCCGAAAATAAAAGACTTAATATGGCAGTGTTCAGGTACCTTTGTGAGCAGGCAGAACATGTGGCCACCAAATCAAACGAAGCAACTGATGCCCAAAATTATCACCCGACACCCACATTAATTTAATCAAGCAGCAGTCGTCTGTCCCCAGGGTATACAAAAAAGAAATCAAACATTAAGATCATTCGGTGAGGCTATTTTACTGAAGGCTTAAGCCAATCAAGCCCAATGCTCGTGGTTACTGATACAAAGAAGGGCATTATGTGTAATAGGCACAGACTAAATTGATCAAAATGGGCAGCGTGATGTCTTCACTTTTTTAATGAGCTGCATCTGAGACATTTGAGAAACAAATTCCCTCATCACATTTGTTCTGTTGTTACTTACTTACTATTGTAATGCGCTCTCTTTAAAGGTTTGGCCGACCCTTTGCTCTAAAATATTGTACCTTGTCCTGTCTAATACTGCCATCAATTACACTGCTTGAGATAAAACATTTCTTGACAAACTATTCTTGGAACTCTCACAAAGCTCTTTGTTTTGTTTTTTAAGAGTAAGCCTGCAACCTTGTTAACATCTTTAAACAAATTTTATAAATTGCTGGTGCAAAGATACAATATTTATCCAGAAAACAAACATCATGTGGATTGAACTTGACAATTAATGACCTTGAAAACAATCTCTTTTTCCAAAGCTTTGAGCATAATTAACCTGCTGTTGAAGGCTGTGACAGAGTTTAAAGCTCATTAAGTGGGCCATAAATTTGGATTGTTTTGTCATCTGCTGTTTGAGAAACACTGAAGATCAACCTTTAGGCAAATTCAAAAAGAAGTCCTTCAAATACCCCGGACTATGCTATGCCTAAATATCGTCTGTTCCAGTGACAGCTGAGCAAATTTCACCTGCTGATGATGTCAGTCAAAATTTATAGAACAAATAAATAAGTGAACTTTGACTTTGTGTTGTCATCGAGCTTCTGATAGTATAAACTGGACAGGCTGATAGTCTCAAAACAAACCCTACAAAAAGTATAGAGTGATCACAGATATCAGTTGTGAAATGAAAAGAATTATGAATTCTTATTATTCTTGTTATTATGAATAAGTATATATATATATATAACTATTATGAATAATTCGTGAATAATTCGTGAATTATTTACAGGTCGATAAACTCATGATTGTGTACCATGTAGGCATAGAAATGCTTATGTACATTGAAAAAGACGATACGACTTCCTGTTTCAAATGAGAGAGTGATGGAATACAGGGAAATAGATTAAGCAAGAGTGAAAGCAATGAAGGGAAACCTAAAGCTGCAGTTGGGATGGAAGGAGCAGGGGAGAGGGTTGTTGCTGAGGTTAGAGGTGTTGATGCTGCAGAGTGGAAGCAGGCTAGCGCCAGGGAGCCGAAAGAGGGGGAGGAAGACAATCTGTGTGTTTTGGGACTTGAGAAGATAGCGTGGGAGAAGGTGAAGGCTTGTTGTTCAGTGGGACCGAGGGAGAAGAGCGGGTGGGGGGTGAGGGGGAAGGAGAAGGAGAAGAGGAAGAAGAGAAAGAATGAGCGAGATGTATAAGGGAGGAGAGGTTGTGTTGCTGGTGCACTGGGAGTAAGAGAGAGGAGGAATAACAAGCGTCAGCCTGCTTATGTACAGTACTGCGTGTTTCTTTGTGTGTGTGTGTGTGTGTGTGTGTGTGTGTGTGTGTGTGTGTGTGAGAGAGAGAGAGACTTGGGTCTTTAGAATGGGATGACAAATGTGCCAGACATGAAAGACCAGAGCACACAAACCCATAGGGAGCTGCTTTACCTGCACGCACACACATGTACACAGCGGTGACTTCAGGGGATACACACACACACACACACACACACACACACACAGAGTTTGCATTGCTATACTTATAAGGACCCCCACTGACTGCATCTAGTTCATGGTCCTGAAACCTATTGCAGTTTTAATCATCAGAAATATATGCCTAACCTCACCCTGATTCTCACCAGTATTATAAACTGATTGAATGTTGCTCATCAATAATTGTTTATTAGCAAAAATATTAAAGGGCTACCTGTAATGTGAAGTCACTCAGAGAAACAAAATTATAGAGAACTGTCATCTGATTCTGCAGGTCCTTTCAGGTTATAGGAGCTTTTTTTTTTTTTTAGCCTCTTTTAATTAAAGTTTAATTCTTCAAATAATAATTTACATTTGTTGGCTACTTGCTTGGTTCCACTATTTTTTGATTTCACAGTCAATATGTACTCTTACAAAAAATACCAACCATTACCATTATCTAACCAGATAAAAACAGATTAGATCAAATCTGTTTTCAAAGGTGGCCGCAGCGAGGTTAAGTGAACCACCTCCAGAGTACTATAAAATCCCAGAATGAAACCTGAGGTAACCTTGAACCTACCTCAAGAACAACAAATCCTGCTCTGTAGTACAGGCTTCAGGTGGCAAAAGAAAAAAAAGGACAGTTATGATGTGTGAAATACCCAATTTAATCACACATGGAGCGTGACTGTCTTCTTTTACATTTTACATGTGAAAATGGAGTATTTCAAAGGCAAAAATACATGAAATAGCAAAGGAAAGATTCACTTATTCTCGATCATTTATTCCTAGCAGTGTGAAGACGGCTTTCAAAACTGTATTTACAGCTGAGCAGCAATAGTTGGTGAACATAGTGTAACATTGAGCTGCTTATTATTTTGGAGACCAAAACAGAGCTAAAACGGGGAGTGAATATTGGACTTTCATTATTCATCAGGTGTTGAGAAACAGGACTCCATATGAATGCTCATATTAAAACAAAGCCCAAAAGTAACCCTTGAAAACTAAAACTTGGTTAAAATCAAATTATTTTGCAAAAACATCCTTCCTCTGGGGCTGAAAACTCCAAATAAAAATAGTCCCCACAAACACCAACCTACACAAGAACACAAACAGACGCACGTACTGTGGTGGAAATATACACATTCGCACACCAAATTACTGCATGCAGTTGTGATGATGCGTACTTACACAAACACACACACACACACACACACACACACACACACACACACGCTTATGTAAATCCAGAAGCATCCCACATGAGAACAAAGGCATGGCAAGAGGGCATACATAAACATTACATGGCCATGCATTATGCAAACACATGCACACATCCGAGCTCCGATAGACACTCCAACACACACATACACCCCATTTACCTCATTCATAGAGGTAAGACCACGCATCATTTCACCCCCTCACTCTCTTTCTCTCTCTCAGTCCCCAAATCCATGGCATATGACCTTCTGTGGGACAGATAAAGAATGTGCTTATCAGTCATGCAAATGAGGCTGAATTCATTTTCCACAACAGATGGCCCCATAGATAATGATGATGGAGGAGAGAAAATTAAATGTCTCTCGCTCGGTGACCATGGCAACCGCGCCTCTGCGGCGTAATATCAATAATAAGTGTGCCGCATAATAAGGTTGTCAGTCCTGTGAATCAAAACCTCCCATGATGGGATAGGCCAAGGGGAGGAGGGAGGGATGGGGTGGGGGGTGGGGGGCAAGTCTCTTGGAAAGTTTGGTTGACTCTGTAGGGCACCGTGGGGGGTCTACAGAGGTTATGCCATAGTGACGTCTTAAAAAAAAAATTAACTAGTTCACTTTAACAGAGCAACTTTTCGATGTTTCAGTGTGAACAATCCTCTACCCCTTTTATAAAGTCAGTTATATTACAACTTATATTCCAGCACTTTACAGACTAAAGACTGTATTTAGAACAACTTTTGGGTTGCCAAGATGTGAACAATCAGCAATATTTTGGCTTCCCTTTTCTACGGTAGGAAGTTCAATGAATCATCCAATCTATGAAACAGGGCCACCAATCAGAGCTTGCCGACATGGCCAAGCCATAATTACCATAATTTTTGTTCAGGTAAAGGGCAGAAGGGTGTGACTGTTGAAACGTGGGATTTTACAATGAAATGGCAGCACTCCTTTTGACATGTATCAACTAAAACTAGAAGATATAGTGCTTGGGGTTCTACTTCAGCAATAAACTACTGAAATATGGATCGATCCCAACTCTCATTACTAAGCTTAATAACTACACACTCTAAGGAAAATTGAAAAATCCTAGCGATAAGGCTGCCAGATCAGCTTTTATTCTTTCATGGACATCAAATTCGGTTCAAGTATTCTACATTTCTATGCACCACTTTTGAAAACAGCTTTGTTAACTTTGTGCACCGCCTTTTAATTGAAAACCATGGCTTGACAGAGCCAATGCAACTCCCATTGAACTTTAAACGTATATGTTCAATCTAATGCGCTGCCATTATCTCTGTGGAAAAAAGGTCGTGAGCTGCATAAGAAAAATAGTTGAATTTGTAAAATTCTGCTGATTTTGGGCCATACAGAAAAAAAAAATACATATTTGCAGACAGCACTGGAGCTCTGCTCTCTTTTGCATCATGGTTTGCCTAATTACAGAGCTGATTTATTTTTCCATTATTTAATCTCAAGCCCCAGCAACACGGGTCCTGATGAAAACAGTGATTATTGCCCAAGTATGGGCCAGGATGGGGAATTTAACGTTCAGTGTTCACAACAAGGAAAGAGAGGCTTTTTTTTTAATTTTTTTTAAAGAAGCACAGAGACACAGATGCAATGTAATTCTTGTTCACAATGAACTGACCTTGGGGGCTGTTTTCAACATCATCTTTGTCTTTATTAAACAGTTGCTAAATCACATATGGTTGAGTACTCATGCTTTCGCCTCGTTTCAGCAAACACCTGCTCAAAGCACAAATACCATACGGTAGCGCCATTGCCTTGACGACACCTATTGTGCCTTTGTTTTCTCTATACTGCTTAAACACGCATTTAATTGATGGATTGCTGTAACCTGTTCTCTCCACTTATTCTTCGATGTACATATAACATCAAAACCTAACATTACATCACGTCATGGTAAAGTAAAAGTGTTAAGTCTTGAGTATATATATATATATATTTTTTTTACTGTTGTCACACTCCACTTGGAACTATATGATAGATTTTTGGACTTTTCAGTAAATGCAAAAAAGTTTCCAATTCTTTGTTGGATTAAGTAGAAATCTGTTTATAGCACAGGGTAAAACATGAAGAACTGCTGACTGTAAAGATCATTGAAAGAGTGTCTGCACTGTTCTGATCATGAGACCAGCAGGCAGAAAAGGACATGCCTGGTACTTCCGTCACCTCAAAAATAACAACATCAGTATGACTTTTGGACATAATTTTGGGACTGCATCAAAACAAAAACATTTGAACACAATTTTGACTTCTTACAACCATAGGAAGTTTATATCATAAAGTTTAAAAATATATTTGGAACCCTCCCATGTCTGACCCATCTTGTAGACAACTGACATTGCCACTCTTAGAACTAATTGTTTTCAGGTGATTATTGATTTAGATGTAAATGATACATTATCACATTGTGGCATGCATCTTCCTACCAGTGGTGGCTTCTCCCAGCATGAACGACAACAGTCAGCTGAAGTCTGGTTTCTGAAGGTGTTTATTCCACCACAAACACACGTACACAATTTCTATGTCCTTTGTCTGTCTCACAGCCACCCTGCGACTCCGTGTCCTCTCCACACATCTGGTCACCTGCTTGTGTTTTTATGTGGGTTAGGGAGGGACAATCGGGGATGTGATTCAGCTGGGGCTAATTAAGCCCCTTCTAGGCACCGTTCCCTGAACCACTCCCCAATCAGTCCCTCCTGCAGCTGAGCTAAACCACACCCCACCACCACCACCACCACACACATGTTACAGAGAAATAAAACTATTCATTGAGAGTCCTCTTTGTTGCTACCTGATTAACATTGTGTCCAATAGTCAATGTCATTTAGCTCCATTTTGGTCTCGAACAGCTCCTAGAACTTGGATCTTTATTTGCTGAATGCAATGTTTACCAGGTAGTTTACTAACTTTGTAGTTAGTTAACTGCAGAAATGTAGCTAATAACAGCTGTGAATAAAACTGTGGCTATGGGGGAGGTGAGGGTGACTAGACAATGAGCTGAAACGTGTTATGAATCTCCATACAGTCGAATGGAGCTGCAGATTCAGGTAATACTTACTATGATAGGTAAATCACAACGAGCAACGCCTTTGTTTTCAAAACCTATAGCTGCTTTTGAAAAGGCATTGTAAAAATGTTTAGCCTTGACTGTGATGTCACAGCAAGACAAATAAAGCGATACTTTCAGATGCATATCCTTCTGCCCTTGGGATTTACTTGCTCTTGCCACCCCCCTTTGGTTTCATCTACTGTTTGTCTTAGTTCAGGAGACCTTAACAATAATAGAAACATCAAAAGAGAGCTGTATTTGCACCATAGAAAGAATCAGGTTTTGTAATTTGCCTTCCAGTTGTGGCATTTTTTTCTGCCTGTAGGCAGGAGTAGTTGTGGTAATCACACAAGAAACTTTTCAGCTAATGATTCACTGTGGTTGCTGCCATTACACACCCACCTCCAACTTCAATAGATACTAAGAGCTGCAGGCTTCTTTCTTGTCTTTCTCCAAATATAAACCCATGGATGGAGGGAAAATACTGGATGACTCATCAGATGATTTTCCATTGCTCAAGGCTGCAGGTCTTGTGCTCCTTCGGCTGGTTATGCATCTTCAGATACAAGCAAGAGTCAATAAGTTTCGCTAGAATATTAAAAATGCTTTAATTGGAAGGGAAATTGAAAGCAATGACAAAGTTTCTGTAATAATCCCTCATTATGAGAAAACAGTACGCAAACATCTAGAATAAATCAAAGATGAACCAAGAAGTCAGTCAGTAAACTGTGATGGATGTTTACAACACACATTTTGGTTAAAGATTTACAATTCCCTTGTTTTCTTTTTCACATAAACTTAACTAAACTGTCAATTTGCCAGACTTTCTTGCTATTACAGCAATAATGCTGGGTGCCCAGACCTTTGCAAGACTTTGACGGGCACAACGGTATCCAAACTAAAAGAGATGAAGTTGGAATAAGCCTGACTATCTCTGAAACCTGCATTCATATTTTTTTAGCTACTTGAGGCAGCAGAAACACTGGCATTTTATCGACTTGTTGCTATTTCTACAGCAACAATGTATCGTTAGACGACATGTGTGTCACAGTAAAGCGTGTAATACACACGCCCGGCAGTGTGACAAGTATAAATATTGATGATCTGTTATCAGTTTGAAAGGAGTCCATTCATATTCATAAAAAGGTTGAAATACTGAGTGATTTATTCATTGTTTATTTCATCCATTTTTGTTCAAAGTTAATTCATCTTTGCTTTATCAATCATCTGCTGAGTAGCCTGATCAGCTATCCTGAGATCGATTGCTTTTGTCTTCGCCTGCATACCCGGGGAATTCGCCGTGTTTTCCTCATTCCAGTAAATGCATTAACAATGTGTTTTTGTTTATTTTTAGGGCCCGAGCACCGAAGCTGCGAAAGCCCTATTGATATTCGTAAAATGATTATTCTCGTTCCTTATTTTTCTCCGCAAAGAACTGCATTTTTGGAGGCTTTATCATATTCAAAAAGTCATGAAAGTTTTTACACACATCTCTCCCAGCGAAAAATGTTGCATTCTAGTGGGGTCGCGAGTGGGCGTGGCCAAATGGCTCGCTAGCGCCCCCTAAAGAGATGCCCCGGCGGCCACATTTACCTACATGCACAAAATCCGGTGGACACGTGTATCACACCTAGACGCACAAAAAAGTTACATTGCACCGTTACGTCAACTCGACAGGAAGTCCACCATTTAAAATTTATTCGCCATTTTGGGTGATTCGCACATGTTCTACTTTAACGAACTTGTCCTAAGGATTTTGTTGGACCGACTTGGACATTTTTTCGAGGCACAGTTAACATGTTTGGAATTAAAAGTTGTTCAAAGAATTTGTTTTCGTCGATTCATGTGCCCGTGAAGTGGTGGCCATTTTGAGCGTCCCGCCATGAAACTACAAGTTGCTTTAAATCTTTTGTACATGGACCGACCTTCTCCAAACATCACAGGTATGATAACAGCCCCGCCCTGAAGACCCCTGTGGGGTAATACTCGCTCATAGTCATAGCGCCACCTGCTGACAACCCAAAATTACACTTTTCATACTTTCATAAGCTACGTCGAGCTGGTTGATCACATGAACCTAAAGTCGGGTCAGAATAGCTTAAACATGTGGTTGATAATATATTGAGAAAATTCGTTCGACTTTGTCAATGGGCGTCACCGTGACGATGCGGAAAATTTTGATGTCTCGCCGTAACACAGGAAGTTGATGTTTAAGGTCAAAGGATGCTTGAAACTCACGAAACATGTCACATACATCCGGCGTGGTGAGACGATACATCTGATGTGTGTTTTGCGAGTGGGCGTGGCCAAACGACTCGCCAGCATCCCCTAAACTGCAGCCCCGGCAACGAGTTTCACCTACATGCACCAAATTTGTTGGACATGTGTATCACACAGAGATGTACCGAAAAGTCTCTTGGCATCATGAATTTGTTTCCGTCGATCGGTGCAACCCCGTTGTGGCGGCTATTTTGAGCGTCTCGCCATGAACCTGCAACTGACTGTAACTTTTATGTACATATTCCGATCTTCCTCAAACATTACATCTTTGACAGCAGTCAACGCCCTGAAGACACCTGATAGTAATATTCCGTCATAGCGCCCCCTGCTGGAGACAGGAAACGAGACAAAAATAGCAACTTTAAGCGGGGATATGTGGTCCCTTGCGCGCTGCACGTTGGGGAGCCGGCTTTGGGGAGCCCTATATCACTGCTTGCAGTTTTAATTTTGTCGTGTGTCTTTTTCTCTAACCCCAATCACGTGAGTTTGCATGTGGTTTTGTTTTCTTTTAAAGCACACGGTTGGAACTGCGCACTACTTTTCGTTTTATAAAAGCAAATGGTGCGATCGCTATTGTTGTTGCTGGGACGAAAAACATTTGTGCTAATTGTGTAATGGTTGCACTAATTCAGGAAATGCTCCTATGGGTTGTATCAGAGGATAGAGACAAAATTATATGATCATTGAGGAAGATTTGCATCTAAAGCTTGCCTACACTGCCTGCAAATGGCCAAAATAGTAAGTTAATGCAAAAAGTTTAAGGAAAGAGACATTTATTTTCACATTCAGTACAAAGTTTAGGGAAGTTTCCCTTTAATTTGCAAACGTGTTTGTGTCCACCATACGAATGTAAGTCCTGCATACACTTTTGTTGTAGCTCTCTTTTAATCTCCATCACTGCTACGTACTTCACCACCTTGTCAGCTTTGTTTGTCTGCTGTTTGGTGTGTAGAAAGTAGTGTTTAGTTGGTCTTTAGAGTTTACAGAAAAAAATTTAAGCAGTTGCTCTCTGCAGCTGAAAACTACACCATATAATTTGTAAAAGTGAACCATTACAGCCATTAACAGCCTTTGTCTGTCTGCTATTTGGTGCTGGGCAGGTAGTGCACAATTGGTTTTTATAAGTTTATGGGAAACAGCTGCCGGCAGTGACTGGATTCGACCAGAGCGGTGAGGTGAACCTAAACGAAATACATGTTGCCCCATAAAACCAAAATGAGTTGAAAAGATGCTGAGATGTTTTATTGAGGATATCAGAACTGGGGAGTCAGATGATAACTTTTAAGATACAAGATACATGTAGTCATAGGACCCATTGTTGATTTAAAAATATCAAAATAGCATTCATCAGTAGTTGCTGATTACTATTTTGTGAAGAAATTTACCCATGGTAAATTTTCAATGTTTTCATGACAAACCATTAATTTCTTGGAATTGATGTTGTTTACCTGTCTTCCACTTTTAGATCTCCTTTAGATTGATTAGAAAACGTGTTTCAGCTTCAAATCTAAAGTTCCCTAGACGTCATGTAGTCCTTCAATTAACTGGTCATGCGCTGTGTATTTTCTGCATGTTCTACTGCATTATCTAACCCTTTTCTATCTTTGTCTTGCTTGTCATCTGCTGTCTCTCCATCTCTCTCTCATCCTCTCTCCTTTAGCCTCCTCATGCACTCTCGCCCCCTCTTTTCCTCTGTGTCTACCAGCCAGACGCTCTCAATATAGCTCTGCTCATAAACACAGAGACAAAGAGAGGAAGAGGCAGGGAGAGAGAGAGAAAGGCTCCTGTGACAGTAATAAAAATGAGTGAGGGCCAGGGGAGAGATGGAGATTGGGGTGAATGAGTGGGAGGAGAGAGGGAGGGAGGAGAGGACATGCTCATGTAGAGCAGCCTAAGGTGTGTGTGTGTGTGTGTGTGTGTGTGTGTGTGTGTGTGTGTGTGTGTGCGCGTGTGTGTATATTTATATATGTATGTATATGTACATATATGTATAAGTATGTATATATGTGTGTATATATATATATATATATATATATATATATTTGTGTGTTGGTATGTGTGATAGAGAGCAAGAGGGGAGATGGAGATGAATCAAGCAAAGGCAGAAATATAATTCAATGAGCAAGACAGTGGGAGAGACAACAGACAGGTGAGCGAGAAAAAAAAGTAAGAAATGACACAAGACAGCAGGAGTGAATGAGAGCGAAAGAGACGGCAAAAAGTGGTGGTGGTTAGTGTGAAGTGGTAAAAGGAGGAAGGAGGAGATGGTTGGGGTAAGAAAGGCTGAGAAAGAAGGATTGAGAGAAAGGAGAGCAAGACACGAGAAGATATCAGGGTTTTCAGGTAGCTTTGAAGGCCATGCTGTCCTAGTTTAACCACTCGTGTAAATAATGAATCTTGTGGCTGGAGGGACCACACACACACACACACACACACACACACACACACACACACACACACACACACACACACACACACACACACACACACACACACACACACACACACACACACACACACTTTGTCTTGTACTTACCTCTAAAACATAATGTGATTTGTCTGACAGGCTTCAGCAGACCACAATGTTGAACATCAAGTCGGTCTGCTCGACACAAAACACACAAAAATATAAAATGGACACGTCAAGCAGTAATTCATCTAAGATTCATAAATCTTGATCAATACTGATCAAGAAGCCTCGATCGAAGACTGTAAGGAAGGACGTAAACTCAGGGTCTGAAAAGTGAAGCCTATGTGGAAGTGTCTTAAAATGCAATACCACTGAGGACAATAAGGGCCAGCTCAAAAAAAAAAAATCTCTGGTTTCAATAGATGTTTATCAAAAAGCATCACCTTTTCTCATGATATACAAAGTCAGTAATTTTTTTCCTTTAGTCTTCATGGTGTTATGGGGTCTTTGCCACCAGTGCTCTCATGGTTCTTCTAAAAATAATTACATTATTAATCAGATATTGGCCTAAAAGGGAGGTATATTTGGAGACATAACTGGAGTTGATTGACATGCCTGAGGTGTAGTCAGTTTACCAATATAGGTGGGCGGGCATTGTGTCCTCAGGTTCTCACTCAGACAACCCCCCACCCCCCCCCCCACCCCGATCTCTACCAACTCCAAATAGTAACATCCTGGGTGTTCAGCTGCTGCATGTCTTATGCTGCTGCTATTGTGACAATATGTTCACTCGCCAGCTGCTAACCTTATGTATCCTTTGTGCGTTTGATAAGTAATGTATCGTGATTTAATCAAAGCTAAAAAAAAATAGCTGCCTGGTTAATGAGAGCAGCGAACTTGAACTAAAACTTTAAAGATGCATTCGGTAAAACCAAATAAATGACTTGAATGATTCTAAATCGCTCTGAAAAACACAAGGGAGCTTTATAGAGACTGGTGAAAATGATCTGTGTATTCATTACTATGGGTTACTTCCATGTAGCAATTGGATCAATTTTATTTAGATAAAACCTTCCTAAGTGCAACTTTAAAATGCAAAGTATTGGGTTTTTTGGAGGCTCACTGAGGTTTAAATCCCATTTTGACTATTAAAATTACTTTTCTCTGATCTTTGTCTGCTACACCTATTTGAAAAGAGAAAAACAAACTGTTATTACGTTCAGTAACAGAATTGAATTCTCGTGTTTGTCACGCTTTAGTTGCATACCAATACTCCCATCAGAGGAAATAAAACCATACCTACATGTTACGTTACTTTTTGGACTATGTCTGTGACAAATATAAATAAATGCCCTTAAAACAAAAGAGGAAAGAAATGACCCATGTTACTGTGTCTAACACAGTTGCACTCTGTTTCAAAGTGCACAGAAAGTCTGATGTCTGTATGTGTCATGTGTGTATGTATCTTTATTGAGCCAATCACCCCCAACTTTCCATTAACCTTGAGCACACAAGCATGTAAGACAGGAAGGTGTGAATGGCTGCGAGAGTGAGACAGAAAGATGGAGAGAGGAAGAGAGGGAACTCAACATTCTAATTACCGGCTACATGCTGGCTGGCAATCATAGCCTCTCTCCTCCTCACTTGTGTTTCCTCCCTTGCTCCTCCCTACATCCTCATCTCCTGCGGACCCCCAACATCTCTTCCGCTCTTCCTCTCTCTCTGTCGCTGTGGCAGGGGGTCTTAGCAGGCCGGTGCAGGCGGGATGCAGCTCTAAGCACGGTGGCCTGCTGGGAAGCTATCGAGGTACAGTAGATGTACACTTTAGCTACGAGACATCTACTTACTCTTTTGCACAGAAAATTGCAGATTGAGACCAAAATCGAGACCGAAGGGCAGCAGAGCTTAGAATAATTACAGACATCACTGTCCCCGTCTATGTAGATAATGCCTCAGACCAAAGCATGCCTTGCAAGCTGCAGGTAAATATAGTGCTTTCTCGGCTAATGTTAATGGGTCCATATTAAGGCATCATTATGTCTCTGTTGAATGAAAGTAGGTTACATGAGTTAACCCGAGGGCTGCAGAGGGCATACAGAATACATTTTGACTTAAACCCTGTGTGTGTGTGCATGTTGATTTTCTAAAATGTTTGTATGCAATTGTTGGTTTTGTATGTGTTTGCAGATTCTTATGTACTTGCTTTTTAGCCCTGTACAGTATAAGACAATTATTTTTACACTTTTGAAACATTATCTGAAATGTGTTTAAAATAGTAAACACTCTGACCACATGTACCACACTTAAAATTATAACACATTTTTTTAATATTTTAAGATGAGCCACATCTTGATCATGTCATATTGAAAGGCACATTGTTAAAATGAGGTATGACTGCTGATGCAAAGTTTTAAAACTATCATGTGAAATTATCATGCTATGAAATAGGGTTCCTCAGGGTTTCTTCAAGGGACCATTTTTATTCCTGTATTATGTACGCTCTGCAGTCTAGCTAACTGCTCATCTCTGCTGCTGCCACCAAATAAACTTTTCTAAATTTAGAAGCAGCACTCTTAGGTGTCAAGTTTTTTTTTTTTTTCTCCAGTTTCTTTCGAATTACAACATGTTACTAATTCTTTCTCGTCTTTTCTTTTTTTATATAGCCACAAATAACTTTACTAGATATTGATTGTACAAAATATGTACATCTGACTGTGTTTGACACACAGCCAAAGAGAAATTCACCTCGATGCTTAATACGACTGGAACGTCTAGCCCAGATGTTAAAGTCATTGTTTGGCAATGCACATCGATGAAGTTAAGGGGCGGAGATTCTGAAGGAGCACTAAAGTAGGGGTGTATGTGTTTTACTGTTGAATTCAAATATCAACAGTGAATGCAACGATTGGCTGTTGCACAATGAATCAAAAGTCATTTAAGGTATATGCATTTTAACCTAAATAACATAATTTCAGTAGAAATGTTTTTTTATCCTCAGATACACATGGACATTGAGCATTTAGTCCATCAGTGCCTCAGTTCTGCCTGTCTCCGTTCAGACGGTCCGAAGGCATTTGACATTGTACAGTCTATCAGTCAATTATCAGTACAATCTTTAGAAATACATTCAACATTAAAATGCATCAGGGAATTCAACAGGACGACCTTGAGGATCAACATGAAGCACTGGGAAACAAAGACGATCACATCATTCAGGAGGTACCTAAAACCAAATCAAAGGGAATTTAACTTATTTTCTTCTCCGAATTATCAAGGATATATAAACCTCTGCATTGAAATCTGGGATCCGCTCTGGTCTACATAAATTAGGCAACACAAGGCCACTACAAGTATCGAGAATAGCACAGCGATGACTGTGCTGTATAGCTACTCTTAAGTGAGGTTACTTCTTGGATCCACTGTCTCGCCTCATACTGGAGTTATTCAACTATTCATGAGTGGAGGAGCCTCCTGTTTCCCCCTCACTGAGAGCGTGAGCTGAGACAGAAGGCTGGCAGGAGGAGGGTGGGATGCTGCTGTGCTTTCTACTGCAGAGTTTGGAGAAAGCGAAGGGCAAGTTTTTCTCTGCAGCTGCAGTTGAGGTTAGAAACATCAGGTCTCTGTGTGGTGTTGGACAGAACGATTGGCAGGGCTTCCTCCGAGGACAGATCCAGGGGATCTACAGCGCAGTGTGGGCCCTCACAGCACGCTGTGATTCACCTGAGATTGTTAATGAGTTTATCGAATGTTGCCATGTCAGCTTGTGTTGGTTGGTGTGCTATGTGGAGAGTTGGAGAAACTGTATTTCTTATGGAGTTGTAGGTCAGTATTACCTTTACTATGGTAAGAGGAAAAATGTGTGTTGGTCAGGTAAAACCTCCGGACTATCAGCCTGTTAACCCAAAATTAAAGCCCCATATGTGTTGGTGTGTTCAAGGATACTGAAATCTAAGGTTTGACTCTCAAACATTCATCTTTCAATGAAAGAAAGGATGTGAGAGGTTTTTTTTTAGTCTCTGGAGAAACTGACCTGTGGCTTGTTACCTCTATGTTTACAGCACCTGGCAGAGTTGCATTCAGGCTCCATTCCATCTTCTTTCAACAATTAACGGTATTAACTGTATACAGCCACTATGTCACCTAGTCTACCTATGTCTTTTTTCCTTGATTTTTGTGCTTCTAGAAAGTGTAATTCTTGTTAATTCTAGTTCCTCTTGTTTGTCTGTTTGTTGTGATTTAACATGAATTCTTGATTTTTTTGTTGTTGTTTGTATCTGTATTACACATGCAGTCTTTTAGCAGGGGGAGAACACATTTCTTCTGAAATGTGGAGTGACGCATTTGGTGGAATGAAAATCATTGTCGATAAACCCCAGTGGCCATATCGCAGCCAGAATGCAATGCAGTGGAATCCAGCCTTAAGAGACTTTCCACTTCTGAAATAACAATTATCACTCCGTGATGCAACCACAATGTGACACAACGCCATCAATTTCACCGTAGGGTTGTCCTTAGTAGCTGTCTTCTTCATATGTTGTGTCTTCTTTATAGCTCGATATCCTCAGGTAAGCCACTAGTTGCAGCAGGTTTCACCATGACAACAGGTTCCTAGCATGCTGTTGTCACTGATGTTAATCTCGCTGCTGCTGGTAATGCTTCTTTAAACTTTCTTTTACATGTTTTCACATGTAAAAAAACATAAACCATATGGGTATTGCAGTTTTAAAGCTGATCATTTCTGACAGTGTTGGGCTTCCCAATATACAGTAATGTAGCAAGCAACATAAGTAAGTAAATGCTCTGCATTTAGTAGCAATGTAAATAACTTGCCCAACACTTACCATGCCAAAATTCAACATGACAGATTACACTACACACAACTGCAGTCTCCACATCAGTGTCAATGCCTTATGATCTACTGATTTACTATTACTATTTTTGTATTATTAATTCTATTACTTTCACTGTCAATGTGTTAGAGCTGAGTTGAGACGTTTCAAAGTTTCAGATGGTGTGTTGCAGATAGGACGGGCCCTGGGGGACGATCTGTGTTTGTGTATGTTAAGCTGCTCGGTAGTCATGTGTGCTTATTGATATGCTGCTGCTGTAACGTCTGCAGTTGCCTTGTTGGGGTTTCTCAGGGAGAGCTCCTGACCTCCTGGGCTTCTGTTCTCCTTCCACACCTTCTTTCTTTCATTCCTTTCTTCCAACCTTTTCCTTCCTCCTTTCTTTGTCGTCTTCACCTTTTCTCTTCTGCCAGGCTCCATCTGTTCTTTCTTATCCTTCATCCATGCCTCAGTACCTGCATCTGTCTCCCACCTTCTTACTTCTCCATTTCCTTGCTTCCAAACTTCTTGCATCTCTCCTTTTGTAGTTACTTTTTTTTTTTTTTTTTTAATCTTTTTCAGCCTCCCTTTCATCCTCCCTCTCTCCATTCTGGATTTCTTTCTTCCTGTCTGTTGTTCTAATTTCTTTATTTCCTTCCTCGGTCCCTCCCTCCCTCTTGTCCTCCTTTTTGTTTCATGGTTCACACACAGTTGTTCTGACTACAAGGATTTGAGCTCCGTATAGCTGTAAACCCCATGCACGCACACACACAGACACACATATAGAAGAGCAGTTACACCTTTCCCTTCCCTTTCAGTGGAAGCCATATGATGTTCACACACACACACACAAACACACACACACACACACACACACACACACACACACACACACACACAAAGCAGTGACTCAGACTCACTTCCATGAATGTGTGTGTGTGTGTGTGTGTGTGTGTGTGTGTGTGTGTGTGTGTGTGTGTGTGTGTGTGTGTGTGTTTACATATTAATACCACAGCGTATGACCACAGCTCCAATGTGTATCCCTCCTTATGTCTTTTGTTTCATCTTTAGTGTGTCTGTATGTGGTCATACATGTGTGTTTTGTCACTGTGTGTGTGCAAGTATGTGTGTCTGTGTCTGGGACAAAGCTGGGCGAGCAGACAGACAGGAGAGCTGATTGGCCGGCGCTCCCCAGACATCTGACGAGGCATTCTGTCAGAGCATGTTCACAGGCAGCAGGTCACCTCATTTCTTTCGACACGCACACATACACACACACGCAACCACAAGACACACACACATAAGAATGGGAACACGCCAACCCACATGGACAAACGGTCAAACACAAGCACACTTATTGTCGCACAGTGAAAACATAAATCATTGTCAGAGTTAGAGTTATTCAGCAGCTGGTTGTTCCTTAGTAAATGACACAGCAAACTAAAGTTTGTTGTTATTTTTAATTCACTGCTTGTTTACCTTTATTAATGATTTCCAACAAGGCTCAGAAGCTCAAAGCTGCCTCTTTTTCTTTTCTTTTTTTTCAGTTTCTTATCCACATGCAAAAACAATCCTTTCCCTCACTTCAATCTACCCAGCTACAGCAGAATATCATATGAGCACATCTGTTTTTGAAGGCACATAACAACAAACATTTAGGAAACTAAAGCAAAAAAGGTAGATGTTGGTTTTACAACAGCAAACAACTGTTTCACCCCATTTGGAAAAACTCTCCACATGAACTCAAGTTGTTGATTTCATGCGTCGTGAGTAATATTTTTCTCAGAGCCACAATACTTCAGATTCAGCTTGAGCTGCGTAACAAAAATAACTAAACATTAAAAATAGATGTTTTAAAGGACATTTGTGGTTTATTACTTTCTGGGTAGTAAGTACTGTTTTATTTGTCTTTGTTTCTCTTTGAAGACACCTTGGTTTAAGCTGCTCGAATCCATCTTTTATAGTAACAATGGAAGAACTGGTTTCAAGTATTTTGAAATGTTAAGTGAAACTAAAAGTGACCCACAGAGAATGATCACTCAACTCTACAGTTTACCACAGTTTTACAGTGTATTATACAAATTTTCAGTGCACTTATTCTCATTTTACAGTCCAAAACATTATTATTTTGGTTAAATCAAATGGTCTCATCAACTTCTGCAGCAGGTAAATGTTTTCTGCTAAAATGCTCTGATAAACCCTCCCCACGCTACTTTCCCACTACCAGCTAGCAACTAACCTGTCCCCCTATCTGTAATCCTAGCAGGTGAAAGGGAGCATCTAACTGCTAAAGAAACAAATATTTCCCCAGCAGTAAACAAAACCAATGGATGTTTAATGTTTAATAATTTGGTGAACACGAACGCAACTGCATCTGTGTTGCAGTAGTACAATTAGGAGGACCAGATAATTAGAAGGTTTGTCACAGCCGACAGCATTTTATCAAATGTAATGGCTGCAGAATGAGCAGACCAGTCAAACTTTACGTAGAAGGAAACTTGTCCAGGGAGGTTCAGGCTCGTAATCACTGAATTAATGATACTTCAAGAAGGCCTCCACAGGATGATGTTAAACTGGTGATGGAGGAGGTAACTCATATTTTAAATGCTTCTTCTCCTGGTATTATGAGAACCGCTGCCTAGTGTAGGAAGCAGTTTAATGATATAAGACGAAGGGTCAAGCCTCAACGGTCTCAGCCTTATGACATAGGGTCGTATATGGGTGGACTGTGATGTTTGGGCAGTGCAATGTCCATGTGATTTTGAGATGAAATCAAGCTTGTGTTTCCGCCAGCTCAAACCAGATGCAAGTGCAACCACATTTTTTTTTTTTATATTGATTTAAGTGGACAAGTAGCACACATGAACATGAGATATCCAAAATCTTACAGACAGGTTTGGTGGATGTCCTACATATTTCATCCCACTACATAAATAATGAACACAAAATGTTTTGAATGTAACATTTTGATTCACTTAATCATATCGAAAAATGTGAATCAGGTAGTTGGCAGAAGCCAAACTCAACCAGGTAATATCAAAGGCAACTCGGGTTAACTACAAATAAATTGCTATTAAATAACACATAAATGGGTAACAATTCAGAAGCCTTTTCACCTACTTATCTGGTTGGGTAATCTACCCAGCCCAGCAACATAGTGTAACACTACATCATTTGTGCACAAAAGGGTTGGGGCAATTTAAGCACGGCAGCCTAGGCCAATTAATAAATAATTGGATAGTAAATTATGCACACTCGAAGCTCACGATGAAATTCATTTATCAACTCCAAAATACTGGTGATGATTCATCAATGTTGTTAATAAATGAATCGCATCAGGGGATTTGAGTGTACGTAATTTACTTATAATTAATCCTCAACATTGTTCCAGCACCTGATTACTTTATTGGATGATGCTTCTTTGCTCACTTTGAAATGTAATTAATGATGAAATAGCAAATAAAGTTTTTAGTTGAATTATCCACATTTCAAATGCATCACCTGATGTGCTGACCTCGATGCCGCCCGGAACTCACAGCTGAGACTGTTGAAGCTGCTACACCCTCCGCATGGTTGCGTGTCTCAGACACTGATCCTCTTGGTGGGTCAGTTTTCTCCTGCGTAAACTTTGCCTGGCGGTGCCAGTCTGCTCCTTCTTCAACAATTAATACATTTACAATACTGCTCTGCAGTGGTTTTAAAGGAGACAAGAGGAGCTGATTTGATCAGCCATGACTGAAGTCAGCTGTAACACGCCTTGTAATTAGTAATTCCTCCTACTTTACCGCTGCGCTGCGCCCACAGACGTGCCAGTGTTTGTGTTCGTCAAATTACCAACAAATTGGCCACACCTGCATGCGCTCCCAGCGCACAAAACTACCTGTGCTGCACCTACAATAACAAAAACAGAGCCCAAATGTTAATTTATCTCAAAAGGTATGTTGTATCTTAACCTAACAGTGTCAGTATCGAGGCTACTAACCGATTATTGACAGTCAGGGTATAGGAGGATAAGCACCCGCCGGTGTGTGTGTTTCGTAACTTGCCTTTACTGTCAAAGCAACTCTGCCATGATGAGGAGAAAGAGAGACACTTTTGTAATATTGCAGTTATCTAGTAATACATGTCTTTGACAAGGCGCAATTTTCTTTGTTATTATATGACTAAATGACTCGTGAAAACTTGGACGACTGAGACTTTTCTTTTTTAAATGCTTCATCGAGTATTTGGGGGCAGCCCTGGTAATTTCCTGAGTAAGATGATTTCTCACAGTGACCTGTTTGTTTGTTTACATGTAAGCTTTGCTGTTTTTTTCTCTTTTTTTCTCCCCTCACTCCAACCAGTGGAGACCCATATGCCTAGTTCTGTCAGAGGTTTTTCTTCCAGTTAAAGGGACGTATTTTCCTCCCAGTTGTTGCTCATTTGGGAATTGTAAGACTCTTTTGTATCATGTTGTAAAGCTCTGCTGCAAGGACTTTACTATGTTAGGGACCTGAAATGACTTGTGTTGTGATTTGGCGCTATATAAATAAAATTTAATTAAATGCTATACTTATAGAGTTAACCAATGTTTTCTTTCTGTGCGAGAAAATGTAATGCACAAGATGCAGCAACAGGTTTATTTGACCAGTCAGCTTGATTCCAGAAACTTCAAGCCTACCAGAAAGCCATGCCTCCAAACTGGGAACTTTTTGGGACACAGGAACTGCAGCCGGGAAGTTAGGTTCTGCTTCCTTTAATCAAAAAGCTGGTTAAGCTCCTGACTTCCTCAAAGACTCCTATGTTCCTGAACATTTATTATACTAAGAAAACAATGTAGTAAAATGGTGTTATGGATTGGAGAAACTGGGAGGAAAAAAAAAACAGTTACAACCATCTTTGCACCAGTTTTTAACTAACATGGATGAGGGGAGTTTTGTTTGACCTCTGTTTCTGTTTATTACATCTCAAAATCCCAGGGTAAAATGCTTCATTGAATTTTCTTGTTGAACAAAGTGAGTTTGAGGCTCAATAGACAACAGAATAAATGTTCTCACATTTCTCCTCAGAAAAAGTATTTCATGTCCATGAAAGTTGCGGGTGGGCCTCCAAATTCCAATATGCAAGGTGGGAGATGTGGTGGGTATGACTGTATGTATTAAAAAGTCAAATGTGCTTGTGTGGGAAGGCACCTCCGGCAATACAATTTATTTGGAAAACTCAAGTTTTGTGAGTTGTGTATGTCTGCATAAATGTGGGTGGTAACAGAATTCTCTACTTTTTTTTTTTTTTATAGTGTTTGTTTAAGTTAATTTCTGACTTTCAGGTTTCAGAAAAGAAATTTGAAACTCTATCTGTGCATGTGTGGGCAGTTTCAGCAAAAAGTTAAGTTAGGCAGACTAATTGCCTTGCGCATGCTTGTTTTTATTTATCCATGTATCTCACACTGTCAAGTCTGTCAACTGTCTTCCTCCTTTTAACCCTCAAACATTCAGGCTGCCCCACACAGTCTGTCAACCAATCATCATATATCCAAAGTTTCCCCTTGCAGTTGTCACTGATGATGTGCTGCAGATTTCACCCTCCTTACAGTGAGGATAGCGCTGCAGACCCTTCTCTATGTACTCTTCAGGAAGTTTTTGCTCCAGGTCAAATCCATCTAGCCCCACAGATGAAGATCAATCATCTCTGTGGTCACATTCTCTGCTTTGTTTCATAGTGCAATTACGGGGTCATATGACATTGTCTTCAGATGGAAACAGGCTGGACATAGACCTTTGGACCTCAGCAATGTTGACTTCCAAGGGAAAAATAGAGCAACGTTATCCTTAGTGCTCAAAATAATCTAAACTAATGCTATTGTGTTTACTGATATAATCAATAACCTTTAATTGTCAGACGATATGCCCTACTAGCGTGGCTGCTGTAATTGCATTTCAGACCACGTTTCTCAAAGTCTCTTCCACTTTTTCTGTTAAACTGCTTGTTTTTTTCTTGAAACACAGCAAACAGGCAGTATTTGTTGATATTGACAGGATGGTCGAGACAAGGATTTTTCTGTGGATTTTAATGAGAGAAGGAGGTGAGACTCAAAATCCTGTTGCATGTTATGGAAATCACCATTGGTTGTCTCTTTTCAACTACTACCATCGAATTACATATTTCGGTCTGAGTTTTAGTGTATTTTGTTTAATTAATTGTTTTATGCTTTTGTGAATCACTTTATGATACAAATCCTTTTATGACATTTTATGATGATGTAGTGTGTGACAATGTACATTGTTAAGACAGTGTGAGACAGGCTAACCCTGCTGCACAGAACATGTAGCATTATTATCATTAATTGTATAAGTTCCCTGGTTTTAAATAACAGATCTGATTAAGAGCTATAGTTCTCATTTAAATGTTGAAACGGGTACAGCAGAATTACATTGGGTTCCATGTTAAGAAATAAAGTGGTAGTTTGTAATGTGTTCTGTGCAAAAGAAATGGCAGTAAAATATTTTTTCAGAATTTGGAAGGCAACTTTTTTTTTTTCATCTCGGAGACAGTTATTGTATCAAAATTAGCAACCAATATTCTTGTTTTTCAAGTTTATTGAAAAACTGAAAAAAAACCCCACATTATTCAGTTCAAGTCTGTTCTCTGGCACAGTATGAAATGGCAATCCAGATATTCAAATTGTGATTAATATAACTTTTGAAATGGGACTTTTCACCCGGTACTCAAGAAACCGAAGACTTTTGAGGTCCAGTTTAAAAAATAATGGTCACAAGGAAAGCAACAGACGCAAAAAACACTGGGTGCTGTGCTTCTCATAATGCAACTCGGTGGACAGCTCCATACCTGGTTAACACCTACTAATACATTTATTTTAGCATGTAAAATTAATCTCAGCATCTCAGTTTTGTTTTGAGCACATTCTCATAATAAGCTAATATAAAATGATACAGTTCTGTAATATGGGGCTGCTGTGGTTCACATGGTAGGGCTTGTTGCCCAATAATCATAAGGTTGGTGGTACAATCCCCAGGTCATCCTGTCCACATGCCAAAGTGTCTTTGGCACAGTAGTTCGACATGATGGAAGCGGGACACACCTGTTTATTTTTCTCAGGAATTATTTAAGTCGGTTAATTTATGGTTACAATGCGTACACTCACACACAGTCACTTGGGGCAGCTCGAGGTCCTTTTGAGCAATGCAGAGTTGTGTGAGTTGAGCAAACAGACAGCCTGCAGTATGCAGCCACCTGCTGATTGTGTTTCTGTGTCCAGGTGAGCCAAAGTGATAAAAAAAAAAGATGTACTGTGACTACCTATAGACTGCTAAAATGCAAATTGTGTGAGTGCGCAGAACATCAGTGTTAGTCGGACATTTTATATTTCATGCACATTCAAATGAACGTGAATGTTTATATGGTGTAAGTTTAGCAAACAGACAGCCTGCAGTGTGTGGCAGCGTTAAACTGATGTGCTCGGGTTTCTGTGTTTCCAGTAAAGGAATTGTTTCATAAACTAATGCACCCCTGAAAGTCCCTTGCGTGTGTTGCTCCCAATGGCAAGTGAGCACCTTGCGTGGCAGCTCTGTCACCACTGATGCGTGAGTGTGTGAATGGGAAGCACATTGTAGGGTGCTTAGAGAGAGCTATGGTGAAAAAGCATTATATAAGTGCAGACCATTTTGATATTTCCAGTGTATTCCTATGATATTATGCATACAGTGAGTTTTTTTTGCAGTGAACTGCTTCCCCCACAGGTCAGGTGGCATTTTGCATTTCTTTTGACTCGTGTGAATTATTTATGTCTCAGTTTAACAATCTAAACAACAAATGTACATGGTGAAATATGTGAAATGACAGAAGTTTATTTTAATTTTTTTTTGTTGGGAGAACCATTAATTCCCAATGTAAATGATTCCCCCGCACAAACTGTGACTCACTATCCCACTTACAGATTTATGACAGTGTGCAGCATATACATCAGCTATGTTGAAGCACATTATTTGTCTGTGTAAGTGTGGAAATTCATCATTCAATCATTTGTAGGAATAGGTTGTATTGTTTGTAAATGTGGAAAAAGACATATGCATCCATGCACCCACCCACACACACATTCTCAAGCACCAGTATCTTGGCAACGGCAGTGGTCGGGTCATTGGCAGGGGTGCCAGACGGTAGCGGTGACAGACGAGTCAGTAATACCCACATGCTTGTTGTCACACACACACACACAGTTGGCTTACTCTATACTGAAGTCAGGTGTATACTGTGTGTATATACTGTATAAATGTAGGGAGGGAGGATGAGGAGGGTTGCATGAGGATAAAAGATACATGGATGCTACAGACAACCAAATACAAGGACAGAAGGTCCAAAGGGAAAATAAAAACAAAGCAAAATAAAGTAATTATCAAACGAGTGACTTACATCTTTCTAACATCTTCAATATTATAATATCATAAACTTAAGGGATCGCCAAAGTCGTCAAGATTCCTCCTCTGGGGAGCACAAATGCCTGTACAAGGTTTAATGGCGATATCCAGTCATTGAGATATTTCAAATGTTGGACTGGTCTGCAAAAATATTAGTGACTGCCGGAAACACCAACAAACACTTACATGGACACCTATCACCCTATCTCAGAACAATACTGAGTCAATCAAAGTTAAATGATATAAAAATTACAATGAATATGAAAAAAAGGTAAATTAAATTACTGGTAAAACACTGGACATTGATTCATTCATGTTCTTTCACAGTCATCTGTTCACAAGAGACCAAATTAATCTGCCCTATTATGTCTCATGCTCACATTCAGCTGCAGTCGAACAGATAGCGTGAGGTCAGGATTATGACTCGGCCTGGTCTGCAAGTGTACGTAGCAGCCCAGTTACTGTAACCCTCTCTCAGAATGCTCTGAAGTGATATTTCACACCATTTTATTTCCTGTCCAGCTCTCTCAAACTATATCCTATCAAGCGCTCAGTGGTTTACTGGCCCCTCAGCATGTGAAACGGAGACTCCAGCAGTTCGTTTAGAGGTTTTAAGATTAGCACAATATGGCTGTGACGCAGGAAGAAACACAAAACCTGTCAGGGATTAGAGGAGATTTTGGAGAATTTTTCACTTCCCCTCCTCAAGAGAGATGGAAAAGTTTGGACGAGGAAGGAAAACTAATTGAAGTATGAGTTCTTACACTGCTAAAATTTGGGGAAATGTGTTTTATTCATTTCCATTTGAACGTGTATGACGCTCATTTGTGGAGGGGTATCCGTATGTGTGCGGGTGTGTGTCATTTGCGTGTGTTTAGGAGCCCAATGCTGCAAAAATACAGGTGTAAACATGCAAAACTTGTAATTTACAGCAGTTACCATTTTTTTCCCATCTGTTTGCAGAGAGAGCCAAACAGGGTATTAAAAAGTACACATGGACCCTCTTGGACACACACACACACACACACACACACACACAGACAGATTCAGTTAGAGGCAGCTCAACAAATTCCCCTTCCCAAATACAGACACACACACACACGCACACACTTCTTGAAGGACAGCCAAGCCACACAGAGAGGCAGCACGGTGGCAACTGGATTGGGGTTACACTGTGTGTGTGTGCGTGGTTTTTAAAGGATGCCAGCAACCAAACCAGGGCAAAGCTATTTATACTTGGCTGATGGTGATGATGGAGTCTTATCTAGCACCGATGGCCTCAAGCCCCCCTCACACATACCCTGTTACCCCATGCACACTTCACTGCTGCCACACTTTAACAGCCCGAGTTCACCGACCATGTGAGAGTTTCACATTTATTGTTATTATTTTCTACATCAGCAGGTTTGGGTCATTTCCAAGCATCAAAATGGAAAAGATGTGAACGTCTGGCGAGGGACACTCAAGGCGGATTGTCGCAGTTAACTGTTTGCTAATTAAGCAAGCTGCACAGTTTGATAGCTCTGGTGCAGAGAAGGCTGCAGCTCATGGCACGTGGGGGTGATGTGTTACACTGATTATTACTTACTTAATTAGTGTTCATTGCTTTCTTTCACTTTGTTCTATAACACCTCTGGATTTCACCAACACAGTGAGAGCATCAGTGATGATTCTAAAGCTCTAATTTTAGATGGTGACACGTTGGTAAAAAACATACATGCGGATGAGAGACAAATGAAAGTAAAGGGCATACAGAGTCTTAGTGAGGTGATTTTCATTAGCCTCCACAATAGATTCACGGCTTCTTGGAAAACATTCCATGTCTACAAAAAAGGTGTGCTGGAGGGATAAACAGCATTTTTACAAAAAGGTATTTCCTAATTTGTTGTACCGGTGATGGTGGTGGAGAGTGCTGTAATATCAGCTGTGATTCCATTGAGTATATATAGTACCTGTCTTCAAATTTGGCTCGCACCAGGAGGATTATAAAGTATCCACTGGGTGGCAGATGAGGGGCAACTTATCATCTCCAGCATAAAACTGCAACATATTTGATGAGAACTTAAAATTTTGCACAACAAACACCTACTACATCAGTCCGCATTTCCACCAATTTCTAGTGGAAACGTTGCATCATGATATCACAACATCAGTTCGTGAAATGAAATGTTTTAAGATTGTATTGATCATCTGCACGCTTTTGGCATCTCATTTAAAATATTTACATACAAAATATTGCATCCAACGAAGTTACACGAGGCAATTCTAGATATTGCTCAGACAAAGACAAGTAAGACATGTCAAAGGTTTTCTTCACAGTTTGTGCTTCAGGTCCAAACTTTTCAAGTTCTGAACCTTTTTTCTGATTGGAAATACAAACTATATGCAAACTATAACATACCCGGTTCTGCGTTGGTAAAAAAAAAAAAAAAAAGCCCCTTGTGTTAACTCAATGACAACACAAAGGGTTCTTGCAAAAAAGACAGGGTTGGGCAAAATAAAAATTAACATCATCAAGACAAGCACTACATTGCCTGATAAAATATGTGCTCACTTCGATAAATTGTGCAGTTATACTGTTTACCTGGCAACAGTCATTATGAAAAATATAATGGATGTTGCCATGATAACACTGCTGTAAAATGTTTTGTCAGAAAGAAGTGTTCTGTCATGTGACAGACTTTCAAAAATGCCAGTGCTGTACCTAAATGGACATCCCTCTCTCTTGGAGGCTCTAATGGCCAAGCTCAGCAGTGTGTGTGTGTGTGTGTGTGTGTGTGTATGTGTGTGTGTGTGTGTGTGTGGAGGGAGATGAGGGGGAGGGCATCTTCTTCTACTATGTAAAGCATTATTCAGATTTTTCCTTTGTCACTTGATATTAAGTCCTACTTTAATAATTAATACATTAAAACTATGTTGGTATGGAAAATGGTGACGGGTTTGAGTCTGATGTCTACAGGCTCCGGGGCTGCACCACTCACCTTCAGCGTCACTGTCCCAATTGGATGGTAGTGGTGAGCACAGGGGGGAATAGATAAATGGCCTCTATCTTTCTCCTCTCCTCCCTCTGCTCGCTTTCTCTCGTTCCACCCATTTTGAGAAGGTCAGAGAGTCAGAGGGAGGGAGGGAGCACTCCTCTCCTCTCTCACTTTGTCCTAAATAAGGTGTCCTGTTTAGTGCACCAAATAGAGAGCACTACAGCAGAGCCCTGAATGCAACCTTTCCCAGCCAAACAACACATTTCTCATCTATTGAGTGTGCTTCAAAGCATGATTACAGTTCTTAAACCAGGGTCTTATTGTTCCAGTTGTTTCAGATATGACAATTGAAGATGTCCAAAATGTCATCACTTACTTCACAGTAGAGCTTTCATAACTTCAGATCACCAGCAGGGCTGTGGGTGAAGACGCTGCGAGAGGGACAATACAGTCAGCAATCCAAGAAATGATGAAACATGTTCTCTCAAGAAAAAAAACAAAACACTTCCACAGAAGATGGACATTCTTAGAATAATTGAATAACTATAAAAAACAATATTTCAGTTGTGGGTGATAACTAAACAACTAAATTAGCTCAATTGCTCTGTTTTCCCATTTTGGGTTTGGTTGCCATTATCCCTGTCAAGGCTCATACATTTTGTCATTTAACTTATTTTTACCCACCAGCCTTTGCCATATTTACAAATTCATTGTCTTTTGTCATTCCCAACTTCTATGCAATAACCCCACCCTTTCCAACTTCTCCATTCACCTGATCCTCCACAACCACTTATACACCATGTTTCCATTACCTTATTAACTTCCTTGGTATACTGTCCCTGCATTCCAATATTCACACTACCCTACTATTTAGTGTGCATGAAAAATATTTAATATGTCCCAATACGTTAAACGTCGTACTCCAAAAGTAGCAGAATGCCCTACTACACCCGGTCGTATTTTGCAGGATGCAGGCCAACATGCTACTCTGGTTGTTTTGACCCACAATCCTCTGCGCGGCGGAGGCTATGTCACATCGATTGAGCTCCCAAGACAGTTGGTGGCGCTAATGATCCACCCGCAAAAAGGAATAATGAGAGGAAGAAGAAGAAGCGGCAATAAAAGGAAGCATACTCTTTCCAAATTTCATCCGTGCTACGGATTGCGACGGATATGACCAAGAGGGTCAAAGTTCAAGGCAAATTTTCATGATGAAATAGTATGTCCCAACTGTATACATACTACATGCAACAGTACATACTTTTGAAGGATATACTGTAAAACTGCAGTACATACTAAAAGAGAAAAGAAATAGTATGCGATTCAGAAGGCAGGGTGTATACTGTATACCAGTTCACTTCTTCTCATTCTCTGCCAGATTGTCTATTAGCTGCTGTAGCTTTTCTGTTGGTCCTGTTTATCCATCTATTCAGTTTTGGAGCTGACTGGCCTGATTTTAGCTCCATCACATTTAACAAAGGTGAACTGCTTAAATCCTTTATTGAGTTCTACGTGTTGTGCATTTGAATATCTGTTCACTGTCATGTCATGACAGTGCATTCAAGTCACTCAGGATTACGACTCAATAGGTAATTTGTCAGTATCTTTTTAAGTAACCTGTATAAATGGTTTTTGATTTTGGCATTCTTACTGGTGTGACAACATGCCCGACATATCTGCATACCTGGACAGCAAAGTAGTTTGTAGAAGTCTTTGGTTAAGTTCAGATTGTCAGATTGAGTGGAACAGACAATTTCCAGTACCAACTGCTCAAATTTGAGCAGCAGGATCCCATATCAATACAGTTATCTTTTTAATCAGTGAAGCAACAACAGCAAACTGCTGTTGGTTATTAGAGGATCTACTCTGTACCTACTGTTCTTGATTTAGTGGTAACTGTGCTGCATTAACAACTTTGAATTATCTGCCATCCTGTTGGCAGCGCCAAGGTGACTTGTAGCAACTGTTGTCAGATGGTCCTTGGATTTTCTTCAGCAAAGCGTGAAAGTGAAACAACCCACTGGATTCTCCAAGTCCCTTAGTTCTAAATATATAACATTATCATTGCACTCCCACCACGAAATTAAGCACCACTTAGGAATAGAGGATGAGAGCAAACTGTTGTGGAATATTTTGTGGAAGCTATATGCTGTGTGTAGAAAAATAGCTGAATATACTTATACCTACAGGCTGCCTAGCTGAAATTGTATGTTACACCTTACTTCAAATGCATCATCAACCTTGTGTATCTCTGACTGTACTTTCTAATAAAATAAAGACTGCAAAGGTTTTTCCATTATTCAAAAAAGAAAATAAATGATACCAGTCTTAACAAACCAGTGTCAATCTTATAAATAATATCTTAGATCATAGAAAAGATAGTGTCTCAGCAAATTGATTGTCATATCTCCTTCTCTATGAATTTCAATCCGGATTTAGGAAATCTCACTCCACTGAATCAAGTTTGCTCTATCTGACTGATTACATTACAAAAGAAATTGATGGGGGGGAACTCTGTGGAATGGTGATGTTAGGCATTCAAAAGAAATTTGACGCTGTTAATCACTACACTACTGATGAAGCTGAAAGCTTTGGGGTTCAGTGAGTCAGTCGTCAAATTGATAGGCTCTTATCTAAAAGCCAGAGTACAAATGATGGACTTTAATGAATTACTATCCAGTCCCACAAAAAGTTCCCCCGGTATGTGTCCTCGGGCCTCTTTTATTCCTGCTGTATGTAAGTAATTTAAAAGCAACATGTTCATGTGCTTTTCTTCATCTATGCAAATGATTCAGCCTCACTTATGTCACAAAGATAAAATTGTGAGTATCATCGCCGACCATCTGTGATGGACTGGCGATCTGTCGAGGGTGTACCCTGCCTTCGCCCTAAGTGAGCTGGGATAGGCTCCAGCCCCCCGTGACCCTGTTCAGGATAAAGCGGGTATAGATAATGGATGGATGGATGGATTGCCGACCATGTGCATCATTTGGCTCCAATTTCGCATCATATTTTCAACATGTCAATGCACCATGTAACAAAGCAAAAGCAGTTGGTTTCATGAACATGAGAACAAGTTCAGCATACTTAAGCACAGGCCATCAGTTGGTAGGTGGCCAAGTAAGAATAAGCTCCATGTTGCCATGTCTCAATGTTGGCAAACCAGAGTATATCTTATTGGGTCCTACTAGGGATGAGTGAGTACAGCATTAGCTGTATCTGTATCTGTTAAACCAACTAAATGATCTCTATCCGTATCTGTACTTGGATGGGGCGGGGCTTAATCCGGATGTGGGCGGCAGCTGCAATGGAAGAGGTGTGGAGTATGGGAAGTTATTAATTTAGGCCTTTATTTAAGCCTGATATGGGTTGATCAGCAATTATTTGTTAAAAAACTACCACAGCCACATAACTGAGTTTCAGAGCAATGTTTATGATCACAAGAGTAAGAGAACTATATGTTATATTTGTTTTTAATTTTCTATAAAATGTGCTCTATTTATTGTTATTATTGAGCTATAGTGAGAAAAAATGGGGGGTGTAGATTGTTAGCCCGATTTTATTGTTTTATTAAATAAACTGTCGGTGGGAAGCTGGGTGATTTCTGCATATGTACATGGAGCCCATACCCTGTATTTATGTTTTTCTTATGGTCCAAAAATCAATCCATCAATAAGAAAATGTTCTTTTCGAAGGTAAACCACACGTTAATTGACTTCATTTCCAAGTCCAACAGAGGCCACAGGTGGTACTAATGAATGCTTGGTGCTCATTTGTCCTTATTCTGGCTAACATGTCATATTCAGTATATTAGGGATTCGCTGACTAGTCAGCTGGTGAAAGAGAAACTGCTACATGAAAGAAGCATTTCTAAAAAAAAAAACATTAGAAACTTGTCAAAAAGAACGTTGCTGATATGAAAGCTCCTTATCCTTCTGCACTCTGTTTCTACATGTCTTCTCATCAGGTCCTTTGTTTGCAGGTCAGCTCCGTCTCTGCTTCTCAGCCTACTCTGCGTTCCAAGTGAGTTTCCATGGGGTTTGTTTATATCCTCATTTGTTTGCTTGTTTGTTTGTGTATTCGCTGTGCTCTGCAGCTGAACTAACAAGGCGCCATTTTGCCCAGGCTGCTGGTATGGTCCAATTAAAGCGTGTGATCAGCCAGAACGCTTTAATGATGGTTGTGGTGCTGGAGTTGACCGGCTTACACAGAGAGATAGAGCGGGAGAGAAGGATGGCGTGCTGTGAGGTGGTGTCTGCAGCATACCGGTGTTGTGGCTCAGTGGCTACACTGCAGACAGCAGACAGGGTAAAATTAGTCTTCCTCTCTTTTTGTCAGGAGGAAGGGGAAAGGCCAGCCAGCTGAAGGAGCTGCCCGAAATCTATTGCCACAGACTGAAGCTAAAATGTCGGTTTCTGGATTTCCTCCTTTTACAATTGCTTTTAGGGTAAGTACATTCACTGTGCAAAGGTTCCTCATTTAACATTTATTTATCCATCTATCAATAATGTCAAGAGATAGCTGAAGAAAACAAGTCAACCGTGCAGCGCTGCTTCATGTGGTATGATGTCATTTGATTCCCACTATTTGTGCAGCACACTTAGACTAGCCCCCACCCCTTCTGTTTTTTAATTGTTTTTAAAAAAAAAAAAAAAAAAAAAAGGTTGTTACCTGAGCATATTATGGAGTTCAACCTCAAGACTCTCCACTGAGTCATCGCTTCAATGTGCAATTATCATCAGATTCCTCACTGCATCCCTACAACTGCTCCAACTCCACGGCATACAAGTAAGCTTTCACATCGTGCTAACCCAGTGCTATATCTAAAGCTATCTCTTCCTACTCCAAATTTACCCAATTTGAGATTAGATTTATTTCCAATTACTACCTTAATTACTGGCTGCGCTCAGGTAGCAGTTCTTACACATTTAATTATTCTACACAATAAACACAATAATATTGTGCTTTCCATTTAGTCATTAGCTATCAGTCTCCGTATCCATCTATTACTGTGTGGTCACTGTTGTGTTGTTTCTGTGACTATTTTAGTGTATAGGCTATATTTGTTGTTCTCGTTAGTAGTTGTATTGAAGCAAAGTTGGTAGAAATAAATCAATGGGAATATTCCTTTGAACTACCTTGTTCTTTTGTTCTTGGTTCCTAAATGATACAGACCTCTGCTATCGAGCTTCCTACCTTTCCATAGAAATTGAAGTCTGAAACTCTCCTTGACAGACAATCAAGGAGTATTTTTATGAAGTTGTAAAACCGTACCAGGGCTCTATGCTAACTTTTACGCTAACAAAGGAGTAGGCCTACATGTGCAAAAGATTAAATTAAGACCCACACTTGGAAATCTAGGAGCACAATAAAAAATAATTTGAATTAACAATATATAACATACATGTTTATACTGTGTGTGTCTGTGAGTGTACCACGCGCTCTTTCCCCTTGTGTGCAATTATGATATGAAAACCAATGAAGGACTATGGAAGTGGAAGGCTGCAGTATCTACTAAATCTTAAGCATTGGGTCTGAAAATACTAACTAAGCTTTTTACAACACTGAAAAAGTTTTTAGCTCCCTGAAAACAGTTTTTTAAAACGCTGAAATGCTGAAACAGATTTTAAATATATTTCAAAACCTATTTCATTTTTTTGTTCACGTTTCTTAAAGACTGAAGCATTGAAACAACTTTTTGAAACCCTGTAACCATTTTGAAAAATATTGACACTGCATATTAACAACATTAAATATTGATACCGCATATTAACAGTAACAGACTGTATAGAAAAGTGGACATAGCTTCCAGGCCTGAAAAGGGAGGTCAGTAAAGTATGGTTGGCCCCACTGTTGCAATGCAGCAAGATGAATTCCACCCACATAATTAATGTGGTTTTAAAGATGAAGTCAGCAATTCTACAGAAACAATCTTGATATTTGAACTTAACATTGAAACAAATGCACCCTTCCTTTCAGTGCTCCTTCAGAAGCTGCGCCCACCAAAGGTCATGGATGCACATTGACAAGTCAACGACACTAACAACTGGGCAAGCTTGACAATCCGGCCTTTCAAAGTGTGGAAGAGAATGTCTCCTTCTCAAAGCTGAAGCAAAACAAACATTATAAAAGGAATTAAATGAACTGCATACAAGCACACAAACACAGTATCCAAATCAAAAATGTTGTTTTGTACAAAACTACAGAGTTCAAAGAAAAGTTTGCAGCTAAACTAAGAAGGACGATAACATTATCTTGCATAGCGCTTGAGATTATGCATCAATCCAAACATCCCACTGTGGCTAGCAACCTATTTTTTACATCTCCGTGGCTGTTCACAAACACATGATGATGTATAGCAAACATTTACGCAAGTAATGCAACATTAGCTATACGTTGGGGGTTAGCAAACAGCTGCTACGAGTGCTACTGAGAAGGCTGCATGCAGAGAGGATCAGACGGTTTCCCAGAGCCAGCAAACCAACCAGCCACCAATCTGATTTGACCAATAAAAAAACTTTAAAAACTTCTTTTGTTGGCAAAATATTGCAAACAATAAATAAAAGTGCCATTGTTATTTATTTTTATTATATTATGAAGTTAGAAATTAATCTATCACTGAAGTGCACCAGCATAACACGTATATGAGGCACAATTTTTTTTTTTTTTTTTTAATGGCCAGGTGGTGTTGCGGTGCATTGCAACAAAAGCTGATCCACATTTTGTTCATTTCCAACAACACTGCTTGTTTTTCTTTGCCAGAATCCTGATTTGGCACCTTGACTGCATCAATGCAATGGTTTCCCACGCTGATATCTTGTCTTAGCATGCAGACTGCTACATTGTTTATGCCAACGTTTGCAAAGAACACATAGGAAACATCAGTATGAGAATGTTTTTATTTTTTATTTTAGAGAACATGTAACTTGACAGAAAAAAAAATCTCAAAAGGTTTCTTTCTATAAAAATCAATGAACCTCAGCAATTTTGACAAATCCTTCTGTGCAAAAAAACAACAACAACCATTCAATTGTATATGTGAAGATAATATGAGGCTTCAGCAGTCGTAAAGTTATAGAATTCCCTGTTTGTGTTCTCCAAGAAAAGTGAAGTAGTGGGACAGTAACATTAGGAGGAAATTTTGTAATAAAAGTTCTGCAACATTGTGCAAACATGTATTCAAATAGTATTTCAATACACGTTTGTACAGAATGAAGACATCTACACTTGCATTATGAGGAGATGTCTTAATGGCCAATATGCACAGGGGGAAATGATTACAGCAAGCAAGACCTGTCGCAAAATAGTCATGTCTGCCTGTTCTGTGACAGACTTGGAAATTTGTAAACCTATCATTTAATGTAAAATAAATGACACATTTTATGATCACATCCACCTGTTCCATTCTTGCATATAATCTCCGGTTCCAAATCAGGTTCCAAATCACTGGTCAAACATCCCATCCCTCGATCCCAGCTCGCTGTCACTCTCCATCATACACGCACCGGTAAATATGCACACATCTATGGTGACATTGGCTATTTGTGTGTTTCATTACACACAAGCAGGAATGTTCCACTGGGGTTGTGTTTATGAAATGCCCTCACGTACACATGCTTAGATACACACATGCTATCTATACCTAACTGTGCATTAGCGTTATCTGTGCACTTCTTTGTGTGTGTGTGCCTGTCTGAGTGTGCGCAATGTATGTGTGTCTAGCATCCGACCCTTGGCTCTCAGCAGATGCCAGCGTCTGTTGTGGAGCCCTCTAATGGATGCCCAGCTGGAGTCAGGCACACACAAGGGCAGCCAAGGTCAAAGCCACCGCCTCTCAGGATCCCATCATTTGGCAGTGCTATGCAGTCTGTCTGTACGTTTGTTTGTGTACACGTCTGTGTGCCTGCACATGAAGGACTGATTTGTATTTTTGTGTGTGATTGAATTTTTCCGCGCATTCATGTGGGCACGCGGCTTGAAATGAGGCAACAGCAAGTGGACATCTTGGGTCAAGCACCACACGGTCGTCCTTCTCAAATACACACCGCAGAAGACAAAAGTTTATCTCATCAGTTGTAAATAGAGCAGAAGCCACTAATTGTTTTGGCTCAAATATAATACTGCTCTCGTCACTTAATTAAAGGCCAGTTAAAAAGTTGTTAATTGCGGGGCAGTTTTCTGCCTTGAAATTCTTTCAGTTTGCTTTGGCAATTACAATGCATGGCATTGAAGAAAACAGAAGGAACAGTCATTCTAACAGTCTATCAAGACAAATGAAAGCAGAAATACAGAGAATTTTGAAGTAACAAAAGTTCTGAAGATTATTTCATCTTTCAATCAATCATTACTCAGGTTTTGTGTTTTTTTTTTGCTGGTGCTGTTGGTTTGATGTGTGCAGTCAGCATAGTGATTGCTTTTCTCTCCAGCAACATGAGAAGAAAAAAGTTCCAGAGAATCAGAGCAAGAGAATGTATGCCAACCGTGTGTGTTCTGTTTTGATCAGCCATGCAGGCTGCAGGATTTGAAGGGCGGAGCATCAAACAGAATACTACAGATGGTCACGGTTCTTCCACAAGAAGAACCATGACAGCATATCTGTTCTAAGCATGGTGCTTAGAACAGATATGCTGCTGCTTGATTTGTGCGAGATGCAAATTTGGGTGAAAGCTATAACTGGCAAAAACAGAAAAAAAAAGAGGCATTTGCTGCAATTGCTTGCAACAAAAGATGTTGATGGGGAACTCACTCTTGTTTATGGGATGTTGTCAAATTGTTCTGGGTCAAGAATGACGAAACTGCTGCCTCCAACCCAACACAGCAAATGTCCTGAGGCCTGTAATACAAAGCTGAATTTGCAGTTATTGAGGTAATTTCAAGTTTTACTGGGTTTTCACAACTACCAAACTGCTTCGCTTCTTACCGGAATACATTGCCATGGTAACCTTTGCTGCAGACCCGATAACCTAAGTTTGCGATAACAAATCAAAGCGTAGAGAAGCACCACCTACTGACCGATCAGTGTTCTTAGAGAAATGGCAGTTCCAATGGAGCTCAGCGATCCTCTTGCGCTGACAGTGACTCAGTTCTCTGCAGAGGGCAGAGTGTTCAGACACACACAAACCACTTTGGTTTTCCCTGATGATTTTTATATCAGACATTGATTCCATTTCATTGTGTTTTTGTACACTGATATAATCCTACAACAGAGACTGATTAAAGCCCTGGAGCCGTATAGGCTGTTTGTACTTATACGATGTGACTTTAAACCCACCGACCACTTTGAATTATGTTTTAATAGAAATTTCTCAATTGCTCCCAAGTGCATTTGTCACTGCCAGGGCGGCAGTTGGAAGAATAAGACTAAAACTGTCGCATACGCCTTAAGAATACACATCACATCACAAAATGTGATTTTTCACACCTGTGAACTCATCACATCCATGGGGCATTTTAATCAATGTAATTATTAGGCTATGTGTAGTATTACACTGCGCATTACACATATTGTTTATGCGTTTACGTTCGGACGAGTGTATGCCATTTTAGTGCTCTATTGTGAAATGTTATTTGTGCAGGCTACCACATGTAACCTATAATTGTTTTCTACTACAACACCAAGACAAACACATTTTTGGTATGTGTAAATGTACTTGGCAATAAATTCAATTTTGATACATTTAAGCAACACATTATCTTAATGGCATGTAATCATAGTCAGAGGTACTCCTGCCCATATAATAATAATAATTATAATACACTGTATTTGTACAGCACCTTTCATAGAGTGTAGCTCAAAATGCTTTACAGGACAATGCAAAGGCACAAATTAAAAAATAGGATAATGCAGTTAATAAGACAAGTGAGCAATAAAAACAAGCTCGGGATAAAAACATACAATTTTATTAAAGTAAAACAGTATTGAATGAAACAGTGATAGTAAAGAAAGATCAAATTACATAAAAGCAAGTTCATAGAAGTAAGTCTTGAACTTTTTCTTTAAAAATGTTCACAGTAGTTGTTGATCTAATTTGCAGTGGGAGTGTGTTCCAAACCTTAGGTGCATAAGAACAAAAGACTGCTTCACCATGCTTTTTATAGTTGATTTTCTAGCAGTACTCAATCTAAGAGAATGGTTTGGAACGTACTCTGATAGACAATCAGAAATGTAAGGTGCTAAAACATTAAGAGCTTTAAAAACCAGCAAAATAATTTAAAAATCAATCCTAAGTGACACAGGCAGCCAGTGTATTGATGCTAAAACTGGAGTAATGTGGTGTCTTTTGTACAAGCTGCAGCCTCTCAATGTTTTTCTTTTCGGGAAAAACAGAATAAAGTGCGTTGCAATAATCCAGTTGAGAAATGACAACGGCATGAGAACTAAAGCCATGGCAATAAGTCTAAAAAGTGTATATGTTCCTGGGATTTTACAGCACTTTACAGCACTCCACAGTACTTTAATACAGAAATGTGAACCTTTTTTTTTAATTTTAATGTAGGTAGACATTAGCATTCATACTATAGTAAAAATGAAAGTTGTGGATGTAAGATGTACAGATGTTAATCGATAGCGAGCAAATTTGTTTTACGATGTGCCTGACTGTCGTTTACACTTGGTTACACAAGTTT
The DNA here is from genome assembly GCF_022577435.1 of Embiotoca jacksoni. Lineage (NCBI taxonomy): Eukaryota > Metazoa > Chordata > Actinopteri > Embiotocidae > Embiotoca > Embiotoca jacksoni. Next base: position 4,560,127 of record NW_027185378.1, on the reverse strand, counting down.
CTCAGTACTGACAACAAAACTGTGGGCTTACAAGATAAAATACAAAATGCATTTAATAACCTAATTTAAAAATTTCCAGAATTCTCAAAAAAATTCATCACTAATCGCTATGTATTTTTTTTTTTTTTTTTTAAATGATTTTCCATATCATAATAAAAACTATACTGTCTATTTCCTCATGGAAGCGGACAGCTTATAGTCACATGTCTCTCCAAGCTGCAGTGAATCATGCATGCATGGACACAGACGATTGCGAATGATGAAACTGCTATGCAAAAAGTTAGTATATCTGTAACTATTCTAAATATTCTCCTGATCAAAAGGTTCCATTTCCAATTTGATTCATGTACCATAATGATTCCAAACCATTAGTTTGGAAAATAAAAATGAAGAGGAAAAAAGCTATCATAACTGAAAGACCTTCGAAGAGATAACAATGACATATATTGTATTGCTAGCAGACGTTTTTTTAAGTCATTGTTCTCTGAGTGACAAGTTTTCTCATCAAGAGACAATTGTTGGCGTTACAAGTTGTGTTTTGGCATGTTTTTGATGTAATATTAACAGTTGCGCTGAGCTGCTAGTCAAGAGAACTGTGTAGAGTTTAACTCAGGATTACATGAAGCCAGCTGTAAAAAATAAAAAAAATAAAAAAGGAAGTTGTATACTGACTGTAGATTCCATGATGATAACTGAGCTATCTCCATGACAACTGAGCAAACTTTATAAGTTGATGAAGACTGTGAGGTGAGGTGAGTTAACAAACTCCAGAAATAAAGTAGCTATTAAGTATCTGTCGAGTTGTAATCCCTGCTTTCTAAAGACATCTGCTTTCAAAAGAGATCTATCCCAGTTCACCTTCCTGCCTCAGGATGACAAACCTGTAATGCTTGCTCCCATAATGGTCTTGGTAATCATGCTCATTAAAGACAGCAACAAATGCAAACATTGCATCAATAAATAAAAACAAATTAAATGTGGACCTAGACTGTGGTCTCGCTTTTAGTTATTTCTGTTAACTCAAATGTTCATGTGATTCTCAATTATGTTTTCATATTTTAGGAACAGGACCTAGAAGTTCCATTTTCAACTGGGGTCTCCATAGAACCTATGAAAATAACAACTCATAGTAAAAAAAAAAAAAAAGACCTGCTTCTACATAGCAAAAAATAGTACGTATTTGTAATTGGGGTGAACTGACCCTTTTAATTATACCGTTACAATGAATATAGAAACCTAGAGTCTCACCCCCTCTCCAATGCAAACCTCTGTGTTGTCCTTTAACAACCTTTACCATCAGCAGCAGGATTTGTATGCTGAATGCACAGGCCTCTTAAAGATCAATGGACAGGAACGATCACTCTGTTATCAACAAAAGGCTCCTGTGTAATGAAGTTCAAGTGCCTCAGTATATACTAACATGTAAACAGGCTCTTTGCGTTGTATAAATGTGCTGGCTGATGTTCATCCATCCAGAAACATGTGTCCAAATACGCATGCATACATTACATTTGTGTGTGTGTGTGTGTGTGTGTGTGTGTGTGTGTGTGTGTGTGTGTGTGTGTGTGTGTGTGTGTGCATGTGTGTGTGTTTGTGAGCATGTGTGTGTGTATGTGTGTTGGGTATGGAACAGAATTTTCATCAAGCGGTGAGTTTTTGCCTTGAAGGAACAGTTGAGCATCTGTTCCGAATGTGCCTGAAATGCACGTGGGCATCTGTGCCTGCACATTCAGCTGTCCATCTTGTTGTTATCATGTACAGTATACAGCTTTGCAGCGTGTGTGCATGTGTGAGTCGAGCTTCAGGTGTCAGTGTCCATCTAGAGGAGCGTGGGCTTGTCAGAGTTTGAACGCTACCACCACTAGGGATTATTCCCCTCCATGTTTGTGATCTGAGTGGAGAGATAAGTGATAGCATGAGCCCGTAGATCAAGAGTAGACCCGAGCTGGGGAACCACACATGGTCAAAATGGCAACGTCAATTCATCTCGTGTGCAAACAAGACCCGCTCGATCTACAGTTTAATGAAAATGTTAAAAAAAAAAAAAAAAAAAAAGAAATTAGATATATCATCAAATATTTGATGATGTATAACTACATAAAACAGATATTCCACTTCTAAACAATGTATTCGCAAAGCTTTGATTAATTGTGTGTTGTGTTATTAAGTGATCAACTGAATGGTAAAAATTGATCCTAATGTAATGTAATTGTCCGTTGTTCTAAAAGCATAGTTCCACCGTGGTGCAAAATTAGTCTTAGCACAGTTTTGATCTAAGAGTTTGATACATTTGGTCCTCATTGGAACAGTGCGTATTAATAAAGGTAATATAAGGAAAATTAGCTGTTTCAATTTTTTTTAAAAAATCAATAGATATAGTTTTCTCCTATGGAAAAAATTAGTCCACCTTTGGCCTCAGAAGCTTTTATTGCCCCCTCTTGCAGAAATAACTTGTTGTAAATGTCAACCAGTTTCATTTGACAAGGACTTGCTGACATATTTGACCACTCCATGCAAAACTCATTCAATTACAAAATGTCTAAATATTTTCTTGAAGGTACTGCCTTCCACAGCCATTCCATAGGTTTCAAATCTGGGCAATATTCTCCATAACCCTTCAGTTCTTCTTTTAAGCTATTCCTTTGTGGATTTACTATTGTGCTGAAGATCATTATCCTGTTGAAAGGTCCACTTCTGGTTTAGCTTCAATAGCAAGATTGAAGCAATTAGCCAGCTGAGGGGTTTTGAGTGGCATTTGCATTTCAAGAGGGATGGAAAGTCACAGTTCAAGACTGAAGAAGGCGCGTCAGGACAGGAGTGCAAGCAGCTAGGTTGTTTTGACATCCTGAGGTGTCTGACATTTAGTGAAGAGTACAACCTTTAGTCCCAAATACTTGAACCGGGGCGCAATGACAATTGGTTTCTCCAACATGACAACCTGCAAGCTCAATGCGTACTGAAATTGCACAAGTTTCCTTTCCGCAACAACACGGTCAACGCAGCCACCCCTCCCGACATCCGCCGGTTTTCACGCACACGTTGGGCTGTATAAAAGTAAACGTTACATGAGTATTTGCGGGCTGTGGCGCAAACTTTTGACTGGCACTGTAACTTGGCGATTTTAACCTGCAAAGCACTGAAACTCGCCAAATATTTCAAAAATAAAGTTTCCGCCTTAGTTTCTGGGACATGTCTATTAAGTGTTTCTCTGAAAAAACATAATTATGTCCAATCACGACAGGAAATAGACAGGCCTCTCTACATCGCCATATTGTGCTCCCTCCTGCTCATTTCACCACAGATTAAATATCTTACTCACTGTGCCAGCTTAAAAAAGTCTGCCATAGAAAAATTTACTTTTCTCAGTTTACGTAACATGGAGATGTTAAAGCACGTCATGGGCTGTATAGTAACTGAGGCACACAGATCCAAATCCATACACAATTCATTTCTTTTCATATTGCATGTTATATAGGTCCAGTTTGTCATCAATATTCAAACCAGCAATGTAATTTGTGCTACGGATCCATGTCTACTCCATAAGCAACTTTCAATTGTAAATTATATGAGCAGATCTAAATTTCAAATGTGATTCTGCTCAATATTTCAGCAGCGCCGTCTCACCAGCACGTACCCGGCCTCAACGGTGTCATAGACATCCAAGATAACATCAAAGAGCATTAAAGAACTGTAGAACTGAGCGTCAGTTTTTAATACCATCTCCTATTGTGCGTATAGTTTTGTATGTAGCTGTTGAGTGTAAAAGTGCTTCAGTGAACAGACTGCGCTGTCAGGCGCAACGAGGCGCAGCGTAATGGAGACACCGACGTGTAACTGCTGTCAGCGCAGTGGCAAAACGTTACCACTCACTGAATTTGATTCTTTTTGTGACCACACAGCTGTGACCACCAAACAACATGAGCTTCATATCCTCGTCCACAAACACCTCGATTTCTGTGTCGGAAAAATCCAATTTCCGGGTTTTCCTCTCTGTTGTTGTCACGATTGACCAAAGAACCACTGAGCCACATGGTTTATTTTGTATGCATAAACACTCAATTGATGCTTTGCACTACAATTTATGGTTAAATGTGGGTGTGTTAAAGGCGGGATATGAGGCAGACCTACGTACGCACATTTCCACGTGGATTGTGATTTATAAATAGAACACTGCGCGTGGGTGTGCGTACGCACGGTTTTATACATCTGAGAGTTTTTGTGCGTAGGTTATTTTCTGTTTTTGTGCACACGTATACTTTTAGTACTGGTCCTGCACAGATCCTTATACATGAGGCCCCTGGTTCTTTCTGATCAAACCAAATGACTACATTTAATGTGAATTAAGTCCTTCGTAGTCTCATACCCACAGATGATTACCACCTTACTCTAAAGTACCCCTGGTCTCTACAGAGTGTTTTAGTATTGTTCAGCTCACTATTTTGGTTTTGTAGTCCACAACTTCACTGATTGATTCAGTCTCACCGCTCTCATCAACCTCGTCTCTCGTCGCATTATGTCACTATTTTGTAAAGAAAAAGCTTTAAGAACCTACCACGTTCCCAGCACCAACCAGTAGACAGACACAGCTAAAGACTAGTTTGGTAAACACAGAGGAGATATTCACAGCTTAGGAGCCAGACATTTTCTCAGAAGTTGGTATTACTAAATCAAAGCTAACTGGAGATAGTCTTATATTTACCACCTAAAACACGACTCAAAGTGAGGGACGGGCATTTCAAGCAAAAGTACTATTCAAAATTCACACATAACTATTGAATTATTAATCAAATACCCTCCCCCCCAAAAACCTGGTCCACCGGCCGACCGCTCACACACACACACACACACACACACACACACACACACACACACACACACACAAGCATAAAGAAGTAGAGACTCACTTGTGCCGTAAACTTGTCTCAAGAAATGCCATTCAACTTCTAAAACTATCGCCTTGGATAGGCCTAATAAGGCTGTCTTTAGTTTCATCTTTGAGATGAGGGCCGTGGTTTGTGCTACACATCAAACATCAGACTCACTTCGTCTGCCCATTGATTATTGATCAGTGGATGGGCCGGGCCGCTCTGTGTTTCACTCCGATGTCGGTTCTTATCTGTGGTGGACTTGTGTATTAGCTTTACCTGCACAGTTTGACTCCACCTCATCTTCCTTTAGCCTATGTTTTGAAGGAGTTCTGCCCAAAACCTTTTGATGGCTGTAGCCGTCTTGACATGTTTCTGCTGTTCGCACCATGAAGTCTAATGTCACAGCGCAGCACAGCTTTACCTACAAATCTCTGGACCCTGGCAGCCGTGTGTTTTTCTTCTCCTTGTTGTTTAATGGTGGCCTGCAGACAGTATTAGGCCAATTACAGGCACCTTCTGATGGGTAATGTATTACAACCAGGCGCTGGTAAAAACAGGGGAAATAAGGAAGGACGATAGTCGCCCATACTATTCAATTTTTAGAGTTATAACCACTATTTGATTATTCAAAATTCATGTTTCATCCCTAGTAGAAACATGGCAGTGAGATATGAAGGGTATCTTCTCATAAAAACTTTTAAAGTTTGTTGTTTCATGATGAACGCTGAAGCTAGAAGAAACATTTGAAATGGGACTCCCAACAAATACTTATTAACCAGCATTTCAACCCACTTGTCAACTCCACAGTGATGATTTGACACTGGGATTACACGATTGTTCCAACCCTATTTTATGATATATTCCGTTCTGGTTGACGAGAAGGTACTGTACATGCGCAACGCCACTTGTTAAAGCATACAAACGCACACTTATGTGCATGTCTTGTTATCAGCAATGGTGACATCATCTCTTGTTACCTCCAGCAACATCCAGATCTAATTCTGTACATGTGATCCCATGGTAAACTGAAGCTACCATCTGGGTGTTGTTTTTTTTGTCACTGTCAGCACTCTCTTTCATCCAGCCTGTGGGCTCTGAGATGTTCCTGTGTTCATTTTTTGGGCTTTCCGCTGGAGAACAAATGCACAAAGAGCACATTCCATTGCCGGTGAGCATTGAAATAGCTCTGATCAAACAGCTGTTGGCACGCAAAAGAAAGGACTCTGTGTGTGTGTATGTGTGTGCCTGTCCCTTTTTACCACTTTTTACCACTTTTTACCACTTTCCTATCATGCATACAGGTGACTGTGTGATTTGTATGTTTGAGAGTGACTCTGCCTTTGGGCATATACACATGATAGTGTATGAGGATTTGTCCTTTAGACACCATATAAAGCAAATCTACAGAACTGCCTTCTTCCATCTACGTAATATTGATAAAATCAGAAAAATCCTTCCTCAGCGTGATGCAGAAAAACTAATTCATGCGTTTGTTACTTCTAGGCTAGATTATTGTAATTCCCTGTTGTTTGGATGTCCAAATTACTCTTTAAAAACATTACAGCTGATCCAAAATGCTGCAGCAAGAGTACTGACGGGATTTAGCAAGAGAGATCATATTTCTCCTGTTTTAGCTTCTCTTCACTGGCTTCCTGTGAAATCAAGAATCTAATTTAAAATTCTCTTCATGACTTACAAAGCCCTACATGACCAGGCTCCATCATATCTTAGAGATCTTATAGAACCATATAACCCTAACAGAGCAGTTCGCTTTCAGTATGCTGGGCTGCTTGTGGTTCCTAGAGTTTACAGAAGTAGAATGGGAGGCAGAGCCTTCAGTTTTCAGGCTCCTCTCCTGTGGAACCAACCAGCTCCCAGTTTGTGTTCGAGAGTTTTAAGATTAGACTCAAACTTTCCTTTTTGATAAAGTATATAGTTAGGGCTGGCTCAGGTAGACCTGAACCAACCCTTAGTTATGCTGTTATAGGCCGAGGTTGCTGGGGGACCTCGTTACACGCTGAGACTCTTTTCTTTCCTCCTACTCTTTAACTCTCTATAGAATCATACCTCACCATCTTTTTCTCTCCCATAGTTTTTGCTTATTATCTCTTGTCTCCATTCAGTTCCCTCGCTCGCGTAGTTTCTCTTCTTTCTTTTGCAGATGTCCCGTCATGGAGCTGCATGTCTCTGCCCTGCGCTTGTCATCTCCACCAACAGTTCTTCTCTCGTGTCTCTATGCTGTCCTTTTCTCTCTCTGCTCTCCTCTCACCCCAACCGGTCGAGGCAGATGGCCGCCCACCTCTGAGCCTGGTTCTGTCAGAGGTTTCTTCCTGTTCAGAGGAAGTTTTTCCTTCCCTCTGTTGGAGGTTTTTCTCACTTAAAGAGGAGGGTTTTTTTTTTCCCCCTCCTAGCTTATGTGTGAATTGTTGAATTGTTGGGTTTCTCTGTATAATGTTGTAAAGTTCAACTGTAAGGACTTTAACGTGTTAAGTGCCGTGAAATAACCTCTGTTGTGATTTGGTGCTATATAAATAGAATTGAATTGAATTGAATTGAATTGAATTGAATTGAATTGAATTGAATTGAATTGTATTGAATTGAATGTGTGAGTGCATACCTGATCCCGCAGCTGGTAATGTATGCACGCCATGTGTGTATCTGTATGCATGGATTTAACTAGGTGGAGGTGGCCTGTGTGTGTGTGTGTCTTCACTGGCATGTGTTGTGTGAGAAAAGTCAACATCATCTTTCAAGTCTGTTTGACGCTGCTCCGCGCTCTCTCTCCCTCTGATCTACCGACTCTTCCTGTATATCTAGCAAGGCTGCTGGCCGTGTGAGTAAATGCCAGGCTCACATTGCCTATGCCCTTTAACACCCCCCCCCACCCCCCCACCCCCGTTGGAGCTGCAGTGTAGAGGGGCAGTGACACATGAATGATTCCTCAACGCACATCACTTTTGTGTTCCGGGATCATTAAAAGAGAAAAAGAAAAAATTGTGTGTGTTTTTTTTCTCTTTTAAAAATGAATGATTATTCTTACTCAACAATAATTTTTTTAAATATTTTAAACTATACCTTAGTCCCCTTTTCTTTAGTCTCTGAATATTTGACCGGGTGAGATGGTGAGGTTTAAAGAAAAGTAGACATAAAGTTCTGGTCTTTAGTCATTAGTTTATTTATCTTGGGTATTATTATTTTTATTGTTATTTCCAAGACTGCTCATATTTCATGTCATACATATACACATTGTACTATACGTAATACATAATGTGTGGCCTGCCCCATGTATTTTAAAGTATGTTTTAAAAATAATTTAAAGTATTTTATTATACTACAACAATAAGCGAAACAGTAAAATAACATCAACGCTTTAAAAGCTTCAAACCCATTCAGGGATGTTACACGACAACAGTGTTCTCTATCAGTTGATGAAGGCAAATCCCTGCACTACCATCACTGATGAGTGAAGTGAAGCACAACAGTCTTTATTGATAAACCCGCTGCGCAGAAGCTCTTTCCTGTTCAGTCTGATTTAATGTGCATTTAACACTGTAATATTATTCTTTTAAAAAGTCAATTCAGCTAAAATTCCAATACATACAGTGTTTGGGTGAAATCTGTCTCTTAGCGTTTAAGAGATAACGTGGAACCAATTTCACATACATTAAATGCAAAAAAGAAAAGAAAATTATTTTCTGTGAAAAAAGCATGACTTCCATCACATTTTCCTTCTCTCTTTCTGTCTCTGTTGTGTGCTGCCACACAAAGCATAACAACAAAATAATTACAAGAAATATAATTGAACCATACACAGAGCTCTTTGTGCAATCTCACAACCATTTAAAGTCCTTGTGAAGACTCATCTCTCTTTTTATGTATTTATTTTTCTTTGGTCTGGCTTTGATCAGGGATCTATTCATTTGACTGCTACTGTGTCCCACTTTTCTTCCGGGGACCCCACTTCACCTGCCCAGCGGCAGTCTCAACCTAAATCTACTGGAGTATGTGTTCAGTTCGAAGCAGCGGTAAAGTATTTGCACACTATGATGTATATTTTACCCTGTCTATATTTTCACAAATACATGCAGGGTATTACAGACACATCAGCACCTTGCACAATTCATCCCGGTTCTCGTTTGGTCACTGTTTCTCCCTCCCTCTCCCTTTCTCTCTCACACAGAAACAGTTTTGCAGTGTCCCAGTGTCCTTCAGACAGCATCAGTGTAACCTGCTCCCTTCCCCTGGGCCCAGCCTGGTTCACATACAGAGGCAAAGACAGCAGCAGAGCACCATGAAATCACAGTGTAACTATCTCCACTGCTGGGCCATAGTTCGACACGTAGCTTAATCATACAGCAAATTTACTAACAATGAACATTAACAGACTAGACTTATTTTCCACCGCAGTTTGCCGAGTCATGATTACAAAAGTAATCTATATATACATATACAGTATATATCAAGAAAGTAATATCAACAAAATGTGCATATCTCTGTGGTTTGAATAAAACAGTTTGTGTTTGCATCTTTAAAGATGCGTTGATGATATCAGCCTGACTGGCCGACTCCCTTTGTGAGAGAAACCAGGCCAACCACAGGTTCTCTTCAGTCCTGTAGCTTTCCAGATAAAAAGTTGGACAGTGAGCCGCGTCACATATTAGCGTGACTTTGTGACATTACAAACTTTTGGGAGTCCAAACAGCTCGTCCAAACGGCACTGCTGCTGAATAAGGATCTGTATGCATTTCTCAGTGAATACAGCATTTGAACACTTTTACAATATTTATATAGCACCTACACCTGCTTTATTATTAAAAAAAAAAAAAAAAACGTTGGAAATCTGAATTTATACAATATGGAAACTTTAAGGTATCTTGTAAGACTGTCAATGTTAAATCACTGTCAATGTTAAATCACCATATTTAATGTATATATACAGTATATATATATTCCATTCAGGAAGTGGACACCAGAGGCCAGTGAGATTTTGAGGGACTGCTTTGAATGTACAGATTGGAATATGCTATTGGAGTCAGGTAAATGGCATGGACTCTGACACTGATAGAATGGTTGAATGCAACACGAACTACATTAACTTATAGGGACATTGTTGTACCAGCAAGGACTGTACACTGATTTCCAAATAACAAACCCTCGATCACCAGCAACATCAAGATACTTGTCAACCAGAAAAAGCACGCTTTTGAGGAGGCTCAAGTGTGTTCATTGTGAGCTGAAGAGAAGATTTAAGCAGGCAGAGGTGGACTATAAGATGAAGGTAGAAAGTGACATCACCAGAGAGGTGTGGAGGGGAGTGACGACCATCACAGGCTGTAAAGAGAAGAACAGCCAGGTGACCGTAGGTGATGTAGACAAGGCCATCGAGTTCAATGCTTTTTTAACAGGTTTGACACAGTGTCCACCCTTCTCCAACTGGTACAGCCCCCACCACTTGAGCTGCAGCTTCCCCTTCACCATATTCCTCAAACCCCCTCCCTCACACTGGAGAACCCCACCCTTATTTTCACCAAAGGATCTGCAAACGCATAGGGTACCTATTCTTTGGAAAACATAATGTCTTGTACTGGTTCCCAAAGTAGAAGATCCTGCTACAATAAATGGCTACAGACTGGTGGATTTCACATCACACATAATGTCGACCCTGGAGTGGCTGCTTCTCTGTCTTCTAAGATTGCCTGTAGAACACGCTATTGAACACTGCAGTTTGCATACCGAAAGTATCTGGGAGTGGATGAGGCTGTCCTTTACATGCTCCATCGGGCATATTCTTACCTGAATGAGCCAGGTGGATACGTGAGGATCATGTGATTTAAAAAAAATACATTTAACACCATTCAATCCCCCATACTTAAAGACAAGTTTGAAAAGTCGGGTGTGGTTGCCTTCTTCACTTCCTGGATCATAGACTACCTGACAGGAAGACCACTGTTTGTCAGGCTGGGGAACTGTCTCTCTGGGACATTAGTAAGCAGCACTGGGTGGTGTTCGAGCCACATTCCTGTTCACACTGTACACAGCAGACTTTAGGTACAAGGTCCTGCCACATCCACAAACATTCTGAGGATACTGCTATTGGGGCGTGTATCAAGAATGGGCAGGAAGGGGAATACGGGGACATGACGAGAGCCTTCAATGACTGAGTGACAAAAACAGTCTCCTTCTAAACACTTCAAAGATGAAGGACATGGTTGTAGATTTTCAATGGTCTAAGCCCCCCCTCAGGAAATCACCATCCGGGGGGAGGATATTAAGGTGGTGCAGGCCAACAAATACTTAGGTGTGCTTCTGGATAACAAACTGGTCTGGTTGCTGAACACATATACCATCTACATAAAGGGGCAGAGCCAGCTGTTTTTCCAAAGGAATTCTTTTGATGTCTATATTGAAATGCTGGCTCAGTCCATGGCAGGAGTCTGGACTAACTGGGAAAGGCGAATACGGAGAAAAGTACTGGCAATATTGGACAATACCAGCCACCCTCTACATAACAGATTGGCAAGTCAGAGGAGCAGTTGCAGCAGTTGGCTCACCTCGCTGTGCTGCAGGACTGGAAGGTTTAGATAATTTTGTATTACCCATAGCCATCCTTCTGTTCTTAGACCTGTTTTTAACCCACTATTACCACTGACTTTTACTTTTATCGGTTATTTATTTTATTGAAATTAATTTTTAACCTAGATTTATATGTGTGAGCTACTGGACATATGAATTTCCCAGAGGGAATAATCAATTAATCCATCCATCCATCCATCCATCCATCCAGAAAAAAATAAGTATGGCTTTGAGTGTTTAAGCACAGTACTTAAGTAAATATACTTGGTTACCCTCCACCACTGCTTTCATTGATCGTTTCCAGTTTAAGAAGCTCCACATGAATCCGGCTGCGCTGAGATGGGCGAAACAGGAGGACAGAGGGTGCGTTGTTAAAAATGTGCCTGTGCATTGCAATTTTGAGCTGAAATCCCATCTGCGCCTCCAACAGCGAAAACAAAGTGCAGCGCAGCCAGCAAAGGCCTAATTTTGTTACTACAGTGGGCAACGGCAGACATGAGCAGACCTATCCAAAAATTCAACAAATTGGTTCGGTGGATGTCTTATGTATTTCATCCCACTCAAATGAATAATTAACACGAGTTTTTGAATGTAACCTTCTGCTGACTCTTGTCTATTGAATTGGATGTGAATCAGGCAGTTGGCGTGCCTCAAGATGCAGTAGCCAATCGTAGATGTTGAATATAAAAGGCATTCTGGTTAACTACAAATTAATTACAATTAAATTACACATAAAGGGGTAACAATTCAAAAGTCTTTTCACCTGAGTCATTTAATTAATGATTGGAAAGCAAATTAGGCACACTAAAATATTCCAATGCAACTCATCTACAACCCCATTTCCAAAAAGGTTGGGATGCTGTTGAGGGATTCTGCATATCTGGGATGCTCTTTTTTTTATACCCAATCATGTTACCGACCTGTTACCAATTAACCAAATTATTTGTGAGATGTTCCATCAGGTGTTTCTTTTAGCGTTACACAACTTCTCCTGTCTTTTGGTGCCCCTGTCCCAACTTTTGTGAGAGGTGATGCTGGTATCGAATTTGAAATGAGCATATTTTTAATAATTTTTTATTTTCAGGTAAATACGAATTTACATGATTTGCAAATCATAGCTTTCTGTTTTTAATTTACATTTTACGCAGCGTCCCAATTTTTGGGGGAGACAGGGTTGAAGGTTTAGTGCTTATCACGAGACATGAAAGTCTCGTTTAGTTTAAAGAGTGTGAGAACTGAAGGAAGAATGTGGTCATCCGCCGTAAAGGTGTAAATATAGGTGGATCGGCAGAAGGGGAACAATAGAACACAGTGTTGCTTTCCACCGCTGGCTCTCCTTGATTGGTGAGTGAACAGCTGTTAATGGTATCTGTAGCTGTGGAGCAAAAGCTTACAAAGACAACTAACTCTATAATGTCAGTTTTGTATCAGCCATCGGGAACAGCAGGACAAATTCCATTGGGCCATAGATCATCAGAAAATCCAATAATTTTGTACACCTCAGTATAACTACTAATAGTGTTCATAAGTTAAGTTTTGTTGTGTGCTGATACTCAGTACAGATAAGGTAAATGAGCTGCATATGACCAGTGTGATCTCAAATAGCTCTTCATCTAGCTAGCCTCTAAACTGAGGCCACTTTTATTATCTCACAAACCAGGCATACTGACTTTGTTTGGACAATTTAAAACTGATTCAAGTGCAGCAAATCACAACACAAAAAACTGTAGATCATTACATTTTGAGATTGCTGCTCATGCATGTGCATGGAGCATAGTACTCTGACGTGCACGGAGCAGGAGACAGGTATAACCCGTAGGAGTAACCGGTACACATTTCGTTGCTTGATCATCATCAGGAACTGAGTTACACACGTTTTTGTGAGCAGTTGGCCGGGTCTGGCTCAAACTGTGTGATCACCTGGCCACCAGTTTTTCCTAGTCCTTCTGATATGCACATTATCTCAAAGGATAGAAAGGATGGTCACTGTAAAAAGTTGACTTTAGATGGCTGGGTTATTGAAAAAGCTTCTGCATTGCCACACCAGAAAGTACGAAGACCAGAGCCGAGAGCTGTTTCACAGTTTATGTCCTTTTCAATTTCCACTTCCAAACAATAATTGACTGCCGTATATGGATTTCAGCATGCTGCAGCAAACAAAGGGAGAGACTGAGCTTTTATCACTTCAGGTGTGGCCCTCTTGGCCTGGGCAGGAAGCAGGATTTTCAACAACCGCTCCTCAAATGTGGTGACACATTTGATAATTAATCAATTATCCATCACCAGTGGGTTCAGGGTCAGCCATTGCAGGGAGGGATACTAGTCTTGCAACAGGTCTGGTGTAAAGTTTGCCCTTGATGGTAACCTCCACTGTATGGACACGCGCAACCTCACTTGTGGAATAAGAAGTGTCACCTTCCCATTAGCCAAGAGTCCTTGAGGCAGCTGTGGGTCCATCACCATGACTACATCCGACACTGTTATGCTGGTGGCGTCTCTTTGCCTCTTCTGGTGGGTTTGAAGGCTGGGTAATTATTCTTTGTTAAGGCATGACCAAAAGTGGTCTGCTAGGATCTGGCTGTAAATCCATCTTCTTCAACAAATGAGATCTGAGTTTCCTGGGGAAGGGAGGCATCCCGCCATCCCATAAGGAGACGATTTTTGGGTCACAGGGTCAAGATCAGTTAAATCTGATGACACATATCCTCGGGGTTTTGAATTGAGGATGGCTTTTAATTTCTGTCAAAACAGTGTTGAGCATGTCCTCCGTAACTGTTTGGGGTAACTGGGTTTTTTAATTAGATGGCGTTCGGTCTTAACTGGAGAACAATGGGCAACACCAGATGGAGATCAGTATGCTACAACAAACAGCGGGGGGAAGTGAGCAGGGCATGACCCAAGGCCTTTTATCAGGCCTTTAGGTGTGGCCAGATAGGTGTAGGCAAAGTCCCAGCCCACTAGGCAGGAAGCAGGATTTTCAACAGTCACTGTTATCCAAGTTGTAATAAATCCCAATCATCCATTAGAAAAACACTTTTATTTCCCCAGCTCTGTCTCAGTTGACTTTGTTTGTGATATCAAAATTGTAAATAACCCCCTTTTTTAAAAAAAAAGAAATGGCCAAAAGGATGCCTGCTAGATATCCCCATTTTTTGACCTATCGCATGTTGAAGCACCTCACTAAAGCGGCACTAACCTGCTTCTGTTAGCTCCCCTGAGGCTGCCAAAGGAAGAACTCACTTATCCAAGAGGATTGACAGTATACTTGCCTAGAGCTGCAATTAAAAAAGAGCATTTCCCCCCCTGATATTTTAAGAAGGATTGGGTCATGACTAAGAGTGACATTTTTAAGCCAGCTAAGGATTTTATAAAAAGGTGTTTTTTTGGGGGGGGCACACAAAGAGAGCAATCACCAAATATATTACTTCAACTGTAATGTTTGGAAAAGTAGGACTTTAATTGAAGTCACAAAAATGTATATTATCTAATTGCAATGGCTATGAGCTCTTTGGCAGCATTGTTTTAACTTTCAACCTGGACATCCAAATAGATAAAAAACAACTTCCTTGAAAACTTAGGTATTGTTTTGGGTTCATTTGAGGTTAAAAGGTAACCAAGTAGTATGGACTGTGTCTAAACCTGAGGTGAGCAAACAGCAGCTGGTTTAAAAAAATACAAATAAACATTGATCGTATTTCTTAGTTGAGATATCAAATTGTCATACTCTCAGCAAGAAAGCCTGCAGTACCTTTTCTGAATATACAGGGTAGAAGAACAAAATAACAACATGAAAAATCTTTGCAAAAGTTGCATCGAAATATACTGGAGACACCAGAAACTGTGTTGGGGGAGAGAAGCACATTGATGAAGAACATATACGGGGAGGGGAAGACAGGTTTGGAAAAAGAGAAGGATGAGTGAGATGAAAGATGGAAGAAAGAGGAGAGGAAGCTGCTAATTCGGTGGCCAGGCAGGCAGGCGTGGAGGAAGGGATTTGGACTGAGCTCTGGTCCAGATCCCTGCCTGTTAGACTGACACAGCAACAACCCTGCCATCGGCCTAATCCTCCAAATCACCCCTCCACCACGGGAGCAGAGACAAGCAAGGATTGGAGGGAAAGGATTGTGAGGGGAATCAAATGGTGAAGAAGGAGAGGGAAGGAAATAAGAAACACGGGAGGCTGTAAAGTGGGAAGAATGAAGGAATGGACCGACAGATAAACAAGACATGAGAGCAGAAATAAAAATGGAGGAGAGATGGATGAATGGGAGCTTAGCAGTGTGTATAAAATCAAGTGGACTAATGATAAAGGAGAAGCTGGGGAAGCAAACACGAAAGGAATAAAGAGAGGAAAGGGAAAACAACAGAGGGCCAAATTGGCTGAGAAGGATGGAGTGAAGGCAGCAATGGGGAGAACGTAGACAGGCGAGAGGGGGAGACTGAGTGAGCAAGGGGGCGAGGGACACACAGAGACAATGAAAGAAAGAGAGAGAGGAGGGGGAGGGAGGGGGTGCTTTGAGCTGGTGTTGCAGCTCCATCCAACAGTGGGTCTGGCTGGCACTAATGAGTGTGGCTGCTCTCGGGAGTGTGTGTGTGTGTGTGTGTGTGTGTGTGTGTGTGTGTGTGTGTGTGTGTGTGTGTGTGTGTGTGTGTGTGTGCGTGCGTGCGTGTACAGAAACGGAGAGAGAATGTGTATTGATGCAGCAAGCGGGTGGGAAGGTGGTGGGGGGGCTTGAGAAGCAGGGTGTTTGCCTGGCACTGCCAAACTACCCTACCACCAACACCACCCTTTTTTTTTTTCTTTCTGCCTTACTGCTTCCCCTTTCATCCATCTCTTCCTCTCTACCAGCCCTCCCTCCCTCACTCATTAGTATGATTGAATACCCCCCCTCCCTCTTTCGTCTGCTATCTGCCAGGGTCAGTGAACATGCAGAGCATTTCTAAACCCTCTGCAATATCCACCTCCCCCACCCTCATCCAGTGCTATCTTTCTCCCTTGCAAAACACACACCGCCTCTTGGCACTTCTTGCGGCGAGGCTGGCCTCCCTCCCAACATCCGAGGAGCTGGAGGTTGTGGCCTTAAGTAACCCATCCCCCCCCCCTCTCTCTGTCCTTTTTCCACCTCCTGAGGAAAGAACCAAGGACTCACTTGTGATGTTTTCCTCACCAACCACGCTCCTTCATTTCTGCTTGCTCCCTTTCAAACCCTCCCTCCTTCCTCCCAGAGGCTCTCCTCCCGAAAACCAGGTCCACGATTGATTGTTAAAGGGTGTGAAAGGGCAATCAATAAGGCTTTCTTGGTGTGCATGGAAACTATAGGGTCTATATGGAGAAACACGAGGGTCTAAATCAGCCATGGGGTTTGAGGTGGTGAATGGTGGGCATTTGTGTTGCTACACCGACACAATGGAAAGAGAGGAAAGAAAGGGAAGAAAGAAAAAAAAAAAAAGGGCTATGGTGTAGAATCATATTTAGTAGGACTTTACACACATACAGTCACACACAGAGGCACACTGCCCTTCCCACCCCCTGACGAGGTCCCTCTTTAAAAATTCATTCAGTCAATAATGACCCTTCGCCCTCCCAGTCTCTCCTAGGAGCCAGCAGAGCTGCCTCCTCCCACACTGCCTCTGTCTTTCGGAGCCACACATACGACACACACCCTCTTACACTCCCTCAGAAGCCCGAGCACAAGCCGGAAAGTCAGGGAATCCACACAACACAGTGCTGTAGAAATACCATTAGTTATGCCATCACTAAACACTAAATATTACACTTCGTACACACACTACCTGCATTCCACAGTCCCACATCTCATTGAGCTGTATTTTTTTTTAGCCTGCCAGATTTTGAAGTCGTTTTCCTTCCGACGACAGAAATAAAGAGTCACCTTGTGACTTCGCCAGTGGCTCAACAAATTAGCAAGGCGATCTGGTGGTGTAGTTAGCAGAGATAACCGCCATGCTTCACAGAGAATGAGACTTTGAATCAGTCAGCCATGTTGTCTGCTCTCCTTCGATTTAGTTGCCATTTATCTGATTACTCATACCGCTGGATCACGCATCTTGGGCTAGAAAAAAACATTGAATTATATATTTTAGGAACATTGGAGAGACCCCAAGACCTGGTTGAGAAGCAACAAATTGGATATATCCAAAATCTGGGCTGAGAGCCAAGTTATTCCTTCATAGCAGTGTGTCAGTGAGTTATTTTGTGTCTGTGCCATATTTGAACTGCATTTGGTGGTTATGCAGACAAGGACTACTTATCTTGCTTTCTCATTCAAAGCTGCTGATAAAATGGACTTTTAATTGACTTAGCAATGATTGCATACTTTGAAATCTAGCCTACCTTTTTCACACAGACTCTCCATATCTATTCCTGTAATATTTCATGGCTTTGAAATTATCATTAGATTAATTGATATAATATGTATACTGTATATAAGACATAGAAAGATATATCATGTATAAAAGATATGTGAACAACTAAGCCATTGCCAAAAGTAAATACAAGCGAGGTGGACCTCTCAAGTTGTTTGGTTTTTATAAGAGCTGTGACAAGAAAGAAAAAAAAAAAATCACATGTACAGTCAAAATCTACAATTAATATGGGTAAAACCATGTACAAGGAAATTCTGAAGAGCTATATGGCCCTGTGGAAAGATTTTGGAATAAATATAGGAAAAATAATGTAGAGAAGATGTTATGGATAAAGACATCATACAATGAGCAATATGTTAAATTTGTTTTACACACTTCCAGGTGTAAGAGACTACACTTTGATTTGCTGCATACAATAGGCCTATGTATTGCATTTATATTATTAAAGCCACTATTTCTTACAGAAGATGTAGCCTTTGTATTCTATATTTCAGTCAAAGACTGGTTTGTAAAGCCACATCACTTTCATATTTATTTATTTATTTTTTTTAACTTTGAGCCATAGTTGTAATTTCTTTTAACAATTTTAACCAAGGATTTATTTTCAAACACCACATAGATAATAAACATATACTATTTCTTATTGATTAAACTTCCGTCCCATATGCCTTCACACAAAGCCTTCTACATCCACACTCAGCCAAAAAGCTTCGGGGAACACTGACCTGAAACAGTGTGATCACCTTTTACCCCACCTGTGGCTGTTCCCATTACCACCCATTACCACCATTCACGCTTCCAAGAGGAGGTCCCTGGTGGCACTCTGTTCCCTGTGCGCTCAGGGGGCAAAGCTTTCCCTCTCTGTCCCTCCCTCCGTTCATTCATCCATCATAAGTGGGCTGGTAAAGGGAGCAGAGCACCTCGCTTCTGACCCCTTTCAATGAGCCATTGGGTTGTCCATGGACGCAACACTCCTCTGATCCCAGAGGATGCAATTTGGATCAATCCGCTCACATTGGTAATGTCCTATACCATTCAGGGTGCATTAGGCTTCTTGTAGGGTAGAAAACAGTGGAGTAGAAAAAAATATATGAGATGACAATGATTACAAACTTACCTTTGCTATTTCAACCTGTTATTTGTCTCCGCAGCAAGTACAACATGTATTGCAAATGATGCTTTCAATTGCTATATCATAACTTGAAAAAGCAGGATATCTAAGAAAATATATGGATATTTGGTGATTTTATCTCACAATCCACTGACATCATGCCCACTGCAGTTTTGTTTTGTTTTGTTATGTTGTGTTGGCTTTTCTTTTCTAATTCAACCTTCTACATAACTTCACTTATTTGTATTTTTTTTTTATTAGAAGAATTTAAGTCAAATTAAAAAATCAAGTTCCTGAAACTGGAATGGCAATTTTCAGACATTAGAACTTAAGATAACTTAACAGGACCACTGTGGGGATGTAGCCGCTTACTCAAAGCCAGTGATGCTATGCAACCAAGTACATTTACTCAAGTATTGTACTTAAGCATAATTTTGAGGTACTTGTACTTCACGTAAAAATATCCAATTGATAATACTTTATCCTTATAAAGGATAAAGTATCCTTGTTGTGTTACTCCACAACATGTCAAAGGGAAAAATTGTACTTCAATATATTTGATAGCCTTAAAGAAGTTACTTTTATGGTTTGGTGATGGACTGAATAGAAACTAGTTGAGCAGCTCCAACATTTAAATGCTGCAACACATTGATGTATCAGTATTAATATTTGTTATCTGCTATCATGTATTTATGACACAAACAAAATTTTTATCTTGATACTTTAAGGATTTTAAATGTGGGAGTGTTACTTGTAATGGAGTATTTAACACTGTGAACCAAAGTTATTGTTAGTGTCCTGAATCACTACAGTCGGTGTATTTAAAGACTTATTCATAAGATTTGTCGAGGTGGTGTCCCGCTAACAATGTGGGCTTCATTGACAATTGGAATACTTTCTGGGGAAAACCTGGTCTGATCCGGAGAGACGGCATCCATCCTACTTTGGATGGTGCAGCTCTTCTTTCTGGCAACATGGCCATGTCTCTTAACAGCCCTAAAACCTGAGGTTGTGTCTGTATCCAGACCACCTACAGTATATTTAAAAAAAAAAAAAAAAAAAACTCAAGAAAAGATGTATCAATAAAAATTTAATTAAAATGGATCCTACCAAATTAATGGATCAAAAAAAAAATCTGACAATTAAAAGTGGACTATTAGATATCAGATCTCTCTGGTCTAAATCTCTGCTAGTAAATGACTTGATAACTGATCATCAGATTGATTTACTCTGTCTCACAGAGACCTGGCTGCAACAGGAAGAATATGTTAGTATTAATGAAGCAACTCCTCCCAGTCATTAATTATCATATTCCTAGAGATTCAGGCCGAGGAGGAGTGGCAGCAATCTTCCACTCAAGTTTATCAATTAATCCAAAGCCGAAACTCAGTTACAATTCATTTGAGAGTCTGACTCTTATTCTCTCACACCCAAACTGGAAAGCACAGAAACCGATTCTATTTGTTGTTGTTTATCGCCCACCTGGTCCTTATTCAGAGTTTCTAACTGAATTCTCTGACTTTTCTTTTATCTGATTTAGTGCTGAGTTCAGATAAAGTGATGATAGTGGGAGTCTTTAACATTCATGTTGATATGGACAACAATAGTCTCAGTTCTACTTTTAGCTCAATATTAGATTATGGAGGCTTTTCTCAGAATGTAAATAAACCCCGTCACCGTGGTAACCACATCCTCGATCTGGTTCTGTCGTACGGCATGGAAACTGAAATTTGAATTGTCTTTCCTCAAAACCCTGTTTTGTCGGACCACTTCTTATTAACATTTGAAGTTACAATAATGGACTACACAGCATGTGGGAATAAATCCCACTACAGGAGATGTCTGTCAGATAATACCGCGGCCAAGTTTAAGTTAGCAGTTACATGCTTATCCTCTTCGATGCCGTGTGCCAAAGCAGTGAAAGGCATCTACGTTGATCTTAGTCCCACACAAGTGGATCATCTGGTAGAAAACACTGCAGTATCTCTGCGCACAACTCTAGATGATGTCGCCCCTCTGAAGAACAGAGTAATGAATCAGAGGAAGTTGTCTCCATGGTACAACTCAAAACTACGCTCTGCTAGACAGGCGACTAGAAAGCCGGAAAGGAAATGGAGTTCCACTAATTTAGAAGAATTTCACCTGGCCTGGAAGGATCGTCTAATATTATATAAGAAAGCTCTTCGTAAGGCCAGAAATTTATATTATTCATCATTAATAGAGGACAACAAGAACAACCCCAGGTTTCTTTTCAGCACTGTAGCCAGGCTGATAAAGAGTCACAGTTCTGTCGAGCCCTCTATTCCTTCAGCTCTCAGCAGTAATGACTTCATGACTTCATAACTTACAAAGCTCTACATGACCAGGCTCCATCATATCTCAGAGATCTTATAGAACCATATAATCCTAGCAGAGCACTTCGCTCTCAGTACGCTGGTCTACTTGTGGTTCCTAGAGTTTACAGAAGTAGAATGGGAGGCAGAGCCTTCAGTTTCCAGGTTCCTCTCCTGTGGAACCAACCAGCTCCCAGTTTGTGTTCGAGGGGCAGAAACCCTCTCTAGCTTTAAGATTAGACTCAAAACGTTCCTTTTTGATAAAGCCTATAGTTAGGGCTGGCTCAGGTAGACCTGAACCAACCCTTAGTTATGCTGTTATAGGCTGAGGCTGCTGGGCGACCTCGTTACACGCTGAGCTTCTTTTCTTTCCTCCTACTCTTTAACTGACTCATACCTCACTATCCTTTTCTCTCCCATAGCTTTTTGCTTATTGTCTGTTGTCTCCATTCAGTTCCCTCGCTCGCGTAGTTTCTCTTCTTTCTTTTGCAGATGTCCCGTCATGGAGCTGCATGTCCCTGCCCTGCGCTTGTCGTCTCCACCAACAGTTCTTCTCTTCTATCTCTATGCTGTCCTTTTCTCTCTCTGCTCTCCTCTCACCCCAACCGGTCGAGGCAGATGGCCGCTAACCCCTGAGCCTGGTCCTGTCGGAGGTTTCTTCCTGTTCAGAGGGAGTTTTTCCTTCCCTCTGTTGGAGGTTTTTTTTCCCCCTCCTAGCTTATGTGGGAATTGTTGAATTGTTGGGTTTCTCTATATAATATTGTAAAGTTTTGCTGTAAGGACTTTAATGTGTTAAGTGCCATGAAATAACCTATGTTGTGATTTGGCGCTATATAAATAAAGTTGAATTGAATTGAATTTGTTCGACGAATTACAGTATTCAGTGCTTGACTTCTGACTTTATTCCCGGTGATCCTTGACTTTTGAAACCAAAGTGCTGTCTTTCAGAAACACGGCAAAGACTGTTTATAATTTTTTATATTTTAAAAGTTTACTCACTTAATATTGGTGATGAATGCTGTTTTTTATTGACTTCTGTATTTTTTAAATGGCATCATTCTTGAACTTTGAGCTGCTGACTATAGCAGGGTTCTCATTCACTGTGTAGTACAACCCTGTTTCCAAAAAAGACTGGGACGCTGTATTAAATTTGCATTGATACACCTCCATACCATCACAGATACTGGCTTTTGAACTTTTCGCTTATAAAAACCGGATGGTCCCTCTCCACTTTCGCCGAGGCCGCGGTGCCCGTGATTTCCAAAAATAATTTTAAAAAATTGATTTGTCACAGCACAGGACAGTTTAACACTTCGCCTCAGTTCATATTAAATGAGCTCGGGCCCAGAGAAGAAGGCGTTGTTTCTGAATCATGTAAAAATATGGTTTCTTCTTGGATGATACAGTTTTAATCAGGATTTGTGAATGCAGCAATTAACTGTGTTCACAGACAATGGTTTTTAAAAGTGTTTCCGAGCCCATTTCCACTCGAGAATTGTGTCTGTTTTTAATATAGTGCCGCCTTCGGGCTCAAAGATCACGGTCATCCAATATTGGTTTGAACATGAATGTCACCACTGCGATTTTAGACTCAGTCACAAGGCTTCATTCTGTGAGGTCCATAAATGTCTCTCAATTTTCATTTCAATCCAACCTACAACTTTTGAGATGATGTCGTCTGGAGGAATGACTGACCAACATTGACATCCATAAAGCCACTTACATTTAGCATAGCTAATAAAACTTGTACCTTAAACACCAAGGCTCCCAAGAATGACCCAGCCTGTAGGTTGTAGTCAGTCTTCTGTTCTATTCTGTTGGTCACAGGAACCCTAACCCTTCTAACAAAGAAGTGCAGAAGTGTAGATGATAGTGAAGAAGATAGTCTGTTAAAAAAAACATAAAAATCATTATTTTTTTTGTAATTATTATTGAATTCAAACAACAGAAATTCAGACAAATGGTGTTCAAAGTAAATGTTATAAATTCTGTGGTATTTAAATTTCACCATTGAATAATAAACTGTGGACACACTTGATATTTGGGGATATAATATTTTTGTTCTGATCTTTCTAGCTTCCATACTGCATTAAACTCCAAAATGGGCAGACATTTTTGCATGTATATATTTCAATTTCTGTTAACCCATGTTGACTTTTACATATCTGTCTCCCATTGTCAGTAGACAAAATTCCAATCTTTCAGCCTATTGTTCCATTATCCCTGAATCATCCATGCATTTTTGGCTACACTCTTTGAAACACTTCACTCACTGCGTCAACCACCTATCTCCCCCCTTCAACCAGTCCTCTTTCACCGTTTCTTCTGCCACCCATCCATCCACTTGCCTTCCTCCATCCATCAGTGCATTTATTTCTCTCCATGCCTTTAGCACTGCCACACTCCCACGTCCATTATTTCATCCTTCCCTTCCCATTTCCCTCACACCATTCAACCCCTCCATCCATCTGTGCCTCCCTCCCTCCATTCCTCATTTTATCCATCCTTCCTTTCTTCTTGTCATTTTCTTCCTGCTCCCTGAGAGGTCATTTATGTCCAGCAGCAAGATGAGATTCAGACCTCACTGACCCTAAGATACAGCGAGCTGGGAGGGACAGGCAGATTGAGAACCTCATATAAGGGGGCTTCCAGGTTATGCATAAATTATCTCTACTGTGCAACTGCCCCTACTGGCCATTGTCATGTTCAACATCATACTTTATTCGTTATCATTCAGGCAACATATATATTGACAGGAAAAACATGTGCCAGTTGATACAGGTCCTACAGCAACGTTACATCTGCTTTTGTTTTGGGTGTGAAGACAAGGAGGATGCTCTACACACCCTTACCTGTGTCCAAACCTCATCTGCCGTGCAAAGAAGTGGACGGCAGTGTTAAAATATGCGCGCATAGGCATGTTTCTGAGGAAACAGGTGGTAAAGAGGCCTGCCTTTTTATGTTTATTATACAAAAACTTAGAGTAACATTTTATCCTCATCAGCAGTACACCTCCTGATTTTAGTACAGCTGGCTTTCATAACTGATGCATAGTGCATTACCCGAATACGCTTGATTTGTACCTAAGTCCGCCTCACCCGGGAGCATATTCCCATACTATGCACGTGTATGTCACAGAACAATCACATTTTTCAACCATACTGGGCTTTTGACTCTGGTACTCAAATACAGTACAGTGTGGAAACACTCTAATGCTCTGCTTCTACATGTTAGCAATCTTACCTGTGTAGTACTTGGATTTTAACAGGGTAGTGTTGCTGTAAACCGCACACTGTCGTTTTGCACTGACCAGAAATAACAGCAGCATGTGAATGGATCACCCGCCAAAATATCTGCAGCTTCAATTATTGTACCACAAAATGAATGTGTTCTAGTGCCCTCTGTTTAACGCACACAAACAACTGACTGATGGCTTCTGTCCAGCGGGAGTATGATGGTGCTTGATAAAAAGATAACAATAGCTGCAGCTTCCTTAGACGCCTTAATTTGAAAAAGTTTTACGTAAGCCATCCTGTACATAGCAAAGCTTTTAACACTTCTTTTTTTGGACCTTTTTGAGTGCATCATCCGGATACTCAGTGTACTGTGTGTTTCTGTACTTGACAGTATGAACACACTATCCACTCGAAATAGTGAGTTTTAGTACACAAGTACGCCATTTGGAACACAGCATAAATGTCTGAGAAGTGATTCTTTCATTAGGTTAAGGAATAGTTTAACATTCTCGGTAATCTGCTCTTTCTTTAGTCAAGAGAAGATTGATACAAATCTGTAGAGTGTATAGACCTGGATTCAGGGCATAATTAGCCTAGCTAAGAATAAAGACTAGAAGCAGGGAAAAACAGCCAGCCTAACTCCTAAGGAAATATATACGCCTAAGAACACCTCTTTTCAATAATTAATAGCGCTAATGTGACCTGGATGACAACAATATGATGAGAACAATAAAAAGGCGATTGTCTTGAATACCCATGATGGTCTGGCAATAGGTAGCAAAACAGTATTTCTTACCTATAAAAAAAAAAAGTTATTATTAACGACTCGTGAGGGACTCGTCTTTACCCAACTCGACTTCTCCACGTGCACAGCCACCTCAACACACACGCACACACAGCGAAGAACCACCGCAGCTGTTGCTTAATCCTTTTGTACATGCAAATATACAGCAAACCAACTGGCCAGCACATCCCAGCAGCTAAAACATCACTGAACCAGCATTAAAGCTTCCTAAAACATAGGAAAATGCAGGCGGAGTCATCTAACACAAGACAGTGCCACACGGTGATACAACTGCAGATTTTCATAATAAAAGTCTTCTGATAGAATTCCAAAAACACCCAAGAAAATACAAGTGATGGATAAAACAGTCATGATTCAAAGGCCCTAGGCCAAGCAGTGCCAAACTCTCCTGCAAGTTGAGAAAAAGCTAAATTAACACTGAGGCTACAAGGCGCCCTTCCCAAAAAATACATGCACCTCATTTCCTCCTACCTCCAGGGTCACTGCTGCCAACTCGGCTTGGATGCCACCGCGCTGAACACTGATGCCACAACAAACCTCGTGATTTATGGTTACAATCGATGTAACAAAATGTGGGCAATAGAGGAACTAGCGTGTCTGTCTCTCCTGGTGGGATCTTTCTCGTCTCCCGCAACGCCAACACTACTTAAAGCAGGGGTTATCAATACCATTTACAAATGGTAAGATTATTCTAGCAATTAAAAAGGAGTTTAATGGACGTGAGCTGCTTGTTCTGCTCATACTTGAAAGAGGGATTCACACATCGTCCTCTCTGCCAGTTCAATGCATTTTGGGGACTTCTGTTGTCGCTCTTGACAACCGACACGGTACTGACCTCCAGAATGACAGCTCTTCCCGTCTGCGATCAGTGGGATATTGAAAGGTGCAAATTACGCTCGTGCCTGTCGACGTTTTCCTTGTATGGAGAGACATGTAAGCGGAGTGGATGTTGTGATGCCAGGTGTAGATACCAGCCAGGTAAAAGTGACAGGCTCGACAGGTAAAAAAGAAAAAGATGGACAATCCTTCTACACTCAGAAGTGAAAAACAAAACACATTACTTCCTCCAGAGTAGTGTGAGGAAATGTTCTGGTAACATTCAGTTAGTCAAGTAGTTTTCTTTCTGGAAGTCTGGTGGAGGGTTGTTATCAGTTTGGTTTCTCTGTTCAGTGGAGAGGATGATCTGGGATGAGTTAAGGCTTAAGTTGTAGGGAGGGCGTAAATAAATCAAAACAAAACTTCCTGGCAACTCAAAAGTTGATTAGCTTGCTTGCCAAAGGAGCGAATAGATTCAGGAATCAGATGGCTTTATCCAATTTTGAGGCCTTACTATGAGCGTGTACCAAGGGTAATGTAGAAACGTGGAGCCTGCATCGCACTTAATAAAAAAACCAATATATAATATATACAATGTAATATAACGAGACTTAAAGCTTTATTTAAGGATTGATGCTGGTTAATCTAACATCCCTCTGTGCTCGTCACTGTTTACTGCAATTTAAGGTTGTCCACAGGGCCCATTTATCAAAAGTCAAACTTTCCCGTATGTATAAGAGGCACAAAACAGTGTGCAACTTTTAATAGAGTTAAGGCGCATGTCATCCTCTCCAGTGGTACCAAAAAGAGCAACTAGAGGATTTGTTTCTACAAGTGGGTTAATGTTGAGGATTAATGATAAGGTTTGGAAAATCTCCCTCGAGTATCTTTCCAAACTGGCTAAGGGAGGCTTCCTCTCCTCTACATTTTTCACATTCAGGAGTGTCATATTATAAAGATGGAATGATGCTGTCCTGCCCACCATGCCCAGATACCATGTCCTGTTTAAGCCCCGAAAAGATCCATTACACATATTCTAATTCACATACTAGGTTCCTAAATATTTGGACCCTTCTTAAGATACTGAGAATCTTGAGACTTTTTTTTTTTTTTTTTTTTTTTAAAAGAAATACTGTCTATATCTGTGTCTGTACACATGTGTGCATATGTATGCCTATATGTATTTAAAATTAGTTGAATTATTCTTAAAATAACCATTAATTCATAGTTTTAGTTATGTATCCATGTAATTAACTCAATAGCAGTACAATCAATGTAAACTGAATTTCTAAACCTTTTGACGTCCACCTCTAAATTTAAGAACCAAATTCCAGCTCGTTTTCCTTCTCTGTATATTAATATCACTCCAAGACAAAATACAATTTTATTTATAATTGCAGATCATTTAAAATAAATGATAAAATAATGAGAGTAATAAATAATCTGTACCATTTATTACTGCCACATGGATGTCTCATGGACTGAATGAGTTTTTCTTTTGGACACTGCTCTGATAAATTTGTCTTAGATAAAAAATGATTAAAAAAAAATATTTCTTCTCAAAACCTAAATATGTATTCAGAGATACTGAACTTCTCAATGTAGGAGGAGACATGATCATTTTCAGAATTTTCAGTTTGGTAAATTATCTTTTATGGAAAAAAATGTCAGATACAATTTATTATTCAAAACAAAGTGTCTATATATATCAAATTATTCCATTATATTAAATTATATATTATAAATATCAAATATGTTGAGCTATCAAAACATTTTGAGCTATTCCACTACTTTTAGAAAATCGCAACCATTACTTGTTGGAGCTTGTGATTCCTTTGTATTATTACTTTTCTTTATTTCAAATTTACAGCTTCATGCCACTGGCCAATGTGCTGATGTACTGTGTTGAAATATGAAGGAGAGATTGATAATCTTTTAAATTTTGACCAACAGTCTGTTGTAGATTATTGGATTTGTGTCAGTTATCCAATAAGCATACTGACAAATATTAACTTATTATGTATTTGTACATATACATACATACAAATCCAGAAGTAAAAATGCTATACAGCCACGGAGCTGGGTTTAGTTTAAATAATTCCATCTGAAGAACAATCAGACGCACCCAAACACAATTATTTGACAAGCACACAATCAAGCCGTGTTAGTTGCAGCACCTGGATTCTTCTCCAATTCCCTTGGTGCATGGAGCAGTGAAAGAGCAAAACAAAGAGTCGGCATCATCAGCCTGCAATTGAATCGTCCATTGTTATCCCCTAGTTTTTAATCAAGGCATATAATTACTGCCTATAATATAGCATTAGTACTCATACCCTGAATTATGATTGCACAGACAAACTGTGATTATTTTTCTGTATCGAACCCTTTCTCTGCCAGGATCATTATGGCTATACAGTTATCAGTGATGGCATAGCATCAGCCCTCAAGTCATGCTATTTTGTACCTTGTTCCATGGGTGTCCAAGACCGTCCTTAACAAATGTACCTTTGCAGCACCTCACAGAGTGAGAATAGTGCCAGATGAATGTAGCAATCAGTGCTTGGTGGGTACGAAAGAGTCATACAGGCTGATTGCACGGTGGGAGCCACAGAGCAGCGCTCCTCAGACTCCATGCTTGGAATAACAAGCTTCATCGCCCACAGTGTGAAACAACAGACTGCTAATTGGAATCAGCACGCCTCTCCCTGAGCTTATTCTAATATCTGCCGGCTGCCTGGTTTGTGTTATAGGTAAGATATGGGGGTGTACTGCTGCACCTGTTGTCCATGTATGACGCACACCTCTTCGGTGGTGCATTTATTATTGTGTTGTGATGGAACACCCCTTATACTAATAATACGGAGAACCCATCTAGCCAGCTGTTCAACAGGATGGATCTGACCTCAGTATGCTTCGGCACCTACATTCCTACACAATGCACCTCTGTATTAATCACTGAATCTATTCACAGCAGTGGCAGTTCATGTATGTATTTCTCTATGGATATTTATGGATGGATGAGAGCCAAGTTCAGCTTTATCAGATTTTTTTTCATTGATTGGTAGCAATGTTGCTAAATAGTAAGGTGTCCAGCCTTACCGACCCTGCCACAGTGGCTAAATTGCACACTAGGTGGCCCTCAGGCTCATAGTGACTCCTGTTCTTCTAGTTTTTTCTGTTTAATCACTCATCCCCATAGTGGAACTCAACCCGGCCACATGTTTTACTTGTGTCAAATCAGATTGGTAATTGGTTATACATAAATGTATTTAGAAATATAAAACGTGTAAGAACAACAGTTGAAATCATGGAGATCTTAAACTTAAGATTGTATCTACAATGCAAGACCTCAATATCGGGGGAATGAACAGCACACTGACGGCCGTATCTTTTCATTTGATATCTTTTCAAACATTTCTTAGTACATATTTGAAAATAAATGTCCACTTATTCCAATTGCCACATTGGCTTTTGAAATCCATTGAGATCTAGGGCTCCACATCAGTCGTTGCTACAGAATGTTGATGCAGAATGGTTGATGCCACAAAACCCTTGTTTAGACGTTTTGTTTTTATTATTTATCATAAAATGTCTACCATTTTTAAAAGTATTCGTAAGTTTATATCACGTTTCAATTAAGGTTTTGTCATGGTTTTGGTCTGTTTGGTTATCTATTTGATTTGTTCCTTGTGTTTCTGTTCCTCTGTCTTTGTCCAGTCCCTTGGGCTGTTTCACAGAACCTGGAAAAAGGATTAAGCCGGGTTGTTCCAGTTATCCTGGCTGAATTAAGCCTTGATTCGGTTTCACGAATGCAGCTGCACACAAGTTACCATGGAGATATATTGTGTTCAACTAGCCTGCTCCAGACTAGGCTAAGAGCCTAATTAATCCTTGTGCTTTTCAGTCAGCAGTCACTCTGATCGGAAACCAATTAGTGATGCGCAATACCACAGATTTCTGATCTAATCCCATACAACCGAAGTCAAATGTGGGCTGGTATCGCTGATACCAATACTTTTTTTTTTTTAATAAAAGCTTTATGTGTTCAGAAAAGGAAAATAATAAACTATGTATGCAGCCTCTTAAAATGCACTGTAGTAGAAGAAGGAACTGACAGGTTACAGAGACTATAAGTTACATGTTTATGTTATGTTGACACAAAATGAAATCTATAAATGCCATAAAAAATATATAAATCAGGCAATATATTTTAATATAATCTGTCAGTGGTCAATATTGGCAGCTCAAAGGTAGCCTACATTTAGGAGGTAAGGTTTGTGGTTTATAGAATAAATAAATTAATTAACAATTTACAGCGTTATTAGCAAATAAAAGGTGTTTCGGCATCATAACTTTGAAAATAATAAAACACTGAGAAATAGGCTTTTTTTTATTGAAGTTTCTGCCCTTAGCTTTATATAACTATCTATTGTGGCATTTATCTATCGCTTCATAACCCTCATTTTTTTTTAAATTTAGATGACATGTATTTGTATCAGTTTGAATGGCATGGCATCACATGGTTTTAAGATGGCGGGGAATTCCCTCATCTGATGTATCATCACCTCCTCCAGAGTTTACTTTATCAGTGGATAAAGCAGAACTGATTATGGCCCAACAGAGAGACTGTACTTTAGCTGGGACTTTGTCTGGAGTTTTAGACAAGTAATGGCAGACATCCGTCACTTATTTATTTGATGATGGTGTTCTCATGCGGACTGAGGTGTTCTCCTCTGCCTGGCAGTGAGTGTGATCTCATCCACCAGGTAATTGTGGCAACTCAATTTTGTGTTCAAGTCCTGAGTTTAGCCCATGACCACAGTTTGTCAGTTCATTTTGGTATTCGGAAAATGTATCGTCACATCCTCAGGTATTCTTGTTGGCCATCCCATTATGCACGTTATAGATAAAGGCTATTGGAAAAGGAATGTGATATGTTTTCACGTTTGACATTCCTAACTTTGTGCAGTGACCAGGGCTCAAATTTTGTGTCAAAGATCTTTGCTCAAGTAATGTCCAAAGCAGAGGGGAGATTTCACATAACTTTAAAGTCCATGCCCCACAAGTACTGTCTTGAGTCAGGAAAAGAGTGGGATGAAAGCAGTCTGATAAACTATCTGCAGCACAATTAATTTTAGATCATGTCAGCTCTTTAAAGAAAAGTTGCATCATGCCTGTGAAATGGCTCATTAGTCTCTTGCCTCTGTTCAGTCCAACAGGAAAAAAAACTATATGATCAGAAGTCAGTGTTGAGAAGGTTATAACACCGGCCGGGTCGTAACGCTATTCATGACTGAATGTGGGAATGTAGCGGGAGGGATATGAGACTGATCTACGGTCACACATTTCCAGGTGGACTGTGATTTATAAAGTGTATTTGTGCATGGTTTTAGTTTTCTAATATATTTTTTTGCACACACTAACACTTTTAGTATTGATCCATACGCCCTGTTGTATCAATGAGGCCCCAGGACATTTTCGCCCATATGGTGTGTTCCCTAACCACTCACTATCACGGGCCCCATGCGTCTTGTTTTGATTCAGTTAATATTTAGTTGTCATGTCAGTGAAGTAGGCTGTTAGCTTGTTGTAATCTGTTTTTGATCTACCCTTTGGGCAAAAGCAGGGTACAATCTGGACACGGTCATTAGTCCAGCACAGGGCCAACACAGAAAGACACATTTATAGCTATGGCAAAATTATAATTACTAATTAACCTACCAAGCATGTCTTTGGACTGTGGGAGGAGGTACAGGGTGAACATGCAAAGTCTACACAGAAGGGCTGTAGGGCTTCAGACAACCAGTTTTTTCTGTAAGTAAATGATTATTTTTGTAGCCGTTTCCAATGTTAATGCATTTTTATATGCAATTTTTGGCATTAAGTGGAACATGTACAATCCACCGATGATGCTCTACCGCTAGCTACAGAAAGAGCTCCAATCAGGTTCTAAGTGTCACTCCTGTCCTCTACCCCACTTCCAATATTTGGAAGGTGCTGGCTCCAACCAGAAAAAAAAAGAAGCCGTACACCATTCTCTACGTTTCAATTCAGCTCCAATGCAAACCAATAGGTGAAGTAATTGCCTGCTCCATCCGTCTTCTCGTGATATCTAAAGCTTTAACAAAGAGTAGCAGTTAATATGTTACAGATATACAATTTAGAGCCTATGCTCAGTGCATGGTCAACATGGCAGCTTTAAGAACACGCTGTCCCTGCGCTGCAAGCACGATTATCTCCTACATCATGCCCATGACACATACACTAGGACGTTAGATGTGTGGATGAAGTTGTGCAAGTGCAGGTGCTCCTATACCAGCACAAAAACACAACATGCAGAGAGATGCACGCAGTCATATGGAATACATTATACTGAGTCCAGCATTTGCAGTTACTTTTGAAGCCATGATTTGACCATTCCTGACTCTGAACCTGGTAGAGTTATGTAACGTGAATAAATACCCCCAGTTTTGGAAATTCCAGCTATGTATTAATTAAAAACACATCCCTACTACATCTACAAAAACACATTTACACCACACAGACAAACACTTAGATGTGCTTATTATGCATGCACTAGCGGCATCACAAAGCCATAATATTCTTCCTCCGTCACAAGATTGCATGACTAACTGTATCTTCTGTAGGTGGGGGTAGATAGGCTAATTAATGCACTGGGTAACTGCTGTTTCAATAGTGTATCATATTACCAACGATTTCAATGACCAACTGGATGTGTGAGATAGCGTACGTCTTGCCAAGATCACTGTCTCACTGCTACATGCAGTGGATGACGACGATGAATTACTTGATTTGACAATGGTGGGTGTAACCACTATCATCCGTAGCTCAACAGGGGTTATCATGTGCTGTTGTAGTGAGAATGATTGCAGCGGTTTGGGTGGTGCTGTACTGTGTTCGTGCAGGTTCTGTGATTTCCTATCTGTACTTATGAGTGCTGTTGCATGTTCACATGTTTTTTTCCTGGACATGCTCAAGTATGTGTAAGATATGTATGTGTGTGTGTGTGTGTGTGTGTGTGTGTGTGTAACCACTCTCCAGCTGCCGATACAAAGCATCAAAGCAGTGATGCGCCCGTGTGTAGCTGCGTGTTTGTGTGTAGAGTGGGACTGTAAGCTCCCCATAACAAGCTATTACAGTTCTATTGATTCCTCATTAAAGCCCTCAGCTAAAAATACAGCCTGATGTTGCCATTGAGGGCGAATAAACAAGTACGATTGTCATCCACCTGAGGAGTGAAGACACAAACTCTGCACGTGTTGAGGCGCACACCTACACAGCTAGAAATATGAAGAAAACGCACCTGGCTCAAGACTGTGGGCAAAAACCAAAAACACGATGCATGTTGACAACCGTCAACACGCGTGCAGATTCCACCCTTTCTGTTACTGAGCACACGCATCCCTTCTTGTTTTTTTCCCTTCTTCCACCCACCCACCCCACCCTCACCCCTTTTTAATTAAAGCATGCAGTAAGTGTGAAATTAACTCTCTCCTACACCAAGGCTGACAGCTCTGAGTGGGAGGAGGGAGAATCAGACGCCTTTGTCTCAGCACATAATTAGAGAGATGGAGAGGAAGAGATGGAAAGAGGGAGCAAGAAAGAGGACCAGTCGGTCCACTACAATGAGAAACCAGCAGCGAGTCGGAAAATATAAAAGAAATGCAGGCTGGAGAAAGATGAGGAGAGGAGGGGAGGTGAGCCTGCAAGATGATAAAGTGGAGGGAGAAAGATCAAATAAAATGGAGAAGGGGATGAGGGGGGAAAAAAAAGAGATTTTAGAGATTAGAGATGAGGACAGCAAAGAAATAAAGAAATAAAGAAAGAAAGGTAGGGGCTGTTGTTGTCATTTCGACCTGTAAAAAAAAACATTGGGTTGGGGACAATTTGACGATCTGCGGCTGCACTGCCTGGTTCTGCTGTGACAGTGAGAAGTACGAGTTACAAAACCACAGAGAAGAAGAGGAACATAAGAGGAAGAAGGAAGAGGTAGAGTAGCGCGGGGCTTGATAGATGGTACAATTTGGAAAAGGAGAGAGGCAGGGAGTCTTATGAGTTTAAGAATTGATGAAGACAAAATGGGCCCGGGTAGCAGGGGTAATAACTTGTGGGGCTTCGTGCTGCTCCTTATGGGCCATGTCCCTGGCTCTGCCCGCCTCTGATGGACGGTTTCCCCACCTTCCTCCACCCGGCTGCGCCTCCCCTCCGCAGCTGAAATGAGAAAAAGGGAGGAGCATCGTGCTAGTTTAGAGGGAGAAATGGCTTGGTGCAAGTGTGGTGGAAAGGTAATCAGCACCAGCATCGAGAGCGCTCACCTTCACCAATTTGTCTTCATGAGTTGAGGTTTAACATAGATGCCGTTGCTTCCAGGCTTTCTCTGAATTGGTGCCTCTACTTCCAACAGAGGGGTAAAGTAGGTGCTGAGAAACAGACATGTACAATGAATATAAAGAAGAATCATAGTTCGAATTACGGGAGAGCTGCAAAGGACACGAGCTCCCCTGAAAGTCTATTTTGAGACATTCAGGGGGAGCTCTAAATCATCATCCATTTTATACTCACAGGTTTATTTTCAGTATAAGGTTCCTGAACAAAATAATAGTAAAATGTGTCAGTGTTGCGTGTTAAATCGTTCTTTAGGCTACATATCAATTAGAAAGAGATCTCCGATTGCAGTTACAACAGCGCTCTGCAGCGACGGAGGTGGCAACGAGCCGAACAGAAAGCTGCACCCTGAAGACCAGCTCACCCCGTCGTCACCTTCCTCCAGCCCCAGATCAGCTGAGCAGGAGTCCTGACCCCTTTCAAAAGGAGGCTTCCCAGGCGCAGTCAGTCCCAAAGCTATGATGCGTCTCATTCATTTTTGTTTTTATCAGATTGATTTGCCTCATGTAGGAAGCGCCGGACAGAAGTTTACACCCTAAATCCAAACTGGGAACGGCGGGGAAAGTGAAGAGACGGCCAACAAGAGAGCGGGAGAGGGAACGTTTTTCGCTGCAACACGCAATCGGCAGCGCTGCCGCACGCTTTTTATATGCGCGTGCACGTGGCATGTGCACGAGCAGGGCTTCTCCAAAAGCCACTGCGTAACTCGAACCCCGAGAAGAATGTGAAGAATTGTGTTCGACATATACACAAGTATCAATTTTACAGAGATCTTGTGGTCAATAGTCATCAAGTTTCCTTGTGAGCCCTTGTAATGCAAAATATCTCAATTTCTGGGACTTTGCAGAAAAGATCATGCTGCGTTCAAATGGAAGTCATGAGCTTGTGGTTACAACATGGGAAGTTGTGTGCACTGTATGCTTGCCGTTCAAGTGGTGAATTAGTTAAAAACACTGTTGCTAGGCAAAGGCAATAAGGGGCAGCGTCTAAAAGCCAGAGGCTAACAATTTAGCAAGTTAACAAGGGGGTAACGTAGGAAATGCAAAGGCGCAGAGGGAAAAGAAGAGGCCGTTGGGAAGATCAACATTTTCCTCAGACGTAGTCTATTATCCAAGTTATAGGAAGACAAACTCTACTTGACTAAAATTACAATAAATTAGCTTAACATCCAACAAAAATTAACATCCATTGCCTTTTTCTGTAAACGTCAGCAAACAAATTCCAAAGTCGTGAACGGCAAATGAGGGGGCCGTTCATTTGAACTCTTCTCGTGAACACGGTAAATACTAATATATTTGAACGCAGCATCGATTGCATCTGACATTTTTTTTTGTTTGGACTCCGGTGTTTAAACATCTCTTCTTTCTGCAGGAATGTAACAATTTCAACAAGTCCTCCAGCATAATCAGCGACGTAGATCGTTTGTTTAGGCCACGGTTTGGTTTAAAATAAGCACTTTGTTGAGGTCAGAGAACTCCGCCATCGTGGTTACAGTAATACCTTACCTCACAAGAATTTTGCTTGTGTCCCAAAAAAATGAAATGCAAAGCAAATAAGACCTCTCTGGTTGTGAGCCAAAAACCTTTGATTGCGAGCTGAGTTAGACGTAGTGCGTGGGACCAATGCTCATGGATAAGATGGGAGTTGTTATTGGTGGGTTTGACTTGGATCCACAGCATGGCTTTAGACTCACACCTTGCTCCTTCTGACTGATAGGAGAGAACAGTATGTTGTATGCGCTCCATGATGTTTGTACAGTTTTCATGTTGTCCAGCCAAACGCGATTAACAAAGCAGTTTTTCTTGCTGTCAGGAGGTTGCTGTGATGTTTTCTATAATAATAATAATAATAGTTATAATAAACGTTATTTGGATAACAACTTTTATACAAGAAATGCAGGGGGGAAAAAATGCTTTACGACAAGAAATGTACATGCAGTGTGCCATACGTGAACAGATATAAAGGAACATAAAAAAAAAAACATCTTAAAATGTAATTTAAAAATATAAAAAGAAACAAGTTGCACAAGAACAGATCAAATTAAACATAAGATAAGACATTAATAAAATACAATAGAGTTCAAATATAGAGTGTGCATCGGTGGAATGTGTCAGCGTGTGCATACCATGCCGTTTGTAGTGTGTACAGAAGGGAAACTAAACGTGCGCTCCGCTTGCTGCACAGGGAAACCGTGGGGTCCACTTTCATGAACGCGGCAGCGCAGCAGAGATGAAAGTCAAGTGCACCCTGCCCAGTGGATGTGTCAAGCACAGGAGTGGGCTGATTACATTCACTACTCTCGTTGCCTTTAAACAATGAACTTGCTCCATCATGACCAGTAACAGTGGGCACATTTTCTCAGAGGAAACTCACCGTTGTCTGGGACACGCAAAATAACAAATACAGCATCTTAAATAAACTGCAAAGAGATGATTATGTCAAGTTTGAGTTGAATTCACAAGATACCAAAGTGGTGCTGTAAAGGAAAAAAAAACCTCTGGTGCAAAACTGTGCTTCTTGCTCGGCACTGGCGGAACGGATCGTGTGGCTGGGAAGGCGTTGGTATCATATCTTTCCTCCTAATTGGTTGATGGTATGGCCGAGCAGACGCAAACACTGCAGTACAAGCAGTCCTGTATAACCGGGTGGGGGATATTGGCCTTATTTTTACGATAGCATGAGTCGCAACTAACCTTAACTCATGAGAAATGCAACAAGTGTTTATTTCCTCCCAAAACCTTGACCTTACATTCCCCCTTCTAGGCCTTATCCTAGCCGCCACTGGCAAATCAGCTCAATTTGGCCTTCACCCATGGCTTCCTTCGGCTATGGAAGGTCCAACGCCGGTCTCTGCCCTACTACATTCTAGTACAATAGTCGTCGGCCCCTAAAACACAAGGTCGTCCGTGCAAGCAGTCTACTACAACCCCTGTTAACATTTATTGTGACCTGTAGTGGCCGCTGTAATTCTGACTGGGAATGGACCAAACACAAGGCTTTCACCCACAAGTCCACCGTTTGTGTCCCGTGTGTAAACAAAAGTAAACAATGAAGTTACATACATAAGTTAACTTACATAATATATATTGCTTACATTACGTGCATACGTCCAATTACTTACCTAATGTGCTTCAACCAAAATCTTGATCTTTTCCTGAATCCAAACAATTTAGCTGCCTGTTCATTACTGTTACCATGACAATGACAGTCCAGTACACCTGATGCTAGTACTGTATGCCTTAATGGCAAATTAACTATTCCGGGGTTTTTTTGGGAGTGAGGATGTGTTGGACAGAAAAGTCAGAGCCCTGCGTCTGACCACAGCAGGTCAAAGTTAAACCGGGATGTGACTCTGTAAATAGTGACAGTTTGAGTAACCTCTTCTACTGTTCACGTTTGCTTCCTTTTATAAATAAGTTGTGATTGATAGGGATTTGTTTGTATTTCTTGCCCCGTCACAATACTTCTTAACTATTTCCGTTCAGATACTTTACTGCAGCAAATAACTTGCAGTAGTCGGGATGCCCATTTAAAATGGCTGTTTTCAGTGTGATAGTGAGTACAATATTATTAACAACAGGATAGTGAACAAAACTATCGTCAGCTGGTATGAAACCCTTTAACGTCATTTAACTGGTCATATTTCAACAGTGAAGTAAAACTTTAAATGTCAGACTTTTCATTTCAAATTGAATTCATTCCGTAATGACTGACCATGTTGCTCTGATGTCTATGTAATCTATTGTAAAGCACAGAGATGTACAACCTTCGTGTTGTTTTGTCCAATATGTGTTTCTTCAACTTGTCTTTTTAAAAAAAATTGTATAAGGTTTCATTGCAGACTTCAACAATGCTCTGACTTTGAGAGTTACAATAGTACCATTCAGCACCTGAAGTTGGTTTAGGTCAACAGAAGCTGTTTTTGGTGCGTCAGCAGCATTGGTTGATGTACATGACATTTGTACACGACTTTCTACCCATGCAAACTCTCATACTGACGCCCACACTATTCTAATAATTGTATTTGACACAGATTGCAGTTATTGTACTGCCCCCACTGTGCTGAGCCCACTGACTCCCAGTGCATGATTTAGTTCAGGTGTTGTGACCGACGCAGTGCTGTGTTAGGACCATTCAAAAGATGCAGGATAGGCCACGCAGTAACACAATTATTACAATTTAGACAAAGGCACACCTCGTATTTAGTTGACACGCACACACATTCACACACTCACAAAGCATTTTGGCAATGACTCCTCAGGTCGATTGCAAGTTGGGAGCATGAAGGATAAATTGGGAGGAATGGATGTCATGTGGTGGCAGAGAGAGAAGATGTCAACAGTAATCCCAAGTGGATACTTCAACGCTGAGGGCATCCTGCCCTGTGGCTAGACAGAGAGAGAGAGAGAGAGAGACGCTCACAGTGTTGTGCAAATGGAGTAACTCAAAATCAGAAGCAGCTCAACTATTCAACACAAAATCTGCTACCTCAAGCCCGGGACCAGAACAGACCTCATGGTTATTGAAACCTACGAAGAACACAATTACTCCACACATATGAACTGTTTCCACCAACACACATATTTTATGAGTCAAAACTAAGCCTATACACGAAATGACAGGTAAACTGTTGCAGTTTCATGCAACCAACTCAATCCCACCAACTCTTATATGCTTTTTGCACATAAAATAGAACATTTCTAAAGACTTTTTTTTTTTTTTTTTTTTTTTTTTTACTTTTTTCTGCAAATTAAAAGGATAAAAGCACTAACTATTTCTGAAAATGTTGCTGTTTTGGGGTGGGTTGGTCATGTCAAAAAAAAAAAAGCAGCACTCCAACTAAGTTATAAATAAATTAGAGAAACCTTGCATGCAGGAAGATGTCCTTTTCTTTTGGAGGGATCACCATTCCACATAACCTTTTCTCTCCAGTGCTGTGTATTCCAACAACAAGCTCATCCAGGGAATACACTTTCAGTGCAGCTGGTCGTGTGCTTGAAGCGCGTCTAAATAGGTTGAATTCTTGAACTGTGCAGCCAAATACTAGACTATAGGGCGAGAGAGAGAGAGTTTGTGTCTTTAATGAAGGTTAAATTGTTTTGCCGGCTGACATTCAAAAACAGTTAATAACTGTCGTCTTCTTTCTCTCTGCTGCTCAGTTATTCCTCTGCCTCCCTTTGTGATAATGGAATTCGTAATAAATGTCGATGATCTGAAAAGGGAACATACTACTTGCAATAGGTTTTGTGTGTTAGGCTTTCCAAATTTCTCTCTCAAACACACTGTTACGGTGAATAGAACGTATTTGCTCAATTTAATACCGCAAGTGGATGTTCCGGAGCATCCGGTACACTGGTTTCATAGGGAAGAACTGGAACCGGTAGAACAGTTGAGATGTGAGGTTTCAGCTAGACACAAGCATGTTTTAACATCCCTTTGATAGTTTTGGAAATTTACAATCTTTTTGCATGCAAATACTACTTCAGGCATCTGTCAAAACACACGCTGTGTGTCAAAACATTGTCAACATCTACAGAAGAAGGCAAGCAATTTGTATACGATGGGCCGCGACACTCAGGCAAAATTAGTACAACTTAATTGTATTAGAATAATTTTGAATGTATGCAATCACAAGTATTTCAGCCACAACTCAAGCAGTTTTTTTTATGAAACATTTAATGTTTGTGGTTTATTTATTAAAACTTGGGGTCTATTATTTCACCATGTGTCAAAGTTTTACACTAATGGGAGCCATGATAAACAACAGTCATAATGTGCGTTATGATGGAAACTCGGTAACAAAAGACTCAAAATGATTCAACATGAAAAAAAAATATTGAGTAGTTTACCACAGAATGATTTGGCCAAGTTTTCGATCCATTCTGAATGAGCCACTTAAACTGTCTAAAATTTGAAAAGAGAACTGTCAAAGTCTTGAAAGGAAAATCAACTGGTGACTTGGCTGCACTCTCTGTCATTGATCCCAATGCCTGTCTGTCCAACCCCACACCGCTCTGTCATGTTTACAACATCCAAGCTCTCGGCGTCAACATCCCCCCAGGCTTGCCAGTAGCGTCCTGTCCAATCCGTCCATCAAAACACCCTCCGGTCCCCGCCCCCTTTCCCCTCCATTAGTTGCTCATAAACCCCTGGCGGCTCCACGGGACCAGACAGCCCGCCTCTGCCCCTGGCTCCGACTATTGATTGGTTCTTACAGTAATGGGCGTCTGTCTCCCCATTGTCTAATTGGCTAAGTGATGGGATTGATCCTCAGATTGTTCGCCAAGTTCATTTGCTGTGTCCACTGTCGAGACCAGCAAGTGGACTGAATGGCATGTTCAGAGCTGCTGGGAGCTGTTCGGGACTTTCACTGTAATGGCTCTGTAATTGATCAAGTGCAAGCGATGGTAGGTGGGGCTGGATACATTAGTGCTTGGGATGTTAAGAGAATGTTGATTAAGGCTCATTGTGGCCGTCATTATGTGATAATCGATTGCAGTTCACGTGTTGTATATGGCCTGTTGTGTCCTTTTTGGAACAAACCTTTTATCTGATGTCTTAACCGCAGAATTGCTGATCTCCAGTCTGCTTTCTTTAGGGCGGGGTAATGATCCCAGACCAGCGCTCTCATAGAGAGGATTGAAAAAAGTATGTATCTGGGGGAAAACATCAAACCATCTAAATGATTAAAGATCTGTGTAAGTCATTCAATATCTTGCACCCAGGGAGAATTATATCCAAATGCACATTTCAGATCCATCAGGGAAAAATCTATTTACTTTAATGTGTAAAAAAAGGTTGTTTTTTTTTCCTCTTCTCTTACGAGCCGAATTCCAAATTCTTCCAAATTATTTTCTTAACTTTTTCATCGTCTAGTTACACAAATATTTAAGCAATAGACCTACAGTGGCGTACACATGGTATTTTACTTTATCTTAAGCCAAAATAGTGTGCACAGGCTGTCGGCTGCTGCCTCCCAGTCCAGTCCCAGTAGTAATAACACATACTTAATTCCATATCTAAGTCTCACCTTGCTACTCCCACACTCCTCTTATTGTTCCTCTCGCCACTTACACAGAGTGGGCAGGGAGAGAGCGAGGTAGAGTGATAGTAAAAGAGAGAGGTTTAGAAACACACAGGCGTGTGCATGAATCTGCACCGCTGCTAGTATCAGCACAGAACAACACACACAGTCATTGATTAACACGGGATTAACACCTCTGAGCACGCACGCACGCACGCACGCACGCATGCACACACGCACACACACACACACACACACGTGCATAGAGAACCAACACCCGTCATCTCGCATGCACACTTGCCGGCTGCTTTGTACAGCCCTCCACTGCCACCACTACGTGTTATCTTCCTCCCATATGTGTACCTCAGGGCCCTCCCCAGTCTCTGTAATAGACTATCTCACTCAGTACCACAGAGTCGGAGTTGTGCCGGAGGGATTGTGGGAGCAGGGGGTGGTGTGTGCGTGCGAACGCGTGTGTTGAGGGGGTCGATGCCTGTCACTCTCCCCTAAAACAATTAAATTCGAAATCCTACCCCACCCTACCTTACTGCAGTGGCCCGCAGTGACTGCGACAGACACAAAGTGGTGAAGTGTGTGTTTGTGAATTTGTATGATGCCGTGTCCAATCTACACCAGCTATTGTGCGTTTACAGGCACTCGCGTTCTCCGTGATTAGCTTTCTCCTCCATCAGCCTCGTTATGAGTCATGACTCATCGACGTGATGTGAAACTCCCTCTGAATAAGCTTCATTCATATTCAGGTTGAACAACACAAGTCTCTACTATGATCCCTCTGTCAAGAGCGCACATACGGCAGCCACATCGAAAATAGTTCAACGCCCCAGACCACGCTAAGCCACTGGTCTCCTGGGTAGACGACGGGCTGGGATGTCAAAAATAGACGGACCACATCATGCATGTCACTTTGTGATCAGTCCCATCAGAAATGTTAAGCCTGAAGGGTGAATACTTCCACATCGGAGAGAAGAGGAGCAGAGCAGAGAGAAGAGAGAGTGTGGTATGTGGTGGTAACGGGAATGAGAGATAAGAGGTATAGAGAGGAAAAATAGAGGAGATTGTGAATAGAGGGTGGGGAAAGAGAGGAGGTAGCCAAAAGAGGAGACAGAGTTATATGTCGTCATAGATGAAAAAAGGTTAATCCATTTAACGTGCCGCATGATCCTATAAGCTGCGCAGCAACGATGCTATCTCCACAATACTGCATATACCCTCCAGCAACATCGTTGATACGGCACACAATTGCCCTCCAGAAAGCAGTCAAAAGTTGTGGGAGGCTTCCAACTGTCTCCACTTGTAATGAGTCACATTTTGATAATATAAAGGTCACGGCTGAGGTCGATTGGGACAACTAGACAATTGAATTAAAAGCCCTGCACTGGCCATTGTTTAGATTGTAATGTAGATCTCCACAGAAACACGAGTAGCCCCAGCATTGATTCAAATGTATATAGTGTACCTATAATTTACCAAGTCAAGGTGAACAGATGAGGGTTAATAGTGACTTGCAATGTGTCCCAGTGTGTGTGTGTGTGTGTGTGTGTGTGTGTGTGTGTGTGAGAAAGGAGATCCTAACCATGAATGTGTGCTCTATAACTAGCCAGGACTGCAATTACAGACCGCAACAGGAGTAGCAGCAGTATCTATAGGTCATTAGTGTGATACAGACCATGGCTGGTTCCTATGTATTTAATGGACACCAGGGTGTTTGGACCATTAGGCCGCTTCTCTACAGCCATCTGGTCATCTGAAGAAACTTGCGTAACTTGTGAACATTGCACATCATTATGGCCTTGGCCGGACGGTGTGTGTCTGAGTGAGCGTGTGGAAGTGTGTGCTTTGAGAAGCCGAGGTTAGCGTCTGGTCAGTGATAGAATCAAGAAATGGCCAGCACCTTTTGCAGCAGTAGTACAAGTCATTTTAGCTGCTTAATGGAATTTTACGGCATTGAAATACAGTGTATGGAAGGAGATATGATCTGGTGCAATAGGAAGAGCTGTGCACTGCGGTGAATTCTGATATTTCTATTTATTCACTCATAGTGGAGGATAAAACTTACTTCCAGCTGAGGTTAACAGATGAGATTGCCAATCAGCTCAGACACAGCTCACTGGAAGACTTAACACGGTGTCCAGTCACTCTAAAAGTGAGGGACTGCGCAGGTTGCCAGGTAGAGAATACACTCATTGACATAAAGATAAATTACAGTGCGGTTTACTGCTCGTCAAGCACTATAGTAAGAATGCCCGTGTCCCAGATGGATAATTTATGACCACCTTTCACTTCCAAGTCTTGATTTTAATAAGCAAAGCTAGGAGTCGTAAATAACTGCATGCTTTCGTAAAATATTAGCCATTAGCCACTTCGTATGTGTTGTTATCAAAAGGTTTACCAGGTGAGGTTGATGTGTATTTATTGGCCCTTTAATTTTTTTTAAACAGAACTTTGGAGAGTGCAGTAGATCAATAGCTTTTTCGATATACAAGTTCTACACTAAATCGTCACATTTGGAGTTAGGTTACAAATTCCCCAGTATTGACGACGGAAGTTACATTCCACAGTATAGCTGACCAG
Source organism: Embiotoca jacksoni (assembly GCF_022577435.1). Lineage (NCBI taxonomy): Eukaryota > Metazoa > Chordata > Actinopteri > Embiotocidae > Embiotoca > Embiotoca jacksoni. Next base: position 4,515,979 of record NW_027185378.1, on the reverse strand, counting down.
AATGAAAACCTTCCTTTACAGCCTCATTATCAGGAGGGGAATGTAGTTGTTTTTTTCAGAATTTAGCATAGAAAGTTCGAAGGAGGAGCAGTGAAGAGCTATAACTTTTGATCAACATCAGCACTTCTGTTAGACATTTGTTTGATCACTGATTGACGTGTTTAGTGTCACCATGGACCAGAGAGCGCACAACAACCAGGTCGGTTTTCTTGAACATTCGCAAGGTTGTCTACTGTGAATTCGCCCCCTGGGCTCAGACACCGTTTTTGCCAGATATGTCTCATTGCAACTTCTGTCAGTGTTGTGGTTTGAAACAGAACTAGACTCAAAAGCCAGACAACAAGCGTGTAATAAAAGGGTAAATAGGTTTATTGAGTTGACTGGGATGGTGGATACGGCTCAACCGGAGAGGGTGGAAATCGTTTTCAAATGATGCAGCTCATACTTGCATCTGCCATAGAAAACAAAGTAAGGTTATTACTTACTTTACTTGGCTTTATTTTCTGCCTGTCCACATATCCCGTTATCACATCACTCCCCTTCTTTTTCTGTAGTTCACATCCATGCGTTATGCATTCAGCCTTTTCTACAGTTAATGAGATGGCTGGCACTGCACGGAATCAACGAGAGGTGTATGCTTGAGTGTGTCCACTTAAATTCACTCTTACGGAGTTATTTAAATGTTCACTTAGTCTTGTTCTGATGCCGCCCTGTCGTAGATGGCGCGCCCTCAGTTTTTACAGACCCCCGGCTTTTCAAGAGGGATATTTTTTCGCACCGTGTATGTTAATATCAACTCAAAAATTCTTAGTTTGTGGAAAAGTCATCAAACACCAGCTGAATGAAGACAGCCAACTGGGCTGTATCGCTGCAGTCAACGCACTCATCCCATTGGATCGAAAACCATTTGCACCTGTCCATACCCCGTTTTAGCTGCTCCGCTGCATCCACATTCAACACAGACACTCTCCACAGTGTTTGCACCAAGGTGTACATCAGCAATAGCAGACGTAATATCGGTTTTACTTTTATGGTCCCTAAGTAACGTTTCAGCCACCGCAGTCATTTCCTCCTTTTACAATTTGCCCATCCCTGAAGAGCTTTTTGTGCTTCATTAGAATGTCCGCCACTTTAAACAAAGCCTCTGTTAATTCATTGGCTTTCTTTGTCAGTTTGTTAAACAGAGACGGTTGTCTTTTAAGCACCGTTTTAGCTCATTCACCATCTGGGTGGACCTCATTTGCCGTATATTGACACCACCGGCTGACCTCCTAATTAACTAAAAAACTCAAAAAATAAACATAATAACCTACCATTTACTTTACTATAATATCAACTAAAATATTAACAATTGTCATTATGCAATATATTAAAGAAAAGATTCAAATTAGGACACGTCCCACCTGGACGGCAATTAACAGACAAAGAGCGGGTGGCAGTAACACACAAAGGCCAACCCGACCGCACAATTAAACTTAAATAAATTCAAACTGTCTTTAAGAATAGTCCCAAACAAAAAAGGAGTGATGACAGATGAAGAGTGGCGAGTTTAATGCCTTCAATCAAAGCCGTGCAGATCTCCCCACTGTTCGTCCAGAAGTTACAACTGTCGCGCGGTAAAAATCCAGGTGTACGGATAATCCAAAGGAAATAGACCAAAAAAAAATGTGACATGTTCAAACCTTCAGCGAGCTACTCAAAAACGGGTCCGGAGCTATGGCACGAGTTACTGGTCCCTCGCAACTGAAAGATTGGAGAATCCTGTTATCGACAGAAGCAGTAAATATAAGGCAAGTAACCAACAAGCATTAACAACTAATGCTACTCACAAGTACCATGTCGCCCCTTACTCCTCCTGCTTACTGAAGCCATGGGCTGTTTTACTTCCAGTCTATATGCCCAGAGCGCTATTAAAAAATTAAAAAAAAACTTCTAAAAGGATGCCAAGACCCATTAAATTTTAGTGAAAAATTCCAGCCTGGCTAAAAAGTTATCCACTGCCTCTATTTACCTTTTTCCATGTGGACATCATTTTTGGGGTATAAGTGATACTGTAATAGTTAGAAATAATATATTACATTTATTTAAAATCAAATGGGCTTTACAAAGGCAGTTTTATCATATCATCACAAATGTATTGTTTTGGAGCAACTTGGACCGTGTGGTTGGATATGTATTGAATCATGTGTGATGCACATCCCTAATTAGTGCTGAAAGTCATGCATCAAAAATATTTAGAATGCCATTTGGCCAAAATCGGACATGTTTGAAAGCTTGATGAAAGCAGGTACTTCCTGAGAACACAGCGTACCATAGGTGGTTGCCATAAACACGTCTTCGGCCATACAACACAAAACCATGTCCACCAAAGTCATCACTTCAGGTGGCCAAGTGCTGATCACAGGCTCAGTTCCTAAAAAGAACCAGGAAGCATAAGTCCTTATCTTCTTAGCAGCAAGCTGCTTTAGCCAGGCTTCTGAAGAGGGGAAACAGGCTTTTGAGAAGCTGTGCATACAAAATATTCAGTCACAGATAAAGAGCGATTTCCCTTTCTCCCCTTTCCTCCATGTCACTTCTTCCTTAAAAGGCTCTGGGAGATGCACTGTTGGAGCAGAAACCATGAAAATACAACCATCACCGTCACCTGCCTAATTGCCATGGCGCCGGCATGACAACACAATTTGAGGAACAACAAATTAGTTAAATTAGATTTCATTCAGATCTCTCTTTTATGGCTGCAGCTCCCTAAAATTATATCTTACCTCCATTTGCATGTCTTGTTGGTATGTTTCACAAAGATACAATGCTTCCTTTTTAAGTGGAAACTTCATCAGTCTTTTGCACCTCCAATTTCTAGTATTAAATAGATTTTAGCGATCGTTCTATACAAGTTTGTGAGGTTGACATATATCCAGACCTGTAATAAGAATGAGAAAAATACAGTCTGACTCAATTAGCTTTTCCTCATACAAAATACTCCAGCCAATGAAGACCTTTTTTAGTGGTTTGGAAGCTGAAACTAACAAGCGTAGATAGAGTTTCATATAACCCTAAAATCCAGGGAGATGTACTTCAACCCATATGCTGCACTGACTTGTCAGCACAATAAATGTGCATTTAAACCAAATAAATAAATTACCTGGTAAATAATATGAAATAACACGTGATGGAATTGTGTAGTTAGCAAAAACTGTCTGGATTGCATTTGAAACCATCAGTTGACTTGACGTTGTGTTGGTATGCAGCAAATAGCCCTGTTCAACTGTGGTATGAATATTATAACAAGAACCGCTCAGCTAAGTAAAGGGAAAATATATCCCATTATTACTTTAAGATATGAAGGACAGTCAGTCGGGAAAATATGAGAACTTCGGAAGCGCAGTTGTAAAAAACTTCAATTGCTAATTTAGAAACCGATTCAGAACCAGCACGAGTTAAATAATAGACAGACATGTAGCCTACACATAAGGTACAGAACAACTGTAAAAGTCTAACTTACTGCTTTAATATGAGAAAATACCTGTCAGATCTTTTAATACAACGATTAAGGCAAAACAGCCATTATCTATTGTTTTCCCATGCTGTTCAAGGGGCCTTCAGAGCCAGGGATGCAACCGGTCTGAGAACAACAAAGGGGCCAACCTGTCTCGTGGAATCAGGAAAGGACATACCTTTGCCACAAAAAAGATGACCTGCCATTTCAGAGATGGCAGAGAAACACTGAGCCTGTGGCAGGACATCAAGATCATCACAGACTGCAAACCCTCACCACAGACCTGTGACAGGGACATCTCTCTGCTCAGCAACTTCTTTGCACGTTTTGATGCACAAAAGGACATACCTTTACCTTAAAGTAAAGAAAAATGTCTTCATCACTCTGTATGCACTAGTTTTCTTGTGAAACTCAAAGGACCAGAAGTTGTGTGGGCTGGGGAGGGTAGCAAAACTTGTCTGAGTCATCCATCATTGCTGGGGAGACTACCCACCTCTGGTGGCACAGCTGTCGGGCAGTGACAACAGTGTGCCAGCTGTGGCCCCTACATCTGCTGCTGGGTTGGTGTTGACAGGGTCATCCGTGGTTTTGTGGAACACAACAGCCAATGTAGCGCTGTCTGCAGCAGACGGACTGAGCGACACAAAACACAGGGTCAGAGGGCTGCGAGTGATATTTTGGGTGAAATGAGTTTGAGATCAAAGTTGATTTCACATCAGCTTCCTGCTCTACTTACTGTATCTGAAAGAAAATGGGACAAAAATGAAGTGTAAACTGTTCCTAATTGGCTTGGTTTCTCTCTTTGCAGTTTCTTGAATGGAATGTTCACTTTGCTTTGCGATGTCATGGACATTTCATTTTTGGAAACCGAACACATTGTAATTGTGTTAGGTTTTACAGATCAACTCTTTGCCTTGAATTCTCTCATTTCTATTAATGTATCCTCTTATTCATTTATGACTGTCGCATGCCCTTGAGCACCCCCAAGTCATTGCATGAATATACAAATCTGTCCCCCTACAGTGAGGATTGTTTCCAGTTATTGCACCCCAATGGGCATAGACCTTGGCTTAATTTGGAACAATTGGAGCAACCTTTAACCAATCAGCATTATGTTGTGGACCAAAACTCCACCATCATCACCATTGTTGAAACTGTTGTTGGTCTGCCCTTCGAAGTGGCTGAACAAACCTTTAATGCAAATGGGTGACATTTGTGAATGACACTTACCCACAAACAGAAGTACAATAGATGGATTAGACACCATTTTTTTCAGTATCAGTTTGCAGCGTAGTTTTATCCCCAGAGTAATCAGAATAATAGTTGGGCACCAGACAGGAAAATAATACAAATTCTACCCTGTCAATTTAAGAATTGTAGATATAAATCAGTTGGGCAGATAGCCCGGATAGCTTTATAACCTCACTACAAAAGGCTGAAAGTAAATGTAACACAAGCCATAATTTTCATTTTCATCATTAAAGATTTGTTATATCTGAGCAAAATAAATGTTCATGATTCCTAAATAAATAAACATCACAGAAAAAAAAGTCTATTAAATATCCATTAGGTCATAACTATCATAAATCAAATCCAGAGTCCAGATCATATTCAAATGTCTCTTAAACGAAAGATTAAATGAGGACTCCAGTCTCTGGGGAAAATCAGTTCAGTTCAGTGTGTGTGGCTGGTATAGGTGCGTATGTGTGTGAAGTGGGGTCGGGGGGCAGGCTCTAATGTCCAGGAAGATGAGGGTTAAAGATGAAGTGGTAAGGTGAGAAAGGACAGGGAGAAGCCTGGAGAGTTTCTTTAAAAGGAGATTTGTCTTACACCCAACCAAAGCCAGGGAGGTCCTCAGTTGCAGCCACACAGGTACAAGAGGGAGTTGAAGTAATGGAGCTCGGTCCACCTGCTCCAGGGATCCACTCAGCTCCACCAGGCCTTCGTCTCCAAAAAGGTCAAAGCAGTGCAGCCGGTTCTGGGATAATCCAGTGCTCTCATATTTGAAAAAAAAAAAAAAATACATAAAACTTTCTTTTCTAGAGCAACTAACTAGAAACTGCATTATACTTTTGAATAGCTCCTCTTTCAGTCACTCTTATTCCTCCTCAGTTCACCTCCATACTTCCTTTGTTTGTTGATTGCCCCTCCTACTGCTAACAGGTGTGCTTGATTTATCACTTCCCTGTCAGGGTGGTAAAGGGCTCTTCCCTACTTTCTTGTTTCTTTTTTCCCCTCTCTGCTACAAGTTATGCCTATAATCGGGGGGCATTTGCCATAGTAAAAGAAGTAATTTATAACTGATGCAGTTTAGTGAATCTGTATTGAGACAGCCACATGAGCAAACTACATGCATACAAAATAAAAGCAAGGTAAAATTGATTTAGGATGAAGCTCACCCTTTAAAAACGTAATCCTAATGAATGTACTGTAATAAGTTACAGTTTCCATCCTCATCCGTCCAGACAGGTCCAAATAATATGTGTCAAAGACTGGGGCACTCCTTGAATGTGTTCATTTGCTTGGCCAATAAGTCTGATTCTGACAGAACACAAAGTTGTAGCCATGTCAGTCAACAATGCGTTCAACATGGATGTTGTTGCAAAGAAGCTACTAATTCTATAACATGGATGCTTCACATACAGCTTCAGCCAGACATCACAGAGGATCTATTCAGTCACTCTAGTTTTAAGGTGGGCACCCAAGATTAGTTTTATCAATTTGGTAACTAACTAACCGCAAAATATGATCACAATCTCCCCTTCTGTTCCTCAGTTATGGTGTTGAATAATGGCCAAAAAAGTGTTTTAGCACAGCGTCATAATTATAATAATTATATTCTGGATATGAAATGTCATCACCTCGTCATTTTATCTTGTCATTTATTTTGTGGCAAATTTGGTCATAACTATGGTAAGAATTCTTGAGTTACGGCCACAGATGCGTGAGATCACCGTGAACTTTGACCTTCGGCCACCAAAGTCGAATAATTTCCTCCTTGAGTCCAACTGAATGTTTGTGCCAAGTTTAAAGAAATTCCCTCAAGGCGTTCTTGAGATATTGCAATCATGAGAATAGGACCGGCGATTCAACCCAAAAACATCCTGCCTCTGGCTACGGCTGTCACGGCATAAAAATAACTGAAGACTGATGGCACTAAGCATAAAACCTTGTAGAAACAAGACTTTAATGACAACACATATTTGACTGTACAAGTTTGTTTTAGATGAAAAGGCCGTGTGCTACACCATAAAATACCCTAGACAATAGATATGTTTCATCCTGCTGTCAAATCCAATTATAGAGATCTTTTGAAAGTGGGTGAGATATCGTTTTTTTTCTATTGCTATGATTTGAATCACCCAGACCTCCGATATGTCAAAACCAATTTTTCAAAAGGAAAGCATTACTTCAATAATCAATATTTGTTATCTTAATTCAAAAAATTAACTTTTGTCCCCATTTGTTGTATAAACACCACAAAAATAATATTGATATGAAGATATTCTGGAAAAAAAAAAAAAACCTTTCCAGTTTTCAATTTCTAAAACTGAAAAAGCAACAATAAATAAAGGAGGAGTCTCGTCGATAAAGCGGTCAACGTAGATAAAGAGGGAAAGAGACGGTGCAAACACTACGAGGAGGAGAAATGATGAAGTAATTTTGAAGTTCAAACCCACAAACACGCCTCAAGAGCTGATGGGAGGTGAGGATGCTGCTGCTCCTCTCCGGAGCTGCTCCACCCCCAGCAAGCTTCTCCTCTCACCTCCCCTGCTGAGAAGTCAGCTTTCATGTTCTTTTCAAAGTCTCAGGTAGTATTACCCAGGGCAACCTTGACAGAGCCCGGGGCAAAGGCAGCACTCAGCTCTGTACCTGCGCAAACACACACGGGGGGAAGCGTGCGGCAGGTACACGCACTGCAACACATTCGCACGATTATTCAAGCATCGATGATCCCTCTTCCCTACCCACCCACGCGCTGCCTGCACGCACACACACACACACGCACACGCACACGCACACACACACGAACACACGCACCACATACACACACTGTGATTGTCTCCACGCCGTGGCTGTCATTAAGACTCATTAAGGGGGATGGTTTTATTGAAGGCGGTCGTGTTGAGGCATCCGCTGAATTATTCATACGCGCCTTCCACTGCACACTTCCTCTCTCTCTCTCTCTCTCTCTCATTCTCTCTCTCGCTTTCCCACTTTCTCACACACACAGACACAGACACACACACACACACACACACACACACACACACACACACACGCACACACACACACACACACACGTAACCACACATCGTTGAAATGCAGGAAGCTGGAGCAGACGAGAGAGAGAGAGAGATGCAGCCTATATAGGTCACTTCCTCCTCCACCCGCATCACTCAGAGAAGTGGAACTGAAAGGGGAGAGGGAGGGAGACAGAGAGTGAGGCTTATTATAGCAGGCAGGCACACACACTCTCTCTCACACACACACACACACACACACACACACACACACACACACACACACACACACACACAAAACACAACACACACACAGAAACACAGAGGCCGCAGCAGATAAAGGAGCATACACCTCAGAGAGTAGATTGTCACAGCTATGAATGAAGCTCCGACTGGCTCTAGCCAGAACGTAATACTAATTCATTGTTGAGAGGGCCAAGGGAGGGAGTCAGTGTTTTGTGTGTGCGTGTGAGCATGAAGGCCAGTAACCACAGATCTAAAGGAATTGATCAGATTCCCACCATTTCATTACGAGAGCCCCCCTTCTGTGCTAAAACATACAGCGCACAGTATGCACGGAAATAGATACGCATTTACATTTAGTTTGATCATATATTCTATCAAATATTAATCAAATACAATCGGGGATAAATATGCACAACCACGTGGCTGCAACAGAAAGGGAAAAGGGGAAGCTAAATCGTATAGGTAAATGCGCACTGGAAGTTAAAATAATTCAACTCTGATGTTATTTAGGGTTGGTAACAATAGGGGTCTTGGTGGGTTTTTTTTCCCAATCATTATTCTTATCAGTTATGTTAACAGAAGCAACAATTCTTCATTATGCATTTTGGTCACAGGCTGTATATAAAAGTGGACATAGCTTGCAGGTTTGAAAAATGAAGCTGACGCGGAAGTGTGTTGAGCTGCAATACCACCGAGGGCCGCTAGAGGTTGACACCAAAAAGTCTCCGGCGCCATAGACTCCCATTCAACTAGTCTCATAAAATTCTAAGTCAATAAAAGTTATTTTCTTTTTTGCTCGCGAAAGTCACTCCTCGTTATCAGTTTTCTGGCCGTCCATCTTTAAATAATCCCATCATTAATTGCAAAATGATGTGTCGGTTTGATTGACAGGCCTGTGGTGCAGTCAGGTTTCGACTATCAGTGGGCGGGACGTAGTATCGCCGGGTTTCCAATCAGATCCCCCCCCCCCCCTCACTCCCCTCAACCTCGTCCAAATATGGTCACTTCCAACTCCAAATCGCTCGGGACTAGCAAAATCCATGATTCATTAAATTTATAACGGCCGTTCATAAACGTCACTGCTTGTTGCCACTTGGTTTGGGTTAGTTGAAAATGCACAACCCTCTATTCAAAACATATTCCCATTGGTTTGGTTTAAAAACAGACCAAATTAGCAACTGGCTGAGAAAATATACAACGTAGTACAACATACAACATGCTCTCAGTCAAGTTAGTCTTTCATGTAATTTGTTCAGTGGCTCCCTGCAACTTGAGAAAACACAAGCAAATCAAGAAAACATAGCACAGTCAAAGCATTTAGAAAGAAAATGCGGACAATACACAAAACAAGCACAAGTACTGGTGTTCATACAGATGTGAACAACAAGTGCGACTCAGCTGTGTCCATCACTTGTTAAGAGCCCCCTGGAAACATTTCCATTGTAATTTGTGCTATTTGTGGAGTGTATCTGTATTTAGTTGTGTTTTCTGTTTTTGGTCATGTTTTCTATATTTGCAGTGTTCTTTTCTAAATGCTGCACCTGTGCGGTCAAGTTGGTGTTTAAATGTACTTGTTTTGTCTCACGTTGGGGCACCTCTATCTAGTGTGAGGGCCACTGTCACACTATGTGCACATAGGCACACCACGAGCAGAGCAGCTGTGATATCACAAAGAGGTGGCAAATGACAGGCTAAAAGGCAATATAGTATTTAATCCCTAAACTTTGGCTGAGAAGTCTATGTGACAGAGTCTCTGGGTAACACATGCAGCACCAAAGTAACACATGAGGATGGGTTTCCGCCAACTTCCCTTTTTTTTTTTTTTTTTTGACCAGTTGGTCAGCAGAATATCTCTGCTGGTCAAGTAGTGTGTCTTTTTTTTTATTGACTTTCCCTCTCAAAGTAGGGAAGAATTACTTCTATACTTCTTTTGAGGCAAAAACAATCATTTTGCAAGACCTCAGACAATAAAAAAATAAGAGAAAAAAAAGACAGTTTTAAAATATCAAATCAGACTAGACAGAATCTATGCTAAATGATCCCTCACTGAGCCCTTTTCAACTCATAATAATGAATGACACACCAGGCCCGGGAAATAATACTCACAGCACCAAAGTTTTGAAAATCCATCATTAATTCACCATGGGCTGAGCGTTCATAGAGCTGTGAGCTGTGCAGTTCTGGCTAAATTGGTTTTAATGGATTTCATGGAGTGCCGTTCATGGGCCGTTTGGTTGACAGAGATTTACAAGCTCACCAGTTAGTCTGCTGGACAGGTAGTGTGCAGCAGGTTTATCTGAGCTTTTTCCTCAAATCGCTGGAAATGAGATTAATGAGAGCACTGAGACTGAACCGAAGCTAAAGCTGAGGGCTGTACAACCAAAACAATGAGCCAAAAGATGGTGAAAGGCTCTGTAGGGCTGAAGATGGGCTTCCTGATGGGGAGATTATATATAATCATTTAATCTATTATCTATCACCATAAATCTACTGATCAAAGCAGCTTTAACACAAAGAACTCCACAAAGTCCCTCCTCTGGTTTACCTTCCAAGAAGTTTGGTCGAGGGGTATGAAATGCATCAGTGTGGGTAAGAAATAGTGTTGTTGATCAATAGGTTTTATGGAATTACAGTATTGAAATAACTGATCAAATGATAGGCAAAACTATCAAATGAAGCTGAAAGTTGTAATAAACCGGAAGCGACACTAAAATAATGAAAAAAAATCTATATGCAGAAACAGGCTGCAATTAAAAACCATTACACTGCTTTATTACCATTAGGGCTTGAGCAACAAGTGGTGCGCAAGCCTTATTATAACTCTAGAAATTATTAGAATTATTATTCTTTTTATCCTGAAAGAATAATTGTAAATCTCGCGCATGGGCGTGGCCAAATGGCTCACTAGCACCCCCTAAACTGCAGCCCCCGCGGCTACTTTCATCGACATGCACGAAAGTCAGTAGACATATGTATCATACCTACACAGCAAATTCACATCTTTGGAATAAACTCTCTCTGAGTTCAAATCAACTATATTTGCTTGTACATGTGAGACCATCGAATACACGCTCAAGCAGAGTGAAAGGAACTCTTTTCTCGGTGTTGATTTTTAACACTTTTCAGGAGTTGAACCTTGAACTCTTTGGGAGTTAAAACTCGACTCCCATGAAGAGTACATTTTACTTTGACCTTGAGTTGTTTGAATGTGAACTGTTTCAGTGTTAACAGTCAACACTTAAAAGAGTGAATTATTTGACATTCATTGGGTTAAAATTTCATCACACTATAAAGGTTTTAGGTAAGATGGACAACCAGATAACAACATATTCAGTACAAATTTATATTTAACAATTATATGCAGTGTGATTATATGCAGTGTGCAACAATTAATGCTTCCTGAAAACTTTGTATGCAACTTTGCAAACTAACCAATGTATTAGTGCCACTGTGATTGGTATATACAGTATGTTACGTTCCTACCTTGTACACATAGGGTTTTTGAATGATAGCCCTATTTCATTTATCATTATGTCTTCATTGAAATATTAATAAACAGCATGTTTTAACAAAACTAAACATAATTTCTGCCCATCACTTAGATTTAATTTGGTTGCTTTATTCTCAAAAGGCACAAAGAAGTAACTAGAGAGAGTAACACTGAACACAAGCTGTCGTCTAACTTATAAAATAAACTCCCAAAATCAGACTGTTTGTTTAACTCCAGGATATTTCACTCCAGAAATTTGCTGTGTAGATCTACAAAAGAAATCTCTTGGCACCATGACCGAAACTCAACAGGAAGTCGGACATTTTTAATTTAGTGGCCCTTTGTGGCGAATTTACAGATTTTGTCCGACTGGCTCCAAATTTTGTCTGTAGAATCTTTAAGACCTTTGGGATGAAAAGTAATTAAAAGAGTAAGTACTTCTGGAACGGTGTGCCCGTGGCATGGCGGCCATTTTGAGCGTCTCACCATGAAACTACAAGTTGATGTATATTGTCTCCGATCTTCCTGAAACTTTACATGGTTAATAACAGTCCCACCCTGAACACATCCATCCATTATCTATAGTATTATCTGGAGCCTATCCCAGGTCACTTTGGGCAAAGGCAGAGTACACCCTGGCCAGGTCGCCAGTCTATCACACGGCCAACACTTATAGACAGACAGAAAGAAAGACCATTCACGCTCTCATTTACACCAAAGGGCAATTTGTGGAGGGGGGGAAGCCAGAACCCCTCACAAAAAAGGCGCAGGCCCGGATTTGAACCCAGAACCTTTTCACTGTGAGGCGAAAACGCTAAACACGGCACCACTGTGCCACCTGAGAAATCACCCAGGAAATCACATTTTTCACACTACCCCGTGCTTGTTCGAGCTGGTTGATCACATCAACCTCAAATCGGGTCGGAATAGCCTGAAGACGTTGATGACGATATATTGAGAAGACCAAAATTGGATGTTTCACTATGACACGGGAAGTTGTTGTTTCGGTCAAAGGATGCTCGAAACCTCACGAAACGTGGCGCATGTATCAGGCGTGGCAAACTCCACGACCACGCACGCCTCCCGACGGGCGCAGGCGTGAGGTCCCGCATATCGCTGCTTGCGGTTTTAATTTCAAGGTTGTTCCTTGTTTATTTTCCACCACAAGCGGTGCAACGACTCTCCCTGTCGTTCATGCTTTCCTATTGACGGTTCCAGTTTCGTGGGTTTTTCTGTGGGTGCACCGAGCGCCGCTGATATCGACTAGGAAAACAACACACCTTTGAGACGGGTGCCGTGATCAGAGCCCCAGACGGCCACCGTCTGAATAGCGAAGCATTCGCTGCCTTTCAGAGCCGAAAAAACGAGAGTCGCTATTCTTGCTCGCTTGACAGGCAAATTCAGTGTGGAGACGTGTGCGTGTGCATGCACTTGTGTGTGTGTGTGTGTGTGTGTGTGTTCTTGGGCTCACAGGAGCAATATCACAGCAAAGGTTCACTGCTTCTCCTTGTCACCTGGGTTCCTCTGTCCTCACCTGATGTCTTGTCAATGACCCAAATGTCAAGTGCATCTGTGCCTGAGTGTGTGTGTGTGTGTGTGTGTGTGTGTGTGTGTGTGTGTGTGTGTGTGTGTGTGTGTGTGTGTGTGTGTGTGTGTGTGTGTGTGTGTGTGTGTGTTTGCGTGTCTCTCTGTGTGTGTGTGTGTGTGTGTGTGTGTGTGTGTGTGTGTGTGTGTGTGTGTTGGCGTGTCTCTCTGTGTGTGTGTGTGCGTGTGTGTGTGTGTGTGTGTGTGTGTGTGTGTGTGTGTGTGTGTGTGTGGTCAACTAGGCAGAGGAGAAGACAGATCTGGGGCAGGCAGCTCCCATGAGTGTGTCCGAGTGCTCTGCGGCGGATGACATGTCTGATGTGAGCGAGTAAGCAAGAAGGAGGAGGGAAAACAGTGAGGGAGCGAGGTGAGCGTGCAGCATGACAGTGGAACAGCCAGGGGTCAGGGGGGGACAGAGCCGTCGCATGTTCGCGCACACATCCCTGTACCCCGGTAATCGAGCTGCAGCAGCGCATGAATGGTGTGACAATCTTTCAAATGGGTGTGCATGTATAGGAGCTGCATAAAAAAAAAAAAAGAAAGACAGAATTCAAGTCATATGCAGGATACAGTTTGTGAATGTAAAAAAAAAAAAAAATTCATTCACACACCCCTCAAAAGGGTGCAGCACTGTTGTTAAGTGCTCTCGTGAATATTTGGGAACAGTTTTGTTTTTGGCAAAATAAGTATAAAGAGGAAAGTTTAATTACTGTTGCTTCTCACTGATCAGAGCAGGAATTGAAAGAGTTGTATGTTGTGACACTGCAAACATGTTTGTTTCCTTTTATGTAGGTTTGTTATTAAGATTTGAAATAGATTCTTGCAATGGTCCCGGCCAGCACCGAACATTCCCATAACTTTGTCTAACATCACAAACAGGAGTGTAGCGCTGACTGTTTAAGTACTGGACTGCACCTATGATGGGCCCTTTCATGGTGAAGTTGTTGCTGTTCTTGAGGTTGTGTAACGACTGTGGAGGTAACAACGGCAGTCAATAATGTGTCCTATATATTTTAATAGTTTTAATTGAGTAAAATTAACAATTCAATCCTGCTAGTTTCAACGGTTGTTCTAAATTGCTCATCTAAAGTGTGACTGTCTGATTTCAGTCACAACAGGTTCCCGCAAATGTTTCACAATAAAAGCCTTGTTAAGAAATGAAGGGTTTCTGTCCATTGAAATGCTGGTGGGTGACAGAAAGTGTTGAGTTTGTATTAACAACGTAATACAGTAACACATTAGAGAATCAAAGCGAGGCTTTGACTTGTTCCATACATTCAATCAACACACCTTAAATGCCAATATGACAACTCTGCTCATCCCATTTGTTTTTTATTGGCACTCTTCAATGACCTAAACTTTAATGAGGGTTAGAAAATATAACATACACATTAATACATTTGTTGTCCTCACAAGCTTTATTTCAGTGTGCTTTATTTCAGTCTATGCCTACAAGTTTGAAAAAAATAGTTTTCATCTAATGTTTACAGAACACTGTACCAATTCAAATAATGTTCCAATAAGGTTAAATGTTAACATAGGCATGATGTTTTAAAACACTGCTGCAGCATTTCTGGATCATGTTTTTTCTTTGCATGGTAAATTTTAATCTGTATTTGTGGATGCACTGGTGAACTGTCTTCACAGACAATGGTCTCCGCAAGTGTCCCTGAGCCCATGCAGTAATTTCCATTAAAGAATCATGGCTGTGTCACCTAAGGCCCTGAAAATCACAGCCAGCCAGTATTGGTTTTCAGCCTTTCCCCTGCACACAGCGATTTCTCCAGATTCTCTGAATCATAGATGATGAAATCCCCAAAATTATCAGTTTTACATTGAGGAACATTATTTTTAGATTGCTGCACTATTTGCCCACACAATGTTTTCACAGATTGGTGAACCCCTCCCCATCTTCACTGGGATGCTCTATTTATACTGAGTCATGTTACTGATCTGTTACCAATTGACCCAATTAATCCAGTTGTTGTTTTTAGCGTTACACAATTTATCCAGTTCTTTGTTGCCCCTGTCCCAATTTTTTGTTTGTTTCAGTATTTGATTTGCATTGTCTTTGTTCCGTTTTCAATTTAATATGGGTTTACATGATTTGCAAATCAACACATTCTGTCCTTATTTAAATTTGATTTACATGTTTTGGGGAAACTGGGTTGTAATAGTATAGTAATGTTCTAACAATGTTACAAAAATATTTTACGAATGTTCCCACAAAATATATGTATAATGTTTTAAAGCACATATAAAATAAGAACATTGGAAGCATTGAAAAATCACAAAAAAAAAAACGTTTTATTGAAAACCATTTAAATATGTTCCCAGCGAGACATTTGTTTTTCTGAAAATATTTTGAGATGTCTGTTTTTGTTCCCAATTTGTGCTTCTTATAGATCAGGATAACATACTCTGAAAACATTACAAAAATATGGTGTAATAACACTGTTAAAACATTCTCAGTTTTTGTAATGTTTAAGTTAAAGTCAAGTTACAAATATACAAATGCTTTGTTGTAAAATGTTATTAAAACATTTTAACAGTATTAGAAAATTAGTAACAAAACCCCTGCAACATTCATGTGAACTAAACATACTTTGCTAGTGTAGGAGGTAAACCTTGCAGATTTTTTTTTTATTATTTCACTTTCCCCACTCAACATTCTGCTACTATAATCTGGCAAAGCACCTGAACAGGTGTGACAACACCCACCTGTTTGACTGACATATCGGCAGAACAAATGGCGGCTTTCAAGTCATTCCACGGAAACTACTCAGATTGGACCTTGAGTTGGATTTTTAGCATAGGAACCCCAAGTTGTTCCCGATGGCCGGCAAGCAGCTTGCATGACAGCTTGTCACCGTTGGTGTGTGACTGTGTGTGTGAATGGAAGGCAACATGTAAATCACTTCGCGCTAAGTTGATAAAGCACTATACAAGTGCAGACCATATACCATTTAGGATTTTTTTTTTTTTTATCAATACCAAATGTAATATTTTGTATTTCATAGCATGAAAAAAATGTTAGACCTGCAATTAAACATATTTTGCCAGCTCAGCAGCTATCTTTGTCTTAATATGTTATATCCAGATATGAGAGTTGTTTTTTTCCACCCTTTCAGAAGATAAGCTGCAGTATGTCATCAAATATGTACTATATCTCCTTCTGCAGGCCAGTAAAACATACATACACTTCACCAGGACATACGTTTTTTTGTGGGATGATGAACCATGGAACACAAAGCATGTCATCACTTTTCCAAGAAAACATCCCACAACATCCCTGAAACATCCTCAGAATGTTGCAGCCAAAATGTTCTACCTTTGTTAACATATCACATTACAGAAATGTTTTATTTAAAACAATCTGTAATCTGTGACATTAGTAACATCCTGAAAACATTTTCTGAATGTTGCTTTGAGAAAGTTCTTCCTTTGTCGTCATGTAACGTTGTAGGAATGTTTTATAAAAGAACATTCTGTAGTCTGTCACCATAAAAACATTCCAAAAATCATCATCTGAATGTGGCAGTTAAAATGTCTTAGTTAACGTTCAACTTTGTAAGATAATTATTGTTATGCTATGTCTTTGTCAGGTGGTTAGGGAGTATACTGGCACAAAAACTCTGAATAACAAATCCCTATAGTTTAATCCCAGTCAAGTGAACTATTAGATGCATGTCATTCCCCTGCTTTCCCCCCACATATCCTCCTTTCTCTATTTCACTGTTTGTATCAAAACAAAACAAAAAAAGACAAGAAAACATTATTCTACCTTTGAGAATAACTTTCTGGGAACAAAAAAAAAAAACACATCCTGTGAAAATGTTACTTAAACATAAACACTAATATTCTTAGATTGTTTTTTTGAGGAAAAAAATGTCTGGTTCAGCTGTGACCAGTACAAACAGAAACTGGTATTGAACCATGGTGTTTCCCATTTAAGATGAAACGTTCTGCAGTCAACATCAGGTCTTTTTGGTTCCTTAGTATCCAAGAAGTTTCTGGGTACAAATATAGAAATGCAACACACACGGAAACACATAAAAAATAGAAAAAAACAAATGTCAAAACAGAAAATGCTTCAAATATTTGCAGAGGGGAAAGATGGGCTTAGTTTGGATCGGCAGTGGTAAATTATCATTAGCTTGATGTCCATAAAAGGCAATAAACAAAATGGACAGAGGCAGTGTGATCTATGTACAGCTTAAGTTAATTTCAAAGATCCAGTTATTTTGCATTCCAAAATGTTTTTCAGAAATTTAATTTACATTTTATGTAGACCACACTGATTGTGTTCATTTTTGTGTATATTGATATTGTGAATGTGATGACGTGTACATATGAGGATCCCACAGTGACAATATACTGTCCAATCAAATGTAAAAATCAAACAAACTGGCAGCAACAAGAATTTAGCTCCAAGACAGAATTTTCTAATTAGAATGTCCTATTTAATACAGTGGACATCATAGCCAGCGTTGAAAAAACTAAAACTATTCTCAGTATGACGACAGTCATCGAAGCAAATAACAGTCAAACTGGTCGTATCCAATAACAGGCATTATTTGGTTAAACTGACTACATATATCTCAGGACAAAATTATAAGAGCTTTTAGCCCATTTCTGTAATGTTGCTGCTTATCCAGATCAAGCCAATCACAGCCTTCAGGAGCACTTCCTGTATAGGCATTTGTAGCGTTTTACTTTTGCATGTGTTTTCCCTGTTTGCATAATATATGTTATATTTCTAGATTTGTGTTGGAATAAATTAAAGAATTTTGACCTATGAAAGCTGGATAGACAGATGGATGGACAGACTGATATTTTGAGTTATGTTGGATGGGTAAATCACAGTCCAATTGTTTTTGAAATAGATGAAGAATGTTAGAGGGCAAATCAGAGAAAAGTTTGTCCATCAATCGGTCCCCTCCCTCCCTGACTTGCAGCAACAACATTAATTTGTAAGGGTTAGAACATTTTGTAAAAAAAAACAAAAAAGACTTAAACCTAAGATTAAAAAAAAATAATTTTTCTCTAGTATCTGATCAGACTGGATAGAATCTATGCTGAATGATCCCTTACTGAGAGCCCTCTTCAACACATAATAATAAATGACACACCAGGCCTTGAAAATAATAGTCAGCAATCAACTCAAACCACCAAAGTTTTGAAAATCCTTCATTAATTCACCATGGGTTGAGTGTTCATGGAGCTCTGAGCTGTGCAGTTCTGGCTAAATTGGTTTTAATGGATTTCATGGGGTGCCATTCGTTGGCCGTTTGATTGACAAAGAGGTTTGAGAGTTGCCACAGCCCCTGCTCCCGCTCTGTCCCCGAGCTATGCACCATTGATCAAACACATACAAACTGTCACTCTGTATTGCCAGGATGCTGGTGACGGACTCAGCAGTCACTTCAATCATTAGTCAATCAGGCTCACATCCGAAAGCTGGGGCCACAGAGTGAAGCAGGACGATGATGTCTTATGCATTTTCATTTAGTTGAAGGTAAAAAAAAAAATTTGAAAAACATTCAAGGTAGAAAATGACATTGAATAACATGACCGTGCTTCAACCAATGAAACACTTAAGGTGATGAATTGCCATCACAAAACACAGAGGGTGGTGCATTTATTAAATCTTCAAAGAAAAACCTATAAATATTTGTACTCCATAATTGCATCATGCAACATACTGTCGTTACATTTTTTTTTTTTTTTCAAAAAGACCTTTGTTGAAACGCACATAAAATCAGCTCTTTCCACAGTCCAACGGCATACTGCAATCCAATGTGCAACCTATGAACTGTGATGTCCTTCACTGGCAATTGGCTCTCAATCTCCATGGAGATGCCACGAGGTCATGGAGGTGGATGCCTGCGCCGGACATGAAAAATGAGCACAATTACAGCTTTTGAGAGGTAATTATATGTGCGTAGCAAGGGCCCATAAATAACGCTGGATCCACTCTTCGTGCTTGTTCAGTAATTGAAGAACAATAAGGTGGGAGAAGAGAGCTGGGCACATGCTGAATCGTGGCAGCACCTTGTCCATTGTGATCCCTTTCACCCCTAAAGAGCCAGACAAAGCAGAACGATATCAAGCACCGAGGCTACAACTCTGACAATGAGTATTTCTAATAGCATTGTGGAGAGAAAATAAAAACAGGGCAGACATTGGAGGAAAGCGCTTGTCAGTCTTTTAGTATGGCCTTTGTAAAGACATTTGATAAGGTATGGAAATCTGTAAGCACTATTACACGTTCTCCGTATAGGTCCAGAGAGACTAAAAGTGTTGGGAAATCCACAGCATGGAAAGAACATATGCAAATCAATCAGAGGGTTTCATTGAAAACATACCCAAAATACAGATATAGACTTCGCCTGTAATTTCAACCCTGGCTTAACAGTCTCTGTTCGCCCCTTTCCAAAGCAGTTTACTTTCTCCACAAGCGATAGGATGGTAAATAAGTAGCTTATGGCACACAGGAGCTTTTCCCCGACTACAGGGTAGTTGTCAGTGTTAAGTAGCTATCCTTGCACGCTACGAGCTAACATCAAAAGTGATGGGGCCGTGTTTCATCGGGGGGCTTCCGCCGCTACGGAGCTAAGAGCCAGAGAATACATTAACAAAGAGCACACTGCAGCTCCGGTGCAAGTAGGTTAACATTTAACAGATTTTTTTGCCGGGCCTATTCCCTTGTATAGCAAATCCCCGCACATTTCAAATGGTTTGTTTATTTTTAGTTCTCCACGGGCTTTTTGCCGTGTAAATCTTGTCCCTGGATACATATCTCAAATGAAATGGGTGGGGTGCCAGTCTTCTGGTGGATGTTGGCAACTTTTTGCCTTCAAAAATTATAATGTTCAAGTCCTGGATTCAGTTAAGTACGTGTTGTTTTCATAACACAAGTCATCCACTAAAGAAAAGAAACATTAATGCTCGACCTGTGTGATTCTGGAAGTCATTAAGCTCACCATTAACCTCCTCCAAGACCAAATTTGCATGGCCTGGCTTTCCTCTTTTTCCATTCACACACACATTTCCTCTCTCCTTTCCTGCCATGGCTGCCTTCCATAGACTTCTGATGTCTTCCTCCTCCAGCTATCAGCCACTCTTTCTCTTCTTTGTTTCCTCTCTCCTCTTCATGCAGATACCAACGTGTTTGTGCATAATTTTCATTTCAAGGGGTCATATAAATTCTCCTCCATGCAAATAAGTCAAACTCTCAAAAGCAATAATCACCTGAAACCCCCACTCACACATACAAACACACAACCACCCCAGGTGGCTCCATATTGCATTGCTGACATGAATAAATAATTAAATGAAATCGGGTTTTTTTTTTTTCTTTTAATTTTATTTCCACAGCAGCTGAATCCAATTCCACCTCCCCCCTTTGAGGATGACACCTGAATGACCCTCAGGTACAATTACCTCAATTCACGACGTGATGGAAACACTTGTGTTTTAGAAGTGTGCCACCTTTCCTGTGTAAGATGGGATTTCTTGATGCGTGATAAAAAATAAAGTAATATATGAAACAGCTACAAACATCAATGTTGTTTACAGAGAGAGCTACTGAATAAACAGAATAAATAATTATATACAATTGTACCTACACATCTCTGAAATGATCAGTTTGTCTGTGTAGCATTTTCTTCATACATTTTATTTTAGCCTGGAACACGAGATGCACATTTTTCCATAGGGTGCATCAACAAGTATAGTCCAGTAATGTGTCCCCCTCCTTGCTTCAGAAACCAACATCCGTATTTTAGTTACTCTCGCTGTGCTTTCCCAAGTGAGTGCACTAACTCACGTGAGGCTACTGGCAGCCACAACAACACTGTCATCTCTTATTCTCGGTCAAGAGGGTCATGACCTGAGAAAGCCTGGGTGGTTCGCACGTATACAGTCACGTGACCTGCAGTGACGCATCACTGGAGTTCTCATGAAGCAGCTGCACTCTGCTGCTGTAGATCTCGGAGCAGCAGCTCCCACTGCTTCAAGATGGGAGAGCTTGCAACAGCTAACTCACAATTACATTGTAATTATTGCATTATTACATACAATTACTATCATTTCCAATTATTTGTGATTATGAATAATGGGGACTGAAGTCCAACAAATCCTTATGTATATACCATATTTCCTTTGCTTTAGCGTATCTGTTACCACAAGTATTGCACAATGTGTGAGCATGCATGCCTGTGCATGAACACACTCAGTATAGCTACAGTACATACAGTGGAAGCCACTTAGAATTGCCACCTCGAGCCAGCCCTCCAACTGCCAGCCCTTTTCCAGTTACTCTCCACTGGAAACTCTTCAATTTATTCAATTGCAGTATTTTACCATAAGGTGGCGCGTCCTTCACAAATACACAGTCACACATAAACCATTGTGGGATGGCACACAGAACTGACCTAAATAGATTAAAAACTGTCCGAACCTGACATACACTGAGTAGACTAACAATTGAAATAATTTACTCTTAAATGGCTACCGGGATCCCAGACCCCACTTATCACAAACCGGCTAAACGCTTGTGACAAAGAGGAGGGGAGCCACGACAGGTTGAAATGCCAGTGGAGAGTTTTAGTTACAATTAACAAAGTTAAACTATAAATAAAACATGAAGATGAGTAACATCAGTGGTGAATGTAATGCAATGCAAGGGTGAGAAATGTGTTGAAGGTGAATGATAAAGTTAACCGAACCAAACCAGGAGATGTGGAGCCCTAGGACAGAGAGAGTGAGACGATGAAACAAAGCTGGTATTTGTAGCACTGGTGGAGGCCTGCACATGTGCCACCACCTTAACGACCCTCCCTGGCTGCAAGCTCAAGCAAGAAGAGGCCACTTGAGCCACAGCAAACAGAAAGGGAGGGCTCCAGCCCCATACTGTTTCCTGCTGTTCAGTGTCGAGCCACGGGCATTCACCTGAACGAAGAAGATTCCATATCGTTCCACGGAGATCATCTGCTGCAATGTTGGCAATCCTGTGTCGAGCTTCGAGCGTCACACAGTCGACTCTGCCTTGCCGTCCAGTGTCGAGCCTCGGGTATCACCTGTACGAAGAAACCTTCCAGTTCGTTCCTCGGAGATCAGCTGTCTAAGGTTTGGCCATCCTGTGTAGAGCCTCGGGTGTCACACAGTCCACCTATCCGCTGTGGAGAAGCCTCGGGATTCCCCCAGCGAAGCCACGCCCACGCTACGCACCTGTCTGCCTACCTGCCAGCCGCGATCCACGACAGAGCCTCGAGAGGAGAGGAGAGGAGAGGAGAGGAGAGGAGAGGAGAGGAGAGGAGAGGAGAGGAGAGGAGAGGAGAGGAGATTAACCTCCTCGCTGAACATTGGGCTCCGGCCCCATACGGACTTGTATATTGTGTTTTCTCTGCCTACTGTGCGTCAGTGTTTGGTGAGAATAAAGGACTTCCTGGTTCGAAAAGAAACATCTTCCTACTGTGTCTGCGTCTGGGTCCGTTACAACACCATATCATAACAGTATTCAATCGCTTAAGTAAATACAAATTCAATAAATACGGTATAATGTAGGTATGTGCCCCATAAGCACAAATAAGTGGTTTCAAATGTAGCCTCCCCCTGCACGATGAAGTTTTAAAAGTTTTGTGAGGATTTGTTGAGGTTTGACATCGCTATTATTTAAATCAGTGTTACGTGAGAAATCATGCTAATATGATAATGCTAACCTAAATCTCTACCATACACGAGTTGTTTGTATTAATTTTCTCCATTTTATAAACTTAGTTGTCAAGAAAGCTAAAATGCTGGCTGTTTAGCCACCTTATATTGGGACTGAAATGTGCATATTCCGCTTGTTGCGGAATGTTTGGGTCAACTAATTTGTGGTTGTAGATTTCTCCTTCAAATGACAATAACCTCACTGAGTTCATAGTATATTACTGTGGTTTTGTGATTGTAATTTAGAGATTACTTGTGGGGGGGGGGGGGGGGGGGTATTTCCTGATTGTTAAGGAGGGAGCCGAGCTTGATCTTTAATTTTCTATGCCACAACAATTAAGATCTATGGCGGAAGTGTTGCAAACATATAGATATCACATTGTGCCAGTGGGGCCTTAGGAGGTATTCAGATGAAACATTAAAAAGCTAGGAGCAACAAGCATCGTTCACCAACTGTTCTTAAGAATAAATTCTTCTTAAAACCCACTTAAGCAGTTTTAAGCAAGATTCTGGCATTCACCAATCTTTTCTGATTTGGGATTTGTTCTTTGGTAAGAACAGACACTCACACACTCAAAAGCAGCACATTTGATTTGGTTATTACTTTTTCAATTCTATAGTTGTACAATTTTACAAGCTTTAAATTATGATCTTTTTCATCATTTAAAATGTTTTGATAATTATTGTCATCATCATTTTGCAAAATATGGGTTTACATAAGCACTAACACTACTAGGACGACACGACATGCTTGCAGTCCAAGTTCTATAGCAATTCAGTGGTTATTTGTAAATACAGGCTTCAAAATTACTGTTTGCAACGTGATATAACTTTCAATTATTGTCAAGAGGAAAATGCATCGCAAAAAAATTAACAGGTTTCAGTTTATCCTTATTTTAAAAAAAAATGGGTATTAAATTGTTTGAGGGTTCCTGAGATTGTGACCAGTGTTGAAGCTGTCTGTGTCAATGTTTGGGCTGTAAGCTGTTAGCCTAGGACAGCGTCTGAGATCTGACATCAGGCACTTGAACGGTGTCAGGGTGAAGGTACTTCTGCAGTAAAGTACGGGCTAGGAGCCAGGTTCTGCCTCAGATTGTAAATAAATTATGAAAATAGATTATTATAACGTACTGCAAAAGCAAATGTTTAAATGTTAAACACAATGCTTATTTAACACATGGACATGTAGGTTCTCACTCACCGTCAGCCCAGATGCGCTGGTCCATTTCAGATAACACCAGGCAAACCGACGCCCTCCAGTAATCTGTGTCTCTCGTCACTTCAGACTTCAGACTCCTCACTTCAGACTTTAAATCCAACCATGTTTTCATTCCATCAGTTGTGCGCCCTTTACCTGATACAGCGTTCACTAAACTAGCAATCGCGTCCCCATGTATTTTTTTTCTTCATCCAGGAGCCTATTGTCGCTACTAAATAGCAGCTCTTTTGCTGCTCGCTTCCTGTGGCAGTACTTTCACCTCAGAACTACTGAAGGTTTTCTTTTACTTGGACTCCAGGGCTCCACGGGCTATGGATCTTTATTTTCCGCATTATTTACATTTCTACGAAACCTTTTCTTCCTTAATTTCTGTGAGTGTGTGCACACGGTGCTGAAGTCTCATGCCCAGCATCAAACACCAAAGCAGAGTTTTCAACCAGCAAGAATTTATGGAGAATTTTCTGCCAAAGAACCAGGTATTTTTCTCAGGAGTTGGTGAAGACGGATTATAGGTGTAAGGAGAGTGAATACTGGACTTACTGTGCATTTTCAATATGGGCACAAACATCAAAACTAGCATTTTTCTTCTGCTGGATGCAGACGAGCATCAGATTTATTACAGGAGAAATAAGGAAAATTATCTTTTCAGAAATCTTTTTTTTTTTAAAGAAAGAAAGAAAGAAGAAAATTGAAGATTAATGTAGATAAGAGGTGGCTTTTCGCCTCTACATACTGAAACCAGAATAGATCAGGGAATGGATGAAGATGAGATAATCCGTTAAGAATTTGAGCTTAATGGGGTGGAAAGTGAAATTCATGTATTATCTTCAATCTTTTTAAATTATGACTTATGAAAAAGAAATTATATTTAAAAGTTACATATGGTTTTGGCAATGCTTTGAAAGAAACGATACATAAATATATACATGTGGAGTTTCCTGGTTCACCCACCATCTTAACTTATTGGCCAGGAAAATGCTGCAGCCTGTAAATAAGCATAATATGGTGGGCGCTCACACTATCAGCAACAATTTATCCGAATCTGCACACTAACTACCAATGCATCATAGTTAATGTAATTTGTCATGGCCATGCCTCTCAGGCATACTAAAGGGGTGCCTCCATCGATTCACATGCAAATGATCAGCTGTTATTAGCAAGTGGATTGACTGATGGGTCACAAAGCTGCATTTATATCAGCTGCTAGATATTCTGCAGAAGATGTCCGACACACTTGTTCATCTATTAATACGGTCTCCCTGTGCAACACAGATACATACGCTGACACTTACTTTATCAAACGTGAGACTGTGGCACGCATGCTTTTTCGCCCTCACATCTCTTATACACTGTTAGAAGACAGTAGAGATATGACAATGAGTGCCGTATATGTGTTCCTGTGAAAAGCATTACATGCTTCCAGATGGGGACGATTGAGCTCTTACCTTTTCAGTGCTCACTATCCCTCAGTATCTCCACCCTGATCTCTCCTCTCAATAATTGACTGCAGGGTAACAAGGGGTGTGTGTGTGTGTGTGTGTGTGTGTGGCTCGTTGTGTCTTTATGTGTGTGTGTGTGTGTGTCTGTGTGAGCAGCTTCTCTGATTAGACAGACAAATATATTCTGTATTCAACCATAGCGCTCCCTGCCCCGACTGGCATAGCTAATGAAGTGCCTATACCCCTCCCGTAACACTGTGTGTGTGTGTGTGTGTGTGTGTGTGTGTGTGTGTGTGTGTGTGTCTACAGTGTGTCCCCTCTTCTGGAGAGCTTTTTTAGCCTCGTTTAGCTCACCATTTTTGTTTACTAGTCCACATACTGAAATTAAAATGAATAGAAAACTGAATGCTTTAGTCAGTCATTGTGTTCATTTCAGACTCGTGTGTGTGTGTGTGTGTGTGTGTGTGTGTGTGTGTGTGTGTGTGTGTGTGTGTGTGTGTGTGTGTGTGTGTGTGTGTGCGCGCGCGCGCGTGCGTCCCATAGAGTCAAGCTGCAATTAAAAGCCCTGTCAATGGTGTCTGCCGTATCAGAGGCTCGGGCTGTCACTTTCGACCAGCTTCAACACACACTGTACAGATTCAGAGGGGGAAGGCGTGGGCATACGGACAAACAGGAGACAGAACAGTGAAAAGCAAGGGACGCGGTGGAATGAATCGTACGGTGAAGGAGGTGAAAATCTACAGCAGGCAGGTGGTTTGTTATTCCATCAGGTCGGCATAAATCCAGGCTCTTCATAAATTTACATTATAAATTGAATCACAACAGGGTACTAAAACAACAGGTGACCTCCCTGATCGATGACATCACAGCAGGTATTTCCTGTCAGCGGCTCAGTGATGTGCAACGTATGGATATGGTATGTTTGAATTATTTCTTGGTTTAACAGTTCGACTTGGATTTGGCCCCTTTTGACTGTATTGGAGGGCAGCACTATAACCTGCTATTACTAGACCCCAATTCACTGCATGAATATATGGGTGTAGCTGCTCTTCATAGCAGGGGTCTCCAACCTTTATTCAGCTCCACCCAAACCAGCTGAGTAAGCTTATTTTAAATTTGAACAATAAAAAATGTATACACTTTGCACAAATTCTTCATGTATCAGAATTCACCTACGGCTTAACCTATTTTTTTTTTTAATTTGTTTTTATTAATTGCAACACAAAAAGACAATTCACGAAGGGAATAACACAAAGCCAATAAGATCAGTCAATGACAATAAGAGCAGTCACTACAGTTACAGGTTGTGTTCGGTGTTGGGTGACTGATGTTAATATGCTCTCGGTGTAGCCTTTGAGTGCGTGTGTGTTTAGTAAGCAGTCAGTCCAAGTTGCCAACAGCTTAAATTCAACAGCATTTTGCAGTCCAGCC
Source organism: Embiotoca jacksoni (assembly GCF_022577435.1). Classification (NCBI taxonomy): domain Eukaryota; kingdom Metazoa; phylum Chordata; class Actinopteri; family Embiotocidae; genus Embiotoca; species Embiotoca jacksoni. The sequence goes on along the minus strand of NW_027185378.1, from coordinate 4,489,116 downwards.
AAAAATATTGTATTATATGTTATTAATGCTATTTCCCTTAATTTATGAGCACCAGTTTCTTTACAGCTCAGTGTGAATTTCTGCTGTGTTTTGCAGGCACGTTACAAGTCTCACTCAGGGTGGAGCTCTGCCTCTGCTGCACTCACACGGTGCAGAGCAGACAAAATGGATCGCCAAATATACCTCGGCAGCCCATCCAAGTAAGTCTGTGTGTGGGAAGCAGTGACTATTGTTCAAACCTTCCGCAATCTACTCTAAACTGAGTTGCGGGCTACTGGTAGTTTGTCAGCTAATGGTTGGAGACCTCTGCTGTAGTGAATCGTTTCCAGTTGATGCTTCCTCCTGGACCTCAGGAAAATGTTTACTATTGGAGCAGCCTGTAACAAGTCGGCAATGACTGGCATATGTCCGGAAACTCGACAACCGCTGGAACTACATTTAAAAAAATAAATAAAAAGAAACCGCTTGACTTGAACATTGCACTTAGCCACCCTCGCAGGTCGCTGATTGGTTTGCCATTCACAGCAGCTGTGCAAATGTTAATGCGAACACTGTTTCCAAACTGTAATCACCATGAAGCAAACAAACTGTGAGCAATAGTCTGGCAGAGCCAGGATAGAGCAGCACTTCCAGTAAACTCACAAACTATTGGTCTGGTAAATCATAATCAATGGATCGAATATCAACAACAGTTATGATTATGAGTAATTTATCTAAGACAAAAAAAATCTATACTTAACCTTCTAAAACATAATTTGTTGATTTCCTCTTTGTGCAACCCCGTTTCAAAAAAGTTGGGACGGCGTGTAAAATACTTTCTTTGGCCTATTTTTAATTAAATATGAGTTTACAGGATTTGCAGTCCCAACTTTTTTGGAGACGGGGTTGTAAGAATATCATTTTTGGACAGCTGCTCCAACCACTATCTTTATATCCGTAATGGATCATGACCATATATATGTAAGGGGACCTTCATAACAAACAGCTGGGCTATTTATAAGCATTATTAACAAACACTGTCTGTCTCTGTCTCTCCAGTTTTAGTGCCTTTCAGCACCTTGTTTTGGTTTTGCAAACCACAGATTCTCTGTTTTGGTTCAACTTTGCGACTTTCATCACATCATTTCCAGCAAATAAATTCTCTGAGTGCTACATGCCCATTTCCAAATGGCACAACGACAAAGCTTTCAAATAGCTGGTGGACACAGTAAAGACCAGAGTAAAAATAAAATTACAACTAGATTCATCAGGTGACCAGAAACGCCAAATGAATGCTAATTTTGTTGCATGCCTGCATGATTGGCATATAAGAAAATGTTCGCTAATATGTTTGTTATATCAATGCTTCCAGTAGATAATATCTCAATGTTCACAACTTGTTTCTGCTTCCACCAAGCAGTCAAAAAGTAAGAATTCAGGTTCAACGATTTACATAAATCTTCAGAATAATCCATCCATTATCTATACCCGCTTTATCCTGAGCAGGGTCACGGGAGGGGGGGGGGCCTATCCCAGCTCACATTGGGCGAGGGCAGGGTTACACCCTGGACAGGTCGCCAGTCCATCACAAGGCCAACATGTAGAGACAGACGGAAACAAAGACCATTCACGCCCAAGGGCAATTTGTAGAACTAGCAATTAACCTGGGGTGCATGTTTTAGGATGGTGGGAGGAAGCCAGAGTACCCAGAGAGAACCCACGCAGGCACAGGGAGAACATGCAAACTCTGCACAGAAAGGACCAGGTCCAGATTTGAACCCAGAACCTTTTTGCTGTGAGGCGACAATGCGAACCACTGCACCACTGTTTTGCCTTCTTCGGAATAATTGATGATGAAAATAGCATAGATAATAAACAGCATAGACACTGGGTCCTGTTGATAATTACCTGAATTACCCTTAGAAAGTTTGTATAATCACCTGAAATTAAGAATTGTTGTGCTTTCATTAATTTAATATCTACATAAGGGGCAGGTCCTACTCCACAGAGCCCTACATCTTACACTTCCATGTCTCCAACAGTAACAGAGAAGGTACAAACCAAGAACTGGCACAACAGAGGGCCTTTTGTGTTTTTGGTGAGTTTCACAGCCACTTTTAGATTCTCAAAGACGCTTGGAAAGCGAGGGTGAGGCGAGGAGTGTTCAGTTGGTTGCAATCGACAACTAACCACTAGATGCCACTAACTGACACACTGCTCTTTTGCGGACGAGGAAAACTAAGCCCATTCAGCAAAGATTTTGAGATTCTTAAGATGCAAATCATTTTCATTTGAAGACAAGTTCTTGCAGCAGCAATAAGATACAGAAAAAAAAAAATACCCATAAGGAAATAACATGAATGCACATAATATTGTGACACAGTAGCCTTCATGGATTTAAACCCCAATGAAGACGAAGACATTAGGAAGCACGCAACATAACATGTTTATCCAGAAGTCATTTCTTTACTTTAATGCTGATAAACAAGACAAATATTTAATTTACATTAACATATGTACTGTAGTATAATTACATCAGATACACACATAGTGTCTGCCATTGCTGTCTCCACATACAGTCTTGTATGGCACCCTTCCTGTATTAACTTTTCACACATTCATACTGCACACACACACACAGACACTCACACGCTTTGGGAACACCTGTCCTTCCCGTCCCTCTCAGAGCAGGATGCGGTACTTGAGGGCACGGGGAACCCTGTTGATGACAAGGCGCCCGTCATAGCTGAGTGAGGCGAAGAGCCAGGGGTCGGCCGATGACCACTCCGCTGCATAGACGCTGTCCTCGTGTTCTTCATAGGTGGACACCACGCTGTCTTTTAGGGGCTCCTTACCCCTGAATTACACACACACACACACACACACACAAGCATAAAGAGGTGAGATACGGAGTGGGAATGCATCGCATTTGTGGAAAAAAAAACTCGTATTCATGTAGCGATTCTTTCTGCAAATCATGTAAATCTCTGTAAGTTCACCAAATGTATAGAGGACCTGGACATTAAATATTTGGCTAAATTTAGCTAATGCTGAACAGTTGCAGGAGGCATAAATATTTCTAGCTGTTGGGAATGATCACACTCAAGACAATAATCATTCATCGCACACCTTCAGCAAATCTTTCCTCAAAGGCAGTCATAGGGCTTTATATTATAGCTGGCACAAAGCGCCATAAAGCGGCACAAAGCACAATGCGTGTGTCTTTGCTAGTTTCAGAATGATGCAGTTGTCATTTTCCCATCCAGCACCCACATTGTTTGCAAATGTGCTCGTGGCCTTCTGAGTGTCCATGAGTGTGTTGGCTTTAAAATGGGTTGTGGTCAGGAGCATTCTTGGAACTAAGCAATCTTGAGAGCAACTGTGCGACACACCGACATCTCTGGATGCACAGTGAGTGCACTTACGCCCTGCTTTTCACACACAAGGGACATGCAGCAGTGCAACAAACATGCAAAAAAAAAACAACAATTGCAAATAAAAAGGTTTGAAAGATTATGATTGTGTACGTCAGTCTCAATCTGCGTGTGAGCGAATCTCTTTTCCTACTGTTTGGGGAAATGTGCCATTACATTTGCAATCTGCCATGGTGTCAGGGCACCTGGGTGGAATGGGAGATGACACTCTGATTGGTTTAGTTCGTGTTACACCCAAAACACACCTCTGACAACTTACGGCACTAAGTACCATCCCTTTGATCCACGTGCCGTACTTTGTGCTCAGATTAACCGCTGTTAAACTCACAAAAGTGGATCTGGACACTTTTAGACTGTGTAGACTGACTGGATAGTTAAAATGTAGCCCATAGCATTGCACACAGATGTTCCCATGAAAACTAAGAGAGGTAAGTGCTAAAAAAAAATAAAAAATGAAAGAGTTCATATCCTGCCTCCATACACCTGGCTAATTACTGCCTAAAATGGATATGACAAGGTGTTCATTATCAGTATGGCAACATTTAATAAGGTGTGTGTGGTGTTAAAAGGCAAAAACATTCCTTTTATCCCTCTTTTGAACACACACACACACACAAAAATCCTCTCTTTACAACAGTGTGACAATAAATACAATTTTAGAATTATGATCTGGCATTATTGCCATCCCGAATTCTTCCCAAACCCACTGCTGTAAGTAGTCCTGAGGGGAAACAGCGACGTACATATTTGGATTTATTTTACACATGAACTGTTTCGCAGTGACAGTAGCTGCTCCCTCTGGGCTGCAACCTAAAATAAAATAATTCTCAAGTGTATCACTTGTATAGATTCATTGGGGAAGAAAGGAACATGAGGGTGTATTTGGTACGAGAGCACTTCACTGATGCTAACAAATACTGGGCTTGGCCTCGGTTAGGCGAAGGATTGCAATGTTTTTTGAGATCATGTCATTGAACACTTTAGCCGCCAAAAGACTGACGTACACCACAGGTCAAATTTGAGCTGCCTTATAGTGAAAGTGGACAAAAGCAATTTTGCATCGTGATCTGATACAGCCAGTCCTGGTTTGTACTTCATATAAAAGGTTTGAATTCTTGAATAAGATTTTTTCCAAAAGACATATCTAATAGTTGTATTTAATTTTAAGTCACCTAGGACCAATCTCAATGTTCCAAGAAAAGTAAAGGAAGCTTTCTGTTTAATAATTAGTTGATACTTGGAAACGTATCAAGCTCCAGGCCATATGATAAAAAAAAAAATTAAATAGAAATTTGTTTCTATCAGTATGCTACGGGGGGGGGGCTTTGTATTCACAAAATAAAAAAATAAAAAAATGAAGACATCTCACAATTAGATCCAGATCTTATATTTTTGAAAGAAGTCATAAGTTCACCAATTATGTTTTTTCTTTTGTGGCTGCAATGTGCTTCTGTAGTATACAATGAATATCACTGGTGTTTTTTTTCTTTAAACATTCTAATGAATAAAATAGAAGAATTTCATTCTGAGGGATATCTTTTTCTGGAGTATTTCTATGTTACCTTGATATAAAATTTGCATTTTGTCTGACACATGAAGAAAGGCTGAACTGTATTATGATAAAGTATAATTGTGTTATGTAGTAGACCGCCGCCGTCGTCACCACTGCGAGAGTCAGTGCACCTTTAACTGTGTCTGCTCAGCCACCAGTCGTAAAAATTGCAGCTGGAAAGAAAAGAGGAGTTGGTTCCAGACAAACTGCAGCTTTGATTATGACTGCGGCCTTGAGATGACATCGCCGTCATTGTCACCGTAGCTGTAGCCATGACTGAGTTCCGGGTGTTACGATTATGGCTGTGACAGATTCGTTTCTAATGCGCGTGCAACACTATACATGCAGCTGTTGTGTGTGTGTGTGTGTGTGTGTGTGTGTGTGTGTGTGTGTGTGTGTGTGTGTGTGTGCGCGCGCGCGCAGAGATGGCTGGTTCCTCAGCTCCTGTGGTGTATTGGTAACACATCTGTCAAAGAAGCGCAGCATGTTCAAATGGTAGTAGAGTTGGACACACAGCCCCGGCTTACAACCAGCAGCTAGATGCTGTAGGAGATCAGCCTTTTTAGAATCAGCAACGAGCACTAAATTCGTAAAGTGTCACAATCCTGTCTCCTTTGTGGTGTATGTGCAGAGTGTTTTCCTGAACTCTTAGAGCCTGATTCACTAGCGGTTTGCGTGCGTAATATCACGTGCAAACTTCACGCCACCCGCAAAAAAAAAATAAAAAAAAAAATGTCCCAGCTGATCCACTGACGACGTGCAGTGAGGATTGTGTTTTTCGAATGTGCAATTTAACGCACGTTGTCCATCTTGCGCATGTGCCTCAATGTGTATGCAATATTGGGCGTTTCCGATTGAACGTGCCAAATACTGGGAGGGGAAATGCAAATACATACATTTTCACCTCCAGTGATATTTACTAAACCTTGTGGTGAGAAGAAGACGCAGGGGGAATCAAATAATACGTAGAGAACGTGGTTTTACACCTGTGGAAACATTTTGGTGATGACAGAGGGGAAAATTATTCAAACATTGCGCCTGTCCAGAGATGACATTTTTGAGTTATGGCATTCACTGAATGATGATTGACAGCCAACAAACAGGAGGAGCCACGCAATACCAGCAATTACAAAACTTCCTACGACTCAGCATTGTCCTGCCTCCGGGTCATTCCAGCGTATCGCTGCTTCGATATCCCACTAAATGTCCCAGGTCCTGAATGCTGTCTCCCGCAGAATTCACAGGTACTGAATGCAACGAAGTCACCTGCTCATCACACAAAGAGCTGGACCTGCTGATCGGTGTTTCTTAGAGGCATCTCATCCACCGTATTATCACAAGCCATTTTTTTTCTCCTGGTATTGCGTGCCATCTTATATTATTACTCATCTCATTATTTAATCGACTGATTTTTTTGTTTGTTATTCCCATTGATTTCCTCGCTGATAACCTCCTATATAGCGTTTTGTTGCTGTTACAGGCCCTATTTATGTTTATTCATTTGAATGGGATCAGATTTTCTTCCTCCTTTCGCGGTCGTTCTGTTAGAACAACTGGAATCACTTTAGCACAAGCAAGCCCCTCATTTAAATAGTGCGATTTGCACCTAATATCAGTGACGCAATTACTCTTAGTAAATCACACTCAAAACGGGTGCAAAATACATGCGCAAACTTTTTAAAGAAACACTCAATTTCGTACCCTTTAATTGAGATCTTAGTAAATCAGGCCCTTTACTGTATTATAAATGGGCGGGACCAACACACCACCTGACTGTATCGATCAGAAGGAATGCAAAGTATATTGCGAGGTAATGCAAATCTTATTGGGAGGTAATTCAATTGGCTTGACTCTGTTTCACTGTTGGTCACAGCTTCAGTCCATGCTATGATTAATGATTTAAGGTTAACTTGGCCATTTAAAAGGGTGAACCAATCAGGAATAAGTGGGGGTGGCTACATACGGTGTTGTTGAAGTAGTTCCACCAATTGCAGCGGTGGTCGAGTTTGCACTCAACAAACTGTATATGGTGGCCAATATATACTGGTTAAAGGCTGCTCCAATAGTTTCTAAATTAACCCAAGGTCCACATCCATTGGGATTTAAGTACCAGAAAAAAAAAATCCTCATTGCACCATGGCCAAACCCATATATTCACACAGTGAATATGGGTATAATAATACCAGACTATGGAAAAGTATTTCCATCATGACCCTTCTGGGATTCCAGACCTACACTTGCGGTCTGCAGAAGGCAATGTCAGCACAATAATAGTTTGCGACATTACTTCTGTTGCAACAGCCACACAAACAGTCATCTGTAATTTTAGCACTTCCTACATATATTTCATGACTGTACATTAATCCGTTGTGATTCCAATCACAGGGTAACACAAAATGTTGAGGGAAGACAGTAGGGCTGTCAGTTTTTATTCAAAGTTAAAATTTACAGTCTATATGCAAAGCAAACTGTTTGAAGCAGCTTGTCTTGTCATCCACCAGACAGCGCTCCAACAAATCACCATCAGCTTGACCTATTGCAGCCCCTGTTTGGCCCGATTTGATCATTATACTGTTGATCAGACGAAGGTTAAAGGAAGGACATTAGCAAGGTAAGCCATGCAGAGCGGACAATCACGACACAAAAACATCTGAGAAACAGTGCGTACGTATTTTGGGTTCTACAACTATCAAAGACATTATTGTGACTGCCACCCAGTGAGCACCCAAACGGTCTGAATTAATTTAAATGATTTGCATGTCATTTTATATCTATTTTATGAGTGACAGCTCCTAGTACACTCACTGTGAGTTTATTTTCACCTCTAATTAATCCACAGAATATGTAGAATATATGATGCAATAGACCTATTTTGGAATCGTATTAAGACACATTATGTTAGTTTGTCCTTTAATTGATCACATATTTGTATATGAAAATCAATTTATGGTTACACAGAGTGCCCAGAAGAAACATATACCTTTATGGAAGAGACAAAAAGGTCAAACTTGCTTTGCTTGGTTTACTGAAAATAATATTCAGCCATGAATTTTGTTGAACTTGGATTTTAAAAGCAGCACTATAAACTCAAGAATAAGCTATTACACTGTTGGGTTTCTGTTCGTTGTGTCCAGGTACCGTGGAGTGAACACATACTGTACAAGAGGGGTCAATAATGACAGTGGAAGGGTTAAAACCAAAGCTGAGTGCTGGTGATTAGGAAGAAGAGTTGATAATTGTGGATGAGAGTCAGTCATCGAGTGTAAGAGCTGGTAGTTATGGATGAGAGGGGGAATGGGACCATACTGGATGGACGACAGTGGCAGATTTTGGAGAGCACTGAACGGGAACTGTTACAGATGATATTCCTGCTATTTCAAAATCAACTCTAAAAATCCTCAAGTGTTTTCACAGTAACATATTTGTAATGGTTTACCCCTCCACTTTTTTTTTCATTCTGAGCATCAAAGACGAAAGCAAGGGTGCTGGCATTTAGCTTTAATCTAAACAATTTAAAATACACAGCACGTTTTTGTACTCTCCTCAGTATCTCATTGTTTGATTCATTCAGCTCCCTATGGCCCGAAAGCCATGTACAAGAAAGATATAATGCTTCATAAATCTTATCACATATGATTTGATAAAATATTATGGCATGTGCCTTTGCACTATGGCTTGATTCTGACTATACCAAGATTCTGAATTGTAATATAGTATCAAATGTGAAGAAAGAGCACCACTGTCCCAATACTTTTACAATGATCAAGGTCATGAGATGTTCACAGCAAAGAAAACTGTAGATCTTGAACATGAGTGGGAGATGTCTACAAAGATCGCTTTAAATGTTTAAAAAGGAGGGGAAACTACTTTAAACCCATATGAAATTGAAAATACCATAAAGAAAATACATCAAATGTTGAAAGAGATTTTTTTTTTTTTTTTTAAGTATATGCTCCTTTTAAATTGATGCCAGCAACACGTTTACAAAAAGTTAGGACTGGGGAATAATAACCACTGTGTTGTATCATCTCTTGTTTTAACAACACTCTATGAACGTTTGGTAACTTAATAGACCAGTTGCTGGAGTTTTGAAAGTGAAATGTTAGCCCATTCTTGCCTGACATAGGATTTGAGCTGCTTAACGCTTCGTGTTGTATTTTTTGTTTCACGATGCATCAAATGTTTTCAACGGGTGACAGGCTGTTGTAAGACGTGCAGAATGTGGTTTGGCATTGTGTTGCTGAAATAAGCAAGGTCTCCCCTGAAAAAGATAACGTCTGGATAGAGCCTATGTTGCTTCAAAACCTGTATATATCATTCAGCATTAATTGTACCTTCCCAGAATTACCAGCTACCCATGCCACGTGCACGAATGTACCCTCACACCATCACGGATGTTGGCTTTTGAACTGTGTGCTAATAGCAAACTGGATGGTCACTCTCCAGTTCAGCCCAGAGAACGCGGCATCCATAATTTCCCTAAAATAATACAATTTTAATTTGTCAGCCCACAGGACAGTTTTTCACTTCACCTCAGTCCATCTTAAATAAGCTTAGGCCCAGAGAAGGCAGTGGCGTTTATGGATCGAGTTTATGTATGGTTTCAGTTTTAACCAGCATTTGTGGATGCAAGCGAAAAACTGTGTTCACAGACAATGTTTTTCTGTAGTGTTCCTGAGCCGATGCAGTGGTATCCACTACAAATTTGTGTCTTTCTATAATCCAGTTCCGCCTGAGGGCCAGAAGATCACGGCCATCCAAAACTGGTTTTCTTCCTTGTCCCTTGCATACAGAGATTTCTCCAGATTCTCTGAACTTTAAATGATAGTACGTACCATCGATGACGAAATCCTCAAATTCTAGGCAATCTTACAGTAAGGAATATTATTCTCAACTTGTTGCACTATTTTCCCACACAGTCTTTCCCAGACTGGTGAACCCCTCCCCATGAGAGATTCTGCCTCTTTGGGATGCTCTTTTTAAAAAAAAAAATATATATATCTCCAATCATGTTATTGACCTGTTGCAAATCAACCTAATTAGTTGTGAGATGTAACACCAGGTGTGTTGTTGTTTTTTTAGCAGTATACAACTTTTTCAGTCTTTTGTCGCCCCTGTTTGATTTGCAAATTATTGCATTCTGTTTTTAATTACATTTCACAGTGTTCCAACTTTTTGGGAAATAGGATTGTAAATAGTCAACGTATTGTTTATCAAACTGCCCATCGTAAACATCCAACAGATGGACTTCTCCTGTGTAATGAGGAAATTATACATTTTGTGGGTGCTCAAACCAGACTCTCCTACAAAAAAGCAATTGCTACTGACTTACAGTATAAATTACTGAGAATGTTTGCGTTCCTACTACTTCGAGTTGCTCTTACTTGTCTTCCTGGTTGTTGTCCTCACCCTCGCTGAGTTCGTCGTCGTCCACCAAGTGTCCGAATGGCTCTGAGGAGATGGACACCATGTTGGAGAGGATGAGGCGGCTGTCACTGCTGGCTGTCAACACCAGCTGGTCATGGCTGTGGTTGTAGCGGACACTCCACACCCTGGTACCAAACACACGCATTACTAGGCATTCATTCAGAAATAAACAGTGCAGCAATGTGGGGAAGTGCAGTACTTTTTACGTTCCTGCATGGATGAATCCCTTGTGTGTATAACCTCATTGCTCTGAACAAAGCTTTATGTGGGTGAGGAACCCTGTTGCAAGCACTAAAAGCTGTGATATTACTATATATGTTGACTCTGTATGTATGAGAGGACCACACATGCTGTAGTACACATAGACGTGCAGAAAAAGATGCCTGTATCTATCTCTCTTTCACACACTCGTGCCCACACAAATCATGCAGAAAACGCAGTGCTCTCACAGAGGGATTCACAGCAGAATATGCCTATCTGGGTATGATGACAGTAATGGGGATTTGGTACCTCGTAGCCCATGTTTGAGCTTCGTTCACATGAGTTGATGATCATTATCATAAACTCCATGATCCTGGCTTTATTTGTTGCTCAGTTTCACGTCTTTTTCAATCCAACTCTTTCTCATCTTCCTTCTCTCTCTCTCCAATTTGTGCCTCTTTTCTCTTTCTGAACACTGTCTCCCTGTCTTACTCTTTTTCATCCTCTTTCTCTCTCTTGCTCTTTGTGTGTGTGTGTGTGTGTGTGTGTGTGTGTGTGTGTGTGTGTGTCTCTCCTTCTCTTTGCGAGCCCCAGGCACAGCTCAGAGTGCGGTCCCAGTTCCCTCACAGGGAGGGATTGAGGGATAACCAAGGCTGTTGACAGAAAATCAGCCTCGGCCACGCCGTTCCCTGCGCTCCCCTAATCCGATTCCCTGCTAAAAAATAGTCCCTAATACCCCGAGCAGCCCTGAGGCCATATCTTGGCTGTGCTCCGACAAAATGAGCATGCACAACGAATACACACACACACACACACACACACTCGCACGCACAGGGAAACACCCACACATTTATATATCAGTCTAATGCTAAGTGCACATGCAGGATAAATACCCACATACATGTAAATATGCATCATAGAAATGCTTAAACACGCACAAATGCATAGAGATAGAAAGAGAGCCCTTCCAAAACCAAATTAATTGGTTGCGTGCGCACACACACACACACACACACACACACACACACACACACACACACACACGAACACACCTACCTATCTCTTATCCGAAAAGATCCCATCTGCAGCAATCTACAGTTATGGATATGCTTGCCAAGTCTATCTTTCTTTTGGAGATAACGTTGGCTCTGTGCGTGTGTGTGTGTGCGTGCACGTGCACAAAGGCAGACGTGAGTGCGCAAGCTTTTGGATGTTCCATTGTGTATGTGTGTGTTTGCCTTTATCAGGTAAGGATTGGTGTGATACAGCAGTAGCCCAGTTCGCCTCTCAGACACGCTGATCATCTATTCAGCTCACACAGGAGAGTATCTTCCATAAATATATACACACACACACACACACACACACACACACACGCACGCACACACACACACGCACACACACACACGCACACACACACACACGCACACACACGCACACACACACACACACACACACACACACACACGCACACATCTGCAGTATAGACTATGTTCAGCTCTTAGCAATGCCTGAAGCTTCATGGAAGACAACCTGGAGCAGAACCGGGCTGTGCTCAACCCACTGTGGTTCAATCCTTCATGACAAAATGCGTGGGTGCCTATTTAATTACAAATGAGTGTATGACTACCTTTTATTACACAACCAGCAGTTGGGGCATTTCATTAGTTAGGAGATAAAGCTATTAACAGTTAACAATCAACAGTGCAGCAAAGGAGTTATCATCGTGTTTATCGCTATTGTTGCTGTGTTTTCCTGATTGTGTCTGTCTTATCCTCCAATGCTGAGTAGGGAGCCTTTTGTCAGTTATACAAATACAATTATATTGGAAACAGAATAGTATTCACATTCAAATAGTCATATTGAAAAAAATGAAAACTGACATTTTCAACAGACTAATATTTCTTGTCAATTCATACCATGTACAACAATAAAAGTTTAAGAGCCAATATTATAGCAGCCTATAATCACCCCAGCCCAATAAAGTCAGGTGGTCTTCACAGAATGGGAAAATTACATTTAAAAGATTCAGCTGTAAAATCTCCCTCCACAATCACGGTCACCAGTACTCTCGTTATTCCATACGAATACACTGTAAACAGTTGGATTGTTGTTGTTGTGTTGAATTATTCAGAGTACTCTGGATATTGTTACTTGGAAGTAAGAACACAGTCAATTTTAAAGTTTAACATTTAGCGCCAAAAGTATGTCCACAACAACACCGTCCAGCATACTGTATGTATCCAGAGTATAACAGCCTCAACTCTTCTGGGTAGGATTTACACAGACTGAAATTATTGGCTGCCAGGATTGACTCCTATTTAGCCACAAGAGGACCGAGGTCAGCTTGTGATACCGGGTGATGAGGAGGGGCTAGCCAGTCAAGTTCATTGACACCAAATCATTTCTTCATGGGCATGGCGTTGTCCCTGGGGGTATTGCTTGTATGCTTTAAACAGGAAAACTGCTTCCACAAATTTTTGACACCTTACTTTTTTTTTTTTTGTTCTTCAGTTATACAACACATTGAATCTGAAATCTAAAATCATGGATACTCCATTAAAGTTTAGTCTCCAATTGGGAGACTTGGGGCACCACACAATTCCTTCAGAATTGGAGACAAAACTAAACCCAGAGTTTCGGACCATTGACCAGATGACTCCCTTATTCAAAATGTTTTTCCCAGGAGAACTTCAGAGCTGTCCGTACGGTTACAATCATGTGAGGAACTTTATATAGGTACAATTGCAGCGTTCTTTAAGATTAGGAATTGTGGGGTAAGGTTGGAGGTTTTTATATTAACAATGTCATAGCAGTTACACAATGCAATTTCCTTCCCTACATCATTTAAAGACTATAAGAAGCTATCCTTATGTGACTTTTTTACTTTGTTTCATTGATTAATGGCTGCTGACTTGTTTAGGTTAATGTAACACTTTTAATTGTAACAAATACTGGGAGGATTCTGGTTTAGTCTGAAACCCAGGGACATTTCAGGAGGACAGTTGACCAAGTAACTCAGGATCTCTTTTTCAAGGACAGTATACACACCACTACCCACCCCTGCCTTAAAATCTGTGGATCTACCCACCAGTGCGAGTGCTCCTCCAGGGTCTTAATGGGCTCCTGGACATTGCGGACGTCCCAGAACTTGACCTTGCAGTCGTCTCCGCAGCTGGCCAGGTAGTACTGACGGTTGGGATTGAAGTCCAGGTCACGCACCAGCTGGCCATGGGCATTCTCTATACAGTAGATCTGCCTGGAGAGGGGGAAGAGAGAGAGAGAGAGAGATGGAGAAAAGAAAAAGAGAAAGGTGATTAGAAAGGAGGGAGAACATGGAAGGCATGGAGGGAAACAGATAAGAGGGGAAGCAGTGAAAAGAATTAGGAGAGAAGGATAAAAATGAGAGGGAGCAACCATGAGAGAAACGATAAGAGAGGTATGGAAGAGGAGGCGGGTGAAAGAAAGGGAGAGAGAGAGAGAGAGAGGGAGAGAGATGAGGGGAGATGATAGAAAAACAAAAGGAGATACGGGAGAGAAAGAATGATTCACAGGGTCCACAGAAGCAAGAACATTCCCAGGCTAAATCAAAGCCTTCTCTGTGTCAGTGTCTTTCAGCGAAGGCCAGGCTCAATAAAGAAGGCAACACCGGCGGTGGTAAATTATAAAAGGCAAGCCTCATAACTGCACCACCTTGAGTTCCTCCAAGAGTGAAGCTAACACAATGACATGATAGAAGAAGAGATGCTCTGTGCATTGTGTCTTTCTTCGTCTTTCCAGCTACCTCCACCTCCTTTTCTCTGCTATACATTTTCATTGGATTACATTTTCTCTCACATCAGTCATACAAAAATGACAAAAAAAAACTCGCTTTTGTTTGCTTCCTCTAACCTTGCAACCAAGACAAATTCTTAAACATATTGCCACAGTTTTATAAGAGTCAAATTCAGCTATAGTAATGGTCATTATTAACAACGTAAGATCTCTCTTTGCTGTGAACTTTTATGAACAGTAGTTTCTTTGTAAACTTGCTTTTACTACCATGTTAAAGTGACTTAAACCTCAAATTTGTACTTGCTTATTATCACACCAGCTTGTTTCCTGGTAATGCCCACAAACTCGAACTCTCATCAAGCTCATTTTCCAGATGCAGCAGCGAAAAAGCTCTGATAAAACCAATCTATGTTTCCCAGAGCACCACAATAACAGACAGACAAAAAGGGAGGAAAATCGAGCATCTTGCAAGTTAAATGTTTATATCATTGACCTATCATAAACCATTCCATTATCAAATGAGTAAATAAACAACTGATTTCAAACACATTTAGAGGAGAGAGAATTTGGAGCAAATGGCGCATTGCAAGTAGTCTTTTCGAGCTAAAATGCCACTGAACAATGTGATGCCTTTAAGAAGTGGAAGTTAATTACAAGGTTATAGCTTCCTCCTGCTCCATGCACATCACAGTACAACAAGAGCAGTTTTGATTTATGCCTCTATGCGATATCATTTTTAAATAACAAAAATCCTGCCGCAGATTTCAATTGGGACATTAGCTACATCCAAACGAGTATCCTCTGCCTCAACCAATAACAACGCAGTGTTACACCACGTCCACAGAGCAGCAGACACTTTCTGCATTGTAAACTCAAGAGTGAGAGAATTGACAAATAGACAACGCTCAAATATTTGAGAAAAAAATAAGAAACAGTACGAAACTAAAGCTGATTGTTTTATGTTCAGTAATTCTAGTATAAAGTATAAAGTACAGTATAAAACAGAGCCTTCCCTTTCTGTTGTCTTCAGTTGATATGTAGGTATAATAATACATATCCTGCCAAGTTCTGCCTGCCTGATTTACATGCACCTTGCAGGACTGTGAGGGAAGCTGAAGGAAAATATCAGACATTATAATGATTTTCCTGTTGTTTAAATGTGATGTAATCTTTTCTGTCAGGTTCATCAATTTTGATAAATGATCTGAAATCCCTTATTTCTTTTTAACATTTGAAGTGTTACCTTAAATGAATCTTTATATTATTGATAATACTATTATTAATATTTTACTTGAATATCATATATTATAACTGGCACCGTAATGTTTTGTCTTTGTCTTCTGTATCAGGTAAATGAAAGTATTAAACATTTGTATTGGAAACAATTGGGAGATCATCGTTATCTAAATAGCAACCTGACGCAAGCATGGAAAAAAGCCCCTCGCGCTGCACCAAATTCCAATAACACTTGAATCTGCAATTAGACCAGCTTTTTAACAGCCTGACAAAAGGTCCCTAAATGTAAATATAAATATTCAACCATTCCATTTACTTTTATTGGATCTGTTTCATGCCAACATACTTTCGCGATATTTGAATCTTCGAGCACTTAAAGAATGTAAATAAATTTCCACTGGGTGAGGAAAGTTGTGAACACCTTATTTACTCACTTGGAGAAAACATTGTCAGAATGGTGTTCCAGTGCACTCTGGCGGCACTGCACCGATGATCATAACTTTTATAACTGGTGACAAAACAACACATTTTACAGAAAATGGTAGACATAGGCTATGTCTGGCCAAAAACTATGCTTTGCATACATTGCTTTGCTACTGTGTAGGTTTACCAAGTGAGCTGTCACTGCTTTCAACCGGGAATCTTGTATACATGGACATATCTTAGGGACTTTAAGAAATACCCATAACATGACAAAATCCTATTGCTGCACATGCAGACCTTCTGTATGTGTGTGCGTGTGTGTGAAAATGTTGTAATTGTCTATGTTTAAGTTAATGGTTCTGCTGCTAATATTACCTAGCTGTCTTTGTAGGCTCCTGATACTGTTTTCCAAAAACAAAATCAGAAAAAGCAGCAAATAACCAGGGGTCAGATCATGGAAAACTATTTTAATAAACTGGTAATTAATTGGATCTAAAGCTGTGCCTCCATCATAAAAGCAACACGAGACTGAAGAAAAGCACTACTTCTTTTCTTTAACTCCATTTCCTCTCCAGGCTAGCCTGGTACAGCTCAGTTTTGCATGGTTTTGTTCAGTAGAGTGGGAAACGTCAGTGTTATTGCCCAGCTGGATGCCAACAGCAGCTAGCCAGCTAGCCAGTCACCCTGCTGATTGCGTTAGGCAATTAACATGCTGATTAAAAATCTCATTAAAATAAGGGAGGTATAAGAGAATGACCTGGGGCAGACCGCTGGGCTTCAATTAGGTCAAGACAACTCAGGGACTGTGTGTGACTCTGTGTGTGTATGTGCTGTCACTGCCACTGGACCGTTGCATTGCTATTTGCATTCGGAGTTTGACAGAAAAAGTCAAATAATGAGTCAGAACTTCCACTGAAAAAGCAAAGTTTTCGTGGAGCATAGAGGGAAGATACATCATTGGTCTAAATTATGTATTCTGCAAGTAAGTGTACCTAAAATCGTATACGACTTACGCTTATGCTCAAGATGACCTCCCGCTCTGGTTACAAGGCTTTTGTTCAACAGTTTATTCCGATATGTTTCCAAACACAAGCTGTGTCCTAGCTGCATACTATATACTGATTGAGTGTGCAGCAGAGGCAGAAGTTATTGTGCATCCTCTACTGGAGAAAAGTCGGCAGAATACAGAACTAAAATCACTTTTGAAAAGGTGGTGTTGATGGAAACTTTATGCAGTGCACACAGCTGACCACAATGGACAGCTATAGCTCAGGGATTAAAAAAGGAACTCAAAAATAGATGAATAAACTTTTTTTTTTTTTACTTTTTGTTGTTGTTGTTGCCATTTTATTCGTTCTCTGATATCAGTACGTGATTCAGCATACTGTTCCAAAGTTATTGATGGGTCAGTCTCGGAACCCATCAGTTATTGGTTCCAATGACAATTTAGTATCGAGTGGTAATGGGCAATATTTTGGGGTTCTGTACACTGGTTGTTTACAGTTTGATCAAACTTGACAATAAATAATGGGATCTGAGATTGCATTTGTGCCAATGCGTTCTGCTCCTTTTGCTCTCCATAAGGACTGTTTACCTGAATGCAACCAAAGCCCACTCAACTGTGATTGGTCAACTACATGAGTGAAGACCAGAATGCTTCTGGAACTTAACTTTGTCCCTTTGTCAACAGTCTCTTTATAGAGATTATTGCCATATTTATATTTCATATTTGACTGTTTCCTTTATCAAGAGTCAATTGTGGGTAAAGCCATTGTTGAATTTATATTAGCTATATTATGGGCTGCGTAATAGAGCTTTGACTTCTTAGCTCCAGCAGTCAGAATCTCTCTGAGTAAAATGTTAATGCATATCACTTTAATAATTCATTAAGTTCTGAGTCAAGACCAATATTCTTAAATTTAATTACATATGTTGAATTCTGAACCCAAAATGATTTGATGAGGAATTGAAAAGGATTCTGATGGGAAAAGCGGATTTGATAGTAGACTCAGATTTTTTTTTTTTTTTTTTAAATGTTATCACACCCCAAAACTATTTACAATCACATATGAGTCATTTTGTGCAGTGTTGCAAACCATAACAAGTGGATCTTTGCATAAGTACCTTGATTTGTCAGGTTTTGAGTGAAACCAGTAATTATTGTCCAGTTATGATATAAATGAAGCCTCACTCAGTTGATTTTTTTTTTTAAGAAATGTTATTAAAGCTGGATACAGGATATATATTTGACGCTACAATATAAACTGATATCTACAGTGGCAAAAATTGTATCCATGTTTCCTACCTCTTGAAAACCAACAGTTTATTCAGTTGAATCTTCCTATGAAATGGCAATTTCTTTAGGGACGGTTGATGCATTTGTCGTATTTATGCAACACCAGTATCGTGCGCCACTGATAGTAACAAATAGAAGTCATTTAAATATTTGAAACAAGCACTTATCAACCAACAGCATTCTAATCTTAGTAAACTTTGATAATTAGGTGAACTTTCATTTCATTCAAAATAGAGATTTCACGTGAAATTAGGAGCTGGGGCACATAATTTATTTACAGTGCTCCCTTCCTCTCATAAGTGTGACTCTGAGGTAAAAGGCGTGACCCCAGGCTGTAGGGTAGCTGGTGTTCGACCCGGCCCGCTGTGGAATGGGACGCGCCCGCCGCGTGAAAAGGAAATGGAGCAGGAAATTGGGTTAGTTTCACTCTTTCCCTCTCTGGTGTCTCTGAGCAATCCCCTGCAAGCGCGCGCACACACACACACACACACACACACACACACACACACACACACACACACACAGAGATCCGTATACAGTCCCTCAGCCCATGCTAATAGAGGAGAGACTTGGGACTTCATGTATGTGTGCAAGTGTGTGTTTATGTTTGTATGAGAGCAGAGGATTAGAGTTGTGGTCAGCCTAAGCCACCAAACATTCTCAATCTAAAGTCATCCAGCCAGCTAGGGCTGAGAGTGTGAGTGTGTGTGATGGGGGGCTGATGAGGGGACAGGGGACCTATTACACACACTGTTAGGTGCACGCAGATAAAAACATAAAACTGGGAAGGAACACTCCCTGAAATACTGTTATGTGTGTAAATACAGAAGAAGATAAAGGTGTGTGAGAAGGAAGCTACAACAGGAGAGTGCGCGCGCACGCACGCACACACACACACACACACACACACACACACACACACACACACACACACACACACACACACACACGTACTCTATCTCACACAAATACACCCTCCTGGCTTAGTCTGGGTGATAAATCTCTCTGCTGAGGGGATCGACTGGAACACAGACGCTCACGGTCACACACTCTCTCTCACGCACACACACACACTTCTCTGTTTCTATGACAACTACTGTGGGAAGGGAGGAGGAGAAAAGAAAAATCGAAAGAGGGGAGCAATCATTTCATTGCTGATCAAAATTAAACGTGGCTTTAAGATGGTGCTGGCAGAGAAAGAGAAAGATGGGAGCGAGAAAAGCAGGCAGGTAGGTAGAGTGAGGGAAAGAAGGAGGGAGGGAGGGAGGGAGAAAGATGGCGGGGGGGGGGTCAGGCCATGCATAAAAGTAAGGGATCATTACATCAAGCAGCCTAAATGATTATGGAGATTATAATGGTTAAAATGAAGTGCTCAAAAAAAAAGCAACATGACAAAAAGTAATATCATAACTAAGTAAACTTTCATAATAAAATTAAAAGTTATACCCCTTTCATTTAATTATCATCACTTCATCAGTATTGTACTTAAATATGCCTTAATTCAGAATCAAAAGTCTTAAAGTGAAAAACAGAGGTTTTCCAATTGTAGCTTAGCAACTGTATCTAAGCAGGGCATCCTTGTCAAACTTTGGATTGGATTTTAAATTAGTGTCTATCAATGTTAAGATACCAAATATTTACAAACACAAGAGCAAAGGTAGAAAGAAAAGACTAAACAATGACTTTATCATCTCCAATGTGCAAATCGCAGAATGTCTGGCTGATTGGCTCACCGACCTGTAGTTGCCTGCTATACTTCTATGGCCAAGAAATAGCATATCATTAATTTGTTGGTTAAATAAAAAAAATTAAAAAAAAAAACACACACATCCACACTAGTTGTGAATTACCCTTTATCATAATTTTATTAACTAACTAGTGCCACACTGGAGTACATGGTAATTACCTCTACTAGGTCTTTTATGGATCAACAGTGGATTATGGTTTAGCTTTTTAGGACATTTTGTAGTCTGCATCCAGCAAGTGCAAATCTAAGACCCCTTTAATTGTATAACAATAAATACCGAAAGCCCTCCATATGCCACCAGTGACATATGGAGGGCTACTATTTCAAAAACAGCCGACATTTTTAAACAATGATCCGTGTTTGAATGAGAAATGGATGCTCTTAATCTTAAACACTTTTTGCACAATAGTGCCATATTCAAATATGTGAATAAAATACAATGGCAAAGGCTTTTGAATAGTGGTTTACCTTGGGTATCCTATCATTATGGCACACTGAACGCTGCCAAAATCTGTTGAATAGGTGGACACAATTTTGGGCAGGTGGCATGCAGTCTAATCAGGAGCCCGTGTTGTCAGTCTAGACGAGAAGTTATGATTATGTCTGGCTCCTGTCTTTCTACCAACAGACAGCTGGCTTTTAATCTGGATTGTGAAGGAGCAAATAGCACTACTATCAATCATTTCACCTTCTTCGACGCGCTCTCTCTCTTTCTATTTTTGCTCATTGTGCTAACTCTCTTTCTATCTCTTGCTCGCTGTCGGTCTCTCTCTCTCTCTCTCTCTCTCTCTCTCTCTCTCTCTCTCTCTCTCTCACACTCACACAGAAATACACACCACAGGGAAGGTGTTGAGAATCCATGCTTCACTGCAACACTGCATTGCTTTTCAGTATGCACCCTGCAGTGCATGGTATGGCTGCAGGCTTGACAGCTATTACACAGCTCAGTGTGTGTGTGCGTGTGCGTGTGCGCGCGCGTGTGTGTGTGTGTGTGTGTGTGTGTGTGTGTGTGTGTGCGTGTGCGTCTTGCCCCTCACTGTGGACTGTGGGTCCAAGAGGGATTTCAGAGGAGATACAGAGTAAGTACATCTCCAGTGACAGGCATCGCTCTCACTCTCTCTCTCTCACTCCCCCCCCCCCCCCCCCCACACACACACACATACACACACATACACACACACACTTAGAAGAGAGAGCGCGAGCTATATGCCCAATGGCTAGTACTACATGCCTGTTAGCTAGCCTAAAATTATTCAAAGGCTCAAAGCACCCCAAGTGTGTCAGGAATGGATGACGGTTGGTCCTTCACACTAACAAAATCGTTTTTTCTTCCATCTTTTTTCTATAAAGGCATTTCAAGTGACTGACAGATTTGTCACTGTAGTGCAAATTGATGTATAGCATATACATGTCCGACCTGCAATGTTCCTCAACAATTTCCCCGGTTCCAAACTTTTTCTATATCCTTTTAATTTATTGAAAAACTGAAAGGTTTTATATGCTGACAGTGGCCAAACAACGCAGTGATAGGTTAACTATGTCATGTCATTCCATACCTGCAAATTCAAAAATCATTGTAAGAATGACTACAAAACTTGAACTTGAACATCTAAAGAGCCAAAAACAAGTGCACAGTGCTGCACGATGGTGCAATAACAAGTTCCAAAACTGATCCTACTGTGCTCAAATGATGCGCGGCACTGTTACAAATAAGTAGCAAATAGGTACAAGTAAGTGTTACAAATTTGGTCACTCGATCAAAATCTGCACCTGAACGTACGCACTTTTTTGTGAGCGCTGGTTTGTGCGCATGTAAATGAGATGAGGGGTGTTCAGTGGTTGCAACATGCATTGAAATTTGCAACCCCACCACTAAATGCCACTAACTCCTCCACACTGTTTCTTTGAAGAAACATCATTCGGTGACCTGTGTGACCAGTGAGTGTAATTGGAGCGCAAGTAGGTAACAACAAATTGTACTTGTGTAATTAAATCATTGAGAGGTCTAATTATTAAAAGTATAGGGAAGGAGGAAAGAATCACAAAGTCAGTAAACTGTCTCCGTAATACTTGGCTATATCTATACCAACATTAGCATGAACATCAATATAAACTGAGAAATCTGTTATATCTGTTGTATATTTAATTAATATTGTGTGATGAAGTCATATTTGTTACAGACGTTATGGTCTTCTTTCTCAAAATATACAAAATATGTTGCACATATTGTTAAAGAAAGTCTTCAAATTGCTGCTAAGCACTTAAATGACCAGTGGTTTAACTGAACGAAGCATTTCCAAAAATACATTGATGAAACAGACCAAAACATCACAACAGCAGCCCTGTACAACCGGGATTAGTCTCTGAATAATGTAAAAGCAAAGGTACACTGAAAATGACAGGCTGAGAAGAAGTGAAAATGTGTCAGGATTTTCCATTAAACACTGCGATCTGTCCTCAGTATTAAAGTGGAGTATTCCACAATTTGCATAATGCTGCATATTACATCAGTACAAAGTAGAACAGGATCCATATATGTTTTATAAGCAGTGTTATCTGTGTATTTAAAAAAAAAAAATGCTGTGTGTCTGGGAGACAGGGTGCTGCAGATACTGTGCTCCTCTCCAGGGTGTTAGATAACTAACTAGAGGCGTCTGCTGCTGCTGGGCTGCACTCCCTGTCCTCATTTTAGAGCAGGGCAACCGTGTTGGGGCTGGCAGAATGGGTGACAGGCCCCGCAACTCGGTGTGTGTGTGTGTGTGTGTGTGTGTGTGTGTGTGTGTGTGTGTGTGTGTGTGTGTGTGTGTGTGAGTGAGCGGAGCAGAATGTGTTTGCTATGTGTGCGTACTTTCCTGTTTCCTTTTTTGTGTGTGCAGGTGTGAGGGGACACCTCAGAGGTCATCTGAGGAAGCAGTGGAGCGTGCTGAGAGTCTGCCATCACACAGCTGCCACACTAACTGGACACACACACACACACACACACACACACACACACACACACACACACGCACACACAAACACGCACGCACGCACATGCACACACACACGCACGCACACACACACACACACACACACACAAATCCCACAGACACTTACAAACGGACAAGTGGGACGTATATATGTACACGCATAAGTATGCCCATCACACACACACACACACACACATGCACACACACACGCACACACACACGCACACACACACACGCACACGCGCACACACAAAAGTAAAAAAGGTACCAATGGCAAAAAGCAAAACACAAGCAAGTCACCTCCTCACACACACACACACACGTGACACATAGCTCATTCACACTTGCAAGCTTTCCAATTGCAACCTCTTCACACGTGCACGGATACGCACTAATGAACACACATGTGTAAGCACACACACACACACACACACACACACACACACACACACACATACAATACACATTGTGCCCTTGGTTGCTGTCTGTGTCTGTCTGAAACCTTGGATTGAAGGAGTAACGAAGGCTACAGGGATTTATTCAGTTAATCTCTCCAATGGACAAACAGAAAGAAACCACAGACCTCACCTGAAGCTTTTGCACTTGTTTGGAGTTTTTGTAACATTTCACTCTTTACTTTTTATGTTTTTTTTTTTCGGGCTTTTACATAAACTCATGATGGGAAACAAACAACAGTCCTTTGTCATTTGGGTTACATGTGGTTAAGGTTATTTAACAATAGTCCCAAAGAAAATTGGAGATTCAGCTTTTGTCAGCTATGCTCCAAAGCTGTGGATATCAGCTGTTAGATATCAGGGAAGCTAGCTCGGTTAATACTTTTAAAAGAAACCTCAAGCTCTTCACATTAGCGTTTAACTAGCAACTCCTGAAGCTCTCTTGCACTTGAACTTCCGCACCTTTAAAATGCATATTGCTTATTTTATATTTTAACTCTATTTGTGTTTAATTTTACGCATTGTAGCCGTTTCTTATGCATTTTAGCGGTTATCTTGCATTCTATCTTTTCTTATGCATTTGATCTGTGCTTATACGATGCCTATAAAACATATTCACCCTAACCCTTGGATGTTTCACCCTTTTGTTGCTTTTATACATGAAATCATGGTCAATATAATTTGGCTTTTTTGACAAGAATTTGCAAAAAAAAAAGCTTCTTTCATGTCAAAGTGAAAACAGATTTTTACAAACTAATGTCAATTAATTAAAAATATATAGTATAAAAAATTTTTGATTTTTGATTTTATACACTTTATTAATCCCCGAGGGGAAATTTCTTCACTACAGCAGGGGGGCTCTCAGGGGGGAGCTGCTGCAGCAGGCTGCCACTAGCGCGGCGCCAGGTAACCTGACCTGAGGTACATGTTTTTGGATGATGGGAGGAAGCCGGAGAACCCGGAGAGAACCCACGCAAGCACAGGGAGAACATGCAAACTCAAAATAAGTGTTTGCATAAATATTCACCCCCTTTAAAGTGACTAACCTTATTCAACAGAGGTCCAGCTAGTTGATGCCAGCAGTGTCACAATTAGTGAAATGAAGATCATCTGAGTGCAGTTGATGTGTGTCAAGTGATTGTAGTATAAAAACACCTGTCGGGGAGGTCCAGTCTCTGGTTCATCAGTATTCATGCTACAATTGCAACATGAAGACAAAAGAACACTCCAAGCAACTCAGAGAAAAGATCATTGAAAAGTATAAGTCAGAAGATGGCTGCAAAAAGATTTCCAACTCACTGGACATCCCACAGAGTTCAGTTAAATCCATCATTAAGAAATGGAAGGACTATGGCACTTGTTTAAATCTGCCTAGAGCTGGCCGTCCTCACAAACTGAGTGACCGGGCAAGAAGAAGACTGGTGAGGGAGGCCACCAAGACACCTACGACCACTCTGGAGGAGTTAAAAGCTTCAGTGGTTTCGATGGGAGAGACTGTACATGCAACAACTGTTGCCCGGGTTCTTCACCAGTCGAAGCTGTATGGGAGAGTGGCAAAGAGAAAGCCACTGTTGACAAAAATCACACATGAAATCTCGTCTGGAATTCGCCCAAAGGCATGTGGGAGACTCCAAGGTCAATTGGAAGAAGGTTCTTTGGTCTGATGAGACAAAAATTTTGCTTTTTCGCCATCAGACCAGACGCTATGTTTGGCGAACGCCGAACACTGCACATCACCACAAACACACCATCTCCACCGTGAAGCATGGTGGTGGCAGCATCATGCTCTGGGGATGCTTCTCAGCAGCAAGCCCTGGAAGACTTGTAAAGGTAGAGGGGAACAGGAATGCAGAAAAATATCGGCAAATCCTGGAGGATAATCTGACTCCGTCTGCAAGAGAACTACGACTTGGGAGAAGATTTATTTTCCAGCAAGACAACGACCCCGAGCATGCAGCAAAAGCTCCACAGAAGTGGTTCAAAGACAACGAGGTGAATGTTCTGGAGCGGCCAAGTCAAAGCCCAGATCTCAATCCAATCGAGAATTTGTGGCTGGACTTGAAAAGAGCTGTTCACGCCAGATCCCCGAGCAACCTGACAGAGCTTGAGCTGTTTTGCAAGGAAGAAGGGAGAAAAATGTCAGTGTCCAGATGTGGCGGCCTGATTGAGACATATCCACACAGACTCAGTGCTGCGATTGCAGCCAAAGGTGCATCTACTAAATACTGACCTGAAGGGGGTGAATATTTATGCAATTATTTACTTTACCTTTTATATTTTTAATTAATTGACATTATTTTGTAAAAATCTGTTTTCACTTTGATATTAAAGAGGTTTTTTTTTTTGCAAATTCTTGTCAAAAAAGCCAAATTATATTGACCATGATTCATGTATAAAAGCAACAAAAGGGTGGAACATCCAAGAGGGGTGAATACTTTTTATAGGCATTATATATCTCATTTCTTTTCTATATTTTTAAATGTTCCTTTATATCTGTTTTATGTTTTTATATCTGTTTTTATGTGAAACACTGCATGTAATGCTCTTGCTGTAAAGCACTTTGAGCTGCATTTCTTGTATGAAAGGTGCTATTCAAATAAAGTTTATTATTATTATCCATCCATCCTGACCACCTCACTTCTTACTTTGCTCTAGAATTTTGTATTTATGGCAACCAGATGGCGCAACTAGGGGTCATAATCATTTTTTTTCATGCACAATCTTTTACCCTCTCACCAGCTGACTGTTCAGTTAAACATTATTTAAAACCAAACAACTTTATTTCATTCTTTATTCTAGTTGGATCTCAATGTTTCCAATGATGTCATCAAATGTGTCATGATAAATTTTGGGATAGAAATTTGAAAAGGATGCTTAAATATGCAGTTTTGAGATAGTAAATTCCAACAATAAACATGAAATTGCTTCTATAAATGTCTGGAACAAACTGGAATACATGTGTGATACTGTTCTGTAGTGTGGAATATTATAATTTTCCAACCTTAGAGCTTTTAAAGGGAAAAAACAAAAGGAGGAAACTGCATGGTAGGGTACTAAAGATGGACAAAAAACGAGAATGTCATCCCAGTATTAGACAATTTTGACATTTTTGTTCAAAACCACAGCGTTGTACACCCTCTACTGGTTGCAGCTGCAGTACCTCCAGATATTAAGGGGGTGTTTTCACCAGAGATGAGACTGTGGTCTCTGCTAACAAGCCTTGGACTGCCAGCACCTCCTTCTCTTTGTGCCCACAGCTAAATCAGCACTGTTGCAACTTTCAAAATAGCGCAGCGGGAGGAGAACGGCCAAAATGGGTTGTGCAGGAACTCTTTAATTTGTTATGGGACTAACAGGGAGTAATATCAGTGATTCAACTATCTTATCTGGGCCTGTGATACGCATCTTGTAAATACATTCTCACTCTCCCTTCTCTCTCTCTCCTTCACCGAGCGCCTCTCTCAAGCTCTTCGGCACTTTGCTGTTATCATGGAGATCGATTGTGAGGTGATTATTATTCCTGAAGCGCAGCCCACACGTACACACATGCTGACCTCACTCATCAAGTACCTCACAAACACAGGAAATGCAAACAAAACACACACACACACACACGCTGCAATCCATGCACAAACACACAGTTAGAGGTTGTAAGGTGGGCTGCTGGTAACCTGCAGTTACAAGGTTAATATGTGGTAGTACACATGCTCCATGTCAAGCAGGAACATTAATGTTCCACTGCCTCGCACGAGTATAACAATGCACTTCATTCAATTCAAGAAAGACCACAGGACTGTAAACCAAATGAGTTATAGCA
Source organism: Embiotoca jacksoni (assembly GCF_022577435.1). Lineage (NCBI taxonomy): Eukaryota > Metazoa > Chordata > Actinopteri > Embiotocidae > Embiotoca > Embiotoca jacksoni. The sequence continues at coordinate 4,461,806 of NW_027185378.1, read as the reverse complement.
AGACAACTCTACCAGGTAATAAATAGCATTGCAATTCCAAGGAAAAGATTATCCCAATTGGACATTTCTGACGGTCCATTACACATATTTTCTGGACAAACACAGAGCTCAGAATTTGCATAAAAAAATTTAGCATTGTGTGCTTTTTTTTTCTATGATAAATTGCACTGTTATTAGTAGAATACTATGGAGAAGCTAAATGTAGCAAATATGTTTTTTTTTTTTAGCAATGTGCTTGTGATGGATATGATTTAATATATTTCACAGAGTGGTTAGGTCCCTGGGTGCCATCAGCAGTGAACCCCTGATTCAATTTTGGGCCTGCCAGATATTTAATGCATGTCATTTCTCTGCTCTCTTTAAAAAAGGAAATGTGATCGAGCATTCAACGCCAGCTTTCACTACTTGATACCAGACTTTTTGGCTCTTGGCAGGGTCTAGGCCAAGAGCCATCGTCAAGAAGCAACAACTGGTAGCCTTTTATCAACAGCATTCCCTGCACTGGTTAATTTAAAACTCAAATGTTGTCACTCAGCATGATGAGTCAAATTAAATGCATATGTCTGTGTACTGCATTAAAATGTCTTGTAATGATATGTAAACACCCACTGAAATGGTTAAGCTCCGAGAGTTTAACTTCCACGAATCGTACATGACGCACTTCTGTCAGATGTAATGCAGGCTGTTTAAACATCCAACTGGCTGTAAGTAAGGTGTACGTGAAAAATATAAAAAGTGCCTTAATACTGAGTGGCAAAGCTTTACAAAAAAAAACGTGGCAGAAAAAGGTAACAAAATGTCTTCTGTTTAAATTCTTAATCACCACTACCATCCAAACAGTGCTTTTAAATTCTTCTTCCTGGCACTGGCTTAACGGCAGCGCAACATTATTGACCAGATGTGTTTTCATCAACTGGGGAAACTGTAAGTCTTCAAATTTCCAAAGAAATGATCAATACAGTGAAATAGGATAAGAGGTCTCTACAAAATAAAAGAAAAATAGGCCTTTCCCTTAAATAATAAAGTATTAAAGTATCCGTATCAGGATTTACAGAAAAGGCTCTGGCTCGAAAATGTTAAATAAGATATAAAACTGTAAAATGTATTGGAATATTGTATTTTCTGACTAGTCCTTGGTAAAATAGCTCACCTCATAGTGCGAAGGTCCCAGCCTCGTATGGCGGTGTCATTTGCGGTGGCAAGCTGGCTGCAGTTGTGGTGGGGGCTCCACTTGCCAGAGGTGAACCTCAGTTGACCTTTACCCTCAAGGGTGGCGGTGCTGGAGACCTGCGGAGGACAATGACACCTTCATTAACATCTCTGAGCATGGAGGTGAATTTTATCCAAATATCTGTGACAGGTTCCGCCAGTACAGTGCATTCAATCAGCATAATGAGGCCTTATTAGAAGTAATTTTCTCTGCAGGCCACACTCAAGTCTGCAATTGTTCATTATGAATCTGTAGTAATATTTTTGGCATTACTGGCACACCAACTGCCTGACGATTTATACCATGTTAAAACATGCACACTCACGCCAACATATTCTCTATTTAGTCTGTCATTAATGTGTATTTGCAATGAAATCTGGTCTGATTCAGTCCGCGATACTAATTTAAGGCAGCTCTAAACAAATAGTTTTATATTAGGAATGAATCAGTTCATAATCTGTAATGTGAAACAAGTAACAACCCCACAAAAACACCCACAAAACTCTACAGTTCCCCTCTTCTGGAGAGCTTTTTTTTTTTAGCCTCGTTTAGCTCACCATTTTTGTTTACTAGTCCACATACTGAAATTAAAATGAATAGAAAACTGAATGCTTTAGTCAGTCATTGTGTTCATTTCAGACTCATTGGTGTGTGTGTGTGTGTGTGTGTGTGTGTGTGTGTGTGTGTTTGTGTGTGTGTGTGCGTGCGTGTGTGTGTGTGTGTGTGTGTGTGTGTGTGTGTGTGTGTGTGTGTGTGTGTGTGTGTTTTATTTTATTTTGCCCTAACCAGTAATCTGTGGGTGATGTAGCCATCCAACTGTAATTTTCACTCGTAACATTTGTGGTAGTGGTTGCTAGAAAATATCTAAAACAGCTTGACAAAATTGCTCGACATATTCTTTTTGAGGTATGTCAGATGTTGTGTTTTCAGCTTGTAATGCTGCCCCCATGTGACCAAAAGATCAATTAGTGCATTTGGTTACTTTTGTATCAACTGTCAAGTTGACGATGAGCGGCAGAACATTTAAGACTAATTCGAGTTGAAAGCTGAATCAAAGCAGTTTAAACTCATTTCAATTTATTGTAACGTCTTTGGAATCTAAAAATTAAAGGAGTTTAGCTGAAAGGCAGTCAGGTTAAATTGCAACGTTTAAGACTCTTCAAACAAGACGACATGCTTGTCATTGGATATTTATCAAACCTGCTACATATATTTCACAGGGCAACAATGAAGGTGAAATTAATCAAAGTCAAAATGCTTCAAGGATTTTGAATTATAAAGCACTTCATCAGGCTACTTTAAAAATGGAATCCAATTAATTCAGCAGGCTGGCTTTGGAAATTATTATCTTTCCCTTAAACTATGATGCATCTAACAATTCTAAAAAGGAGCACCACACTACTCCATTTTTCTCCGCTTTCTATCTGCAGGTTTTTATCCTCATCTTCCTCCCTCTCCCATTTCACTCTCTCTCCCATCTCCGCCTGTTGGAGCAAGGATCATCGATCGCCCCGTCACCACACAGCTCCCTGGTACACTCTCATTATTTCAGCAAGAGAGGACAGAGGGGGAGAGAAAAGAGAAGAGGGAGGCTGACTGAGCAGGAGGGAGGCAGAGAGGAAGCCTGAGAAGAAGATAAAAAAAAAAGCAGTGAGGAGGAGAACAAAGTGGGTAAAAAGGGGAAGATAGGAAAGGAATCCAAAGAAAAGAGGGAAAGAAATGAGGCAGAGGAGGGGTAGAAGATAATATATATAGGGTGGTATTTGTGTCCTTAATGTAAAATTCCACAACTGTTCTATTATATATGTTCTTTACTAAAAGAGAAGACTTCCATAAACAAAAGACATCTGCTTCTTCAAAATGGTACTTTATATGATATTTTAAAACATTTGTAACATCAGGTTAACATTAGTTACTGAGCATTAGATGACCTGCACCTGATAGCTACCCCAGTATTGTAACTGTTGGCCTGGGATGATTTGGCTCAGATCTGGTACCTGCTGTAACGGTTGTTCATATTAATAAAATCTTCAACCCCAAATATGTGATTTTAGGGAAGCATCAATGTGATCCTTTGAATTCGTAATAACATTTTTACTGACCTGTCTAATTCAATTATGTATTGTCCAATGTGACTATCAACATTAACATATGTTGTTGTTGTTGTTGTTTTAATTTAAAAGTTGTTTATGTTGAATGAATGTACATAGTCATTTAGTGGGTTGCCAAATCTGTGTGTTCTGAAGTGATTCTGAAGCCCAATATGTCAATGACTTGATGATATACAGATTTTAATATTTTAGGTATAAGATTGGTACACACTATCAGAATTAGTATTGGTTGAGGAAAAGGTGATGGTGGATTACTAACATATATAAACATGTTTGCAAAAAATTTCACAAATGTCTACACCTCTTCTCAACCTTATCCTTTGGTGACGTTTTCGTAATGCAATGGATGTCTGGGTGAAATTGAATATTGAAAGGCATCACTTTAAGAGAGATTTGATTGAATTTCAACACATTAGCAAATGAGGGCAATTGGAGCTTTGTGCAATTTATTGGCAGTCACACCTAATCAGACTTGATTGACTACATTTGTATATAAATATGCATGTACATGCACATATACATACACATATACACACATGTCCTTGAGTGTAGGATGAGTCCTCAAAATATTTTACGGGAAAAGAAAGGACAGGGATGTTTCGGACATACATTTGCTACATAGGCTACCAAGAAATAGAAGAGCAGTTAACACAGGAATACATGACAAGATTTTTAGTTTTATATCATTCTCAGCAGGCACAGTCAGGCTTCCATTGTGAAGGGAATTCTGTTGGGAAAACCAACTCAAAATAACAGCGAATCACTCTATTGGTTGCCTTTGCAAGCAGCTTGATATGACCTAGTTATGTTTCATTGTAACAGTGGTAATCGCATGAGTAAAAAAAAAAAAAAAAAAAGGAGCTTTGCTGACGAAGTTCTGGAGCTACAAAGTCAGCGTAAGGAGGACGTCGTGGTGGATGGACAGGTTAACTAAACACTGGACTTCATTATGGGAGGCAGCTGTTGAACTCTCGTTTCCAACCGAAACACCACATTCTTTTTAACCGTGAACAATGACAAGTAAGGTCTTCTATCTTCACCCAAATGCGAAGCTTTCCCTAAACCTACCGAGTTCATTTAGTGCCCATTCATACACCAATCGGAGGTGAAAAACGTTACATTACGCTCCCATGGATCATATGGTATTCAGAGGTATAGGGACAAATGATCTCTCAGACTGGAGGACTTGTGGGGATTAATCGGTTATATTAGATTGACTGAAAAATGAATCAGTAACAGTTTTAATAAATGATTCTTAATTATATTTTGCCACCTATACTTCATACAGCTGGTAGAGGCACTATATCAAGGAAAATGCTCAGGGTTGTACTCGGTGGGTCCTGACATCTCATGCTTCTTCGAGATGGAGGGTTTGTTGCAGAAACACCAACTATAGCAAAGTATAAAACAACCTGTGCAACATATTCTGCAATCTTACTGCAAGGTGAGACATTTCTCAGGTTTGCAGATAGTCCCTGAATACTTCAAAGAACTGACACAGTTCCCTGACTTTCTGTCGCTGCGTAAACTCCGTGATCAGTGGGAGGACTGCAGTAAGGCTCTTGATGCACTAATGGTACGACAGCAAAGCCAGAGCTTCGTGCATCCCAGGTTCCCAGCTTTATTAGTGCACTAACCAAATTAGGGCCCCTAAATCGGCAGTACACACAACACTCGGGGACGCGTTCATTTAGGACACAAGCAGCACTAATGCAAAGCTATCTGTCAAATCGCCATGCATTTATGCTTCTCCTACACTGCATAAAAGGGTATGTGTGTGTGTGTGTGTGTGTGTGTGTGTGTGTGTGTGTGTGTGTGTGCCTGTGTGAGCAGTTGTGCAAGGCGAGGTGTGTGGGTGTTCTGCGAGCCAGCGGAGATGTTCTCACTCAATTCTACCAGCAAGTCTAATTGATGAGCCATGCGCATGTAGACACACACGCATAAACACACAAATCTTCCTTCAAAACAATGCACACTGTTACGCTTATACACACGGCCCTTTTTTACATGTGCACACACACCCACACAGAACACACACACACACACACACACACGCACGCACGCACGCACACACACACACACACACACACACACACACACACACACACACACACACTAATCTAGGCCAGGCCCTTGAGAGAGAGACACATCCACACTGCAGCTGGACATGGCTTGAGATGAACACATCTCCCTCTGACAGACGGAGAGAGGAACGGGAGAGAGGAGAGTGGAAATAGGGAGGAGGGAGGGAAAGCAGGAGATTAGCATTCTCATCAGCGCTGGAGGAATTTGTCTTGGCTGCCAAGCTCTTTCTCCTCTTTCTCATTCCCTTTCTCCTCATCAAGCCCACTCTCTTTCCTTTATCCATATTCGCTTTTTCTCCATCCTAATCTTCATCTTTCCAATCAGCAGGGGCCTTCATCGCTGCTTTTTTCTCTATCCTCCCTTTCTCATTATATTCCTTTCCTGCGCATTACTTTCCACCTCTCTCCTTCTCCCTTGATGCAGGATTTAATAGCTGCGTTGTCCAGTGTCTGTGTCAGAGTATTGGATCAACACCCTGCACATCTCTGTGGTTTTTAATATTGGTTTAGATTTGAAAATCCTCTAGTGTGCACCATATACACACACACGTTTGTGGAGCTGTCCTTATTAGGACATTGCATTGACTTCCATTTATTGTGGACAGCCTTACCCAAACCCCAACCTTTACCACTTCATGCCACTAACCTTAACCTAACCCCAATTCCCAGTTCACCCCTCACCTGAACCAAGACCTCACAAATGACTTTTTGCCTCATTAGGACAAGACATTGATCCCCATGAGGATGACAGGTCCTGACAAGGTCAATGTTTAGACCAGAATAGATTGTAAGGAGGTACCAAAAATGTGAACACACGCGTTGCCAAGAAAAGATACACTGAATTGATCTCAAACTGAACAAATACATGTTGAAATGTTAAACGCACTAAGTGCTGACACAAGCGATGAGGGAATAGAGAAATTCATTCATGTTTGAGTACTTGTCACACATTGATGATGTCATGTTAATAAAAGTTAAATTAAAATGATCACATTTATTTTGGGTCATTTAACATTAGTTCCCTTAGACAGTAAATGTAATTATTTAAACGCCAGTTTGACATATTCACTCTTGAGAGGTTAGCACCGCCAGATCTGGCTTATCCGACACATTAACACGTTCCAATGTGAACACAATAGTGCGGTTGGCCATGTTCTCAGCCAGCTGAATAATGAAATGTTTGTTCATCGTTACATTAAAGTGTGCTGTGTCTAAACCCAAAACAAACTTTAGAAGTGGCGCAATTTGCCTAAAAATTCAATGCAAAGACGTAACTCGCGTGGACACAAATTGAAGTACAATACAAAGGTACGAGTTAAAAGTTTGCTTTTACTGGAGTGAATATCTAAGGTAATTTTACCTTGTAACAATTTTATTTGTGTTATTTAACCAGGCTTCTATTAGAAACCACCATTTATATGTTTATGCACCCCAGTTGTTTTTTTTGTTTTGAGACTTTATGGTATGCTACTTCTTTTTTTACCTTTGGTTTAACAGACATCCTTTAATGTCACCGTTCCCTGTTTTTAGTTTATGGACACACATAAAAGCGTGGATCAGAAAGTTCTGAGACTGCTCCTGCTTCACATGCACAGAGAACAAAGAAGCTATACCCTCCATGACTATGCCAAGTTTTGTCGCTTGATCAAAATCAGCACCTGAATTACTTTGATGTGCTCTCTCTGCTCAAGTTTCAGACGCGTAAGCAAATCGCTGACACACCTGAACCACTGCTCACAAAACCCTGTGAAACTCTGGTGCTGATTTTGATCAAGTAATGAAACCTGGAGTTCAGTTTGTGATCCACCGCCGTACTTACAAAAAAAACACACATATGAATCAATAGACAAATAAACAATAAAATAATCATGATTAAAGAAAAGGTTTGAGATCTGGAAGGGGTTTCCTCCCATCAAAATGTCCACCTCACTGCAAATTATATGTAAGGGTTTGCAATATTAATGAATGTATGTGTGAATTATGTAAAATGGTCAACACAACACATTTTAAAACAGTCATAAAACCCTTTTCATTTTGCCAACACAGATGGAACAAGATTAGTCAACCTGGAACCTGGAGATCACCCAAAACTCATTATACAACAAGTAGTTCCGACCCAGCGATCTGATTGGTCAACTGTACATTTGGAATGTGCTCAAATCACCATAAAGCACATCCTGCTCATCACTTGAAATATCACTCCGCATTCTCGCTGGAAATATATAATTGGAATCGAATTTCATACAAGATGCAGTATAATGTTGTTTTACTTATTTGGTACATTTGGCGAAACCGGGTCCCTTTTGGTCCTTATTTGTCGCTCTGAGCACCCGTACCGTAACACCACGGATAGTCGGGCACTTAAAATGATAGTGGCGGCTAGCTCGACCGGTTCTGTTTTAAGACATGACAGGGTGCTAAAATCTTAAAAATACATGAGTCCATCAATATCTTTTTTCAGCGGATATCTTACTTACAACCAGATTGAGCGAGTTAAGCAGTTTAGTAGTTCTATGTGCTGTACGTGTTCAGTCTGAGAAACCATCTCTAGAAAGCAATGAAACGGACTAGATCTCATCTCCGTTGCCAGGGTCGTTACTAAGCCTCGGCCTACTGGAGTGGTAAACATTGCACACATTACATTCGCTTGTACTGTCGCGACTGATTGTTTTCCAGTTGTTAGTCATACCCCATGTATTGCCATGGAAACGGAGATCACACTAACATAAAAGTTGTGTATTTTGAGAGCGAATTAGATGGTAACTTGTTGTATAATCGCAAAATATTACACTCGCAAGCGCCTCGGTCCTGACCGCATCACTGTCGTGCCAATAATCACGTTAAAGCACACCCTCTCGTGTAATATTGCGTAAATGTAGAATGTGAATGAAGGATAATCGATTATTTAAGAACAGACACAGCGCACACACACACACACACACGCTTGACAACAAGAGACAGAGAAAGCGAGGCGGCCATGTGCATGTGTTTATCCACACTAGTGAAGGGGCCAGATTACTGAGATCAAATGTATACACATACACACACACACACACACACGCACACACACACACACACACACACACACACACACACACACACACACACACACACACACACACACACACACACACACACACACTTGTAATTATTAGGTATGGGGCCAGGCTGCCCTTTATGTGAATCCCTCAATGAGTGCATGAATCACTAATGACTCATCTATATTCTCCATCAGTCATGACTTCTAATGGAACAACACACACACGCCCATGAAAGCATGGGCTGACACACACACACACACACACACACACACACACACACACACACACACACACACACACACACACACACACACACACACACACACACTCACACACACACACACACACACACGTTATTACTTCTTGCTCGCAAACATGCACACCTGAAACACACCATTATTTTGAGGCTTTAAATACATAATGGGCATTTTAAGTGCAAAGTTGGCAGGTTAGAAATGGGGAATTTACAGTGAAGAGTCTCTTCACCTTGCATTAGGAAGGACACAGCTACAAAGCAAATCAACCAAAAGTATTTACACACATTTCAGTTTCATTGTGAGCCCCTTTATTTTGGTGTATTAAAAGCCAACAGTGTAAATTCTGCAGGCTGGGGACACTTTGACAGTCAACTATATGGCAACAGTTGGTGTTTGACCCTTTTCTGTTTCAACCTGACAGTTTTCAAGAACAAAGTCAAAAATTTGGCTGACCTCAACCCCATCCAACACTTTTGGGGATGAACTGCTTTTCCGACTGTGAGACACATTTTACAGGAAAATTGCAGTTTATTTCAACCCAATATATTTGCCCTAAATGTGTCTGACTCTTTGGGGGATGCCAATTATGCACTCACTGCCTCCACTGTGGAAAATTGGGGAAATAAGGACTCACCCGCAGAAGCATAAGAATCAGGGTAACGTTCAGTCCTTGGTAGAAACTAACTAATAGTAGCACATACAGAACAAAGTTATGAAGTGTACACATATCACCCACATTTTTGCAATGAGACCTTCAAACCACAACAATTGGGCATAATGTCCCGGTGGCCACATACATTTCTGTATGTTTCAGGCGAAACACAACATGTAAGCAGCGATGAAGAGAGCCGGAACATCTTCCCTCTTATTACCACAGTGGGAGAGACTTGAACAGAAAATATTCAAAGGCACCACAGCTCAGATCTACCCAGATACTGTGTGTGTGTGTGTGTGTGTGTGTGTGTGTGTGTGTGTGTGTGTGTGTGTGTGTGTGTGTGTGTGTGTGTGTGTGTGTGTGTGTGTGTGTAAGTGTATGAGACAGAATGAATAGTGGACACTCTGCTGTTGTCACAGACAGAGGATATGTGTGTCCGATAACACCAAGGAGATATGGTGGTTATCAAATAATGAGTTAGCTATTGTATAATATGGTGTGCGTCTCTGAATGCACTGTGGTTTACAATGTGTGTGTGTCTTACTGTGGCCTGTGTGGAGCTCTCCTCCAGGTCCCAGAGTAGCGCATGATTATCAGCCAATGAAATCACACGCTTGCCGTCCCCCATGGGCTCCCACAGCACACTGTAAATACACAAAAACACACATAAGCACACACAAAACCACAGAGTCACGGTCAATTAGAAAACACATGTTGGTCAAACATGCATATATGCTGCAAGAGACTAAGATTTCACGATTGCTAGGTACAGAACCATGGTCACAGCTAAACCCGTTGCAAACATCTGTAGATAATATCAGGGAATGCATACAGATCTGTCCTGTATGTACAGTGTCAACATGGAATTTGTAGCATTTTTCTACAAATTTACAAAGTATACATTTGTCAAGTTTAATGTCGATGTTATTCGATATTTTCACTGTCAATAAATCCCATTGAAATGAAAGTTAAAAAAAAAAAAATTAATGGAAAACTCAGACCGAAAACAGGCCAGCATTAAAACAACACAGCAGACTCCATTAGTGGAGGCGTGCTTTTTAAGGAAACAGTAAAACATTAAAATACCATTCATATTTGGAGAAACAGATTAATGTGTCACTAAAACACAGCACAATGGTTTAGTAACACTTATAGATTTAAAACTTAATACAGTTATCATGGCAGCTAGTTTATGTTTTGACACAATGATCACAGTGTAAATAAGATATCCTACCAGGAATGTGGGCTATTTGACTGGCCATAACAGTATGTTGCAGCAAACATTGAGCCAGGCAGACTGGTGACATTATTTTCTAATGTATATTTTTATTCTGGGTAGCTTCACTGCAAGGTCTTTTTATGGGAATTGGTGTTAAGAGCGCTCAAGGGCACAACAGTAGTGGTGATGAGGAAAGGGCAACTGTTGCTTTTACACTTCCCAACCCAGATTTATTCGAGCTGGTTTGGGGAGACTGGCGACTTCTACTTACAAGCTCGATTCGTTAACCTTAAGGTCACTACTGCCACCAATTGAATGACAGGGCTGCATTTTTTCCAAGCTTCCAAATCTTTATTAAGCAATACGTCCCTTAAGACGTTTTGTGTGACATAAGGCTGGTATGAACAATGGGAATTACACCCAAGACTAAGTGAACTTAGGCCGTGAAAATATATACTGGGTAGGTTTAACTTATTTATATGTTGAATTTATTTACATCTTTAGCCGCTACTTTTCTGATCATTTCTTTTAGGGAAATGCTTTCTGGGCCAGTGTGCACCATGTGATGAATATGGAAGTCGTAGTCATGACGTTGGTCACTATGCCAAAATCACTGCACAGACCAGTGCTGTTCCTGGGGCCTTGGTTCACACTAGCATGCTGAATTTGGTCACATATAATGCTTATCATTTTTGCCATCCTAGGTTGTGTGTTAGCAATAAACACAAACTACAGTTGAGCATGATGCAAATTGGCATTACCTATATACAGTCCTAGCTTAGCATAGCTAGTCTGGGCTCATTCAAAGTTAAAAAAAAAAATAAAAATAAGCCTGTTTACACCTAAAGCTAAATTATTGACACAATGTAATTTGTTTGACTCATTCATAAACATAGATATACACATGGTTATTTGTGGACTCACAGGCAGCTACATGCTAGGGAACACCTGTGTTGTGATCGCAGACTGTACATAAAAATGGACGAAGCTACTTGTAGTCGTATGTTGTGGTGGCGGGGTGTGGTTAGCTCAGCTGCAGGAGGTAGAGAGTGGGAGGAGTGGTTCAGGGAACGGTGCCGGGAAGGTGTGATGAGCACAGCTGAGCCGAATATGAACTGATGAGCGCAGCTGAGCTGGATGGGAACTGATGAGCTCTCCCCTATAAAGGGGAGCAGGGAGAAGGAGGCGAGAGACCGCGTTTGCACAGAGACATTGTTGTGTGGGCCGGGCAAATAAAGGCATTTTACACCCGAACGTCTGACTGAGCGCGTCATCTGTCCCCAAGGAACCCCCATGGTAGCTCAGACGTGCTACATGTGTATTCTTAGAAAGTATGTATTCTGTAAGGGGACCTAACCAGACCTGACACACTGCAGCCCTATCCATTTTTCCTAATTCCCTTGATGTTGACTGGATCCCTTGAATGCTTTTGTTTGTTTCCCTTTGCTTGGAGAGGTATAGCAGCTAAATAAAGACAGAAACACCATTGAATGGTAAAAGAAGGAGGACATAACTCAAGTGAGAAAGCAGTGCTTTTAACACCGAGTACCGTCGAATTTAAAAGCAATATGTCAGTGCAATCAAAAACCTGGCAATAAGCTAAATATAACCTTGGCCTGTAAAAGCTGCTATATGCTTGTTAAGGTTTTGATTTAGAGTGAGCTGTGTCTAATCTGAGTTAAAGGATGTAAAATGTCAGAGAGGTGCAGACTTGGCCTTGCTGAAAGGTTTGGTATTTCAGGCTGTCGCAGCTTTAAAACTATGGGATATTTACATAACCACAGTACTCTGAATAGCATGAGCGATTCTCACATTGGGAAACAGACTCAGCGTGACCTCATCCGAGGCTCCTATTGTACCTGCCAGGATGGGCTGGAACTGAGCGTGTCAGTGTCCTGGAGTGAAGAGGCCCTTAGGCAGTTGTTGAGCTTTGCACATGTCCTGCAAGTCCAAATCCATTGTGGGTAATGCTGAGTCCCCAACACCTGCCTGAGACACACTCAAGGGTGGGGGTTTTGCAATTAGACCCAAGGGTGCCAATGATGGATTGTTGTCTTCATCTTCGTTGGTGAAGAGGAGCTCTGAACCTAAGTCATCGTCATCACATCTTGTGAGAGCCGGTCATAAGTCTTGAGATGTTTGGCCAAACTCGGCCCAGGTTCTCCGTCAGGGACCAGAGGTACAGGAAGGTCCATTGGTTGTTGGCTAGCTGCTGCGGAAACCAACACAGGGTAATGGCGGGACAAGTTTGCCTGACGCGCCAGTTTGCGACAGAACACTTTGAGGTCTAGTGTGTGCAATTCTCTGAAGACTCAAGGGTGGCTTGGGTGAGTTTCAAACGGTGACCGACCACACACATTTGGTGAGTGTCCCAGCTTGATATTTTATTGGTACAGGGACAGGCCCTCAAGTGTTTTCTCCTCTGCTTTAGAGGGGGATTTAGAAGTGTCCTTGTAAGCAGGGCTGTTGGTTGTGTCTCAAAGGGTGTCCACCTACAAGTGGCAATACCTAAGATGTATTAACACTTGAGGGAACGGTGAAGGTATAAAGGTGTGCACTGACTTTCAAATCCAGCTGTTAGTACAATTAATATGCACAATTAAGCACAATCACTTCCAAAGTAATCTATGATAAGTATTATTCTAAGTTAACAGGTTCATTGATAGCAGCTACATCAATCCAGAATCAATAGTACTTTCAATAAATGAATCAACCAATAGCGAAAACATTGATCATTATTCAATATTGCCTTGATCAATTAACTCATCTAACTACAGTGTCAAATGTAATGTGTGTGAGAGCCCATTCTGCACATCCACCGGAGTTTCTCTTCAGGCTTAAAGGTGGTAAGGCTGCTCAGTTGGTGGGTTAAACAGCGACTGGTTTCTGTGGGGTAGTGGAGGAAACAGGGGAATCAACTTCAGGTGAAAAGGGAGTGGTTCTTCGTGTGGCAGCGGTTATCTTTTCCCATTCATTAACAAAAACGGTGATCTATGTCTTCCTTCCGAAGGTGATAAGAGTTGCAGCTGTCCATCAGCTCCTCTTAGATTGACAACAGTCTGTTTACTCATCGAGCAAAGTGTAAGAACTGTGGCCCCGGCTTGGAAAAAAAAAAAAAGCCTGGATGCTTGAAATTTCGTTCCATCTCTCCTTGCAGCAACGTGAGCTGCACGGAAAGGGTCTATGTGCTGTAATCAGGCTTTCCAGGCCTCTCATTTGAATCCCTCATGTGGTGACCCAACAGCTGTGAGCATTAGATTCGAAAATTATTGCTACTCTACAGCTAATGTTAGACAAGGGTGGCTAGCGTTAGCTTAGAGAAGTACAGTATTGCTACTCTTTATGGGCGGCAGCTCCCGCTACTGTTTAGTGGCAGGTGAGTGAGAGAAATTAACTCGCAAGAAACCGTACAAACAGAGAACAAATCGCCTGGAGACCAAGTTTGCACTTATGTCTTTGGACCCTTAAGCTAAATCCTGGAGAGACAGTTAGGTCTAGAGGTTTGGTTGAAACTTCTTCTCATTGTGCGAACAGGTTTTTTTAATAACTGTCAGCCCTATTCAAAGGGGGAGACACTAGCATGCTCAGTTAGAGCCAATCCTAGCTGGGAGACTGCAATAGGAGCTTTTGATGAGGTCACACCGAGGGCGTTTCCCAATGTGAGACACAAAATGAATGCTATAAAAGAGAACTGTCATTAGAGGTTTACTAAATGATGCCATTTATTTAAGGAGTTCATCAATTAGACAACTCCATTTTCTTGGACCAATTTGTCAACTTGAAGTAGCAGCAACAATGCCCGTGTTTGTGAAAGAGCGTGTGATAGAGAAGGTGAGTGTTTGGGAGAGATAAAATAAATGACAGAGGAAGGGAGGGAAGACAAAGTTAGAGTTGGCTTTTGGGTTTAATCCAGGTTTCCAATATGCATAGTGTTGTTAGAAACGGTGGAGTGGTAGGGAGAGGAGGGAATAAGGGAAGCAGAGGAAGGGGAGCGGAGTGGTGTTTACAAGGGCTGTAAATTCATGGCTGCTGAGGGACAGCTTTTACTGTCGTCCCAAAGACCAGAAAGTGATGGACTTGGGATGCACAGAAACAAAGCACGCATGCAACACGCACAGCATGCAAACTTCTTTTTGTCAATTAGGAGGTTGTTACACTGACTTAAATTAATACATTACTCACTAATGTGTAACATCAATAACGCAGCTACACAGCCCTTGTTGTATGCAAAAATGCATTGAAAGCTACAGCTGAAGCTAATGAGGCTTAAGCAGTCTCCCTCATCTATATCTTCATTCTCATAGTTGCATGCATGTAGGCTAATGGCCAACATTCATCATTTCGTTAATTCAAAATGTGATTATTTTCCCCCCAAAAAAACACCAAAATTGTTCCTCATGTAACCTAAAAACTCTACTCTTTGAAATCCCAATTTTGATTTTACATGATTTGTAGGAATTGATATGGCTTATTCAGATAAAAGTTTCTTCGGAGGCGCGATGAAACAGTCCAGAGACTGTTGTACACAAATGTAGGTCCGTAATGTGCACAGAGGAGGGCAAAGCAATAACCTTTGTGAGTAAGTATTGATCAACATCAGCACCTCTGTTAGATTCGTTTTTGTGACTACGACGTGACTACTGTTGGCCACAATCCAGTGAGTGTCAAAGAAAACCCACCTGGTTGGGCTCTCGACCAGACGCAACTTCTTCGGTCTTACAGTCACTCTGACAGTGACCTTCTGCCCCTTTTTATTTTCTCTTATGCTACTTTAATGTCTGTCTCATTGCATCACTGCAAAAGGCTTTCTGAGGAATTTCAAGAGTCTATTTTGCCATTGTCCTGAGTTTGACACAAAATTGTATCTGTAGTCCAAAAGACGAGTATAACTCAGGTGCTGATGTTGATCAAGTGATGTAACTTGGAGAACTTACTTACAGAAGTTATTGCTTCCCCCTGCTCCATGCCCATTACTGTGCTGTGCTCCATTCATGTGCAATGAAAGCAGTCTTGGAACTTTTTGAGGACATCTCATATTAGCTTTAGCCAAACATTTTGTTTGTGTTTTTGCACACACTTGAATTTTGTCTCATCACGTTACAGTAAAGTCATACCACAACGATATTGTATTAGGATGGATTTGAAAAAAAAAATCAAAAAAAAAATCTGAATCTAACATTTAACTATAACCAGGGCAAGCCTCACATCTTGAACAAACACCAACAATGAACGTAATTGACTAGCTTGTTGTCCCCAAATGGAAGTTAAATCCCTCCAAAATGATCGCGTGACCATTATGTTCTCTCAATGTGAATAATATGAGAATGCGTACACACAGACCTTATACAGTAGATGGAGACTGAAGCATGTCAGACATCGCCTCGTCTTTCTCTCTCTCTTTCTGTCTCTCACTCAAACACGCGCATGCAAATTCCCAGACACATACCTCATCACACCATATGACCGATTAAAATATACTCACCACTTTGGGATTTACACACCGTATGCTTCCCTATACTATCAATTAATTCATGCGATACAGCAATGGAGAGGCAGAGACAGTTGGTACAGTATATTGCATCTCATGTTGCCTTTCTCTCTTACTAAAGACTATAAGTTATATGCATTTGACCTTGAAGCGCTGCAGAAAGCCAGCAAACAGGCAACTAGAATGGTATGTAAATACTGTTGGGGAGAGCTAAGGAGGTTTTACAGCCCCATATATCTAAGTCTTAAACAGACGCACACTGCCCTCTCTCTCTTCCTCTCTATGTCTCTCGCTCTTCATGGTTTTTTTCCCCCACATTGCTGTTTTGCATCCACATGAGTTTAACCCCAGTCCCTCCAGTATGTCTGTATGTACCCATATGTGGGTTTTATTAGGGGTTCAAGCAGCACAGCTGTGCGGAACCCTCTTGCCTTTGTTCTGATTATTCTTATTGTCTTATTGTTCTGATTATTCGTATTATTTTTCTCCGCTAAAATTGAATGGAAACATGTCACTTTGGTTTAAAGGGCAATGACTGTTTTAAAAGGGAGCAAAAAAAGATTCGCCTGGCATCGGCAATTCGTTCTATTATTATTGTCACCCTTAATCTCTCCTGGGTATTTTTCCATTAGCTAAGACTAACAATGAAATCATTAGGGTGCAATATTTTTTCGTTGACTACCACTTTTGCCGATTACAATGGCAAACACCCCTGGTGGCACATAATGTTATCGGCTGTTGCTGATCAACAGTAATGCCATTTCTTGTTAATGTGCCATCTTCAAGTCGGTGTCTATATTCGGGCAAAATGCTTTTTTTGGACGGGAAATCAGCATAAAACCGTAATTGGTCTTTGAGTTTTTGTAGTTTGAAAAGACCAACAAAGTAATGACTAATCTAGAGATGTTTCCTTGCCAGTTTCCAGGAGTATACATTTGTCATATCAATATTCTGATCTCATAAACAAAATCATTTTGAATGAAAACCCTCAGTATTTGGAACAAGTAGGTCATGAAAAAGTCATGTGTGGAAAGTAAAGCTGTATTCAACTCCTGTTCTGAAATTACTGTACCTGGGTAGCTATGCAGAGGTGAGCGACAGTGTGAGGGTCTATGAAATAACTACTTTATAACAACGTTTGATTTCTGAACTGGTTGGACAGCATGCAAGATTTTTAAGAGACCCCAACCCCTACGAGACAAGATATTTTTTGATAATCCCACGGCTGTTTAACTGATTTATTGGGGTTAAGAAGTATCAGAATTTTAAACGTATAAAGGAACAATTGTTCCCTCAGTTTGCCTGAAAATTTAGCAAACACCAAATTTCAAGATATATGGATTTCATTTGACAATGTTGGGCTAGTTGTGATTTCAGTACTGTCACATGTTGAAATTCTGACCTAATTAGATAAAGGATTCTGATTTGATTACTGGATTCAATACTGGGTTGAGATTTAGAAAAAAGCAAACTCTTAACTATTTTAGCTGTAATAAACAGGAATTATCCTTTAATGTGCCTGCCACTTACACCTGAACTGCATCCAGATTTATTTTTTGACCAGCACCTGTTTGCCCAGCAGGAAAGAAACAATCACCAGACCTGCAAACTTCAGTCCAATGCCTCCATATTTTCTGTTTTTAAGGTACTGACAATGGACTGATAGTCTGTATGAGAGCCCACTTGGGGGGCTCCAATTGATTGGGACCAGGGGACACTCACAGTGAAAATAACGCTTAGTGATCAGAATGAATTGGGCTACACTCTCTCTCACACACACACACACACACACACACACACACACACACACACACACACACACACACACACTTTTGCATGACCAGACACTTACACAGACAAAAGCGGAGACACCGTTTCACTACAGGATAAAAGAGGCTCAACATATATGCAGCCAGAATTTCGAGTGAAAGACTCAAAGCCTCTCACTTAAAACGATCACACAATAATACACATGACTGCATTCATGCCTGTGTGCACAAATGTGCACAAACGCACACAATCACACCCATAAACACCTCCTACCCCCTCCTGTCACATCCCACTTTAGAAAATCAACCTTGTTGCCTTTTGCGCTTTACCATTGCCTCCTAGGGCCGTGATTGGCTCAAATGGCTCCACAGGAATCGATTCACTCAACTGGCAGGGCTCCCAGTTGAAAACAAGTGCATGAAGGAGAATAAGAAGAAGGTGGAAAAAAAAAAAAAGCCACGGAGCACACATAAGGACCACAAAATACTTTGTTTAGCCCTGTTTTTTTGGGTGTGTTTTGCTGATATTTCCATTCAGAGCACGTTTCACAACAGGGCAGAGGCTCAAATGTTTGCCCACCCAAACAATGAGGGGATTTGGAGGAAGGAGAAAGTGTTATTGTTAGTGGGAGTGGCGGGACACCAGCAACCAGAAAACACACATAAAAAATGCAGGCTACACGCTACAGTGGACGCAAACACACAAAAACAGGGGAATAACTCCCCCCCCCCCCCCCCTCCCTACACACACACACACACACAGAACAAAAGCCCTCATAAGAATACAAAGTCAAATCTCTATACTCTTTGTCTTCTTAAACACACACACACACACACACACACACACACACACACACACACACACACACACACACACACACACACAAACATGCACAAGTGTACAGACTGGTGCAAGCTGCCAGTATTATGAGTGAGTAGGGATACGTGTGTGTGTGTGTGTGTTTGTTTGTTTGTTTGTTTGTGTGTGTGTGTGTGTGTGTGTGTGTGTGTGTGTGTGTGTGTGTGTGTGTGTGTGTGCGTGTGTGTGCGTGTGTGTGTCGTGGAGAGATGGAAGAGGTGGGCAGCAGACCAAAGCCATCCATCTAGGGAAGCCAATAGTGCACAGCATAGGCTACAGGCTTCACAGCATTGAATCCAGACTCCCACTGCACGCACACACAGAAACACAGAAACACACACACACACACACACACACACACACACACACACACACACACACACACACACGTACACAGTTTGGTGCCCTTGTGAGGGTTACAGCTCTCAGGGTGTTAAGATGGGGGAGCCCAGAGCCATCAATCTTTGCCCAGCAGCCTTGCTTGACCTGCCCTCTAACACACACACACACACACATATATACACACACACACATATATATATATATCTCACAGCATACATGTGTGTATCGGCACACATACAAAGCCCCCCCCCCCCCCCCCGTTTTTTTTTTTTTTTTTTTTTACACACACAAAACACACACGAAGTGACACAAATTCAATCAATCTTCTCTCTTCTTTGCGAGCTTCTCTCCACCCTTCTCTGTTTTTCTCACTCCCTCCTCATCTTTATCTCTCCCTTGCAGACACCTGCTAGAGTATGCATCACGCTAACTGATTGGCGCTTCTAAAAATGATAGCAATCATGAGGCAGACGATGAACAGTGGAGTAAAAAGGGGAATGACCATTGATTTTCACTCTCATAGGCAGTGAGTTATGGCGAGGAGCTCGGACTGTAAGACAAAAGGATCGGACCGTGACTACAATCTGAGATGTGGGCCAGTCAATAGTCTGAGCCAGAAAAAAATAAAAACAGATACGCAGGAGACCTATTCCAGAATTTACTAGGGTGGAGCGTGTGGGTTGGTTCAATTTCTGTAGGTCTACACAATATTTCCATCTGTCCCTCCAGTGCGATTTCAGTGCACAGTCCAATTCCAACATGGCTCCATTTACTGTACATGTAGAATTTCTAAATCTCATCACCTAAGAACACATCGTGCCTGAAACTGACTGTAGGTTGTTTGCTTCTTCATTTGAGTTGGGGAAATCAAACAGCAAAGTCCGTGCCAATGCTCGTTAAAGCAGTGCTGAGTAAAATAAGATAAGAGTTTACACATGCTGCTTTCTAAACAACACAATTTGCTCTGTGATGTATGAATGGGAGCGTCACATACAAACAAACTTCAAACAAACAGGTTGAAAAAAAAAAGGTACACATTTGTTTCCACGTCTGTGTTAAAACACTGCTTAAATATCCATTTGTACACTGAAACAGTTTTGATAGCTGCGACCATTTCTCCTCTGTATGGTGGCCATCAAGGCATCCATCCAAATGCAGTTTCAATGCAAGTAACTTTTACAATCCTCGCTCAACACAACAATGCCTAAAACCTTTGAAGAAAAAAAAATAATAATTTTCCAGGAATGGTAAATGGTCATACACCGGCATGGCACTGCACTCCGCTCACGTTATTCACAACTTGGTGCACAACATATTTAGCACAGTAATCAGTGCATATTGGTTAAAGGCCAGTCCAATAATTGATACAAAAAAAAATAAATAAGCAGGGGTCTTCGTCCATTACCATGCAACAACTAGAAACCGTCCCTAATGGAGTATAGCCAGACTCCTATAATCACAATAAATTTGGGTCTGGTATTAACAGGCTACACTTATATACCAAAGTTTCCATCTTTTTAGCACAACATTTCCTCTGTGTCACCACAGTATCCCCCTGACTGCAACTCAGCATGAAAACACTGTATGGAGAAATATAAAGAAGGAATTTTATGGCTGCCGAAGCTCCATATTAATTTCAAGTGAACATAACCATGCACTTTTATTCAATACATGAACTGTGAGTTATGTGCTATATACAGTAACTTGGATTGGAATTGCATTTATTATATATTTTCTGATAGCCAGCATGGACAGAAGAACAATTGCACCAACCAAAAACTGGTTCAATACACATATATAGGCATAAAACTGTTTGAAACTTGACAGGAAAAAAAAAAAAAAAAGTATATATATATATCGTTTAACCCAACAAAATTCTGCATCAAATGATTTCAATGAGAATGGATCAAAAAGATGCCAGACTGCCAATGTTGTGCACGAGTAGTGCACAGCACTGTGATGTGCACAGAACAGGAGAAAGCTATAACCCTTATGACTAAGTATTTCAAGCTTCGTTACTGGCGCAACAAGTTTGGCTAAATAACACACATTTGTGTGATGAGAAAAAGATGCAGAGAATTAAGTTCGGTGAGTAGAGGTGGCGGGGAGCAACAATTATAGTGTTGCGCATGAAAAACTTGCACTGTTTTATTTATATCATGCCAAAATCCCAACACAAGTTTTGTTTTGGGCATTTAATCTTACATTATACAAAGGAACCCAAAAATTCAACAAGTTCCACGTGAGCGACAGCTGGGAAGAAAAAAACTCCCCTTTTAACAGGAAGAAAAGCCTCCAACAGTGGGAAGGAAAGACTCCTTTTTAACAGGAAAAAACCTCGGACAGAACCAGGCGCAGAGGGGGGCGGCCATCTGCCTTAACCAGTTGGGGTGACGGGAGACGAAGAGAGAAAAAAAACCTCAGTAAGACAATGAACTGTTGCGTTAAGGTATATAATAATGGAATCGCTTCCTTAAATTTGGCCACAGCATTATCACATCTACTGTAATGGATTTTTTTTTTTTTTCCCCCAAATGCTCTGTCGTTAATTCAATGTAAATTCAAATGTTCTTAAAAAAAATGGTCAGACAAGAGACGATTTTGAGGAAATACTGTAAGATGTTACGTTTCAGAACAAGAACCAGGGTGTTATTGTAAGAGTGAGTGGGTCTGTTACCATTTTGAGAAAAAACAATTAGGTCGAATAAGAAATTAAACTGAGGCTGTCCACATGTTAAAGTCACTCACTATAATATCTTTATCTGTACTAAACACAAAATCAGATACAAAGTCAGAGAATAAGGGGCAGGTGGGCAATCAACAATAAATAGAACTGTTTTCTTGTCATTTCCAATTTGGGTGTTAGAGATGAAGAGTAAGACTTTTAAATTAGTTTTAACTAAGTTTAGGTCTTGGGTTGATTATTAAGCTTGAATGGAGTAGACATGCGGCACAGTGGTTAGCACTGCCTGGGCCTTTCTGTGTGGAGTTTGCATGTTCTCCCTGTGCCCGCGTGGGTCCTCTCCGGGTTCTATGGCTTCCTCCCACCATCCAAAGACATGCTTGTCAGGTTCATTGGTGATTCTACAAATTGCCCTTCAGGTGTGAATGAGAGTGTGAATGGTCTTTGTTTCCATCTGTCTCTATGTGTTGGCCCTGTGATAGACTGGCGACCGGTCCAGGGTGTACCCTGCCTTTGCCCAAAGTGAGCTGGGATAGGCTCCAGCCCCCCCCCCCCCCCGTGACCTTATTCAGGATAAACCGGGTGTCGATAACGGATGGCTGGAGTAGACATCAAAGAAACCCACCTGATGCCCATTTTTCAGTCTTGGATAGTGACGTTCCCGGCTGTCTTGAAACTTTGAGATCGACCTTTTTTTAAATGTGTGAATGAATTACATTTGTTATTCTGATATGGTCTGGATTTTAAGTAACATCGGAAAATACATTATGTCAATTTGTTTTCAAACTAGGAATTGAGAGAGGTAAAAAGGTGAATCGCAGAGGTTTCAAGTTGACTGCAGGTGGTCGGAAGACGTGCAGCACTTTTGTCAACGTGTTTTGTGTTTAAATTGATATATAAACAAAGTGACTTGACTTAACTATCAGTTTCATAAAAGGAACACCTCCATATCAATATCATCAGTAGCAACTTGGGGTTCAATGTCTTGCCTAAGGACACTTTGTCATATGGACAGGAGGACGGACTCCAAAGCCACTAAATCAGAACATTACATCACTGAACTGTAACAGATATTTAAGATACAATTTTTTGTTTGTAGCTTGTGTGAATCTTCATGCGTTATTAGGTATCCTGCAGTCTGCCAAAAGCCAAACACATTATAGCACACCACAAGTGGATCAGAGGCACAATAATGCACTCGTATCACTTGACTGCAACCGTTCCGCAGCAACACCTACCAGGCAGCGTTGCTGTGGGTGCTGTCATCTAAGTGACAGAGTAACTCCAGGGTTTGGGGGTTGTGGGCGGAGTCGTCAGGTGACTCACGGCTTCCTGTCTCCCAATCAGAAGGCATCCGCCATACTGCCGCACAGGACACCACCCTGCTGTCACTGGCTGGAGGGGGACAACACATACATAAACACACACTTAGTCATTCGGAGATTGTTATGGTCCAGTGCGTACGCGCATCTGTGTATAATATCGCATTGTGATACAAAAAGAAAATCTAGTCAAAACTGAAATTTAGTATACGTCTGATGTTATGATAATGATAATGATGATAATGAGGCGAAATGTCATTTCTGAGGCCCGTGTTGAGGTTAGGGGCAGTGGTTGGAAGAAATATTCAGATCCTTTACTTAACTGAAACTATCAACACAAATACATAAATATACTCCATGACAAGTAAAAGTCCTGCGTGAAAAATCCCTCTTAAGTAAAAGTACAGAAGTATTAGCACCAACATGTAGTTCTTAATTTTTGGCGAGATGTTGGATCATTTGAATATTCATTGAAAGAAAACCACTATTTAGTAAAGCCGTTAAGAACTCCGAGACATCTTTAAATGTGACCCTCACTACACACGGCTGTTTGTAAAATGTCTGAGGTCAAAAAGGTCAGAAACCACTGGTTTAGTCTTTAGCAATGAGTTGTTAAAATCTTGTATTATTATCCATTGTGTGAGAGTAGAAAGTAAAAAAATTGACCCTGAAATGTCATTGGATGAAGTCATGGCTGAGTGGACAGAATCAGCGCACCTTAAATATTTTGTAGCGCAAACTAAAGGTAAGCTTGCAAATACAGTTTTGTCGTTGGGCTCAAGGCTTGTTCAAGTGACTGCTACAAGCTAATGTTGTTATTTTCACACAGATGGAGGGGGGGAGCGAAACCTGCGATTATAAGAAATATAGGCTGTGTTCCAAATGACGTACTTCTCTTAGTGCTCTGTTACATGGCAGGACTCCTGCTTGTGTAGCACTTGAATGTCAACAGGTTGTTTCAAACCGCACACTGCTGCTCTGCACTTACCGGAAATAACCGTAACATCTGAATGCATCACCTTCCAACATATCTGCAGATATAATTATTTTACCCAGAATTGAATGTGTCTTTCGTATCCTCCGTTTAAGAGCACACAATAAACACACTGATGCCCGCCGTTTGAAAATTATTTCCGACGGTGCGACCTTCCCTTTCTGCTACGCAGCCAGGATGGCGACATTTGAGTGTGCAAAGTGCCAAGTGTAAAAATGTTTGGACCATTTGAGTGCATCATCTGAGGTCTTGTAGTACACTGCATGTTTCCGTACTTGTAGGTGGTGAAGGCACTTAGTTACTCAAAATAATGTGTTAGTTACAGGTTTCTGCTCAATATTTTCTCGCTGTTCCTCTCACACTACAGGATTTTATTTCAAAAGTGTAAAGACTCCGATCCAGTAGGTAACATCAGGATTATATCTGTAAACCCCATCACACCGCAGCATCGTTTGGGCAGATTATCTGTTCAGACCAGTCTCGGCTCCGTAACGCCCCCGCGAATGTCAGAAGGGGAAAATCGGACCCAAAAACTCTGTCCAATTAGCGTAATGTGGTGACGTGGATACACTTACTCCTAATCCACATCATAAATGACTTATTTTATTACAGCCACACCAGAGCCAGAGCTGCTAATTGGAACCACTGGAGTAGATGTAGAACTGATGCAGTAATTGGACCAAAAGTTTGAGGCTGGAGGGCATAACCAATCAGAAAGAGAAAGAGAGGGAGAGAGAGAGAGAGAAATAAAGAAAGAGAAAGCACTTTTTTTTTTGGTGTAGATATTGACGGTGTGTGGGAAGGCGTCGGGCTATACAACGCTGCCGTTAGGCCCATTGGTCAAATTAAAAAGCAACGTGGTGCGAGTCCACCGGCTCTTGAGTGGTTTTAGACAACCTTGCACTTGGAGTAAGTGGCCAAGAAATGATTGTGAACAAAAGCTTTCTCTTGCTCACATATTGGAGTGATACTGAGAGGCGATACAGAACACTACATTTATGCACTTGTGAATATGTGTGTGCATGACCAGCTCACCTGTGTGTTTATATATATTTTAGTATGCGAGTGTGTGTGTGTGTGTGTGTGTGTGTGTGTGTGTGTGTGTGTGTGTGTGTGTGTGTGCAGCAGAGCATAGTGCAGCGTCTAGAGTGGCTGTCATCCTCGACTCAGCTGACAGAGAGTGAAAGACGTCCCCTCTGACATGGCTGTCTACTCCTTCGTGATGCAACCTCAGATACATACACCCTCTACACTTTCTATACTTGGGAGTTCTGTTATTGATGTATTAAACTCCCTAGTCCTATCTGCCTCAAAAAAATATTAGTCTGCCTTCTTTTTTTTTGTGGTCAAACCTCCAAAACATGTAAATACACGCATGTGTTAAAAAACAAATGCAGTCACCCTTCTTTTAATTTAAATACAAATTTTGATTTCTTGTCAAATATGAGTGTATGTTTCAACTGAGAATTACAGATGAGAAACCAAAATTGTTGATCTTGTCACAATGTTTTCTTTGTTTTCACTGTGTCTTGTACCTTTTTGTACAAAAGAAAAGTAAAAAGACTCAACTTTTACTCTGTTGTTTGGAGTCATGCTTTTGAGTCCTGCCTGCTCTTGTTGAATTGTTACAAATCTATCACATTGTTGTTGTTTTTTAACCATGATGTTACTGTCACATATGGTGACAGTAAGTATTGTATTATTACATTACATTATAAAGTATTACATGTTAGTATACTTGTGTAATGTGAATTTTGACAGGGGAAATGTCTCAAATTGCCGCTCGGCACTTAACGGATATAACCATAAAAATGAAATGCACACCCGCAAAAATGTACAAATAAAAAATGTTGTGCCCACCGTTTAATGCATATAATAAACATACTGATGGCTTCCATGCAACAGCAGTATAGTGGTACCTAGGTGAAAAATACAAAGTTTTGTGCGGTGTTGCGCAACAGCTGCAGCTTTCTCGGCCACAGCAGTTTGAAAATACTTTAGGTCTGTGGTCCCTCTCTTTCCACTATGTAGCCATAATGGCGACTGTTGAGGGTGAAAAGTGAAAAGTTTTATCCTGAGTTTGTGGACCATTTCGAGCACAATTTTAGGTACTTATAGGTGCACAGCATCTTTCCATACTTGACAGTGTAAACGCAATTATGCACTCAAAATGCTAAGTGTTAGTATGTAAGCACATGAGCTGGAACACACCGAGTGCTTCTCCTGTCCACCAAATTTCAACTGAACTGTTCAAAATCCCGAAGGATTTCCATTTTGTTTGAAACAGCTGCTTCGACCTTGGACTGACCTAAGGTGGATGTTTTTTTGTTTTTTTTATTTGGTTTCACCTTAGTGTAAATATAGTGCCGGAAAAAAATGCATGAGAATTTGTACAATTTTGAAGAAAAACCTTACAGAAAATCTCAGATTATGTGCAAGTGACCTCCAAGATGTTCTCCTGCCAGACAGTGCCCTTGTAGCCACTGCAATTATCCCTATGTGGGTCATCGTGTCCACACATTAGTATTGATTCTATCAGAGTCGGAACATGACTTCCAACGCATTTGCTTCTGTTAAATATGTGAAGACAGAGTGGCTGTTACAGATCACCCATTTAAGACCCCTGCGTGGGGTCATTAGATATAAGAAATACAAAAAGAAAATAGTGAAAGGAAGATAAAGTACAGTATATGTAACAAAGACACAAAAGAAAAACAAAAGGAAAGAAGATAGAGAGAAACATAAAGTGGCAATGAATGGAGCCAAAGACAGAAGGAAACAGTAGGACTTACTTTTGTTATAGCAGGTGGTAAGCACAGCCTTATCTGCAGGACTGGCGCCAATGTGCCATATCTCCCCAGCTTGGTGCAGAAGGACATTCTTATTAATGATGTTATTCTCATCATCAAAGTCAATGATGTGGATCTGAAAGAAAAGCAGAGACAGAAGAGGAGTGATGTGTTGAGTATGGAACTGCACAAACACTGAGTGCACCTCCCTCCACTCCCACAAACTGCAGTTCAAAGCTCCACTAATGCTTCTGATTCCCCAGAAAAAGAAGAACATTTCTCTTTTTAATATGACAGTAAACGTGATTTCAAGGGAGACGGTGCTTTGGTTCCTTTTTACTTAGTCAAATTCATACAGCTGAAGATTTTCATCTTGAATTGGCCTTTAAATAAATAATTAGATAAAGGCACTTTTAGAAGACATGGGACGTATGCATATGACATGTTGGAGAAGTCAGGGGAAAAGGTATGACAAAAAGGAAATTCATGGCAGCCCTTTTTTGTTTTTAGACAAATGGCACTGCTAAAATGTGTTGTCTAAGAGAGCTTTCCTTTACAAGGATTTTTCTTTTTGTACTTTTATTGACATTTCTTGTAAGCAAACCTTTCCTAGCAGATGATAATTTAGCTTGAGCTAATGGTACGTCTAGTTTTACAATCTGCATGGTTAGATATGGCAATCATGAGTGGGGAGGTAACAATACAAGAATGCAATGTTACCTGGAGTCCTAATGGACCCCTCAAGTCACAAGTACCTTGAGAAAAGAATGTAACCCAAAACCAAGCTTTGTCCTGCAGCTTTCACCTGCACCTTGCAGTCCTTCTTCAGGAGATGTGGTTGAAAGCTAGGAAAACTGGTAAGAGAACATTGAGTTTTCTCATGAAACCATTGCTTTTAAGCACCAGCACTTTTATACAACCATCTACTCACAAGGTAGATGGGTGGATCAATTACTTACATGTGACCTAAACAAGTTCCAAGGAGGTAATTACCAGACAAGAGTTTAAAATCCTAGGAATCCCTGCCAGTCAGCTACATCTTAAAATGCCTTTTGAAGAAGTATTGAAACATCTTCCAGAACCTCGAGAAAGTCCACCTGTCTTCAGAGACCACTTAGAGATACTACAACCTTGACAGTCCTTGTCTCTGCCCTTCACAAAAACTTAATTTTCCAGGTTTGAGCTTACTTTTTCTTGGCAATCTTGATCGTCGGGGATCCAAGAATTACATATCAAGAACTTTTGAACAGGTATACCTTGCCTACTATGTAAGCCGTAATCACTAGAAATGGCTCCAAGTTTCCCTGTACTGTTGTAATGTCGAGGCCTTGGCTGATCTTGAAAACACAATCAGTGGCTGAGTAGATTGTTAAAGCAAACAAGTTCAAACAAAAATGCTAAACTTTTATCCATAACAAGTAAATAGATACTCGTCCTTACTGAGCTCTTGTCATTAGATGGAAATCTATTCTGAGGGCCCTCGATTGAATGTAGTTCAGGGCCCACAATGCAGTAAAACAGTGATGGTCTCAAGGTTTGATCAGACAATTAATGCTGGTTTCTCCTATAAGAAAGACACTTACAGCACCTTGGGGGACCGTTAATGGGGTTGCACTGGACAATAACTCCTGCAAGGCACTTCCACCCACCTAGCCTGGACTGCTTTTACAGGCTGAACAAGAGGATGAAAGGAGGAGTTGTAAGGGGGAGGAGAGGTGCATTGGAGCGGCAGCATCCTTCAGTCTCCTCAAAGTCAGCTAGGCAGCTATTAACCTTGGATTGGACTGCATCGAGCAAAAAATTATTACGCAAAGTTATAATTTTATGGTGGTGGGTGAGCAGTACAAATAAATTCAGGCCGGCAGGACAGGGTAATTGGAGGGCCTAGTAATAAGGTCCCCTCGAATGAACCCAGGTGTGAGAGGAGAGAGAAGTCCCAGCCCTCCTCCCCCAGGTGATTTATCCCTCATTCTTCCAAGCCTGGGGAGTGACTCATAGCCTTCAGCCACTTGGGCACCCAGCCCGGCACTTTTAATTATGGGCCGATGGTAGGAGGAATCAAGGCAAGGAGGAGTGAAAGAGGGAGACTGGTGAGAGGGGGTGAGGGGGTGAGGGAGGGATAAAGCCAAGCTGGTTTGTGGCCCCCACTTCATGGGCTTCTCCACTAAAGCTCTTTAGCCGCACAAATGACAGTAAGCAGGGCGGAGGAGTAGCAAGCGGGTGAGAGGTGCCAAGCTCGGGCGCTTTATCTCGTTAGCAGCCTTAAATGCCATGCCGACGCGCCCTCCAATCTGTCATTCCAGCTATTGGTCTCTGAGGGATTTGAGAAGTGCTCGGCGAGTTAGGAGAGACATTTCCACCCTGCATTATGCTTAATGGAAGGTGGAGAGGCCAGCAGGCTTATGGATACAGCAGAAGCTATCTGGGCTAAAATGCCAATCGAAAAAACATTTTTCATATAAATTCAAACTCTGACTAACTGAGCAAACCAATGTTGGCCATCAACCTAATGCAGAGCGAGAAAGACAACGGGCGTCAGGAATAAAATGAACCCACGATTCAAGTGTGGGTTCATCTCAAAGAACAAAACCTTGAGGATGAAAAAATTATCTCTATTAGGTTTTACAGGTTTGAGTGCTCTTTGATATTAACAGCAGAACAAAACAAAATTATTTTAGTTTTTTTACATTTTAACAACACAAGTTGTTAACTTGTGTACAAATATATAGATTGAAAATAAGACAGCAACAAAAAACTCCACTACATTCAAATTAAAGCTCTTTACACTGCATTGCAACAGAACCACCGCCAAGTGAGATTGGTCTAATAAAATTGTAAGTCTCAATCTGTGGTAGACAGCATTCATTTTAAGGCAGTGTGTAGTCCAGTAAATAAAGAAAAAACACTAGCTTGTAAATACAAGCAGGTTAAGCAATAGCAGTGTCTCTTTAGAAATTTAATCAAAATTGGTGCGTATCATTTTCTTTTATTTACGCATTTCAGCTTAGTTAATTGATTTGCAAACATTGTGGTATCAGCCACGCTGTGAGATACACTTCATAATAGGTCATATACTGTGTTGTCTAACCAAATCTAGGCAAAGCTAAATTCTATGGTCCACCAGGCAGTATACGAAATTAGATGTTTTTAAAGTGTGTCACCTTGCGATGGAAAAATTAAAATGTTGTCTTCATTGACAATTTGAAAACATTCTGGACAAAACTTGGTCCGATTAGGAGAGACATCAACACAATCAAATTATTCAGATGTTCACGTCAAAGATGACTTCCACGCACACAAAATGTTAGTTATGGAGATCCATAAGATTCGGTGCTTAGTCCAATACTTTTCATCGTTACATGCTTACCTTAGGCCAGGGATCTCCAATCTTTTTCCTAAAAAAAAGTTGGAATGGGGGCAAACAAAGACCAGAAAAGTTGTCTAATGCTAAAAAAAAAAAACCCACCTTGTTGAACATATGATTATGTTAACTGACACTGATATGACTGAGTCTACAAAGAGCATCCCAGAGAGGCAGAGTCTCTCAGCAGTGAAGACGGGGAAAGGTTCACCACCCTGTGAAAGATAGCGTGGGCAAGCAATTTAACAATTTAAGTTTCTGTCCTTCCAGCTATTACTGATGTAGAATTTTGTTGTTGTACGTTTCTGTTGTAAGGACTTTGCTGTGCTAATTGCCCTAAAATGTCTTGTGATTTGATGCCAATTTAAATCAAATTCAATTGAATTGTCATTGGCATGCTGATGTAACAGTGGGATTGCCAGTCAAGAGTGGCCTATCATGTGGCACCTGCCGTTGGAAAAGCATTTATGTCAATGGAATACCTGAGACATACCACTGTGGAACCATTTGCGACCTTTCAATGTTTGTACTGCTGATAAAAGCATGTACAATGAGACAGCCTCTCCTCAAGAGCATCCATAGTGTTGCATTGAATTTAAACAAAAAGTATTAGTTTTATGAAAATTTGAAAAAGACAGAATTTTCTTTACATCTTGTCAAATGCCGTGTAAGGTGGGCAGGATTTTCAGGCAAAAACGATCTAAAAGGCATCAGAAGCTTACAGTAAGCCGAGTAGCACTTTGTTTGAAGCAATATGAGGCTTTGACAATGCCAAAATTTTAAGGCACGTTGTGGTCAGTTGACGTGTCTTAAGGGACGAACAATTTGGATTGGACGGAGCCCAACTTTTTAATAATCGCCATCATAATCAAATTCAGAAAACAAAATGTTGGATTGCTATTTAAGTCGCTGTACCGTGCATCCCATTTCACTCGCTCAACTTTGATATGAGAAATTGCAAAATCACACAGTCGGCAGTTGCCTTAAAGAAAACAGACCATTGAATAAATGAGCAATGAACACGTTCATTACTACTAAATCTAATAATGTGCTAAAATTAGATTTTCACTCAAATGAAGAATCCACCTCTTTGGTGTTCCTGTGTTTTAGCTCATGCCAGAGTGGAGCAAAGTGTGAGGAGGAGTATATTAAGCTACTGATGGAGTGTGATAAGAAATCACACAGATCGACTGGGATGTATTGTCACCATTCCCAACAAGCTCTGCATTAGCCTCGCTACACAGGACTTGGATTGAACTACGTCTGCATTCAGCGCCAGACTGTTTTCACACCGAAGTCTGCCAGAAAATAGGCTCGCTTTTTAAAGGCACAAATCTCTCTCATCTTTCTCTCTCTCTCTCTCAGAGAGCTAATTATTTCTCCCCCCGTTTAGAGCCAACTGTTTCTGTCATCTGTCTCTGTAATGACCTCTGCAAGATGTGCATGCATGCATGCACACACCCTCATTCTTTCTCCTTCACACACACAGACACACAAACACTCACAATAGACAACCCTAGCTAACTATCATCAGACACACACACAGACCTTTTCAAAAGAAACCACAGATGAATACACGACGTTTGATGCTCATGCAACAGATATTTCTGTCTGCGGTAGCTGGAGGTATGCTGAACTGACTAGTTGATAACACTGATGTCAATCATCAATCGATTATTAACATAATTAATCAACAATGATCGATTGACTATTTACAGCTAGAAAATGTAGCTAATGATTAGTCAATTGGCTATTATCAGAAATGATTTGCAGTTTGAACAAATGTCAAAACATTGGCTGGTTTTAGCTTCGATATCTTTTTTTCAGTGGATATCTTACTTGCAACGAGATTGAGCGAGTTAAGCAGTTTAGTGGCTCTATGTGCTGTATATATATTCAGTTTGAGAAACCTTCTCTAGAAAGCAATAAAACGGACTAGATCTCGTCTCCGTTGCTAGGGTCGTTACTAAGGGTCGGCCTACTTCCTGGAGTAGTAAACATTGCATTCGCTTCCACTGACGCGATTGATTGTTTTCCAGTTTGGTATTTTGAGTGAATAGCCCCACAATATGAATACACGTTGATTGCAGTCGTGCCAATAATCACGTTAAAGCACACCCTCTTCTCCAATATTGCTTAATTAACCACCATATACCGTATGTTGTGCGCAGAAACTATCGCCGACATTGTTGTAACTACTTGAATGTAATCACACTTGGTCACCCCTACTGGTACCTGATTGGTCCACCTTTTAGAGTGGCTAAGAAAACCTTAAGGTGAACAGTGTTTCCAGACTATAATCCCTGCAAAGACAAAGAAGCTTTAAGCAATAGCTGAGCAGGGACATTTTAGTTTTCTGTCATAAATAAATATCTTTTTTTTGTAGACAGAAAGCGAAATTCTGAAGATGGCCCGCCTGCCTCTATAATATTGTGACCAGATATTTTTCACTAATTTCTGAGATTTTATGGTCATCAATTTGTAATAAAAAAAACAAAAAAAATTTAAAACTCTGTTTATGTATGTTTATGTGTTATATTTGGGTTTGGAGATATTGCTTGGACAAAACAAGTGGCGGATTTCCTGCTTGGGTTGTGGGAGAGTGACATTGAATTTTTCACGCAATAGTCTGCATATTTTGTTGATTGAACTACTTATTCATTTAGGGCTGCAACTAATGATTATTTCCTTTAAAAAATATTTGGTTACTTTGTTTTGAATTTTAATCAACATCAGTACTCACATTATTATTAAAAAAAAAAAAAAAAAACTCTTTATTTACAATCAAAATGCCTCGGCTCCTTCTCCTCTCATCGGTCAGAGAAAACCAGGAAAAAGTGGAAAAACAGGAAGTGACCGGGTGTGGGAAATGTGATCTTATCATTAAAATGAGGAAACACTATGTTAAATTGGATTTACACACATTTTAAGTTGTGAGATAATGCGCTTTGATTTTGTGCATACAGTTTGTGTTGAATCAATGATAAGTAAACAGCATCTAAAGCTCTTATTTTGCCAGCAGATGTAGTCTTTGTAGTCTGTTATACAGTCACAGATGGCCTGCTCTGTAAAGCTACATCACATAAACGGTATGAAAGTTTGAGCCTCGTGGTTCTCTAAGTTCAATAAATAAATTAAAAAAAGATGAGAACTAAAAGGTTTTTGGAATGTGAATGTGAAGCACGATTATTAGGAAGAATTTGATTACAAATGACTCTTTATTAGGTAGTCGTTAAAATTTGTTTTCCTTTTTTTTTCTAATTGTAGCAATATTAACACAAAAAGGCTCACCTAAAACTCTGCCAATTACATTGCAATTTTCAATAAATTCCGCTGCAAAATCAAACATTTTCGATCACAACAATCACTAAAAAGTTTTGAGTGAAAATTTGCTTTTCGGAGCAACAGGAGCAATCCCTAAACTTTGTATTGCCCCATGCATAAAAAAAAAAGCTTGCAGCAGCAAGTATTTGGCTTAATGATTATTTGGTTGGCTAAATTGACTAATTGCTAAAATAAGTCATTTTTGCAATGTAGTAAATTATTCTTATCTAATTGTTTAGCCAGTAAATTGATTCATAAAAAAATACATACATGCCAAATAATTCTAGAAAGAAAATATTATTTTGTGGCAGTTTGTGATCCAAGCCTCATATCAGCACACACACACACACACACACACACACACACACACACACACACACACACACACACAGATATAGTTAACTATGTGCACATTTCTTACCAAAGGTAAAGGAACTACGCCCAACCATAAATGTTTTGCTGTGGGAACTGAAATAAAAGCATCAATGGAAAAAAATGAAGGCCAACAGATTACCAGCAACACAAGTTTATAGAAATTATTATTGTTATCACTTCTGTTAGGCTGTTCCGCCCAGATTCCAATCCTGTTTGTCTCCTTACGTACTTGTTATTGCCATTAACATCAATATCATGATTTAGTGAATAGGATTCAGTGAATACTACTGCTGTGTTTCAAATTCCATAATTCCCCTCGTACAATAACAAGCAGTGCTCTCACATGTTTGGACTCTCACTTGTGTAGTGTGGGAATTTTGACTGGCGTTCTGCAATGACCGGAAATGACCTATGTGAATACATCACCCGTAAAAATATCAACATGTTTAATTGTCTCATGTTTAATTAGAAATGAACGTGTTCAGAAACAGCGGCAGCTTCCTCGGACGCCTTAACTGAAAAATGATTTACGTTGGTGGTCCCGCTCCTTCCTCCATGTAGCCGAGATCGCGTCCGTTTAAGGTGGAAAGTGCCCAGCGTTTCACACTTCTTGGTACTTGTAGTGCACTGCATGTTTCTGTACTTGACAGTATGAACACACTTATCCACTCAAAATAGTGAGCGTTAGTACACAAGGACGCCATTTGGAACACAGCATATGACTCGTTTCCATCATCAACTGTGAAACGCTGGCATGTCTTGGCTTCGTTTTTCCTTCCTGAGAAGTGGTTTAGAGACACAACTTGTCATCTGACAGTCCTCTTTTGACAGGACTTTTGGCTTATTTCAGTCTTGTGTTCTTTCTTTTCTGTCTTTCAGTAAAAAAAAAAAAAAATTTTAAATCTAGATGGATTGATCTTCTGATGGTGTGATCCCTGTTGGTCTGCTGGATCCTTGTTTGAACACTACTGATCCAGTTTTCCACAAAGTTGTTCAGAGCTTCATGCATGGACCCCCTTTGAGCCTTTCGGTTTGGGCCATCATTTGAAAAAGTCCCTCTGATTAGTGGACATCTGACGCTCAGTTCTGATCTCGCTTCCCACAATCACAACACTGCGTACGAAGCAACCTTCATGGAGCTATGTTTATAACAGGTGAACAATGACTGCAAGGTAATTTACTTGAACAATGGGTTCATAAAATACACCTGAGTGTCATTTACACTGCTTCAATGGAAGAATACAACTCAAGGAAATCTGACTTCATATACAATGAAGTTAACATGATCAACGCCACTGATCCGCTTCAGTTTATAATCTAACTCTGATTCCAGGTTTACGTGAAAACATGACAGATTTTTATTTTTTTTTTTTTTTTAAATGTGGTGTTCATCTGTGACTTGTTTTTCTTACCTGGTTGTCAAATTTCAAGGATTGCGTGCCCACGAGGAAACGAATAGCATCAGTCTCAGCTGTCTGGGCAGTAAGTGCTCGTGCCTGCAAAGTACATCAGATCACGTGGAACAGAATGAAAAGCAAATAGAATAGATTAGAATAGAATAGATTAGATTAGATTAGATTAGAATAGAATAGAATAGAATAGAATAGAATAGAATAGAATAGAATAGAATAGAATGATAGTCATGAATGGTGTGAAACACAAGCAGCAATGCGTACCTGAAATTCAAGACCATAAATGACAGGAGCGTCGTCCTCCATTGTTCAGTCGGCTGCAGACACTTTCGTATCCTTTAAAAAAAAAAAAACGTTTTGAGGATTAAAAGCCTTGTAGAATAGTGTGATTGTACTAACGTACTGCTCAAAACAACACACGGCAGCTTGCACTTCCGCGATTTAAAAAAAAAAAAAAAAAAAAAAAAGTCGACACTCGACGACATTTACGTACCAGCAGTCAGTCGACGTTGCAAAAGGTTTTGTTTTTTGTTTTTTTTAAAAAAGGACGTACAAGCTCATCAAGAATACCACAAACCGCAGCGGCGTTGAAATTTGTCAGCTCCGAGGCACCGTACGTTTGAGCTGTCTTGTGTCGCGCATGCGCACTACAGTTCTATCTGTCAGTGCAGGAAGGTAAGAAAACAACGTCCATCCCCCGTTTGTGTGTTTTTTTTTTTAGTTGTTGTTGTTTTTTTTAATTGTTTCTTTTCATCACGTTGTGATATAGGTGACATTGTAGTATGTACCGTTCATTTCTAATTGCATTACTAAAAAAAAAAAACAACAACGAGACAGTCGCAAACTGGCTGCTCAGCTAAGCTATTTCACGGTAGCCAACCGGGCTACTGTGACGTCAGCAGAATAGCCAGCACCGAACAGAACCGACCTTTTGATGACCTGGGCGACGACTCGTTCGTGACAGCACTTTAAACTCGAGTAAAAAGAGGAAGAGTTGCCTTTTTTTTCCACTCCAGCTGATGTTCAGACCTCGTTCAAAGTCGTGTTTGTCTTTACGATGACAGGAAGTGAATGGGACAGGTGCTGCATGGTGTGGTGAAGCGCACAGATTCACGTGATCCGATGTTGACATGTCCATTAAAAAAAAAAAAAAAAAAAAAAAAAGGTGATGTTGTGTGTTGCTGTGTTTTACCCCGTCAAGAGCAGTGAGATGGATGTCGGGGAGGGTCCTGCCAATCGGCCAGTCACGTTGGACATCTCGGTGGAAGATGCAAGCAAGGAAGCCTCGGCATCAGACCCTCATGAGCCAAATACCAAGCAGACCCCAAGCAGAGACAACGTCCTAGCCCAGGAGGACAGCATTGACCTGGGCGGGGAGTTCCCCACCCCCCAGGAGGACAACAGCGCCACGCCCTCAGAGAGCCTGATGGATAAGCTTAACGACCAGATGATGGAGAGTGTCATGATCTCCGACTCGCCCAATAACAGCGAAGAAGACGATGTAGCTCCTATTGACTCCTTTCTGGAAGGAGATGAGGAGGAGGAGGAGGAGAAGGAGGAGGAGGAGGAGGAGAATGTCGGAGAGACCTCTGGAAACAAAGAGGACCAAAGTGAAATTGGACAGAATACAACCGAGTTTAACGTTTCAGTGGAGAACCGGGAGAATGTAGGTTCGGAGGAAGGAATGGAGGACACAGAGGAGGAGACGGACACACGAGAACAATTCACAGCCTGTTATTCACCTCAAGGTGACGTGCAGAGTCCATTCGTCGGTACGTGTGAGGAACCTGCGCCTCTGTCAGCTAAAGAGAATAGCCCAAAAGACGAGCCCGTGCCAGTGTGCACTATATTCAGCCAGGGCACCCAACCGAAGTCTCTGGTGCCTGATGGTTTCCAGCCCACCCTAATCAAGTCCCCCAGCTTTAGCATGGGTAGTGGTGGTGGAACTGATGAGGCAGTGACCCCCAGCAAGCTGACAGCACCCCTCGTGTGCCAGCCCAGCCCCAGCCTCAGTAAGTTCTTCACTGATAATGGACAGGTCAATCCAGCCTCTGACTTCTTTGACTCCTTTACTGTCCCGTCCTCCTTCATCTCTGTTTCCAACCCCAATGCAGAGGTGCCTCCTGGTGCTAGCCCCGCACCCGTAGCCACTACGCCTGAGCGCCAGCTCTCTTCAACCTCGTCCTCCATCTCCACCCCCGGAGGGCCCTTGGACTCTGGCGCCCCCACCCCCAGCTCGGCGTTCGGCCATCCTCCTACAGAATCAACCACCAAGCCGCAACCCCCTCCACCCCAGACGGTTCCAGTTACAATTCAACCCCCCGTCTCCACTCCAGCCACTCAACCACAGCCCTTCAACCAGCTCCAGGCTGTGTTTTCAGGCGTCGACGACCCATTTGCAACTGCGCTGAGTCTGAGTGAGGTGGACAGGCGCCATGAAGCCTGGCTGCCATGTGAGGAGACCAGGAAAGTTTTAATCTCCATTGCCACCCAGCAGTACAGCCCAGCTTTTGTAGAGACCAACAGACTCACTATGCCTGGACTCAAGTTTGACAACCTGCAGGTAAGGACAATCACTTTTCAGCAGTCAAGATTTTTTTTATTTTTTTTATTTGCAGCATGTCTCTTTTAGAACGTCCTGAGAGCTATTTTTCTTCTGCAGTATGCTAGAATGCCTCCACTGGTTTTAGACATCATCGGTAGTACTACTACTATCTGTAAAATCAGTTGTATATTCCTCTGTGACTCTGGAGAAAGCTCTCCAAAAATAACCCTGACGATGGGATGGGAGGGATCGTCTCAGCTTGGGCTTGGAGACTATAAACTTTCAACAGAAACAACGTCTGTGTTAAGAACTATTGTTGTGGCGTTTGAAAGAAAAGAGCCCTATCAGACAGGGAGTGTCTTACAAATAATGCTATTAAGCCACGGGAAATGTAGGATCAAGTGTTTTTGAACATGACCCAAACATAGGGTCTAAAAGTGAGGATATCTCTGCCTCTGCTGCTTTAGTTTGGACCTTTCTTTTACTATTTAAACTTTTTGAAATTGCAATACTGAATTGCCAGAGTATAATAATTTAACTAAATGCAATGTATACATTTAGAAACACTCAGTAATAACTATTCATTTTAACTGTAAATTAAATCATTATTTGTGATTTTCATTGTTATTTAAAATTCCGCTGTTTGCGAGAAGAAAGCAAAAATGTCAGAATGAGATCTGAAACTGTTCGATATTCTCAAATTGAGGGCTGCAACTAATGAATACTGTCAATCTTTGTTTGGTGCAACTAAGGGTCCAAAAATTCATAAAGTTTAGACTTATAAAGATACATGCAAGACTATATAAAATACAGATAGGCAGCAAACCACTTTATTTAAGAAGCTAAAATTTGAGCATATTTGCCTGTTTTGGGTGAATGATCAAGGCTCTTGCTGATAAATCTTCTGACAATCAGCAAATCAATTGATTTATTGGGAGTGAATCAAGATGTGGTCAAAGTGCTCAGTTCTAATTAGAAGGCTTGGATGCTTTCTTTGTGTGAAAACTATTAGCACCTGCGGTAGGAACCTCTTTTATTTATTTCTTTGGTGCATTCTTTGTAAGCTACGAATGCCCTTCCTTAGCTGGGTCACCATGTTGTGTTCTTTTTTTCTTTTTTTTTTGTCTTATAAACATCCTCTGAGCTCCTTGAACAGCAACATTTATCTGTAATAAAAACCCTGATGAAACATCAATTTACTCATTTATTCAGTTGAATCTTATGGTGTGTGTTCACCTCCCGGCTCAGATTGTGTTCAATATCCCCTCAGAATTCATTTGAATGCCTTTTTGAATAAATGAATAAAAAATCAAGCATTTTTCCATCATCTTGGTCTGAGAGACGGTTTTCGGCAAACAAATTACATCTACTTTTAAAGCTGGATTAAAGATAGCATTTTCTGCAGTCTGCAGTTGTGTTCCATTCCCCTGAGGGGTAGATAATGTTTTTATTGATTGTGCGACTCTTTTCCAACGCTTGGGATCTTCTTGCATTTAGCACACAGGTCCTGAGAGTACATTCCAGCATGACAACTCTGTTTCTGTCCTTCTGGACGAAGTTTGACTTTCTGTGTTTTTGACGCAGGGTGATGCTGTAAAAGACCTAATGCTTCGTTTCCTGGGAGAACAGGGAGCCATGAAGCGTCAGGTCCTCACTGCCAACTCTGTGGAACAGTCCTTCGTTGGCCTCAAACAGCTCATTGTAAGTCACTCGCTGCGCTTTTTTTTTTTTTTAATTTTGTAAATGGTCACATCTACGGTTCAGAAAGTCACTCACTGTGAAATGATGACCTGGCATATACAATAGAAAACGGGAATTTGTGTGTTTTTTTTGTTTTTTTTTTATCTTATCTTTGCACGATTTGCATGTTGTTGAAACAACTTGTTGTGTTGGCATTTCATTCTTGACCTTCGTATCCCGAAACAGTCTCCCCTCAAGATTAGCCTACTTGCTGCGCCATTAGCAGAGGAATTTTATTCATCATCTTCCTCACTTTCATTATTCAACATCTAGATTTTTTTTTTTGACAACTGAGCTATTTCTATCATCCACTAAAGACCTTGTATTACCATTAGATAAGTCCTGAGTCTGAACAAGTGAGAAAAAGAGGACTTTGCAAGGAGGTTGTTTTATCAAATCAGGAGATTTCATACCACAAGCAGCTTTGTGTAATTTACCCAAAACAATAAGAGTAAATACAAATACAAACCTCCAATCCAGTGCTATTCAAAATTAGACTTTCATGGTCTTTACGCCACAATTCTTGTTCACGTTTATATTATTTTCAGTGGGCTAAAAATGAGCCCGCCTCAAAACATGGATGATTTTACGAGTCAAAGACACAACCCCGCGACTCAGATTGGACTTGAAATGGTTCTGATTCAGGCACAAGTCCTTGCTACGACCAAAATTGTCAGCTCCTGGATAGATTTTAAACCTGTGTCTTTAAAAGAGGCCTCCCTCGGTGTGTTCCTAAGTCTCGCGTCAGGCTGCTCAACAAATCTATGTAAAGTATAACAGCTAAAAAGCATCACGCATGTCGTTTCCAGCAGGTGCTTTCTAAGAGCATTAACTCACTTCCTGGTGGTACGTGACAAAAGCACCGGTAGGTAACTAAAGTTTAACAACCTGTGGTGTCTGCTGCTCGTCTGACCTTTTGACCGTCAACCTGTAAAGTGCTTCTACCAAAACTGCTGGGCGGTTAGGTCTCAGCCGCCTGAAAACAGTGACTCAATCGTCTCCTTCCTCCTCATATGATATTTCTTCATCTGCTCAGCATAAAAAAAAAAAAAAAAAAAAAAAAAAAAAAAAAAATGCGTGTCTGTCTTTGTGGCTGTGCAGTCTCACCTCATTCCCT
Source organism: Embiotoca jacksoni (assembly GCF_022577435.1). NCBI lineage: Eukaryota > Metazoa > Chordata > Actinopteri > Embiotocidae > Embiotoca > Embiotoca jacksoni. The sequence goes on along the minus strand of NW_027185378.1, from coordinate 4,421,109 downwards.
CTCCTGCTGCTATCTATCTACCCGTCGATCTCTCCAGCCCTCATGCGTTTCCCTCCATCATAATTTCTGACCCATAAATGACCCTGAGAGACGGTTGTTATTTAAAACATATGCACAGCAGCGGCAGACAGTGTGATGGCGAGAGGGGTAAGAGGAGATGAGGACGGGAGGGGAGGAGTGAAGAGATGGAGAGGTGGAGATCCACTCGGCTCACAAGTTCTTTTCTCCTGCTGTGCCCATGTATTATGCATGGGACTGCTGTGCATATTTCAAGGGCCTTCTGGACTTGGTGTATATACACACACACACACACACACACACACACACACACACACACACACAAGATGGTACTTTCGGCTTGCAGTCAACTGCACTATATGGTGTAAGTGAGTGTGTCTGTGTGTGTATGTCTGTAAGAGGATCATACGCCATCTGCTGATTGGTGTGGGTGGCTCCCTGGAGCAAGAGGTAAAAGAAAGGCGAGAGATGCTGAGCCAGAAATGTAATGCGGGCCTACAGCGGAGATGTCAAAGAATGACACGCAAAGAAAAGAAAAAAAGAAAGCAGTGTTGTGTGAGTGAGAGATATGGAGGCAGAAAAGGACTTCTCTTGGCCCTAAGCATACACGAAGGCACCTCTGAATACGGTAGGCTGCTGTGTGTGGGAATCTCTTGACATTCCCCGATTAGGTTATTTAAAGGAATTTCATAGTTGGCAACTTTTCAATAAATAAAACAACAATTAAAGAAGAGGTTGTTTTTTTTTAAGTTGCTTATCTAAGCATTTAGTCGGGGATCATTTAGGAACAATTAAACAACCAACTCACATTCTCACATTAATGCAAATCTACGAGCTTTGCTCACTGAATCCATTAAGTTCAGACTTGTAGGATGCAAATCTTTGGCAGCTGAACATTTAATGAAGTTGCACAATGATTTGTTTAATTTTTCCCATGTTGAGTAAAGTCATTTAAAAATTTACTCCAGGGTATCTCCAGGGTTCTTGGCAACGGAAGCGGTGTTTTACCTCCATCTCCAGGTTGAAATGTGCAGCGTGGGTTTGCTTCTGTGTGTTTGTGTTTCTGATATACCGGTTTGGCACAACTTGTGTGTCATATAGGTACGACTGACGTCAATTTTGTCGTCACCGTTTCTAAACTGTTTTATAAATCTCGGGAAAAGGGTTAGGGTATGTGATTTTTCTTTCATGAATATTTAGACAACCTTATGCCTCTTACTGCAAATGAAAACGTCTGAGCACAGGTGCTTAACCAAAAACCGGAAAAGCCCATATGATGTGATACTTGTGATCCGTGAGAGGAAGTTTTGTACTCTCCTCTTTTTTTTTTTTTTTTGTTCTGGGAGTTCAAGGGTCACGGTGAGCTACAGGGCAGCTCGCTTGCTGCTGCTTGAGATTCAATGTCTTGTTCAACAGCAATTCAATAAGGTTTGAACCCTGGGCCACCTGTTGAAGGACAACATCTCCCTTCTCAATGCATCTGAATCTGAAAAAAGCCCTGCTCCCTATAAAAGAGCTTGTGTAACGGCTTTTGCGTGGCTGTGCTGACATCATAATTCGCACAACTACTGATGAATGATTGAGACACCATTTGCCTCGCCATTTACTTACATTCAAATGATTTACTTACAATAAATTCTGAACTTTCCAAACTTCTGAGATCAAACAAACTTGCAGATCAAAGCTGTCGTCGGTGATGTAGCTCACTGAGCTGGGAGGGGAAGTTAAAATTGAGAAAATGAGTGGATGAGCACAAGCAAGCACACAGATACACTTATACACACAAGGAAGTGCAAATGTCAGAAATGTTGTGGCTTTTAAAAGTATAGCCTGCTGAAGGCTGATGCCCGTCAAGACATCTGATCGATCGCAAAGAAGCAAGGGCCATCTTGCAAATGCCGCTACGTGTGTGTGTGTGTGTGTGTGTGTCGGGCTTTCAAGAAACATGTATGTGTTTACCTGCCTTAAACGCATCACACCGTATGTGATTTTAGCTGTCACCTGTCATCATCCTGTGCGGGATGGCCTTTTGCTGGGGTGACACTCTTAGTCAGTGCAGAGTTTTATTTTGATGGGTGGTATCCTTGTGTGTGTGTGTGTGTGTGTGTGTGTGTGTGTGTGTGTGTGTGTGTGTGTGTGTGTGTGTGTGTGTGTGTATTGCAGAGCCCCGCTATGAGCTGGCAGAATGAGTCATGCTGCAGAGCCAGAGTGTGACTGCACCCGTTGCCACCACACAATCCCACCGTTCATACCATACACACACACACACACACACACACACGCACACACACACACACACACACACACACACACACACGTGTATAAAAATACACACTTAGAATGCGCTCGGAACACACAAGAGATTTTTGAGAAGTCTTAATTTCCTCTCTCTCTCTCTCTTTTGTCTTTTTTTTTCTGTCTCTCTCCCCTCATCTGGTAATGCTCTGTAATACTTCTCTCTTGATGTGGACTTGAGATGCTTCTGCCAGGCACATTTTACCACAGCTATTCACTGCTGAGAGGGATCTGTCGAAATATCCCAGCGCCTTTTTATGGGAAAATATTTAGACCCCAGCACCAGCATGTGTGCTTTCATGTCAGTTCATGCATGACATACACTGCATGTAAAACGAGGCTAGGTTTGCAACTAAGGATTGTCTTTATCGTGAGCTATGTCAAAAAATTACCCTCAGAATGATTAATAATTGATTTAAAAGATTAGCCATAATTATCTTAATTGTTTAACTATATTTTCAAACTGATCAATTAATTGAATTCAGAAGTGTCGATTTTTTTATTTTTAAAAAGTACCACAGGAAATAGAGAGGAACTGTTGAATGCAGAAACTTAAATCTTAACATGCACAAAAACTGGTTTTCAACAGTCATCAAAAAGTTCCTTTTTGTTTACTCTTTAGTAAAATTAAATTGTTATCATATAGCCATTTACTTCTGATTATCATGTAATTTCAATCCCTGATTTTCCTAATCCCATTCCAATCCTGTCTGGAGACCATCCTGAACCAGACCACAAATACGACACTGTTAAATGTTACACAATGTCTGTCGCAGATCTTTTTCTTTTCTTTTTTTTTGGTGACTACAAGATTATCATAAACACCCAAAACTTATTCAAAAAAAAGAGAGAGCGAGAGAGAAATAATGGACCCGAATCTATCTCAAGTGAATGCCTATTTCTTCCTTTGCTGTTTTAACTTTGCATTTTAGAAAATGATGCTCATTGAGGTTGGATCCTCTCTCTTTGTCTTCCGACTGACCTCTGTCTCCGCTTGTCCCTGCTGTGGTGTGGTCAGCAGTGAGCTAGTCTCTAGCTCAGCACTACCCTGGGCTGGCCTCATCTGTCTCTCTCATTAGCAATCACCTCTCTCTCTCTCTCTCTTTCTCTCTCTCTCTCATTCTTTCTCGCTCTCTCTCGCTCTCTCTCTTTCCCCACCTTCTCCTTCATCTCCGTCTCTCACCTCCTTTCCTCTGTACTTTCCACACAGGAGACTGTAACCTCTCTTTCCTCCCCACAGCGTGATGCTGTCTGGGCTGAGGGGAAAGGGGTATGGAGGGGGGAGGAGGGGGGGGCAGTGTATCTATACATGTGGCAGTGGGTGTGTGTGAAAGAGAGAGAGAGAGAGAGAGAGAGAGAGAGACCCTCTTTGGCTGGGTCAGACAGACACACCCCCATAATCACGGCAACGACCCAGCTGCTGCATCGCACTTTGATATCATTGCTTCAACCTTTACTTGTCATTATGGTAACCTTTCCATATAGCTGTCATTTCCGCCACCAGTTCCACTCGCAAGCTGCGGCCTGGGTAATGCACCGTCAGCTTTTGTTGTGCTGAAGGGCATGTTTAAACCTTAGTGGTAGTTGTTGCCACCTTGCACTGTTTATGTGGACTGCAGCCACATGCTCCGAACTATTGTAAAAAAAAGTAAAGATGATGTTGCTAACCTAATTCCAGGTTATTGCAACTCTGAAGCGACACTTGACTTTCTTATTATTCGTAGTGACATGCCACTGCTGACCTGCTGGCTTACGGCACTTGCAAACACTACGTCACGCATGCTCCACCTGCTTTTGCAAAATTCGTACATGTGCCGCCGGTGACGGACTAATAAATGTCTCAAGCCACGCTGGCATGCTAACTAACCTCTATTAGGGCAGTACTTATTTACAGTGGTGCTTGTTGCTAAACGCTAACTGTTCCATGCTAACAGTGTCAATGCTGATGACGTCGAGCAGTTATAATGTTTACCAAGTTCACTATTTTAACTCTGCATGCCAACATTTGCCAATTAAGCACTAAATAAAACAATATGGCTGAGACTAATGAAAATTCTATTAGTTTTGAAGGTATTTTGTTATACAGCTAAGTTTTGGACATATTATAAAAGTTTGACCTGATCATGTTGCTGGATAGACATGTCAGAATCTTAATAGCAGTTCACTCCACAGTTAATTCAATGCCACGAACGTCAGCTTGTAGTGCTTTGAGGAAAACTCATCATCGATCATCATGATCTGGGCCACTGCCTACAAAATTCCACGTCAGTCCGTCCAGACGTTATTGAAGAGCTTCTGTCTGGATCAAAGTGGTGGACCGATCTATCCATATCCATAGACCCCCGCCTTTTACTTCCAGGAACTACGTTAAAATGGTGGCTGCCTTCCACCGGCAGTTGAGGATAAAGCAAAGGTAAATGCTGAAGTTATTCGACCATGTGTCCATCCATCACATATGTGCTGTTGTTTCTGTTCCGTCGGGGATTGTTAGCAACATTTTGTGTTTAGATTAGATCAAATTACAGTTATTAAACCCTAAAATAAAAATAAAAAATATTAAAAAATGGTTGCGGATGCGCAATGATAAATAACTAAAAGACACACAGTAACAGGAGAGACACATCCTAATGCATCTCTATTTTTTTCAAACGGTCATACAGTAGATTTAACCTGTTTTCACTCACCTTTCTGATATTGCAAATGAAGAGGACTGCATCCAAGCATTCTTGTTACTTTCCAAAAATCAACAATGCGACAGGCATACCCACTTTTTCTAATTTGCCAATTGTGCAGCGGTATAAGAAGGAATGCAAGTTTTCTCAAGCTTAATTTTCCATTTTTCACACTACTTCTGTCACTTGTACTTGTGTACTAAAGAATGTCTTCAAACTAGAGACTGTCTGGAAGCCCTCTCATTCCAATCATTTGATAATCCCTCGCCCCTCTATATCGGCCTCTTCCACTCTGCCTTGCGTAGTGTCTTTTTCTCAAGTATAAACATTTATGTCTTCAGATACATTTGAACAACATGCCTTAATCATCCCAAGCGATTCCTTTTGTAAGTACAACGTTACACTGACTGATAGAAATAATGGATGACCGGTTAAGTTCAAGTTTTGCACTACCGGGGAATATTTCTCTGTCTATCTTGTATTTTGAGAGAAATTAGATGTGGATCGTGCCTGACCCACTCCTGAACTTTTTGAATGCTATCTTCAAGCAACACTCTCGAGGGGTAAGGGAAATGGGACACACTGTTATTGTTGACAACCAAACCATCAAACGATATCCAGTAGCCCACTAGTCAATCAGTGGTTGATATCACCCAGAGGAGCATCGCTTAGAACTTGTAAGTCACGTTGGGGAGTGTTATGTGGAGTTCTCCAACATGCTATGAGCTACCAGAGAACATTCACATAATATATTTTGCTTCTTTATTGTCTGGACCTCTCGGTGATACCGTTTTGAAGAGTCTGGGCGATTGCCTGTGGGAAGACAAAATTGCTGCTGTGCTAAGTTCACATCAGTACAGTGAGCCAAACACAGCGTCCTTCGAGCTTGAGGACAACATTTGTCCCCCTGGTTCGAGTGTCCGCAGACCAACTACAGAGGCATCTGAGGAAAATTAGCTGCCATAGCAAAGACTGGCATATTACTAATATATTTTTCTTTCCCAGACCCTCTTTGTAATCCAAAATGCAGGGTCTTAATTGAAGTAGCACTGGAGCTCCCTGTGTTAACCAAAGCTGGTGTGAGGAAGCCTTTTTAAGTTTCTTTCGCCTGGAGGCTTTGGGTCTTGCGAGAGAACAAGTGGGCGTTCGTTTGTTCATCGGGCTTTGTTATGCAGGTTTTTGGTTTTTTTTTCAAACTCACCAAAGGATAGGCTCACTGAACTTCCGATCTCCAACACAATTAAGAAGCCTCACTCCTTTTAAACTCGCGACGTGACTAATTATGTGTGTGTGTGTGTGAGAGAGAGAGAGAGAGGATGCAATATGTGCACATTTTTATTGTGCACATTTGTCTGGGTGGGTGTGAGTATGTAGGAGTTTGAATGAAGTATTGCAATGCTACTGAAGCTAGATTTGTTAATTAGGATGAAAGAAGTTGTTTTCTATAATGCTGGACATATTTAGAACATGTGGCCGTGTTAAATGTAAGCTATTTTATTGGTGAATAAAAAAAAAATGTCCGTCATCTGTCCACATCTCCCTCAGTGTCTACAGTTTATCTCGGTGTTACTGAGACGTTTGAGTCACTTACGTAACTAAGATTCGAGTACTTGCCTTTGGAGCCATCGTGAGCACCACACTTGTCATCCTGCGGGTTGATATCTGACCTCTTTTTTTTCATCTCCTTCTTTGTTCCTCTGTCTGGTGTCATTGATCTGCCAGGAGCAGGTACGCTACCCACTGTCCTTAAAAACAAAATGACAAACAAAAGAAAATGACCCTTCTCTACAATTGTGGTAGAGACATGCTGATATAATTCCGACCAACCACCAACCTTTCCATTTTTTTTAACATAATTTTTTAATCCGTTTCATTTTCCATTATTGTTTTTTTTGTTTGTTTTGTCATACTACTGTCCAGTCTGAGGTAATTGAAGTCTTTCAAACCTGCATGATGGAATTCTTGGCAAGCTATCATGAAGCACTTTGTATGCTCTTAAATGAGAAATCAGTGCGTGCAGCAGTGTGGCTTTGTGTGAATGGTGATGTCAGTTGGTTGGTCCACGTCTTTAGACATTAGATAGATGTCTAACAGATGATCAATAGGTGATTTTCTGTTGTCAGGCACAACCACAGTAAAGCAGATAGCAGTGGTTTTTTTTTTTAATATATATATATATTGTCTGTCTGTAGTTCCAATGAATTTGACCACAGATTGGCAGCCCATGGTTAAGTGAACCTGGACCTGTGGGGAAAAAGGCTATTGGACCAAAGTTTCCCCAGTGAAATTGAAAAGATAGAATAGAAATTTCAGCAAATGTCATGACTGCTGACAGCAGGAGTCAAGACCCTGTATATTCTAAATGTAAGATTAGCATCTTGAACACAGTACAGGCTGTGATCATTCACACACTCTTTTTTTTTCTTTTTTTTTTTAATCAGCAGGGTCAGACCTCCGGTTCAACCATTTTAGATGACAGTGAAACATTATCTGACTCGAGGGCTGCTGACATCACGTCTCCTAGCGGGGACCTGTGACCCTCACAGTCTGCCTGCTGTCTTCTCAAATCACAGCTCCTCCACATCTGTAACGTTTGGTTTGGTTTGAGGTGTAAAATTACAGGCTGCTGTATAATTTCAGACAGCAAATATATGCGTAGCAGCGATGCTGCATTGTTACATAAGGCCTCAGCTGAAGTTCACTTTCCCAGCTTTGAGATTTTTCACTTCGGCTCCTTGCGGTGCTTCTCTGTAACTCCCTTGGCCCTCGGCACTCTTCCCCTCTTCCCGCTCTCTACTCTGCTACCCACTGCTTCCTTTTTTTTTTCTTCTTCTTCCACTCTTTTGGCCCAGAGTGCCTGTTTTTATATTTTCTTCCTTCCCTTATGGCCAACTTTGACGTCTGCACTCTTTCGCTGCATGTGCACCAGATTTCTTTCGTCCACATCCTGCTTATCCTCTGTTGAAACAACCCCCCCCCCCCCCCCCCCCCCCCCCCCCCCCCCTCCCGTGTCCTGTCTCAACTCTCTCTGTGTGTGAATGTTGAAGAATGCAGCTACTGGACACCAATGCGATGCTCAATGCTAGCTGTTCCCAATTCACCTACTCACCACACATCCCAATCTCATGCAGACACCTTAAAAACACACTCCACACACCTGTCTTCTTCTCATGCCCCGTGGCGGGGCAGCTGTGTACTGTAGCGTACTGCAGGATGTGTGCGTGTGTGAGTGACTGCAGCTGCTTTTGGCCATCCAGGCTGCCTCCTCGTTTTCAGCTTCATTTCCCCCCCTAATGAAGATTCAGAGGCAGCGCAGCTACTGGCACAGGGCAGGATAGGGGGAGGAGGGCGGGATGCGGGAAGGCGCGATGTGTGGGGAAACAATGACAGTGGGACGAGAAGGAAGGCAGAGGATGGAGGTGGAAGGAGAGGAAGGGAGGAAGAAAGGGAAACGACAAGACTGAGGAAAAAAAAAACAAAGTGTTGGAGAATCCTGAGGAGGAGAGAGGGCAGCGAGGCAGGAAAAGAGAAGAAGCGAGGATGAATAGGGAAAGGAAGACAGCCACGACAGACAACGAGAGGGAGTAGGGTGATGAGTTTTGTGATAAAGACGACTAAAAAGAAAGTAGCCCTCTCTCTCTCTCTCTCTGTCCCCCGCTCTCTCCTAATTAGCTCCCTGGCTGTGATGAATGGCACAGCACTTAGAACCCAATCGGCAAGCTGACCTTGTCATGTGTGTTGATGGGGTGGGGTGACTCTACACCCCCCTCCCACCTCTGTCCCCCTCTTACCTATTGTACCACCTCCTGTGAAAGCAGATGCTGCAGATATATATGTGTGTGTGTGTGTGTGTGTGTGTGTGTGCGTGTGTGCGTGTGCATGTATAAACAGCACGTGCGTGCACACACAAACAAACACACACACACATGCTTGTCTACCATGTTTGTGTGAGTACTTTGTCCTCCAGCCATTATAGCTAGTGGTTGCTTTTCCTGAGAAGATTAGTTTGTTCAAAGGCCTGATTCTCATTGTTTGTTTTGTTTATTTTGATTTTCAAGAATGATAAAAAAGATCTTACAATAATCAATATTTCCGGTTTATTTGGTCTAATTTCAAAAATTGTATCATCAAATCCTATCCGTAATAATGATACTCCCCTATTAACTGTTGAGATCTAGACTAAACCATCAAAAACAATAATTGCTAGATTAAAATAATTGTTCGTTGTAGCCCTCCAAAATATCATGTGGTGAGAGGTTATAAACAAACCCTTTGTTTGCATATTTTGGAGAGCAAACAAAGGGGAATAGTATAAGCATCAATGAACCGTCAGATATACAGTTGTTCAAATTATTATTTAGATTTCAGGTGCACTGACTTAATGGTTTACTTCCAAATAAAGTGGTTAAAGGATTCGTCTAAATTGTTGCCATGCTTATGTCTTTCTCATGACAGGTTTCAAACAGGTTGTACATAGTTGACAAAAGATCCTCAGATCCAGGTGCATTTACTTGCTCCAGAGTTTTGGATCCCCTTTGTCAGTTGTCCTGGAACTTTGCATTATTCTAAGAACTTCCAGGTTCTCTCTTCTATGTTTTTTTTATGTTAAGTAACAGTCACTCAGTAGTTCACTCTATGGTGAGCACATGTATACTCCAGGTACTTATTTAACCATCATCATTTTTGAGACATTTCTGACAAGTGTAGAGTGCCACTGCTGGTAATTTTAGCATCTATAAAATAAAAATAAAAATAAAAACAGCCCACTGCATTTGGGGATTTTTGACAGAAATACTTTTATTTTTCCATTATGAGGATTTTTGAGGGCGCTATGCAGTCCATACAATTCACACTCAAAATAAATGGTCGATAGTAAATATACTGTTGTCATTTCTGAGTGATTTTGATTAGAATACGACAACTGACCAAAGTCATTGCTGCTGCTGAGGACTGTGATAAGGCCGAACATTCCCCAACAAATAACTAAATGGACCATGACTCGAGATTGTGTGGAAACTTGTTTACAAAGTCAAAAATGGATTTTGAAACTTGCGATAAAGAACCATTTTTGCCCAATTTTGCCCCGTTGGGATTTTGCTAAATTCTCAGAACTCAGTAACTACTTAAGTGACTACACCTTTATTATAACAGTGAGAAATGATGGCCAAAGCTGTGAAAACTAGAGCGAGATGCGCTAAACTGAAATTACTTGGAAACCTACTGAAAACAGAGCAAGTACTCGTAGTTCAATTGGCGCATTTTATTACTCTGTGGATATCTTGGTAATGTGTCCTCTTGAATGTGTTATAAATGTTAATTCAGTCAGGGTGGTGGTGTGTGCGCCCGTGTGTTTGAGACATGTTATGTCTCTTCTCCCCTGCAGAGCAGTAAGAACTGGCGGGCTGCGGTGGATCTGACCGGCCGGCTGTTGACAGTTCACGGTCAGGGATATGGCAAGGCCGGCCAGCCCTCCTCCCACACCAACGAGTCACTGCAGGTAAGACGGCAGTCGCTTTCTCTTCATCCCATCCATTCCTCTGTCTTTCCCACCTCTGCCTCTAGTGCTTCTGTGAGTAGTAGAGCGGGTTGCCTTTGTACTGCACAATTATGTAATTATTCGTCCATAGCGCCTGAAGATGGAATACATTTAGAATTTTGTTGAAAATAGGCCCAGTAATGTGCTTGAAGATTAATGTTGGAAAATATCCTCAACGATCCTATTTCTCATATTATTCAATACCCCTTATTTGGTTTTCAGAGAATCATTGCGTTTTTGTTCAGATTTTTCTTTTCCTCCAAAGTGATCATATAATTATGTTTTAGAGTATTTTAATGTTAGGGGGACAGATTTTGCATTTGTTCGCTGCGATGTACATCTGCAAATGTTAGACAGGACTACGGTTATCTGTAAGAAAAGAAGTCCAAGATATTTTTTTCTTGATGTTTCTCGTTGGAAATTGTGCTCTTCCATATGTTTTTCAGTGTTGTATCTAGCATGTTTTTATGGGTGTGTTTGTGGGGCTTCATTCAGAAGATGGATGGCTGCATGAGCTCATTAAGAGGGCCGCCCCTGTGGGCGACTTGGAGCTTCAGACTTTAAATTAATTGACCATGCCGTTGCCTCGTGCCAAATATTACAGTTTCCTTTACGTTCTAAAACATCCTGGCACTTTTTTAAGTCCAGGTTTCGAATTCCTCATGTTTACAATTTATTAATTTTTTTCTGAATATAAGTACTTATTCTTTTTTTTTTCTTGACTTACTATGTTAAATTCTAGCCATGAGGTAAACTAAAGTATCACCACAACATAAAGCAGCATGCATCATAATATAACTCTATTTCTTACCACGATCTGTTTGCCCACAGGAACTTTGACTTTTCAGTATAAAGTTGCATGATCATGAACTTGTCATTTATATTTAGATAAACTGGGCTTTAATTATTTTCAATCATTATATTTTTCGAAAGAGCACCTTGTTGTAAAAATAATCCCAAGTATGTATGGTAAAATGTACATTGGTAACCTTAGAACACTTATAGCTGTCTGTCAGTCGACTATTGTAATGAATCCTTGACTCTTAACAATCAATTAAAAACAGCCCTTTTGTTTTAGTTTGGATGAGCAGTCCCCAAAAGGAGTGTTGATTTGTGTATAGGCAAATTTGCTAGCAAAGCAGTTTGATCACCAGCACGATGAAATGAATGTGTCAAAAATATACAGAACTCCCAGACTAAAAACGGTCAATTTCGCATTCAAGCGAAAATCAAAATGTTATCATATCATCACCTGGCTTTGTCTTGAGTCTTCATGTTCTTCCTGAAGTCTTCTCCAAAATGTATTCTGAAGGTGTTAATCTGTAAACAGTTCACCTAATTCCACTGCAGGAACTCGCATTGGATTTTTATCATCACCACCAGCAATACAGCCATCAGTGCTAACGACGGGAGACAGTGCGGTGGCGGTACAAGTGAAGACAGGAGCTAAGAGTGCACCGTCTTCAGGGGTTTCACATGCTACTCACGAGCTGGTGGAACCCCCCCCCCCCCCCCCCCCCCCCTCGTGATGTTTGTCTAACAGGGAGGGCAGTCCATCCCCGACTCAGTCAGTTCAGCATCCAGCATGTGCCCGGGCTTCTGTCCAAGTGCACACGGCTGTGTGCTGTCAAAAAGCTCAGGAGAATTTACACAACATGGTCCCGGAACAGCTTGTTCCTTCCAGATGTGAATAAGCTCGACACAGCATTATACAGCATCCTCCATTTTTAACATTCCATCCTGAAAGGAAAACTGTCTGAATGTTTGGTAGATTATATTTGATAGTTGATCCTACACGGCAGCAGCTAAACCACAGGGGATGAAAACAATACTGCGCATTTCCTTCCAACTGTTTCTGTATGTTTTCAGTTGAAGCATAAAAAAAAAAATTCTAAACACAACCATCTATATCGGGGTGCTGTGTGCGCGATCCCTCCACTTAGGATATTGTGCACTCAATTTACTTCTATTTTTATGTGTCTGAATGTGAGAATCAATCCACTGTGGTGCCCTCATGAATTCCACAACTGTGTGTCCGTGGCAGTGCTTTCTATTTGTTTGATTTTTCAGTCAGTAATGATGATTGCTAGTACACTTACAAGTAAGTACAATGTTTAGTGTCTTTCACACTGGGAGTGATGAATCACTACAACAAATCAATGTTGGATTTGTCCCCTTCAAGTACTGACTGGTGCACTTTTAATTCCGTCATTTTGTTTCGCCCTCTTCTGCACTGCTTTGATGGCATCTAACCAGAGAGCAACTCCAGCTGTTTACACCTTTGTACCCAATTCCGAATATTTACATCACACTGTTGTATGTATATATGTATGTACTGTATGTATGTAACGACACATTTATTCAAATCTTTCTTTTTTTAAGATTCTCGAAAAATGTTGATGCATTTTGAATTTGCGCCCGCTTACATCACAGTACCTCAGAATCCTCAGTACAATGCCAATCAAAAAGGTGAGGAGGTCAGTGAACACTGATTAGATTTTCACGAGGAAAAACAAATCTGGTTTTAACCAATTTAAAAAGGAAGCATCGACGTCGTTGACATCATGCCATCGACAACAAATTCCCCATATACAGTCCCGTATATGAATGCTTCAACAGCTAAAAAAGACTTACTTTTTCTTACTTCTTACTTTTTACTCCCCTCCTCCCCCCTCCCCCCTCCCCACACCCCCCCCACCAATACATTTGACCAACTGAGGCAGGTGTGTTTGTGTGTGTTCCAGCTCTGGTTTGTGCGGCTGGCCCTTCTCACCAAGCTGAGCCTTTTCCAAAACGCTGAGCTGGAGATTGAACCCTTTGGCAACTTGGATCAACCGGACCTCTACTATGAGTCCTACCCCACTGTCTACCCTGGGAGGAGAGGTATACACGCACACGCACATTCAGCTCGTACAAAGCCATACCATTCAGTGTTTTTGGGGAGTCAACGTAATTGACAATTTTAAGTCGAAGGAGACCTTTTGATACTGATTACAGAGGCGAGACTTAAACAGAGAGACTCCTGAGTTGTGCATCACGTAATATCTCTTTTCATATTTCATTTGCCCAAAAGCTGTTTTGAATGTGTTATTAGCTCGCTCTCCAAAAGGATTTAGCATTTTACCCACATTTTTTTTTTTTTTTAGGACACATAACCATACCACCACTGTTCTATTAAATATTCAAAGGAAAGTTTCTGCCAGGAGCTTGATATCAGACTTTATCGTCGAAAAGCTCCAACAACTCTACTTGTCTCCAGCAGTTCTTTGGTTTTGTTTTTCCTCTTTTTACGCTGCATGAATTGCTCTCTAATGTATTCCCATTACTTTGGATCTGCTTTGCCCCTCGGGCTACCGCACTGAAGGCAGTAGCAGAAACACAGTTGAACACACACAGACACACACACACACACCACTACATGAAAAAAATAAAAAATACTTGAAGCTACACTGCACAGCCTTCTAAAGAGAGCCCCGATTGACTTTCTATTGCTCAATATTAAACGCTTTATGCCCTTCTAGGTGCTCACAGACAAACTGGCATGAGTTGTGTTGCCTGGCATCAGAAGTCGAACATTTCTCTAGTCCAATGCTTGCATTGACTATCTATTACCCATGATCACACTCTTTGAACGCCTTAAGAGACAGCCGGCCCTTGTATCTCTCTCTCTCTCTCTCTCTCTCAAGAATTAGGATCGACTGAGCGCTCGAAAAATAATCAATGTTTGTCTGTTTTTAATTTGTTTGCCAAATGAAAAGTTGACTCTAATTTGGACTCTAGATTACAACCTGCAGATATGTAGTTCCAAGTCCTGAGTTTGTTTAAATGTCTCTAATGAAATCCAAAGGTCTTAAATACCAATACGCAAAATTATAAAGATACCCTGTTGAGTGTGTTTGTAAAGAAGCAAAAGCATACTTTCCTTTTACCGTTTCTTACCGAAATGCATATCTGTGTATTCTTGATAAGTCATAGATGTGGTAAATAATGTATATTTCCTCACCCATAAAACATTTTTATTTTAGGAACTGGCAGCATTGAAGTTTAATAGCGAGTACTCTTCTTCTGTCCCAGATTTAGCCAAAGTCTTGTTATGTTTCATGATGACTTTTAGTCACCAACTATTGATTTGATTAATTAATGGAGTTAGGGCCTGGTCAGACCGGAAATTGGAAAAGTACATTTATTCCTCACTTATTTATAAAATGAGCGGCGCTGGAAGTTTGATGACATCATGACCAAGGCTCCGTTTCGGCTGCCGCCCGCTCTTTTCCGCTTTCCAGGCGAGGCACAGTTCATCTCAAACAAGTCACTGAACAAGGAAGTGATGTTCTAACCGAAGACCCAACTTAATGAGAGGACTTACAGATTGCATTTTCAAATTCATTTTGAAATGAACAGTGCAGGACACGTAACTGTAAAGGAATAAAGTGGGGGTGTTATTTGCTGATGACATTTGATAATTGATCACCTCGAAAAGTTTTTTCCATTTTCATTTGAATAGTCCCCTTATATATTATATGGAAGCTTTTATGTAAACTTCCATATTATATGGAGTATCTATAAAATGGTCACCTCTTTCTTGACTGACGGACCGCGTTTCTTGTGGAGAGCAGTTTCCACTCCAGCAGAGAAAATGGATGTTGCGAAACCTTTAAAAAGACAGATTCCACTATTTTGGTCACTGTGCTAATTTAAAAACTGTGCTGATAATGTACCCTTGGTTTAATCATGCAAATTAGCATATCACATTGCACCACAGTTAAACTTGAACGCAAACAAGTCCAGCTGCTTTTAACTTTATTTCTGCATGCAAATCTGCATCCATTTAAATCAGTTACTTTAGCTTCACATAAATTCAGATTTGATCAAGCCTTGAAATGTGTTATATCAGTTAAAACTGTCACACTAATCCCAACAGAACTCTAACAGACAAGTATCAACACATTTGAAGGTAATTTCAATCTGATAAGAATTACTGACACCCTGGAGACAGGGAATAATGAATCACAGCGAGTCAGTGTGGTCCAGTAAGATCGAAGATAAAAAAAAAAAAACCATGTAACACAGGACAGTAATACCGATACGGGGACATATGAAGAGTGTATTATGTACTGTAGATGGGTTAGATAGAAAAGCGCAGGCAGATAGACGAGAACGATAGAAATTGAGATGCATAGACTGGCAGAAGCAGCAGCCAAAGATGGACTAGCTAGCTGAGTTTCACATCTGATGGCAATATCAAAGAGACCCTGATCAAAGCCTGGGGACTCACCTGAATATAGGCTCTTCCTCAGGGTGTGTGTGTGTGTGTGTGTGTGTGTGCGCGTGTGCGTGGGTGTGTATACGAGTGAGAGAGACAGTGTCAATGATGTAGAGGCAGAGAGATGAGTGATGGAGCTGTGCAGCACAGAGCGAGAGAGAGATGAGAGGGTTTAATAAGCAGCCATACGTAGCTCAATGCCATCTGTAGGTTCCTGCCTCCAGGGCTGTGTGCAGTCTGTGTGTGGGTGGATGGGTTTATATTCTCTGTATACTCTGTGTCTCTCTCTTTCTCTCTGCTTTGTGTTTCTTCTTTTTTTCTCTCTCTCTCTCTCTCTCTCTCTCTTCCCTGCTATGTCCTCATCCCACCCTGTTTCTTATTTCCCCCCCTTTTTCCCCACGCACATTTTCTCCCTCCGTCCCCTGTTTTCATCTCGTCTTCCCTCCCTCCGTCCCTACTTCCCTTTTGTCCAGGCTCCATGGTGCCGTTCTCCATGCGACTGCTGCATGCCGAGCTTCCCCAGTACCTGGCAAAGCCCCAGGAGGCTCTGGACCGCCTGCACAGTCTCAAAACCGTCTGCCTTACTGTTAGTACACACACACACACACACACACACACGCGCGCGCGCACGCACACGCACGTACCCACGTACCCCACGGCTTCTGGATGAACATAAAGATATGCATACTCTATAGTATTCGCACAATACAACTACACACCAACAGGAAAGCCCAGTAGAACATACAAATCCTTAAGCCCACCTGTGCAAACTGCCAAATATGGTTGGATTTTAGAGTTATTGAATATGCAAATTCTAATACACACCAAAAAGCCCTCAGTGCTGGCAGTGTCCCAAACTTACCCCATTGAAGTTTGAATCCCCACCCCCTTACCAACAGATTCTGGAGAACTTGGAGAAAGGCTTGGCTGAGGATGGCAGCATGATCACCCTGACCCAGGAGAACAGGCAAGGTAAGCGTGCGTCAACACACACACACACACACACACACACACACACACACACACACACACGCACAGGCCCAGGCCCACGCCCACGCAAGCAGACATTTGGCTATAGACCTGGCCACTGTCCCAGACTGCATCACACCGTGGGAGGAGAGTGAGGTCATGGGCCCCAATGGATAATAACCACACAAGCACTGAGGCAGAGGCACACCTGGTGCAGGACTGCAGTATACCTCAGCCACACACACACACACACACACACATACACACACACACACACACACTCTTTCTCTCTCTTTCTCTTTCTCTCTCTCTCTCTCTCTCACAAACGCACAAACACACCAATGCGGTTGCTCTAAAACTGTTTAGCACCTCACTGCTTCAGTACTTGCGCTGAATATCAAATGGTCTCTCCAGCCCTTCACGCCAAGCAGATCAATACAGATCAATCCCACCCAATCCACTCACATCTGCACAAGTGTGCTAGGGAAATAGGCAGGCACCCCCCATTTGAAATTCACCAGTTTTTTTAGGCAGACACGCCTCCACACAACCTGATGTAAAGACATTTCATCTGTTCTTCTCTTCTGTTCTCCCGTCTTCTGCTTTGTTCTCTTCTCCTTCTTCCTCTTTTGGTTTTTGCAGGACTTTCAGCAACTGTCCCCAACATCTGTTTGTCAGTTTTGAAAAGTGAACAACAACAATGCCACTTAGGACAACTTTAGCTCAATGTACGGAGACACCTGTTTATATTTGGGGGGAAATCGACACGGTGATGCGTGTACGGATGAGTGTGCGAGGGTTGGCCGACTGCGCCGGCTTCACCCCCTTCTGAAAGCGGTGTAATAGCCGTGTCCTCTGTCTCTCCTCTCTCTCTCTCTCTCTCTCTCTCTCTCTCTCTCTCTACCCACGCAGACAGTCGACAGTGAAGTCAATAACGCAGGGCCTTGCCTTCACACATCAGACCCCTACTGAGTGATTAGCTCTTCTCCCCCCACCGCACACACACACACACACACACGCGGCAATGAATAGTAATAGGCAGAGCACACAGGCTGTTCCACAGGGCGCACTGTCTGAGAGAAAGAGGAGAGCGGAGTGTGCCGCAGTATCTTTCCTCCACCACCTCGCCTTAAAAATAAACCCCGGTGAAGAGGGGGAGGAGGCTAATTAGTGTTTTTTTTTGTTGTTGTTGTTTTTTTTTTGGGGGGGGGGGTGTTACAGGGATGTTCAAAAAAGCAGGTGGAATGAAAAGAGGGAAGTCTCTCTCAAAGAAATGCACCCCAGTCTGTCTTGTCGTCTTCTTCTCTTCCTGTTTGTAGCGTCGCTTAAGCTGTGGAGGTCTCGTCTGAGCCGGGTCATGTACTCCATGGCCAACTGCCTGCTGCTGATGAAGGTAGGTGTATCAGGTCAGCCGGCGTGCGCGTGCGCGTGCGTGCGTGTGTGTGTGTGTGTGTGTGTGTGTGAGAGTGTGTGTGTGTGTGTGTGTGTGTGTGTGTGTGTGTGTGTGTGTGTGAGAGTGAGAGTGTGTGTGTGTGTGTGTGTGTGTGTGTTAATGTGAGTGAGTGAGTCTCAGAGATCTCTGATGCCAGGCTGGTGGAGGATTCACAGTGAAATCCCCCCAGACTGACCACTAATTGGATTCTTGGTCAGTGAGAGAGCAAGAGAGAGAGAGAGAGAGAGAGAGAGAGGGTGGAAGAGAGAGAGGATGGGACATGTGTTCACATCAGACTGTAGAGAGAAACACAGTGCCATCTGCTGGTTAACGTTGAGATGACATTATTTTACAACCTGCATGAGCTCATTTTCAGTTTTGATATTTTGACTTTCAATCAAGTCACATATTTAAGGATTTAATAGTATTTTTCATTTGTACAGAGCATTTTTTTTTTAACAAGATCACACAAAAAGTAACTTATATTACATTTAAATTTGACATTATATCAGGTATTTTTCATGTTTCAACCCCCTTTACTTCAAATCATCCATACCTGGATACATTCATTGCTGAATATCGGCAGACATGTTCTTTTAAGGAGCTAAAAAAAAAAATAGTATCAAATGAAGCTAACACAGGTAATTCATACGAACAGATTGCTTTAAGGAGAGCATTAACGCAAACTTTGAGGTGAATACAGAACAGATAAAGTAAACCTGAAGAACCGCCACAATCATAACTTTATTTTTGGTTGAAATAAATGCAGGCTTTACAGCAGTGTAGAGTCAGACTCATAAATATCATCCATATTCACAGTATTACAGTAGAGTCAACAATAAATGTCATTTTGTTTTGGAGATTTTTTTTTTTTTTTGATAGTTGTTTTTCTATCAATTTTTTTATGCCCAATTTTGTCATGACTTTGAGATGCTGGGATTACACACCTCGTATGCCAATGTATAGTAGACGCTCTCTGTACCTGGTTTCCCAGCCTAGTTCACACTAACCCTCCACACACACACACACACACACACACACACACACACACACCTCTCTGACCTCTCTCTGTCGCCCTGCTCAGCATTCCAGTCACCATGTGAGCGATGTGTAGCAGCACAGCGTGGAGGTGGGAGGAGGGTCACTTCACCCTGCTAATACTCCATATGTTTGATTAATGCTCTCTCCACGACTAAACTCTGCTTTTTTTTTTTTTTTTTTTTTTTTTTTTTTTTACCCCACACGCCCTCCACCTGTCTCTGCCTCCCACTGTTTACCTCACTCGCTTCTAACTTGTCTTTTCTTCCGTTACCTTCCATTCCTCTCTCATTTTTGTTTTGTTTTTTTTCCACCTCTTTTTCCTCTTTAATCCGTTCTCTCCGTCCTCAGGACTATGTTCTGGCTATGGAGACCTATCACTCCATCATCCAGTATGAACCCCAGCAGAGTGTGCAGCTGCTCAGTGGAATAGGACGCATCTTCTTGCAGGTCTGCACATTAACAGACAGATGAATGGACACACTATAAGACGCTGAACACTGGAAGTTGACCAGCCCATCTTAAGCATAAAGTTCCAAAAAGCAGGGCGGGAAACGGCTAGTTTGCGAATTAACACGTTGTACTTTGCTTCAATAATCTGTATTGAAACAAAACTGTGAGTATGACAATTTGCGCTTTGGGGCTGAGTTAATGCACTCCAACAATTTTCTTGACTCATAGTTAGTCTATCTGCCAAGCGCTGTGCAGCATGCTCCTTGACGGCACCAAATTCGTGCTGACAAGGAGACTCTTTGAAGTCACGGCATCCAATAAATATACAGCACATACCGCCCTGTCAAGGCTGTTTCATACCAGTCTTTACGCTGAAAAATATATATATATTCACACATCCGTACTTTTGACCGATCTATGCGTGCTTCACCACGCTGCTACCTGGTAGTCTTTGTTATGTTATGTATGTTGAGGATATCTTTATTGAGAGCAGAGACTGAGGTCACAGAAGCCTCGTGTCATGCTATTGAATCTGTCAACAAAGCCACAGCAAAGTAAGAGGAGCCGCTTCCTTTGGAAGGCATTTTCCTCCTCTTTGAATTCTCATTTGAGAGTTTTCTTTGAACAGTCTCCTCAACGGTCCTCATTACAGAAACACTCCAGGATAATTCAGCATTAGGTTTCTGAGGTTATCAGTATGAATTCCTTCTACCTTCTTAAAAAAACATTTTTTTTGTTTTGTTATTGTGGATGACTACAAATAATACAGATCAGCCTCAGCCACTGTGACAGAGAAGGAAAAAACTGCATTTTTTTTTAAAGAATTTAAAACACTTTATTCTTGTAATTAGAAAAAAAAAACTAATTGAAATGCTCAGTGACTGGATGGTTTTCTTTAGTGAAATGCACCTTGAGTGTCACAGTTAATTTCTGTCATTACGATTTGATCAACACAGACTCGTTACTTCATTTTATGAAAGAAGCAGGCATTTTCTACCACAATCATCTTTTCTGCTGATGATTCCAGTGTTTTATATCCATCTAAGCCAAGAAGGGCTCCATCTGTAACCTTACAATGTAAATGTACAAAATGAACCTTTAACCACGTTTCCCAAAAACCTATCCTACCTCCAAAACTCACTCTAGTCAATATTTAATATAAAATACAGAAATTCTCATATTATCATTAGCAATATACTTTTTTTTTTTTTTTTTTATCATCTTTACTGGACTACTACTTCATGAAATCTCTTTTACAATGTATACACACTTTAATATGCACACAGAGAGAACAGTGGTAAATGTGTTGCTGCTGCTGCCGCTTTCTTCTTTGCCAGATCGGGGACGTTAAAACGGCAGAGAGATACTTCCAGGATGTGGAGAAAGCCTGCCAGATGAAAGGGAGCCAGCCCAGTCACGCCACATGCGTGCTAATGAACAGGTGCGTGTGTTCCGTGCATTTAGCGCCTCTGTACAGCGTGTGAACTCGACGCTGTTCGGGATCATGTTTGCTCCACGGACACGGTACTTTCTTCGGGGGGGGGGGGTTTTCGCAGGTTCGTGCTTCCTCCTGGCTTGTGATTTTAGCACAGGAGGTCACACCTTCATAGCTCTGGCCGCAGGTGATGTGGAATACGAGTCAACGCTCAGGTGACAGCCTATCTTCCTTAGGTTGATGCTCTTTACAAAAACTTTGGTGATTCATATTGTCATGCAGCCATATCACCTATACGTAGGAGTTTTATTTAAGAACGACTAATGTAGAACATGCACCAAATGGTAAATGCTCAATAATATGAGCTGTGTGTAATAGGCTAACCCCCAGAACAATCAATCTGAAAATGAAAACAATGTCAGGCCCAATAAAAGTAGCCTAAATACTCTTTTTTTTTTTTTTTTTATCTTATACAATATATGATGTTCGGCTTCATGAGATTTAAAATGCAATTTCTTTTTTCTCTTTTAACATCA
This sequence comes from Embiotoca jacksoni, assembly GCF_022577435.1. NCBI lineage: Eukaryota > Metazoa > Chordata > Actinopteri > Embiotocidae > Embiotoca > Embiotoca jacksoni. The sequence continues at coordinate 4,399,462 of NW_027185378.1, read as the reverse complement.
AGATCATTACCGATTGTTCCATCTATACTAAAATAATCATGAGGACAAACTGTAGTTTTTAGGTTTTTGATTAAAGAGAAGATCATTCATCGTTTATAGGTTATTAGTATTCAGATGATGCGCAAGTCCATAAATCGATGGCGATCCCAGTCTGATGTGGAAGAAGTGAACGTTTGGGATAAAGTGGAAGGGCCGACTGAGAGCCAGACCTTATCACCCTATCAGCTGCGCCTGACGTTGCAAACACGGTTTTGAACGAATGGGAGTCAATCCCTGCAGTCGGGTTCCAAAATCTGATGGAAAGAAAAGAGAAGAGGCTGGTATAGCAGCAGATAAATGTGGTGTTCACATTTTTCCTTCCGAGAAAGGAAATAAGGGGAGCGAAAAGGAGGCGTGATCTCAGACCAGACTTGCATCATGGACATTGCGGTCATGTATCATTCAATGTAACCAAACCGAAGCACTCGGATGCTTGTAGTTTGGAAATGGTGTGTCCACCTGTCACATTTTGGTTTTGCTTGTACGCAAATAAGCAAAAACATAAATAATTTTTTTTTTTTTAAAAACACTGACAGGTCAAGTAAATACCGTTGATGACGTAGTAGCAACGGTACCTGTCAAGCAGTCAGATGTATTAGGCAGCAAATGAAGAGTCAGTAGCTGTTGAAATTGATGTGTTGGAAGCATAACAAAAATTTTGCAAGTGTAAAGATCTTTGACAAAGACCAAATTGCGATGGCAAGACGACTGGGTCGTAGCATCTTCAAAACAGCAGGTCTCCTGGTCTGCAGCGGTTAGCGCCTCCCAAAAGTGGTCAAAGGAAAGGACACTTGGTGAACTGGCTCATCGATGCACGTGTGGAGTAAAGGCAGGTCTGTGTGGTGTGATCCCTCAGATATATATTATTTATATATTATTTATATATATATATATTTCAGTTCAATTTTATTTATAGAGCGCCAAATCACAACACAGGTTCTTTCAGGGCACTTAACACATTCAAATCCTTGCAGCAGAACGTATTACTTAAAACAGTATTATACAGAGAAACCCAGGAGGGAAAAAAACCCTCCTCTTTAAGGGAGAAAAACCTCCAACAGAGGGAAGGAAAACCTCCCTCTGAACAGGAAGAAACCTCCGACAGAACCAGGCTCAGGGGTGGGCGGAGCCATCTGCCTCGACCGGGAGAGCAGAGAGAGAAAAGGACAGCATGGAGATCCAAAACATGAACTGTTGGTGGAGGCCGGAAATCACAGAGCAAAGACGTGCCGCTCCATGGCTCCAAGATAAAATGTGTGTGCGTCTGTCTGTCTGTCTTTGTGTTTTCCAGGGCATTTGTCTACCTCAGTCAGAACAACTACGACGAAGCACACGCATCCTTCACTGAAGTGTTGAAAATTGACCCAAAAAACCCCGTCGTGAGTACTACCACATCCTCCACACTGAAACACAACCTGCACCGTTGACTCTGCAGTAGATATAACACCGTGTTACTTTCACGTGACAATGATTAGTCCTCAAACCATTTATATCACGTAAAATGTTATGGAGGTGGTTACCATGGAATGATCCCCCTTGATCTCGATCAAAATATTATTTTAATATATCGATATTAATAACCCAGTTCCCAAAGAAGTTGGACACTGTAAATAACAATTGAGTGTCATGATTTGCAAATCATGCAATCCCATTTAATGGGAAATAGACAACATACCAAATGTTGAAACTGAGAAGTTTGTTTGTTTTATGAAAAATATGTGCTCATTTTGAATTTGATGCGAGCAATACGTCTCAAAAAAAAGTTGGGACAGGGGGCATGTTTACCAGTGTGTTGCGTCATCTCTTTCTTTTCACAACACTGTAAACATTTGGGAACTGAGGAGAGGAGTTGCTTGAGTTGTGAAAGTGAAATGTTGTTCCTGATCCAACCTGATATCGAATTTCAGCTTCCCTTTGTCATATTTTTTCTTTCATGACGCGCCATTGTTTTCAATGGGTGACAGGTCTGGATTTTAGCCGGCATTTGTGTTCACAGACTGTTTTTTTTTTTTCTCAGAAGTGTTCCTGAGCACATACAACGATTCCACTGCAGAAAGTGTGTCTGTTTTTAATGTAGTGCCGCCCGAGGGGCCTAAAGATCAAGGCCATCCAATATTGATTTGTAGCCTTGTCCTTTGTGTACAGAGATTTCTCTGGATTCTCTGAATCATTTAAGGATATTATGAACCATAGATAATGAAATTCCCAAGTGCTTTGCAATTTTTACATTAATAAACATTATTCTTAGATTATTTGCCCACGCAGTCTTTCACAGAGTGGTGAACCCGTCCCCATCTTCCTTACTGAGAGACACTGCCTCTCTGGGATGCTCTTTTTTATACCTAATAATATTAGTGATGTTACCAATCAACCCAATTTTGTGAGATTTTCCACCAGGGTTTTTTTTTTTGTTTTGTTTTTTTTAGCATCACACAACTTTTCCAGTCTTTTGTTGCCCCCTGTCCCAACTTTAAGGAGTGGTGTGTGGGATTTAAATGGCATGTGGTGGTAAGGTTACACATTGCAACCAACTGAACACCCCTAGCCTCGTCCTCACCTTCTCGGGATATAGGAGAATCTACTCTGGCCGTAAGAATTTTAAACTTGAAAGGCCCTCTGCATGGAAGAGGACCTGCTCCCTATGTAGATATTAGGGGTTCGCTCTAAGGTAACAAAAACACAATTCCTAGTTTTTAGGTGATTATACATGAATAAAAACTTAGTTCTAAACCCTACCTCCTAAATCCTACACACTGAACCTTGAATAGTGGCATCTTTCCAAATAATTGTACACAGTTAAATGATAAGTTCACAATCTAATCTTCTTTGTTCTCTCCCTTCCCTGTGCTTTAAGGCCAACAACAATGCAGCAGTGTGCTTGCTCTACCTGGGACGACTGAAGGAGTCCTTGGGCCAGCTGGAGGGCCTGGTGCAGCAGGACCCCACGCTGTACCTGCACGAGAGCGTCCTCTTCAACCTGACCACTATGTATGAGCTGGAGTCGTCTCGCAGCACCCAGAAGAAGCAGGCGCTGCTGGAGGCTGTGGCCTGCCGGGAGGGCGACAGCTTCAACACGCAGTGCCTCAAACTGGTCTAAGAGGCCGAAGGATAACCGGGAGAGGGATGCACACGCTACTTGCACTGTACGCTCGTGTGACAGGAGAAATACCATCCCGAGAGTAGAATCTGTAGAGGGGGAAGGGAGCTCTACCTCCTGTGAGAGTGTGGTGACAGAAAAAGTGAATGTTCAGTGCTCAGTTTGGTTTCCCAAATGACAGTTGATACACGATGTTTAAGAACTAGTTTAAGTGTTACTAAATGGATTTGGAAAGCCAAGCACACATTTCTCTTAGCCCTACAGGGTGCGCACACTCTTATTCTTCTGAAGAGGGACCTGGTAATCACACATTTACTTAGAGGAGCACCAAAAAAAAAAAAAGGAAAAATCACATTGAAATTTGGGAAAGGAAAAAGTCCCCACAAAAGTTCTGTATGATTGACCACTCTCACTCCTATGCTAAATGTGAAGCCACACCAGAAGGCTTATTTTAGCTTACCATAAAAGCAAGAAAAGGGAGACGCTGCTAAAAAGAAAAGCTCCACCCAAAGCTCACCAATTAACATGAGTATCTTGACCGGGCCCACTGATTGACCGAAGCAGAGACTCTGTGGAAAATCAATGAACCCAGATGAAAAAAACGAGACGGAAACACTGCTGCAAACTGCAAAGTCAGGGTCATATGATCGACTGAGGTTTCTGCAAGTGAGCTAATCACCACTAGTCCGCTAATCTAGTAGTAACCTTCCCTTGTTTGCCTGCCAGCTGTGTGAGGTACCGTTAGAATGTCATCTCTGAGATCACACTGGCATCATGCTGCCAGTGGGTTTGACAATGATTTTTAGCCACTTTTCAGTCTCCGGATGCAAGGCACATATACAAGAATTTGCCCAAAAAAACAAATTCTGAAAGTAGAACTATAACACGGCAAGTTTTCTTGAGTCTGATCAACCATTAATTATGTTCCCATGATGTTTTAGAGGGAGGATACCTTGAGTCTTTACCTTACTTCTTTTGTAAGCCCTTGTAAGGTACTATTTTGTCAAAACGCGTCGTGAGGGAAAGAACGCGGCGGGTTAACAAATTTCACCGCGTGTCTCCCCCCCTTCGCTGTTTGGAGTTGACTAGTTTTTCAGAGATAGTCCTGTCAAATGAATCTTCGCGGATTAATTCCGCCAGCGACGCTGCTGCAAACCAGCCCACTCGCACGTTCAGCCGTCAGTCACGTGACCCTCACCTTTACAGATCGTGGCGCATTGAGGTCCTTGAAGAGTCTCCCACCAAGAAACAAGTCCGGCAACGCCCACCCACACACTTGGTCAAACACAAAAAGTCAATTCTTTTCAGGCTGGCTGATCCTGCTTGTTTTTAGTATTTATGCTTAGAGCTAAGGTAAAATACCTGCTGGCTAAAGCCTCAACCGGGCATTTGCTACGCAGATATAAGAGAGGATATCGGGATGCTCATCAAACTCCCAGTAAGAACGCTGTTAAACCCATTCCCCAAATTCTCTTTTAAAATCGTGACATTTTAGCAAAGAATTGTTCATCAAGAACCACTACAGACAAATCATTAAATTAGTTGCATTTAGGCAGTAAAACAGGCCACAGAACAAAGACGTACACACACACACACACACTAGTCTGGTATTGGTTTTGACCGAGGTGCTGCTTCATAACGTGAAACTTGACATGGGCATTACCCTGAGCTTCAGTGCGCTTAGAGACTAAAAGTTCCATGGAGGCACTTTTAATAGCTTCTTTCTCGGCACCTGCAATACTGGATGAACAGTCAAAGACCACTCGATTTCACTTGACAGGTTTCATGCAGTGAAAACAAATAAACTCTTCAGATTGCATCGTATCCTGTCCACTAAACCAAACTGTACATATCAGAGGCAGATCTGTTGTTTGTTTGTTTGTTTAAATGATTATATCAAAATTATAATTGTCTTTTATTGATTTTGACCCCTATGGTTTACATATGCTGATCATATTTATGTATATTCTAAGAATTTTTTTGTTTTATCCAAAATAAAACTTTGTTTAAATCGACCCGACTGCTTGAATGGAAACGTATTCAAACAAAAACAGAGTGAAGCAGATTTATTTTCCGTACAACATAAAGATGTTCCGCCCTATAAGCACAAAACGATTTATCCCTTTGATTCAGAGATTGGAATATTGAAATAAAAAAATGCTGCTTATTAACAGCCTAATTCACTTGTACAACTTGATGGCAAGCCTGACCGCTTTAAACAGCAAATACAGCCGATTTAAAAGAATAAGGCACTTATCAGCTTATCCTGTGGTGAAGGAAGTATTCAGACCTTAAACTGAAGTAAATAATGTTCCATGACAAATCAATAATCCTGAATTCAGGCTTTTACTTCAAAGTACATGAGAGTTATGTTCAAGTAAAAACTAGCTACTAATGCAGAACAGCCCATCTAAACAAGTTATATATAGTATTGTGTTGTTACTCCTGATGTAAATGACCTGTACATGTGTTTGGGTAGTCAAAGAATATGCATAATACGTTATGATCTGATCACATGTTGTGCACGTAGGATTGAAATTTGACAGGTAACAATACTTAATAAGTCAAATGTTGTGAAGTATTTCACTCTAAAAGTATTGAGAAGTGTAAAATAGCATGAAATGGAAGCATGCCCTAACTTCAGGAAATGTACTGATAGAAATCCCTCCTCTGAGACCGTCTACATTGAGGTTACAACATTTCAATCGCTACTTTTAAAAAAAAAAAAAGCCCCGTCCTACATACTATAACTGCTTTCCTGCAGGACAGCTTCAATCATCCACAAGATGTTTCTGAACATTGTAATGGTAAACCTACTTTATAAACCTACTTTATTTGCTTCACATTACAGGCTCTGACTGTAGTAGAAAAGAGTGGTGGCGTGGAATCCACGTCATCGTCGGTTCTCTCAGGATCCCTGCAGAGACGCCACGTACTTCCGACGGATGTCAAATTCGTCGGCGGGCCTGTTGTAAGCCTTCCACACTGGATTCCCCACAAACAGCCTCATGGCTTTGGTGTAGTTCTGTGGAAATAAAAAAAAAACAGCTTTCGGATCGGTCTGAACGTGGCCGGATTAACGACCGTCAACACTCGCTACCCAACAATAAAAACCTGCTCGTTAGATTTCCTCACAGATTAAACTTTTTTTTTTTTGGTAGCTCGCTGGAAGCCTGTGAACTCCCTGGGGAGAAGTTTGAGTAAGAAAAGCTGCCGCAAGACCAACAGCCCGAAGATAAACGGGAATTCAAAGTACCCCCTCGCTCGAAGTGCAACAACAAACAAAAGCTTCACAGTCAAGACAACAACAGTAACACATCCCCCTTCAGCACCTCTGAGGATATAGTAATATAGTTGTTAGTGTAATGCAGACAATATGCATTACTTTAATATTTAGGAGACAAATTGGTTTCATACGTTTTTGATAGAGAAACTACTAATCGACAATTAACTCCTGCAAAGTTTTTGGTTTACTGCTGTTCTGCTGTATGAAAATACCTCTCAATATTTGCTCTGATGTCTTCTCAAATATTATTTTTTTTTGTCTGCAGCAACAAGCCCCTTTCCTTCTCCACCATCACATCATCTAATCCAGTGAACTTGTCAGTACTGATCTTCTAACTATCCCCCAAAAAAATAGAAAGCACTGATGTTTATAAATGACTGTGGCTACGTAAATATATATATATATAATCAACCATTGCATAATCAGTTTTCTTAATGAGGTTGGTTCTTATGTCTTTTGGAATTAAATTGGGAGTGTTTTCCATTTTTGTTTTCTTTTAACAGATGTTGTCAGATGTTACCGTCTCATCCAGGGTGAAGCGGTGGTAGATGCCAGCTGGAAGGGTGATCAAGTCTCCCTTGGCCATTGCGATGCGGATCCATCGTTCCTCCTCGTCCCTGACGTCGAAGTAGGCCCGGCCGTCCAGGATGTAGCGGACCTCATCGTCCAAATGTAAGTGCTCCTCAAAGAACATCTTCAGCTGGAGGGACAGTCAAGACAAAAAAAAAAAAAGACTTGACTCGTAGCGGTTTCGCCATTGAATTAGAAAACTTTATACTCAGAATATACTCTCTTTGAATATGAGCAGCTTCTTCAGTGTAAAGCATGCGGGTTACCTTGTCCTCATAGTTGGGTAGTTTGTCCTTGTGAATAGTAATGATGTCCATATAGGAGTAGCCTTGGTCTTTGCGGATCTGCTCCAGCTCTGGGTCTGTTTCATGGATGTCAGCGTTCAGCTGCCCGAAACAGGGAAGCAGCTCTGATCAGTCAACGAACTCATCAGTGGAAAGTCACAGTTTACTGACATCATAAAGTCATTTGCCCCATGGACTCAGCAGCAAGTCCATGTTTGTTGTCTCGCCCATGTAATAATAATAATAATAATAAAAAACATGCCAGAAGGCACAAAGTTGGGTTGACTAGAATAATATAATTCACTGTCAGACCTGCAAAACAAATTGGTCTAATTCAATTCAATTCAACTTTATTTATATAGCTGCAAATCACAACACGGGTTATTTCATGGCAAAACAAAACTTGAGGAGTTTGTAAACTGACCTTCCAGTGAAAAACCCCGAGCTTGTTTAACTCCGCCAAGGAAACAGGCTGGTTCGGGTTCAGTCTGTGCGGCTTCCTCTGGTCTTCATCAGAGCCGTCCGTGTACCACGCTTCTAAACCCATGCTGGAGCTGTCAGCTGCTTGGACACCTCAAGAACACGTGCGGAGAGAAGTCTGCGTATGTTGTTGTAAACCGCACTTCCTGTGACGTATCCGGTGACGTGTGCTCGTCACGCCGAGCTGCTTTCGCAGCGTGTGGGCGGCGGCGATGCGGAGGACTCCGTAGTGTGTTTTACACGCAGGTTTATAACGCGCTGAGAAAAATGTTGGATACAAAAAAAAAAAAATCAGAATTTGATTTCCCGTGCTGGACCGGAAAAGCGTATTGATGATCTTGACCGCAGTGCTGAATGTGGCAATAGCGTTGACTGTGTGTAGAATCACAGGCGAATACTTCCATCTAGCGGTCAAAGTTAGGAACTACAATTACACGGCCGCTCTTCCTCCTCGTGTATGTGCACATGATGCATGCGTGTCAAAAATGTATTGAACTGCAGGGTTGCCCACTAATCGGAAGGTTGGCGGTTCAATCCCCGCCTCCACTAAGTGCCCTTGGGTGATAGGCATAACTGGAGGCGTCACGTTTTCGGTTCGCCCGGCCGTCCGTCCTTCCCTCAGTGCCATGTTTGAAAGGCTGGGCTCACTGAAGAACTGAATTTGGTGAGAGGTTAAAGGTCACCGTAACCTCAACAAAGCACGTAACTCAATAATGCATCCGCTCGTTCATTTCACTCAACATCTAACGGGATCAAATGGTCGAGTGATGACGTTATATGTCCAAAAAAAAAAAAAATAGTGAAAGGTCAGCTTCAACGTGACAAAAACGCTATTCTGGCCATGATTAAACAATTCGAGTTAATTCTCGTAAATAATGTCACGCACTGTGCACATATTTTTTTAACACAACATCTAACGCAACATTTTGGACTTAAGATATAAAAAAAAAAAAGACTGATTTGTTCTCCGTGGGCGCCTCTCGTCTTCCCACATTTTCTGGATCGAATAGAAAATCAACTTCTGATGTGGCTTCTCGTCCCGGCAGATAGTCTTGTTTTTTGTTGTTCTATTTTCTTAAAAAAAAAAAAAAAAAATCTCCATTATGTCTTCAATGACAGCCTCCTGCTTCCTTTTCTCCACCTTCAGCTTGTCAGCAAGCGTCTGGCTTTCAGCTGACAGCTTCTCTGTGATCGGCCTCATCCAATCTTTGGAAAAGTGCCTCGCTGATTTTATCAGCCTTTCGGTTTCTTCCTCTCTGCCTCTGCTCTCAGTTCCTTCTTTCGGTCTCTGGATCTGCAGGTCAAACTCTTCACAGAAGTCCTCTATTATGTTAAAGTGCGTAAGGTTTTCAGCCTCTGCCTGGTCCCTCAGGTCCCGTTCTTCCTGCAGCATTCGTTGTAGCTCCATGAATCTCGAAACGAAGTTCATTCTTTTCTTTTTTTTTTTCTTTCTTTTTTTAAGTCTGAGTTTAGCTGAAGGCACATCTGAGACCTTTGGCAGTCCTTCCAGTTTCTGGAATCTCTGCAATCTCCACAGCCTCCTGTTTCTCAGCCTCAGTGCGAATGCTTGATATTTTCTCTCTCTCTCTCTCTCTCTGGTGCTTTGTTGACATCATCCGGGTCCCGTTTCGCAACACTGAGCTTGGCGGTAAGCGTCTCCTGTTCAGCCAGATTCTTCCTTTTCACCTTCTCCAGCTGCTGACAGATTTCCTCCGCTGTCGTCGGGCAGACAACTTTTTTTCTTCACTCTTCTGGTGGTTCTTCAAAGGCTTTTGGTTCTCCGAATCTCCTTCTTCAGCTCCTTGATTTCCAGGAGCCCGGCCCGTTGTAATCTTCCTCTCAGCTGAGATCTGACCTTTCGCTGTTCAGTTTCAGCTGGTCCTCCAGCTGAATGGCCTCAATGTCTCCAGAAAGGTCACTAACCCGCCGCCCCGTCGACGGTACGGAGGTCTGCTTGCAGGTGTTTGGCTCTCAGTTGCTAAAAATACAAATAAAAAAGTGTCTTATACTCAGTGTCCTGGGAGAAATAAAAGGAATGACCTTTACATGGCTTCACCTGCTGTGGATTTCTTGAACGTTACATATCGAAAGATCAAAACTCAAGAACACGATGTGTCTTTCAAACATTGTAGAATTCATAGATGCACTGCAGCCGGCTGAAAAAGAAGAAATTTCACGTCAGTGCTAAAATAAATGTTTGACTGCAGTGATGGCAGAGCATCATTATTATGCCTAACCCTATTACAAAACACAAGCGTGTTTATCTCTCACGTCTCCTCACCGAGGTGTTAAGTTAAACCACCGACGCCTCGGAAAGGCTCGATAGCAGTCCCGGCGTCCCAGGATTACTCCCCTCAATATTCCCACCACCCCTACTCTACCTGACTTGTGCCTACATACTTTGGCGACCTCGCCTTTGCTCAAAGTCGTACGCGCAACGCACGACCGCCAATACCACTCCTTTTCGTCCGAATACAAAGACGAATCCCCGTTCGGCTACTTCAGCCGCCTCCTTCACTGCCTGCTGCCGGCTCCATCCCCCCGAATAGCGCTGTTGTTGACCCACGCAATGAGCCCTCAACAACCGCCTGTTGTCCCCGCTTACTCGGAGCAATTGCCTTAACATATCTCTCTGCCTCCTCCTTAACGACGCACCAGATCAATTGCTGCGCAAATATTTGCGACAAAGTCTTAACGATTCCTAAAAAAAAAAAGAAGGTCCTAACAGAGTTTGTCAAATAATGCTAATAACGCCAACTGCTCTTTATGTTCGAGATTAGACTGGACTGTCAAAAGTTTCCTCACATTGATTCTTTCCACAAATGCTTGAACCCTTTTTTTTCAAATTAGACATTTGGTACGTGATGTTTGTATGCGGGGGACATTTTATGCAATAGACAGCAATTGAGGCTACACTATAGTGATCTCACATGTCGTTCTAACTGATAACATTATTCATGACTACATTCTGTTGAGTTGAGTCAGTTCCAAGGTCCTGGCATTATGCAAGCTGGCTCACGAGGCTGTTGTTAATATAATATGTTTCACCTGTGCTCTCCTGCTATGAAATATGTGTATTGTGTACACTACAGCACCAAAGGAGCACAGTTTAATTCCTATGTATAATGAGCATTGGACATAGTGAGTGACAATAAATGCTTCCTTGAACATTAAAGTTGCCGTTTGTGACCGCACCTCGTCCCAATCCGAACTAAAAAAATATTCTGCTGATGGTCGATAGTGTCAACCCTAGAAAGGTTTGAATGTTAAAAAGCCTTACGGAAACCACCGCTGCAGTGGTTCAGATAGTAGACGGGGGTTAAACACGAATGAATGGAAAGGTTGATGGTTTTGATCCCTGGTTCCTCCTGTCCACATGCCGAAGTGTTCTTGGGCAAGACACTGAACTCTGCACCAGTGGTGTGTGAATGGGTGTACGGATGTATTCCTGATGGTGAGCACCTTGTATAGCAGCTCCATTAATGTGTGAATATGTGTGTGAATGTGTGAATGGGAAACAGTGTAAAGCGCTTTGAGACCACTAAGGTGATAAAGTGCTATTTACTATTTACAGCAATGTTGCTTTACCAAAAAAAAAATATATATATATATATATATAATAAACACCTGCTGACTGTATAAAGCAAAAGAATATATATAAAACAACACGAGCATTTTTTTTTTTTGCTTTGCTATTATTTGAAGAATAAAATCAAAAAACGAATTACATTTTCGTTTGACACAGCCCTGAAAGTGTAACTGCTAAATATGCCAGACCAAGAATGTCTGTCTTGTTGATAATAGCAGAAGGAACAAAATCCTGATCACGTGTAAGATACGTCTTGTTAAGCTGTCAGTTTGAGACAGACAAGAACTCCTGAATGTGGTCCTACAGCAAGCCAGTGCTGCAGCTCACAATCAGTGATAGAAAGTAACAAAGTACATTTACTCAACTTCTGTACTAATTTGAAGTGCATATACTTTATTTGAATATTTCCAATTAATGCTTTTTCACTTCATTTCAGAGGGAAATATTGTACTTTTTATTCCACTACAGTTTGACTTTTCAGATGAAGACAAACCAGATAATGTAACAAGTTTATATAAGATACGACATATTCACAAAGGTTAAAACCAGTGGTTTCTCATCGTTTTGGCCTTTGATGCCTGACCTAAAACACTTTGTATTTGGGGTCATGTTTCGGATAAATGAATTGTTAGCAGCTGCAGCTAACAGCAACATTTTGCTGATGTTTTTTTTTTTTTTAATCTACTTTTATTTAAGTAGAAGTTTTTCATGCATCACTTTTATGTGTAATGAAGTATTTGCTGAATACTTCTTCCACTACTGCTTACAATAAACCCTTACGGGAATGGGCTTACCAGGTATGGAGGGACTAGCTAAAGATGGTGTTGCATTACATTATGAAAAATATATCAGTTAATGATTTTTGACATGTTAGATATAACCGAAGTAAAAGTCAGGCTATCTCAGCCTCTGCTACTTCACTTTTTCTGCTGCTTATTTTTTAAATTGTATTTTTTTTTTTTTAGATATGTCTCCCTTAAGTCACTAAATGTCTGGAAAGCACCGTTCGTGATGGCTGGAGTTCTCACAGTAATTCCCTTGCTCATCATAAAGTCACAGCCAGTGGCTTCAACCAGTCAGATAATAATACGCTGATACCCAGCAGACAAGTCTTTCTCACTCCTGTAATAACGTGACTGAGTGGACATGAAATGTTCTTAATAAATCAACAAGATCTGCAGTGAGGTTAAACCCATTTTGCCCAGCTCTGATAGAGACATGACACAAATTATGCCAGGTGGAGCTGTTTCTATATGTGAATCATTTTTAAACTTTGATTGCGAAGTGCTGATAATATTTAGTATTAGTAGAAACACACATTTAAACCACCAGAGGGTGCTGCACCACAGTAAGAGACAGACTGCACTCCACCTGGAGGGTGTTTCATAAAGCAGAATGAGAGAGCAGGCTTAATAGTTGTAAAAAAAAAAAATGCTATTCTATCCTGATATGAGTAATTTCTAATAAAGCAGGTTAGGGATCAGGTGCTGGATTATGTTTTAATTTTTATGTGATGCTTTTTGTGTGTGTGTATGAAATAACCCAAGGAAGGCTCACTGTCCTTAATTTCGAGGTGAACCTGCCACCTTGGCCTCAACGGGATGGGAGGACGTCATGTGGATGTGTAATATCAGCTGCCACTACGTGCTGGTGTGCAGACGTAAACAGACCTACGTGTGAAAACTGAACACCAGAGCAGAATGGTAAATTTAGGCACATGGACCCTGGGCTGGAAAGGATTGTTTTGAATATTTGGCATATTGTCACACTGGCGCTATTTACTGGTGTTTTGTAACAACTCGTAAGCATTCAGCTTCCATTCAAGAAAAAGAGTCAGTGCTGTTTTTGTGGAAAGGAATCTACTTGCGGAAAACCTTATTACTGCTGAAGATTATTTATGGACCTCCAGATACACCTTCTGCTCCATTTCAGCTCTACACCAGTCACAGTCAACAGTCACCAAGTAGTGTCCAATGCTTCAAGCTTCATACACTGACCAAAGAAATTACCCAGAATATGTCGAAACTCAAAGTCAAACTTAGTATAAAAATTTGACAATATCTGTTCTATGAACTAGAATGTTTTTTTCATGTGGATGTTGTAATAAAAACAAACCAAAAAAAAAAGCAAGTACACTTCTTTCTTTCACCTCAAACACTGCGATGTCAAGTGACATCAAACCTACTTCTCTGAGCCCTCAAAAACCTCCCACTTTACATGTGGGATGTTAGCAGTGCAAAAGGTGTTCAGGTGTCGTCTCTCTCTCAGAGGTCATTACCAGTTGTCATGAATATATTATAAGCAAGCCATCTTTTTGCTTAGAAGATCATCAGTGTTCCACTACAAGTGGAAAGAGGAAAAACTGATGTGAACCACAATTGTAAAGTTGAGGGCCTGATAGTGAACCAGCGGGGTAAAAAAAAAAAAAACACTATAAAGCCAAAGCAAGCTGCAGATTCAGGCATGTATTTCTTCCTAGGTTTATCCCTACAAGCAACCCCCTTTTCATGCTGACACACTGCTTTCACGTTGTCATGACAATATGGATGGCCACTTTAACGCTATTTAGTCCAGTAGGCGAACAGGATTTGTAATCAGGAAGCAGAAGTGTTGCTTCACTTCCTTGGAAGTGACACGTTTCACTCCTACATGGGCATCCCACAGTCTTTTCCATTAGCTCAACCGGTGTTAGACATGAAATACTAAATAACCTAACGATGATTAGTAATGTCCCGGCACTGAGTGTCCGTGGGTTTGGGCGCAAAGGAGGGCCTGTGACAGTACTTAGGATGAGGAACCTTCTTCAAGTAAGCAACCTGTAGGAGACATATATTCCACGCAGTGCAAATCAAACTCCAGTACATTAGTTCAATTCTTCTGACAGCATAAATCTCCCAATATACAGTTTCTCAGAACCGACTTTTACCAAATAAGGTTCGTGAACTGCTGAGAGGTTGAAAGGTTAAACTGACAGACCCGAATTTAAGCTGTACCTTAAAATTTTAATAAGCATACTGAAACCAAACAGGGCTTAAGGAATGAGTTCACATACACCTCATTGAGTTTCTGTTCAGGGGATAAGTCACCCATTTTACACACAGTTTATAGAAAAAAGGAGCAGGAAGCAGGGCAATGTGGCCTCTGTTTACTGAGCTACACAAAAGCAACATGTAATCAATAAACATACTTAAAGGTAACACAATGTAGTAACAGAAAGTGCCTTCACACAAGTTATTCATTTGAATTCGGTCATTAAACTAAAAACGTCCTTCTTAATTACATTTAGTGATTTTTATTGTAAGACTATTTTGTTTAACTAGTTTGTGAAATCTTCCCGGAAACTGAGTCATAATTTCTTTATTTAAAACTGGTGTTGAATATGTATGAAGTATAATTCAGCCTCTTTTAGCTCATTGTTTTGGTTCTGCGGTGTGAATAGAGATAGCGAAGCACTAAGCTGCTTTTTCTTCCATCGAGATCCAGATTTAGTTCAAAACCGTTTCATGTCGATGTACTGTATGTGTCTCCAGTAGTTACATGAAACATCTTCTTGCAATTCATCACCTAAACACTAAATGGAAATCGGCCAGCCTCCTTCCGATATAGAGGGTGTCGGCAATGCACCTGAAGCCTTCAGGTAACTGCCAAAAGTGCCACTGGATGAAAAAGAAACAATATGCTCTTTAGCAGTTTACACTTTAGCCAGCTGGTAAACCAAACACTAACATTGTCCCATCCATTCTTGGTTTCAGTGTACATATGGCCATCTGATTTTCTCAGGAATTATGAGGTGGCTAAGTTTAAATGGGGTCTCAAATATTTCCCTTCCGAGTAGGCGGCGAAAAACAGAACTACAAGGTGATAGAATATTTGCCAAATTGTCTGATAAAAGCTATATTTGCTATATTTGCTGGATATATAAATTTCTAATGACTTCATAATGTGATAATATGTAAAGATTGTGTTAAGAGCTTGAATGTTGATGTGGCTTTAATATGGCCTTAAAAACATTTTCCAAAAATCTTATATTTTGAGACATTTTAATTTTAGCGGTACAGTCAAAGGGAGGGTAATTAAACTCGCATTGCATCTCTACTGTGTCCTTTTGCTATACTCCTTCATGTGAAGCTGGCCAACAAAAGTGGCAATGCAAGCTGGCAATAATGTTGTTTTCAATTATGCTTTTCAGTCTTAAGAAATAGCAACTGCTTTATCTTTATTATCGTCTGCTTTATCCAACAATACATGTAAAATGTCTTTTACTGACATCACACACAAACACTCACTATTGTGCAAATAGTATAATTCAATTTCCTCAGGATTTGTTCAGCATTCTTCATTTCCTGCAAAATCCTGAAACAACAATCAAGTCTGGGAATGATTGGACCGGGAGACAAATTTGGAGATGCTTCACTGTGATAAAAGCCCCAGCCCACATTATGTAACGTGTCTTTAAAGTCACAGTCCGCTATCTGCCAGCTTTCTGCGGGGAGCTCGACACACACACACACACACACACACACACACACACACACACACACACACACACACACACACACACACAAGCACAGTTTTCTGTGATTGCCAACATATCAGCCCACACTGCCTCTTTCTCTGAGCTGGAGCCCGGGTTTAAAATAGCTCCGCTCCCTCTCAGGTCTTTACCATGATATTTGTGATGGTCTTATATAATCTGCACCTCCTGATGTTCTCTTTCTCTTCATGTTAGTGCTTGTATCCCATTCCGCCTGCCTATATTTATTTCTCACTTACTCTCCCTTTCAGCAGCTTTGACAAAAGAAACAGGAGAAAATGGTCAGAGGATTTTCACGGGAAAGGAAGTCGAACCACTCCTGCCCAGACCGACTGGCAAACATTAAAAAAAAAAAAAAAAAAAAAACCCTACTTTTAGCCAATGTTGCTTTTGTTGAGTGGTAACTGAGGTGAACCTGCCGTACACATGATGGACGTCAATATGCTAATGGCCTGAATTTTATTCGTTCTAACATGCACCGAAGAGCCTGTTTATTTGCGATATCTTCATCTGTTGCTACCTCCCACCAGCTGCTAACCAGCTGTGAACCAGTCCACTGCGTGCTGCAGAGCTGTCTTATCGCAATACTTTTTTTTTTTTTTTGCCACTAATGCATGACAAATACTGAAACCGTGCTCAGCCCAGTTTAATGGCAAAGCGTGTAATACACATGTCAGTCCACTAAAGGGAAGCCTGTCTTTGACATGCCTGGCGTCATGGAGACAGGAGAAGAACATGTACGTAAACGGAGAAATTTCACGCGACGGAGACGAACGGCGTGTGACAAACGTCACTTCATAGAGGTTAATGAGACGAGACACGGAGGCCGCTGAAGTCCGTGTAAGATGCGGCTATGTAATTGGATACTTGCAGGGACTTGACTCCACCAAGGAGAGGTAACGCTCCGTCCTTCAAGGACGTCCTCCAGCCTCCGGTTTGCACCTTTGTGGACAAGGGTTCCCACTGCAGCGGGATAATGAACCCAGTCACACCTCAAAGTGCCAAAGACGAAGGATCGGCGACTGCCACCTGAACTCGATGCCACTGAAACATTTATGGGGCATTTCAAGACTGAGAAAGCTGAGCTTTTCTGTTACCGGGAGAAGTTCCTCGGGAACATTTGACCAGATCATGCTGAGATAACATGAAAGTGGCTCGCTTACTGCAAACAGCTTTTTAAATTATTACAAAATGACTAACGATCAGCTAACTAATATCTTATTACGTTCATAATAAAAAAAAAAAAAAGGTGTCACATGTTTCTTTTCTCTTTCCCTCCTTGCAGGCAACTGCAGGCCAAATAGATCATGTTTTCATGCTGGCAAATTTCAACAGGATCGGAAATGGCACATTTTCGGTGCAGCTGACGACTCGTTATGACGACTGTTAATTTATAAGAACGAAGAGATTTGGGAGTGCTGTCGACAGTGATGAGCAGCCCAGCTTCCGGTATGCACTGCTCCTTATTGTGCAAGCCCGAGATACAACCTTGAATCCTTCTGGCTTCCAATTGATATTCCTGCACGCCTGTGTTTTGTGCGTGTGTCTGCTAGATTCTGCAGAGATTCAGCGGCTCCTTTCGTCCTCCTCTCTTCACACATGCAGTGCATACAAACAGCTCGCACCCACACGGAACAACTCGCACAAAGTACACACTGACAATATAAAGGCCAGCAGCCACCCACACACACACACACACACACACACACACACACACGCCCACACACAGTCAGACACAAAATGCGAGAAGGGAAAGACACCTGACTGAGAGAGAGCGGCAGATCGAGACACTGATGGACAGAGTTGTTTCACGCTCTGCACTCCTTCTGTTAACATCAATGTGGATCAGCACTGATAGAATAAAGACACAGTGATCTAAAATCAGCGACTTGTTGGGTCTCCCTGCTTTTTAGGTAAATTTAAACGTGGACACTGGGCTAAAGGTCAGTGCAAACACGGGGAATCATCGACATCTTGTCAATTTAAGATCAATTAGAGTGTTTCATAACACAACTTGGTGGTGCTTTGGCTTTTTTTTTTTTTTTTTTTTTTTTTCGATTGACGCATGAAGCTTTTTCCGATCTTCTGTTTTTTTTTTCGTATGACGTTCCGGTAAACACAGCGGTGAATATAACACCATACGAACAGAGGACATGCTGATGCTGAGCAAACCTACCGTGGATAATCAGGGAGCTGTGGTGCAGCCACTTACCTGCTCAGAACAGGTCAAGAAGTACCTGGTGAAAAACTAAGTGGTGTTCTGTGCTGGTTTGAAAAAAAAAAAACAGAATATGGGGGAATCCTCTCATCAGCTAGTTCAGGCCTCTCTTTAAAAATAAAAAAAATAAATAAAAACACGCTAATGGTCATCGCAGCAGTGAAAGTAGTGTGATATAAGTGAAACACGACAATGAGCCCATATAGTTGACATTGATGGTTTATCTTACAAATCCTTCGATAACTTTAGTCAAGTTTGACCGAGGGTCTAATTACCACTGCAGGTATGTTCCTTTCACTTTGCTCCCCCTCAGTTTTGCTGTTTATTTTATGCATTTGCTCATTCATCAACATGTCTTTGGTCATTTTAACTTGCTGTCCAGATGCCAAAATTCAGATAAGAGAGGAGGAGGGTGACTTATATGTTGATACACTCATGAGTTGTTGTAATTATTACAGTGCTCTAAAAATCCTTCAAAGCCTGTTAAATATTGAAGATAGAGTGTAAAGATGCATACACAACATTATCAGATATCTTTATGGTTACTTAATACAATTTAGTAATTATGAAAGGTATTTAATATTGAGGAATGACACTCAGGGTATCTCCTAACTTAATGAATGTGCGCTACTGATATCTTTACCTTGACTCATGAATTATGATCTGTTGAAATGATGGTGATGGTTTGCGTTCTCTCTTGACTGGAAGCAGCACCTTCTATGAGCTCCTGGGGGTTGTCCTTTGGTTGTGTTTGTTCATTTCAAGTTATTTAACTATTTTCCACAACACACCAAGGTTGTGTCTTCTTCTGAAATGAATTCTGCTCAAGATGTCATGTTCATCTGCAGTGGTTGCGCTCCACCTTCTCCTGGAGACACCGTAGTGTAAGCCAGCTGTCAAAGGAATGTTTAAATCCAGTCCGCATCTATCTTTACCTTTACATCACGAACCATCACTGTGACACAGCAGCAAAGGAAAAGAACAGAGTTTATCTGACTGGTCTTTAGTGGCAACAGTTGCCATCACTGAATAGCTCATTTGACAAAACAACATTCAGGATTACTCATTTACAACATTTACAGCGACGGGCATACTGGGCCTCCATCGCCATGGTAACAATAATGAAGACATGGTTAACGCTGTGAAAAGGTTGAAGGAAAAGATCATGGGTTCTGGTTTAAATAAGTTTGTTTGCTACGTAGGTTACGTTACATTACATGATGTAAGTTAAATATGTGATGCAGCTTAACTTGTGTACATGAGTTACAATAAGTCAACAATGAATATCGTTTTCACACGGGACACTAACAGTGGTCCTTCAGTTTAAGTACTTAGTCATTCTTTATACGTTGTAATATCTAAGCTGGCGTCCGGCTTTTCTTACACCTACATAAACATTGTTCGCTTTAACCCCCTCGAACAATCAGTGTTATTTTCTTGTGACGTCAGGCCGGCCATTTAAAACCAAAGGGTTTTCTGATCTCGCGCTCCTGCTGGCAGATCGGCCTTCCTGAACACAAATTAGTCTTTGAAACTCAACAAAGAAGTTAACAAACAACATGAGAAAAATAATGACTTTTTGTTTAAAGCCTCTGTTGATCAACAACTCCATCCGTCTCAGAAGACCCACAGTACAATATAGATTTGTGATTTGTGGTGCTGCGTATAATGATAGTGACAATAACAGTAGGCTACAGATAAAAACAATTGACTGTACTTTTGCTTTACTAGAAAGGTTTATTTTTTTCAAATCACTTCCACATTTTTTTCTCGGAGTGCACTGATCCTGAAAACTTTGTTTAAAGTAGATCAGAATCATAGAAAATCTGGTCGCATGTTTTTACAGACTGTGAGAAAAACAGACTGTTTCATCTGGCCCAGTAAATCACCACAGTCCCTGTGGGGGCTATAGAACTGGCACATAGATTGAGTATTCGTAATGGTAGTCCCTCTCCCGCCCCCTCTCTATTTCTCTGGCCTTGTTCAAAGTGCTCTAATTAATCAGCCTTAAATAGATGGACAGACCTACATTACTGACACAACTCCTAGTGCACCATGTACTATTTAATACACAGATGGCACCCCAAGCTGTGTGCGTGTGTGTGTGTGTGTGTGTGTGTGTGTGTGTGTGTGTGTGTGTGTGTGTGTGTGTGTGTGAGACGCTGTAGTAATTTAGGTCTTTTAACCATGGTTGGTTATATGTCACGATTGCCAGTAACGACAGATTCAACATTTGACTTTGATGTCGGTGAAATCCCAGTGCCTTAAAACCAAAAACGCCTGCGAAAATCAAATTAATGTTTCGTTGTTAAAATGACATGGTTTGAATTCCTCATTCATTTATCTATGACACAACAGATAATTCCAGTTTAATCAGGAAACTTTCCAAGCACAGCAAGTCAGAGTTAAATCACGACGTCAGTTTTTAAAGTGACGAATGTAGTGTGGCTTAGTTCTATTTAAGTTCAATCATTTTGGTTAACCGTGGGATTTTGTTTAAAACTTTGTGTTTCTTGTATCTATTTTTGTCCAGATCAAACTGTAAATACATTAACATCTTTATTGTTTTTGCAACAGAACAACATTAGTATTTATTTGAAGTCCTGTAAGACCAATATTCACTCTCCTTTTAGCTCTGCTTTGGTCTTCTCCAACTCCCGATTAAGATATGGCTCTTTAGCTGATAAACTCTCCAGGTAGTTGATTATCTCGCCCGTCTGCTGTTTGGAGTTAGAGCAAATGGGTTCATCAGAGCTTCTAAGCTAAAAACAAACAGTAAGGTTTTTCTAAAAAATCAAAACAATTAAGTAATGACAGAGTTTTTGCAGAGGTAATGGTACATTTCTCTGGGTTTCTGAGTAGTAGCAAACCCTTTTACATTACAGTGCAAATAGTCATGTGATCTAAACACAACGTGCGGTTGACCTGGTTTTCATAACCACTTTGTTAAGTTAAGCTTGTAGGTACAATATTGACTGTATAGAAACGACAGTATGAAACAAAAAATGTCAACAAACGGTTCAACTTCAGTGGTATTTCCAAAGCAATGCAAACTTTGTTCAGTCTTCTTTTCTCTTGGTTCTTTTGAATTAATTTACAGTCCTGGAAGTCAGTATTTGGCAATGACATAAAATTGCCAAGTCTCAACTTTGAGTTGAGTAGGAATTGTATTGGAGAAATACTTCTTTTTTTTTTCAACACGGAAATGATTAACAAGTTATGGGCTTCAAAACTCGGATCTTGAGCGAGTACAATGCAGCTCAGCAGGATTGAGGTCAAGTGATTGGTTTGGCCAGTCAAGGATATTCCGCCTCTTCAGCCTCAAAAGCTCTTTGGTTGCTTTGGCCGTACGTTTGGTATTGTTATCCTGCTCAATGACAAAATGCTGTCCAAGGATTTCTGAAGCACTTGGATGCTCCTGTATACCTCTGCATTTATCCTGTCGCTTCAGTGAAATCATCAATAAATGCCAGTGTACACATGCTCAAGTCATAACAGAAGCAGCGGAAGTATGTTTGACAAATGAGGTAATGCTTTGAGTCACGAGCTGTTCCCATTCTTCTCCATATTTTCATTTTTCCATTATTTTTGATACGTGATGTTTTTTGTTTCATCAGAACTTTGTTCACCAACTCTGTAAGTATGTTTTTGTGAACTGCAGCCTGACCTTTTGGTTTTTGAGGGTTACCATTGGTTTTCATCCTATGGTGAATCCTGATCATGAAGACTTCTCTTGATTGTTGACAAGGAAACATTCCTAACTTGCTCTGCAGCCATAATGGGTTTTTCAAAACTTGTGCTCCTCTGTCTACCATGTTGCTGCTTTTTGAGCCTCATCATGAGCTCCACTTGCATGGTCACCTCTTTACCTGTCAAGTAGCAAGAGAGATCATATTTCTCCAATTTTAGCTTCACTGGCTTCCTGTGAAATCAAGAATAGAATTTAAAATTCTCTTCATGACTTACAAAGCCCTACATGACCAGGCTCCATCATATCTCAGAGATCTTATAGAACCATATAATCTTAGCAGAGCAGTTCGCTCTCAGTACGCTGGTCTGCTTGTGGTTCCTAGAGTTTACAGAAGTAGAATGGGAGGCAGAGCCTTCAGTTTCCAGGTTCCTCTCCTGTGGAACCAACCAGCTCCCAGTTTGTGTTCGAGGGGCAGAAACCCTCTCTAGCTTTAAGATTAGACTCAAAACGTTCCTTTTTGATAAAGCCTATAGTTAGGGCTGGCTCAGGTAGACCTGAACCAACCCTTAGTTATGCTGTTATAGGCCGAGGCTGCTGGGGGACCTCGTTACACGCTGAGCTTCTTTTCTTTCCTCCTACTCTTTAACTGACTCATACCTCACCATCCTTTTCTCTCCCATAGCTTTTTACTTATTGTCTGTTGTCTCCATTCAGTTCCCTCGCTCGCGTTGTTTCTGTTCTTTCTTTTGCAGATGTCCCGTCATGGAGCTGCATGTCTCTGCCCTGCGCTTGTCGTCTCCACCAACAGTTCTCCTCTTCTATCTCTATGCTGTCCTTTTCTCTCTCTGCTCTCCCCTCACCCCAACCGGTCGAGGCAGATGGCCGCCCACCCCTGAGCCTGGTCCTGTCAGAGGTTTCTTCCTGTTCAGAGGGAGTTTTTCCTTCCCTCTGTTGGAGGTTTTTCTCCCTTAAAGAGGAGGGTTTTTTTTTTCCCCTCCTAGCTTATGTGGGAATTGTTGAATTGTTGGGTTTCTCTGTATAATATTGTAAAGTCTTGCTGTAAGGACTTTAACGTGTTAAGTGCCATGAAATAACCTGTGTTGTGATTTGGCGCTATATAAATAAAGTTGAATTGAATTGAATTGAACTAAAGCTGAGACTTGGCACTTCATTGTACTGTCCATTATTTCATGAATGTGTTGAAGCAGAGAGCCTGAACAACAAAACATATTTAACTGTCATAATACTGGTCTGGTATGTTGGTGAACCTGGGTTAAGGCGAAGGGTAGCCTCTCTAATGCTGTAGTGCAATGCTGAATTCCTGAAAAGCGTGCGAGGTTAGAATTACAGAAACAGACAACATTGAGTCCCATTCCACCATCAAGTTCAGTCTTTATTTGTACATTAATGCATTTATAACAAAGCTTGGGAATATGGCACACAAAATATTTCACATAAGTCTTCTTTTCCCACTAAGAATCCATTTCAGATTTTAGTTGTTAATCACCAATAAGCTTTAACAGTGATCAGCATTGACATGAACTGCAAAGTATTCCACATATGGCCTGTTAATACTGGATTTTACAAAAGTCAGCAAAGGATGTGATACGTAACTAATCCATAGTATATCACAGTGAAGCTAGATGTCTTGCCACAGTTTAATGCTAGCAAAAATCCAATATTATTTCATTGTTAAAAATTGTACATACATCTATCTGGCTCATCATTTTATTTGGTCCAATTTGTGAGCTTTAAAGTTTAGTTACTAAAAAAAAAAACTTTCCAGCAGACATAAAGCAGTTGGGTTAAAAAAAAAAATAATTAATTATTTCAACAGAAAGCAAGTTTTCAAGTGGTATACAGCAAAGTGCCAACTGGTTAATATATTCATAAAAATCCCATCTTACACCATACATTAATAAACAAACGAATGATGTTACGTAAACAGCCTTTTTAGAATGAGACCTCAGCCAGAACATAGAGTCAGTGTGCCGTAAGTGCCAGTCAAAATAAGCAATGTGGATCACCCACACAGTTTATCCAGGTAGTTTTGTAAGTGCCACGTTCCTGTCCTATCTCTACAACAAGAAACAGTCTTCTCCACATAAAATAAACACAGCTCTCTGTACATGATCATGTCAAAGTGCCAGAGCGGGCAGGAAATCTCCAAGAAACGGCCTGAAGCCCAACGGTGGAGCTGCAGGGGAGTACTTGCTCCGTGAACAGCCGTGCTCCAATGCAACCGTTCATATAGAATAAAAAGGAGGAAAGATGAGGTTGTATAAGTGAAAAGTGTTCACACATACACCCTCTCCATTTCTTTATATTGCTCATATGTGAAAAGTGGGTGGAATGTGTCTGAATTATGTGAGCTTGGACACCCTCAAATAAGAGTTATGGCTGATTTTACTTTTGCACTCCCACATCCCATAATGCATGGCTGGATTGCTAACAAAGCGGGCACAGAACTGGCGGACCCCAGACCGCCACGGGCCCCAAAAGTTGCAGGTTCAATGTATCCTTTGCCGTTTTTGAACGTTTGATCATTTGCAGATTTGTTGTTACTAAATGTAATATCTAATAATACATGGGAATCTTTAAAAGTTAAGTTTAAATAACTTTATTATTACTGAGAAATCTTGTTTATGATTGGCTGGGAGGTGTAAATAAACTTCCAAATGGGTATTTGGTTGCCTTTCAAAAGTGAAGCAGAAAAAAAAAAAAGATGTTTAGAGAAAGAGTTTAGGGTGAGTGTTATTTGTCTTGAAAAACAAGAATCCTGCCTGTCTGAGGGACAGCTGTAGTGGAATTACAGAGGAAATGGGACCAATACTGAAAAGCAAAGTGGAAAGATGTGGAGAAAGACGACAGCAATGTGTTGAGTGCATCTCTGACAGACCAAACGGGTGACACACTGTGCGTCTGTGATGGAGAGCTATGTAGAGTTAGCAATAGCGCTATTTTCACCTCTTAAAGGCTGAGTAGTTTTACAACTTTCAGGTGATCTGTAAAATTTGTGTCTCTCCCGATGTTAAGACTTGTCTGGTATTTTATAAATCTTAACCCAGCCTTTGTAAAATGCACACCCTGCTATTTTATTATATGTTGGATAGTCGCACAAACTGAATGAAAATATTGTATTTTATGGGGCCTAAAGGTTCAATGCGGCTGTTATTTTCCTGACTCATTTTGTGTTGCCTCATCACACATTTTGTGTTTTGTTGCATTAACACTCTTGCATCCTCTTGCAATGTTTGTATTTTATTTCCTCCAATTCAAAGGAGCAGTTTGGTCGAAATCAGTTCTAATCCTCTGCAGTTTAGTAAAAACACTCTGCAGGGGCTACAGAAAGAAGAGAGGATGTGATATTTTATGTCAAGCATTTATTACTCATTACTCCTTCCAATAGGCTTGAGCTCTGACAGAATGCAGTCACTGGCCGCGAGCACATCTACAGCTACGTTGCTTGATGTGCTGGGTGAAGATGGTTATTGCTCGGATGTTTGTGGTCGAATCTATAATGTTGAGTGTGTGTCTACGATGATGGACTGCAAATACCTTTTACTGAGAAAGCATGCCACACACGGCATTTGAACCCACAGAGCTCCCGTCAGACATTTAAGACGTGTTACCACTTCAATAAAACAACCATGTCAACTCACTAAACACACAATACCAGCGCATTTGGTGTTACACTCAACAACTAATGTGGACTGCCATAATCATAACAATCAAAGCACGGCCATAATCATCTAAGTGACACCTCTGATGTGTCTTGATTACAATCACAGCTGCAGGCTGTGTGTCTGCAGTCAGAGAGCGGGGTGAACTATAACTCCTCCAGTTATTGAACTGCAGTTTCATTACTGACTTGTTCCTGAGCAGTCATAGCTGAGAATCTGTTCAACTAGCGGCCCACTATAATATGTAATATTATATCATCGTGCAACTCAAACCTTCTCTGTGGATAAGAAGGAATGCAGAACATTAATGCAAAGCCATGCAAATTTCTGAAAAAAATTCCTACCATGACCTTTAGGTGGCTCTGAAAAATGTTACAAGGAAAAACGCAAGATTGAAAACATAAATATTCCAAATAAAGATTCAAATTGTAGGATTCAGGGAAATCTTTCAGCAGAAATGGAATATAATATTGATAATTATACTTTCATTCGTTTATAATCACCTGAGAATTATTGTGTTTTCATTACGGGGGGTCCCCAAATATAATTATTCTATTCCACTACAGTGTCTTCACAGCTCACTTTTCATGTTTAAAAAACGATGGCTTTTCTGGGTATTTTTTGTGTTATGTGCCATAATCAAGGAACATTAATTTAATACATTCTGACATAAAAAATTTTAAAAAAGAATCACAAACTAGCAGCTGTGGTCATTTTAAAACATCATAAGTCATTAGTTCTGACCTGATTAACATTCACCTCCGAAGACATTCAGACAGTCAAAAACAAAAATGTGCGACTTTAAAAATAGAGATATGCTAAGGAATGACTCAATTCCTCTGTGGATGTGCTTGTAAATCTGTGCTTAAAAGCACCAGAGAGAAGTCTGTCTCTGAACCTGACAGGTACATTTAAGGCTCTACCAAATCCTCTTGGTTTACACAAAGCATCATCATCAACAATGGCAAAGCTTTACAGTGTTCATGTTGGCAGATAAAGCTGCACAAGGCAACGATTTATTTTTCCCATTAAAACATCCATCTTATCTCAGCAACTGTAATCAAGAAATATGGCTGCAGCATCCCCACAAAAGAGTCAACCTCCAAATCCACGGGCCATCATGCACACTTCAAACATACACTAAGGAAGAACACATTTAGTTGACTTGGAAGTTTGCTTCTCATTGACCAATTTGAAATTCAAATGCAAAAATGAGAGGAGCACAATTAAATCTTCTTTGCAAGCAATTTGCCTGCCGGGCTATAACTTCCTACACAACCTTTCACAGCCACAAGAATCAACGGTGGGTAACTGACGGTAATGTGTTCACCTTCAACCTTCCCTTCGTCACATCTGTAACAAATCTGTTCTCTCTTTCAAAGGTGCTATATGTATCATTTTTTAACATCAGTAAATGATTACCACATTCATTGTGAAACATTAGTGTAATTATTCAACAACAAGACCGCTGCTGTGATGATTGGCAGCTCCACCGGCGTCAACACTCGACTTTACAGCGTGTGCCGCCGACTCGGATTCAGAGGGAAACATTTTGGAATGATTTTACTTTCAGCACAAACAGAGCTGAAGCTGTCCAATTTTCTCACTGTGATAAATGCTGAAAGGGGCGCGAGGGACAAATGGGCTGAAAATTGTCTCCAACATGTTTATCCTCTTCAGTAAAACCAAAGATGCCCAGGAGGTGAAGACAGACAGAGAGAAGAAATCTCTATTTTGAAGAAAAAAAAAACCACTAGCACTAAAACATACAATTAATTTGAGACTAGGCCTGTCAATCATCTCGGTCATGGTCTCACTGTTTATGGCAATTACACCAAACTACCTGATGATCACTTGATGTTTAAAAATGTTACACATAAAACCTCTGATTGAGTGTAAGACTGCATTTACAATCAATATTTGGCAGTATAAATAAAATGAAACTCAGCCATAATACGTATCAACACTTTCCACATATGAAACACAGAATATAGCATGAAACTGTAAGCATATTGCTCAATTATAACATTCACAATTTCAATCTAATTGATAAATAAAACATTTAAATTAAATGTTCTTAAATCCTTTCATTAGTTGTTCATGTTTGCACACTCATCACATATACTGTATATATTTCGCATTAATTATCTCAAATTGTTCAAAATATATTATTGACACACTGTTAAATACACTGTGAAGTTGGATGTCATTATAAAACACATTGATCACTGTAATGTTCAACCTCAGCCGAAGTCAGTTTTAGTTTTTAAAATACAGTAAATGCGGCATTATCTGGGGAAGTTAGTGTAATTTGATAAAAGGGCTGAGGCACATTTACATTGGGCAATGGATTACACAATGTCGGAGACTAGCAAGATCAATTATTTTCTCCAAGTTGAGTAATTTTTATGTTTTATTGTAAAAGAACATGTTTAATGTTTAATACAGGCAGCGAATCCTGACATGAATAAAATGAATAGAAATGCAAGTCGTGGTTGAATTTTCCTTGCAGTTGTATATATTCTGTACAGTACATTCAACAAAATAAAAATTCAATAAAACTATTCATTTTTATTATTTCGATAGATAATAATGTGAACATATGATTAATAAGCCCACCCTGTGTCCTAAAATATGACTGTTGATGAAACCCAAAAATGACTCTATTGCTGTCAAGCCCGAGTCTCACCATTCCTTTCGAACTTAAAGTGAAAAATACGATATTTGAAACGCTAATCTAAGAAAATGCAACAAGTAACACCTTCTTTATGCAGCCTTTGTAGGTCAAAGAAGGCAGTGGCAGCAGCTCGATGCAAAATTCAAAAATTCAAAGACAAAAACTGGAGTTCTACAGAAAGTTAAATATCTTTTCTACCTTTCTGCATATCAGCTTCAGGCATTGAAAAGCTTCTCCCAAAAGGTCAAAGACCCAATTTCAGAAATCAACCAGAGGACGATGATGAAGGTGACGATGATGAAGACGATGAAGATGAAGGGGAGGGTCTATGGGTCTCATCACCCCCCATTTCTGTGCGTCTTACCAGTGATGTTGAAGATGTCATTTCCTTGTCTTTTTCCTTTCTGCTTCCAGTGCAAACTGACCTCTGAGCTGGTTTAAACTGCCACGTCACCCTCTTTGATGCTGACAGCTGATCTACTGTTGTCGCCCGCCTGATTGGTGCAGTGACAGGCTGAGTTGTCATGGGAACGGCCGGTGTTGCTGCCATGCTGGTGGTAACCCCGGTAACGTTTCCCGCTCTTCCGTTGTTGTTTCTGTCTTGTTCTGTGAAGAGCTCACTCAGCACTTCGGGTTCAGTGGTTTCTCCAAACAAGTCCCAGCCGGGTTCGGCAGGCAGCTGCTTGGGCCGTGCTGCGCCAGCTGATCTGTTACCAGCCGCGGAGATTCTTGAGGAGCGACTGGGATCGGAGTCAGACAGGTCTGAGTCCCAGTCACTGTCACCTGCCACCGAGTCACAACCTAGTACTGATACATCAACAGCTCCAGAGCCTGAACTCTCAGAATCTGACTCCCTGGAAGAAAAACAAAACAAAAAAACACAAGAGACAGAATCAGACATGTAAGATATTGCATTGCAGTAAGATTGAATTGCACTGACCAGCATCTCTCCAATCTAATAGGTATTCAAAGTTTGTTCTTTCACTGCTTTTAAAAATGCTTTGACGCAAGCAATCTATATGTTTGAAATGACAAATAATTATCCCTAGTGCTGAACTGCAAACACACAGAGAGTGTAGGAACATCAATTTAACATATTGTATGATGGGTTAGTAATGGAAAAAGAAACGACTACAAAGTTTGTAAAAGAATATTAACGTGTGATTTTTTTTTTTTTCCAGAGAATTACTGTGTTCAGGTACAGGATTCAAAAAAGGGCTACTTCCAACATCTGACTATGTCTCCAATTCTGGACAGCAGCTCTGTTTTTATTGAAAGGAGACAGCTGTGGTTTGGCCATCTGATTAGAATGCCACCTGGAAGCCTCCCTGTGAAGGTATTCCAGGCACACCCAACTGGGATATGATCATAAATAAAAGATGCGTGGGCTACCTGACTTAGCAGACTGCTAAAGCAACCAAGATAAGCAGACAAAAATGGAAGGATACATATATTGCTAAATGATGATATATGACAATATTGCTCTAAGTCATTTCTTACCCCTTACTAAATTACAAACAATGAAATGTATGTGAGCTGTGGTGAACACCCAGAGATAAATGCATACATACTTGCCACTGTAGGGTGTGGTTCCTGCAGGGCCCAGTAGGAGGCAGTCCGGAGCAGCCAGGTAAACAAAACTGTCAGTGCAAAGAAAATCTCCTTCTTCTAGTTTTTGTGGGGCAAGGTGAGCCAGCTTGGTGTCCCACTCCGTACTGGACTGGTCCATGTGTGTTTTCATGCTTCCTATATGTTGCTGTATACCCTCTTGCCTTGTAGAAACTTCTGAAACTGTGGTAACGTCGCCCCCAAAGGCAGGTCTTGCAGACACAGCAAGGTAAACAAAGCTGTCTGATTGGACAAAGGGATCTAAGTCACCACAGTCCAGTCCTGAGCTTCTGATTGGCTTCTGATTATGATCTAGAAGGTGTTTGACTTGTTTTGAGGGAGAGAGTGGAAGGGGAGAGTCCAAACCCATGAGGGTCACTTTTTTCCTGGGTTGTGTTTCTTCACTTTGTTGGGTATGTAGACTCATGGAGGCTTTAATAACTGACTGTTCAAATGGGGTCCTAATAATTGAAACCATTCCTATCTTACCATCTTTCCCTCTCTCTTTATCTGCCCCCATCTGTCCATGCCCTACTTCCTCTATGTCACCATCTCCTTCAATGCCTTCATGCGAGGCAGTGTGGAGGAGTGACGGGTAGCACCACTGGAGCTCTGCACTCTCCTCCCTCCCCCATCCCTTTAACCCTACATCATCCCCGTCTTTTTCCAGTGACGTGTTGCTGCTGCCTAGGTCGGAGCCACTTATTGGCTGATCGCTGTCAGAGCCGGCCTCCTCTTGGCTTTGATTGGATAAGGAGAGGAAGACGCCACTGGAGTCGGACTCCAGTGTAAGGTTGGAGTCTGGAGAGCTGTCCTCTTTAGTGGAGCTAGAGAAAGAAAAAAAAGACAAGGCAGTCAAAAGCTTCATCCCCATGTGTTTGCTTAGCTCCTGTGACTCCTCATGCTTTCTCTGTCTACCACTGGTTACCACAGATGCCATCAAATTTGTCATACCCTACTTTTTCAGATCAGGGCCAGTGATTTGTTTTTGTCGCACAGCCCCAAGACATCAAACTTGCACAGATGTATTAGGTGATGGACACGTCATTACGAAGACATTAGCTTTCTAATTTGGCTAAATTGTGGCATTGTTTTGGTTTGTTTCTTCATTTGTTAGCCAGACCACACTCATAATCATGAGTCAAAATTTGATATCTGTTATCAGGATCTAGTTGACCTATTTAGGTCCAAATTAAATCTATTTCTATCTGACATGTGTGATGTGCTGTCTGAAGTGCACCTGCAACCTCTTCTTATGAATCATCTTATAATGGTCCATCTTATAATAACATATAAAGCTCAATTTTAATTTGACAATAGATAGATATAATTAGGTAAAAAAAAGATATCCAGCTTATTAAAGGCATATATACTGCATATTATTGGCTTTTAGTGCTTATTAATTTATTTGTGCTTAGTATTAACTATTTGGGTCTGAGATAAATCCTATGTAGGTTTTAAAAAAGAAATTAAACAAAAGTCAATTAAAAGTCAAGAAACACATTGCATGTGGTAGTCTACTAAAAGAAATGAGTAAAAGTGCAGTCATATCTCCTGCTGAATTACAAACCAATTATCAAACAACCACATGTAAACGCAAATCAGCTCATGAACTACTGAATTAGAATGGCTGGGAAGTTGGCTGGCCTTAAATAAGTGATTAATTAAATGCAAAAGGACATCGGAGCAAATTAACAAATTGTGGAAATTATTTGAAATACCTAAGTACAACTGTTTTATGATATTTTATTTGAAAAATTTAGAAATATTTTACAATCACTGGCACTGACCAAGACTGTTTACCATCTACCTTCTAATATATTCAATATGACTGTTCTAATTTGTTGATTGGATGTGGTGTGTCTCAAGGCTCAAGTGTTGGGCCACTACCATTTTGGTCATTTATTTCACTCATGGCTCAACCGCAAGAAATTCTGTGTATTCAATTTGCATTTACTTACATTTAGAATCCAAACATGATCAATTTTAAACTGCGAGAAATCTTGACACCACACCGCACGGTGCACAGCTGCAAGTCAAAATCGGGTGCTGATATATTTCATTGCTCTGTGAGTATATATCAAAAAGTATAAAAAGAAAAGATAATGAGAAATGAAAAGAAAAAAAATTACATCCAAAACTTATATTTTGTTGTTTAAATCTGCTCTCCATAGCACTGGGGTGCATCTAGCACCCACAAAATAAATAAACAAAAATATCCAGATATCTTAATAAAAACTCTCTAAACTGACCACAAAAGCCAGTATCAAAGTGCAACATAAAATCATGGCATTGAATAGAACTTATCATCCGGTGGCATTGTGGCTCAGTGCATTTATAACCCCGTCCAAAGGGGACTTTAATCAGATCTACAGTTTATCTTGACTGAATTCAAACCTGGATTTAGATTTTGCCTTGTGCAGTCACCCGGGCTGCATTTAACATCAGGTGGAGATTAGTGTGCAGTCGGTGCAGACCATAATCATGCTCATGGAATTACCTTGTGCCAGCAGTGGAAGTCCCAACAGATTTAGTTGACCAGTCAACCGGAGGTGTGTCTGTGTCTGTAGCTGGTGAGGCCACAATGCTGAGCTCCAAAATGACTTGGGATCTGCTGCCCACTCCTGAAAAGTAGAGAAAGCACAATTAAACAAGAGAAACAGTAGATACTGTACAATCAGTGGATATACCATTCATCCTTTCCTTATCATACCTTCGGACATTTGTTCACAACCAGTTGATCAGTCTTTGTCATTGTGTAGTAGCTGTTGCTCAGCTTTCTCGCTAAAACCTTTCCGTAGTATTTGGAAAGTGTCTTACGCATTGGTTTCTGAGAGGATAATTTTTCAGTAATCATACAAGACATCAAGTGCAGTATGGCTCAAGCTATGACAGGACAAGCAAACAAACTCTCTGCTCAGACACATGACAATCAAAAAATATCATTGCTTGGCAAATGTTCACATTCACATGCAATAAATAGTTCCGCATGAATTGAGATGTGTTATGTTCACCAATAACAAATCAACTGATTTCACCTACTGTATACATACTACTCAGATGTTAAAGGGTTAAACTAAGATGCAATGGAGCTCCATTTGTAAAACGGATCACATTTGAGTGTCTCACTCATAAGAATGTATGCATTACACATTCTGGTACTGATTTAAAATTTCAAAGTCCATTTCTTACCCCTTTTCCCTGAGTAGTATTTAAGGCTAAGCTGATCCATTAATTATCTGAGAAAGCTTCGATGTTATTGAAAGGTATTTTAATAAAGCCACCATGGACTTTTCAATATATTTCCCCTTTATGATCTCCATATAAGTATACATTGAACTGTGCGCACAGACAGACAGGAACACTGAACTACGTAATATATAATATGGATTATATTTAGTAAAGCTGGGTTTCTGAGGGAACCAGGAGAGATGAGATGAAACAAAAGCTGGACTGCTTTGATTCTGAAAAACAGAGCCCTAAGTTATGACATGTTCTCACAATATAACATTATATTTCTGAAGTTTTCAGGAGTTATCGCCCTGTGAAACCTATCAGAGGTTCTCCAATACCAAAATCATTATTTAGGTCAGATCATAGCACTGCGCTGATATTATTTAGAAAACTGAAAAAAAAAAAAAAAAAAAAACAGTGTTTATGCCTGGAAACTGATTAATACATCAGTCCAAAACAAGAACAATTGTATTTCGCTGGCACTAATTTACCACCACCACAACCACAACCTATTTTGGTCCATGTATTAACCAGCCAAGCCAATTTTTCAAACAGTCATAAACAATAGGATTTATTGTGAATTGTATACAGTATGATAAATCTGCTGTTTTATATGTTCATGTCATCAACATAAAGGTTCATACAAAAAAATGATTCAATGGGTTTCACTGCAAAATGTTATACTTATTTAAAAAACAAAAGGCATCTGTTAATTGTTGCAAATCAACATAAAGAAATACAGCCCATAAATCATTACACTGTATAAAATTTTAGCAGCTGAATTTTTCTACTTTCCTTTTACTTAATCCACAAATTGTCACTGGTCTTTCAGTGATTTAGGTCGATATTGCCAAATTGGGGCTCAATCAAATTAAAATTAAGATGTTCATACAGCCAAGTCATTTTTCCTGCATAGGAGTACTTGTTTATCATCTCTGGGATAAATGACAGTGCAGTTCACATGATCTATAGCTGCCTTTTCTCAAGGTCTCCTTGCAAGGTAAAATGTCCACAGCTGTCAGACTCCAGACTCCAAGTTTGCAAGGCACATTAATTTAAAACTTGGGAATAATGAAGACAAATATACAGGATCTACCTGTGAGATGAGCAGCTTTCTCTCTCTGTGGCCCAGGGTGTGTTTGGTACATGTCAGCTCGTTCCCTCTGCGGATCGAGCAGTGTCTGGTACGTATCCTGGGTGTCTCTATGGGGCTGAGACAGGTCTAGGTGCTCCAGGTCAGAGTCCAGCTCCCTGGCTCTCCTCTCTAACTCTGTCAGGCTGAGCTCCGAGGCTGCTGAGGAAGGCGGGTGGGAGCCCCCAAACCCAACCGGGGGCCGGAGGAGAGGCCAACGCTGCAGGGAGCCTGTGAAGGAATCTGTATCACCTCCTCCTGCTGCTCCTCCTTTTTCCCAGCCATCATCCCACAACGTGTTGACCATGTCAAGGACATCATCCCAACTCTCCGTCCCTTCCTCCTCTCCAAGTTTCCCTACCGCCCCTCCGTCCAACTCCCCTTCTTCTTTCTGTAATTTAACCACATCCTCCTCCAATTCTTGACCTTGCTGCTCCTGTATTCCATCCTTAGTCTTCACATCTATATTCTCCAGATTTTCAGATGTTGTTTTGATCCCCTGCTCTTTTTTCACATCCTTGTTTTTGTTTGGATTTTCCTGGATTTTTTCTTCTACCCTTCTCTCTATCTTTTCTCGTTTAGTTTCCTCCACCAACTCCACATCAACAATAATCCTCTTTTTCTCCTTAACCACTTTCTCCTCCTTTTTGTATTTCTCTTCTCTCCTTTGGTTCTCTTTCTTCTCTTCCTTCTCCTTTTCCTCCCTCTCAGTGTTCTCGTTACTCTGTTCTCCTTGTTTTTCCCTGCTTCTGGATCTCCTGGGTTCTTCTGGCTCTCTGCAGACCCTCCAGTGCTCCAAGTTCTGCTCCTTTAAGGAAGCTCTGCCCACCAAACTGGTCCCCTGTCCTGGTTCTGGATGCGAGGGCTCTCTGAGTGAGCATCGTCCCACAATACTTGAAGAGTTTGTTAATGGATTCTCTGAGAAGTGGCCTAGATGGGAGTGAAGATGGGCATGTGGACGTCTCTTCTCCAAAGCTGAGAGGACAGAAGGGAGTGGAGGGAGAATTGGGAGATTGTGAAGTGCTCCACCCTGACGAACAGTCCTCTTTCTAACAATAATTCGGCGAGGCCAGGTGGACTCAATGCCTTCAGCTGGGCCTGTTGATTCAAGGTCTCCAAGCCCCCTGCTTGGTCGAGGACTGACGACACCTGGTCTCAGCCCTGTGGCTGTGCCAGGTCTAGTCCTAGAGCTGGACTTGGATGATTTGGATTTGTGGGATCTTGAACTTCTCTCCACATGGCTGGATTCAATTCTATCAATGTCCAAAGGCTTTGTATCAGCTTGATCTGCAGGGGCAGCTTCAGTTTTACATACAGCCACAGCACTCATTGGAGCTTTTTCTGTTGTCCTAGTGCTGGCCTTGGCTTCACTGACAACCCCAGTCTCACTGTTATTCTTCTTCACTGTCTCAACCCCTACCCCAGCTTCTAGTACTGCCTCAGGCTTAGATGTCAGAGCAATTTTAAAATCGGTCTCAACTTTAGCTTCTACTCTAGACTCTGCTGCTGAAACAACCTCATTACCAACCTTAGCTACAACTTCAATTTCTGTTCCAGTCCTGTTGTCCACCTGCTTTAAACTAGCTTTAGACTCAACCCCTTGCTCAAACCCTGGCTTAAACCCTGGACAAGATCCAGCTTCAATCTCAACTCTATCTCCCAGCCCAACCATGCTTTCAGTGTCAGTCACATTTAGGGGTACAGTTTCAGCAGTAGGGTCTGGTTTAGTCACAGCCTTTCCATTTTTTTCTCCACTCTTTGTCCCTCCCCTGTGTCCCTCCTTGGTCACAGCTGGAGCCATGTTTTCTATCTGCACCCCAGATTGCACTTTTCCTTCCAAATCCCGACCCCCTGGTCTTGTCTTCACCTGGGAGCCCATTCTTGTTTCAGACACATGCTTCATGCTAGACCTGGACCCATTGTCATATTTGTTCCAACTTTCAGCTCTATGATGTTCTTGTATGCCAGCCCTGATTTCAGCCTCTGACATGTTTCCAGACCCAACTTCACAGACCAGCCTTGGCCCACACCCAGATTTACTGTCAACCAACACCAAACTCACACCGCTATTGTCGAATTTAGGAACCATCCCCCCACCCACAGTTTCAGGGAGAACCTTTGACCCAGCTCTATTCCTACCTACTGCTCCAGTGCCCATTCTAGGGGCAGCACTGGGGGAGGGTGAGGGTGAAGGCTGGGGGAGCAACAAGGGTGTAGTGTCTAAACCCTGGTCAGGCTCTAAAAACACCGAGTCTCTGTCTGAGCGAAGAGGAACCGGTCGGCCATACCCAAAGGTTCCAAAAGTTGATGTCTCAATCCTCTCCCTTTCTCTCGCTCTCTCCCTTTCCAGCCGTCCCCTTTCCCTCTCTCTTTCCCACTCTCGCTGGGCCCACCCACGCTCAAGTTCCCTTTCTCGCTCCCTCTCCCACTCCCTTTCTCGCTCACTGCGGCCCCATCCTCCTCCTCGATCCCTCATGTCCTGTTCGAGGTCATGTACTGAGAGTTGGACCAGCGGAGCGCGGTAGGGTGATCTTCTAAGCTCCTGGGGTGGTGAAAGCCTAAGGCTCTGAGTTTGGGAGTAATGCCTGGGCTGGATGACATGGGG
The DNA here is from genome assembly GCF_022577435.1 of Embiotoca jacksoni. Lineage (NCBI taxonomy): Eukaryota > Metazoa > Chordata > Actinopteri > Embiotocidae > Embiotoca > Embiotoca jacksoni. The sequence goes on along the minus strand of NW_027185378.1, from coordinate 4,362,735 downwards.
AGGGGAACAGCGCAAACTTTGAGACTGACTGGGGCGAGGCTTAGCTGGGGAGAAAAAGACTGGAGTATGGTAACCTGAAGAAAGAGGTGATCCGGAGAAGGGTGAAATGAGAGGGGAGGTAAGAGAGGAGGACTGGCCTCCAGGCGGAGGGTAGTGCCCTGGGTTCAGATATCCCCCTCCTCTGTCCATCATTTCAGCTGTAGTAAGCTCGACACACTCCATGTGTTTTGGCGGTGTCAAGACTTTCCAGGAGTGTCGACCATCTCTGCTCTTCGTGCTGTCTCCTTGGTGATGGTGGTGGTGATGGTGGTGTTTCTTTGATGAGGAGGAGGAAACTCCCGGTGCTGAGAATGAAGACACTGAGGGAGAAACTGATCGGTTGAAATGTCCTGGTGAATGGCAGCCGCCGCCATCTATATCCTGACCTGCGAGCTTCAGTGAATCATAGATTGCTCTTTCATCCAGTCGCCGCACAAAGGAGGGATTTGGAGTTAAAGAGCGGGGTTGTGGATCAAACATGTCAGCAGGGGTCCTGCTGACTCTGAGAGAGCCACTTGCTGAGTAGCTAAAACTCCCCTCTCCTCCACAGTCTCGCCGTATGGACCCTGCAGGGTGGTGGTGATGGCTGTCAATCTGTTGATTGATGCACATGGTATCATAAATGGATCGTTGGGGTATGTAGCCGTCTCCATACCCCCCTTCCACTCCCATATCTCGCCTTCCCATCCCCCCATCCCCAACTCCATGTTTCTCAAGGCAGCAAGAGCTCTTCCTGAAACAACCGGGACGGCTAAGAGGCTTGCCCATGATTGGTCGGATGGCTGACGGTGGGGGGGGTCGGTGGGAGGCACGTGTGAAGTTTGAAGAGTGAATTGTGAAGTCGTTAATTTTACTAGATCTAAAAAAGTTTGCTTGCAAAATAACTTTCAGAATATACAAGGTGCATGTCAGCTGGTTTTGAGAGAGCCATGGGAAAAGAAAAGAAGTGGAGAAATATCATATTCAAAATGTTAGCTTTTTCTTTTCTGGTAAAATACTGAAGCATATTCCTTCTGTTTCACCATGAACTCAGGAGAATCTTGGGATCACAGTTCCGCACGCCTTCAACAAAAATCCTTTTGACAAATGCTCCATGGTATGAAAAAAAAGGCAAGAAAATAGTGTCCAAATGGTATTTAAAAATTAATTATTTTGAGGAAAAAAATCCAACCAGATTTTGGAAAAATACATGAAAAGATAAGACAAAATATGTCCAGTTTTTATGTCCACAAGGTTTTCTAGCTCATATTCTCTCCTACTCGCTTCCCGATGTGACAGCATTTGTATTTATTTTGGTTGTTTATAGTTCTGGCTCGCTGTTCAGAGACAATTAAATCTTTATCCAGCAAAGCCTCAGTCCATCAGACAAGGACCAACAGAAAGAGTGAATACAGTAGATGGAGAATTGAATCCAGTCAAAAGCTTCTCCTCTCATTCTGGCTGTGGTGATTAGTGTCCGCTGGCTGTAGAAAACAAAGCAAACAACAGAAATGGTTGAATGGAAGGCAGCTAGAAAATGTCTCTTCATAAGTCAGTGTCTACTAGCAATTCAGTATTAGGATATTAGGTCAAAATATATATTCCTGCATGTCCAGTTAAAGGGTCACGCCACCCAGTTTACTTGTCATGAGACGGACTACTCAACCCGTAAAAACAGTTACATAACATCCTATGTGGCTCTGAATAGAGAATTCTATAGTCAGAGGAAATAACCCTTGTGATGTAATCAGAACTCAGATTGGTCGTAAGACTTTTTAAAAACTAAAAAGTGGAGTTTGAAAGGTACTGGAATTAACCAAGCAGGGAGGGTCTAAAGAAAGATAATTAAGTTGCATTGTGGGAACTGTAGAACCCGCTGCTTGGCCCATTCCAAGAAGGAAGAAATTAGGCTTTTGGGGTCTGTACTTCTTAGATTTCTAATCATGTATTTTTATTCTGTCTTTAAGGAGTACCCCAATTTAAATCTTAAATTGCATGCATGCTTCTTAGGTTTGATCCAACTGCCTCCAGAGGAATTTACAAACAATTGAGAGGAAAAATGGGTTGACTGAGACTACTTCTTCAACCTATTAATTACAACTTTGGAATCTTTTACATTTGATTTAAATACATTAAACCTTTAGTGTACAACTGATATTGATTATAAAAATGAACAAGCATTACATTCAAGCCTTTGCCAAAACAGTTCACACAAAGCTTATTAAGTGTTTGCCGGGTAGATCTCTGAGTTTTTCAAATCTGGAGTCTGGTGCAGTATTCCCACATTACGTAAATGACTGCATACTGGGGATGCTCTATGGGCAGAGCATGGACCCCCGAGACTACCATTAGCTGAGCCAGTTTTGGTTTAGGGCTATGCTAACTTGAATATGAATAAAATCATTTAATCATGCATTTCTTCTAGACTTTCCAAATGCTTTTGAACCATATGGATACAATTTGTATTGTGAAATGAATCATTTCACAGGGATTGCGATGCTCAAGACAATTTAGCCACCATTTTATAGCTGCAGTAGTAGTGACTGAATAGGCTAAAGTGAGGCCTATGATGTCAGCACACTTCAACAGAGTTTTTGTAATTACTCTCACTGGCGGAGACAAATGTTCTGCAGTGTACATTTAAATGATGCCCTCAGGTCAAACAGCACTAACCCAAGAACCTCCATCCATCTGTGGGTCATACCGAGAGGATCTGTGCTTTAATTTGACTCAAAAGTCCATTTTGTAGAACAATTAAAATACAATCAGTAAAATGTCGTGCAGTACCGTGACATGCACAGAGCAGGAGGATATTACCGGAATGAGTAAGTATTACAAGTTTCATCGCTTGATCAAAATTAGAGTTACACACGTTTTTATGAGTGCTGGTTTGGCATGGTTCGCACATCAAATTTTGTGTTAAACTCTGAAAAGCAGCACTGGTGATGCTTAAAATCCTCCAGGAAGTCTCTGGCAATGAAGCAATGAGCCCGAAGAGGTATAAACAGCAAGGGTCAGGCGCGAACCAGGTGGGTTTTCTTTGGCATTTGACTTGTCCCTAAGGGTCAGACTGTCAACACTGAGTTCTACTGGAATGCTCTGAGGCATTAGGGAAAATATTCAGTGCAAATGACCTAAACTGTGATGCGATGGTACTTGGGTTCTCCAACAGGACAAAGTGCCTGCTCACAGCGCGTTGAAAAAGCACAAGTTTCTTGCCCACAAAAACACAATTCTGCTTCCCACCACTCCTACTAACCTACTAACTCCTACTACTTCTTTCTGTTCCCCAATAATATGTCAGAAACTCTGATGTGTGCCCTCACAGGAATGTACATAACTCGGGTGCAGATTTTGATCAGGCAACAAAATTTGTAACACACTCATTTCATTCGTTCATGTTCATACGCAACAGGAGCATCCTCAGAACTTATTGATTCACCCTCGCATGCAAATCGAGAGGTGTCGCTACTTTGCCAACGTCTTGAAAAAGACCCACTGTCATCCTCAGATCAGCAGTTTTACATTGCCTTTGACTGAGAGGCTGCTATTCAAGAAAGAAGCCCATGCTTCAAAAGAGACACCTTCAAGCTAAGCTTCAAACTAAAGTTTGCAGCTGACTATTTGGGCACAGAAAAGGTCTTTTGGAGTGCAATGTACCAATGGAACAGGCACAAAATTAATGGAATAAGGAAGAGGGAGGGAGAAATCTTGTCAAACCATTTAGTCACGCATTTAAAACTTGAACAGAACTTGGTTTCCCAATGTTAAGCTTTTGGAGTGGCCTTCCCAAAATCCAGACCTGAACTTTATCCAAAATATCTGGACTTGCTTAAAAGTCAGGTCATTGCCAGGAAACCGACAAATATAATTGAAGTCTCCCAATTATGCCAAAACGAGTGGTCAAATATCTATTTAGAACCCTGGCAGAAGCCTGTTGATGGCTACCAAAAGCATCAGGTCAAGGCTTAATTTTAATTAACCAAATATTATATGTGCTGTATGTTTAATTTAGATAATATGTTGATTTTGGGAAAAGAAAAAATAAGTTCAAACGTGTACACCAAATTCTTGGATTTTTGCTCTCTTTTAAAGATGTATGTTGACATTAATTCTTACCCAAAAAAGGAACAGTTCAAAGAAATCCTTGAGTCCAACAATGCCATAACAATACTGTGTGCATGTTATCTTCAGACTACAAGTGTAACAAACCAACAGTGTTCACAACCTTCCAAAACCAAACTGTGTTTTCTTGCCTCTCATGCATTGGTTAAACATCAAATTAAATATGGGATTTCCAAGCCATCCCATTGGTCAGTTTTGAGGAATTTCAATCTGGGAAGAACATACACCATACCAACAGTTCTCACAACCTAAAGACAGGAAATATTCCTCATAGCCAAGTAAAAAATAAAAACAATTTAAAGTGATGAGGCCGTGCTTTGGAAAATTCATAGATGTCTTATCTTAGAACATATAACAAACAAACAGTTCTCACAACCTAAAGGGTGAAACAGCAAAGATAACAAAAGACAAAACCTCAATCAACTTGCCAAGCATTTTGAAGTTGGAGAGATGTTAATGCGACAGCTTGCACCAAGCGGTCCTAAAGCCCCATGTAAATTTGGTGCCAAAAATAAAGTCAAGGTGACGTCAATATTCCTTCAAAGCTGATCCCTCAATCAATATGACAAATCAAAAGCTGTATGGCATTGTGAAAATTAGGTCTGATGTTATCATTTCTTTTTTGAATGTGTTGGTTAATTTACAGCACCTACCCATAGCTAACTCCGGCTTTGTGGGAGGTAGCAACAGTACGTAATATGATGATTAGCTTTTATTTGCTTAGAAGTAAGCAATACGAACAGAAGTAAAAAAACAAAAAAGCATACACCACACACAGTGAGAGGTCTGGTAGACCCAGGACAGCACTGCTTAAATTCACTACCACTTGAACCACTTAAGTGGAGAAAAAGTTCAAACATAATTGACGTTACATTCCAAATCTCATTTTAGCATACTTCCCTTGCTCACAATGAAAAGAGTACATTGACATTTGCATTTTGAAAAACATCTTTTGAACGCTTTTTACTGTAGTTCTGAAGAGTCCATATTAATCAAAAATGACATGTTAAAGAGTCAGAACTCTAATTTGCATGTATTAGTGATGCCTTCTTGACAAAGAAGCCAGTCTCCGTCAAAGGAGCCTATTGATAGCTGAGAGTCATTCTTAGTCTGCATTTCTCTATCTGTTCATTGTGCCTTCGGTCTTAAGCATCCTCTCTTTCTTTCTCCTCCCTTGCTCTCTTTCATCACTGCTGCTGCCACCTGCTCTATTTCCCCCCGATCAATAGAAAAGCCACAACCTTAATAACATGGTCACAGTCAGTAAAAGGCATCTGTCAATCCAGTCCTTCGATCCTGGTCCCATCCTGGTAATGTGTTGTCATTCTGCTTCAAATCAGCATCCTCATTTGTTTTTCTTACTAGCATCCCTGTTGTTTCTTTCTCAATCCCTCTTTCTTTATCTCTGCTGTTTTTCTCTTTTTCAGTCGCTTGTCCCCTTCTCTCTCTGCCTCTCCCACCTCTCTCTCCACTGTGAATCATGCCTTCTGTCAGTGGAAGGTTTTTTTGACAAGCGCTCTCTCTGCCAACCAGCACACCAACGCAAACCTTCCTCCTCCTCCTCCTCCTCCTCCTCCTCCTCCTCTCCCTCTCCCTTCTAGCTTTTCTCTTTCGCAATTCAGCCTCCCTCCACCTCTCGCTCTCTTCTTCTCTTCCTCTGCCTCTCTCTCTCTCTCTCTCCTTCCCATTTACACTCCACACAGCTTTGGGGCTTTAAGAGCTTTGGAGTTGCAAAGAGACCAACTTCTCCTCTCCATCTGCCTGTCTTTCCTTTGCATCTCATCTCATCTCTCTATCTTAGCACTAATTCATCATCACTCTTTATGGCCATCTTTCTACCCCCCCCCCCTTCCCCCTCCCTCCTCCCATTCCCTTCTAGATTTAGTTTGACCTGAGTGGGTTCCCCATGGGAAATCCTCACCATCATACGTTTAAGAAATGAGGTAACGAAGGACAAGAGGAGAGAGAAAAGAACAGACCTCTCTATCTATCTATCTATCTATCTATCTATCTATCTATCTATCTATCTATCTATCTATCTATCTATCTATCTATCTATCTATCTATCTATCTATCTATCTATCTATCTATCTATCTATCTATCTATCTATCTATCTATCTATCTATCTATGCCACATATCTATGCTTCAGTCTCCCACACACTCTTTTCTTCCTGGCTCACTCCATCCCTCTTGTAGCCCTCTCAGTTTGCCCTCTACCTCCCACTCTTCACCTCAGCATTAATGCAACACGCATCACTGTGGAGGCGGCATTGAGCGTGAGAGAGAGAGAGAGAGACGGAGAAAGAAAGAGCAACAATGGATACTCACACACTGTACAGTGCAATTTGAAAGCGTCATCATTAGCAACATCATTTGACCATATAAAGCTGTGTGGAAAAAGAGACGGTTCTATTTTTTTTTCACATCAAATGTCAAAGTAAAAATGATTACGGTCGTTCTTTTGCTCCTTTCTATCTGTGTGACATAAAAGCTAGCTTTTACATCTCCTCTTCCGAATATTCTGTTTACAGACACTGTGCACAGGCTCGTGTCTATTTGGTTCCATTTAGTGTTGAATGAACAGAAAATGAAGGACAGAGTAGTTAGAATGTGCAGCATTTGCAGCAGCAGCCATGTTTGGACAACAGAAAAACTAGAATTACCCTCGAGCAGTTGTATGCCTCCGCTAGCCACTCAGGTTGGGATTTACATGCATATATGTCCAAAATCATATAGATGTTGCTGCAAAGTAGCTATAAATTCTAAAATGTGGATGCTCACACACAACTGTAAAGTTCTGCTGTAAGGACTTGAACATGTTAAGTGCCATGAAATAACCTGGGTTGTGATTTATGGCGCTATATAAATAAAATTGAATTGAATTGAATTGAATTGAACTTCAATCCTTACAACACATCTATAGATTCACCACAATTTCTACATCGACACCTAGGAGTAATGTCACTAATTTATTATTTTTCATACATGTGAATTACAACCTCAGTTATGGTGGTGACTAACGTACAGAAAAGCATATTAATCATTTTATCCAATCAGATATTTGGGAAATGTTGTCGTAGTTAACATTTTGACTAAAATTACCTTTCACCACCAAATTCTAATCACTTCATATATGAGTCCATGTGAACGTTTGTGCCGAATTTGAAGAAATTCCCCAGATATTGTGCTCATGAGCATGTGACATTGTAAGGTAAAAGTGATCTTGACCTTAGATCCCCAAAATCGAATCCGATGATCCTTAAGTCAGAGAGAATGTTTGTGCCACATTTGAAGAAATTCACTCAAAGCATTCCTGAGATAAAGTGGTCGGATAGGAGACGTGAGTTGACCTCACGTCTCCTATCCAACCATTTTCAGCTTGACCTCTGACCTTTGCCCATCGAAATCTATTTACTTACTCCTCGGTTCCGAGTGAATATTTGTGCCAAATTTGAAGATGGTCCCTCATGGCATTCATAAGATATTGCGTTCAAGGGAATGGAATGACAGTGACCTTGACCTTTGACTATTACTATAATCACCAAAATCTATTCAGTTCATGAGGCCAAGTGAACATTTGTGCCAAATTTGAAGAAAGTCCCTCAAGGTGTTTCTCAGATATCGCGTTTGCAAGAATGGGAAAGACATGAGGTCAGAGTGGCCTTGAAAAGTTCAGAACTGAATGGACAAATGAGAGGGACGTGTGTGGTTACAGTGACCTTGAATTTTGACCTTTAATCACTAAATTCCAATAGGTTAGTTCTCGAGTCATAGTGCCAATTTTTTTTTATAAATTCCCGACAGGCGATCCTGAGATATTGCATTGATGAGCATGGGTCAAATTGGAGTCATAATGACCTTGACCTTGACCTCTGACACCCAAAATCGAATCAGTTCATCCTTGGCACCAAGTGAATCTTTTTGTCAAGTTTGAAGAAGTTCTTTAGATAGCCTATGATTGAGATACTGCGTTAACGAGAACAGGACCGACAAAAGGACGAACAGACCACCCCACAGCATAAAGCTTCTGTAAATACTGTACAGAAGCAAAGTAATGAAACGCAAGTCACAGTGAAGATTTCATCAAGTTAATAATATGCATATTAAGTATACATGTCGGTGAACAACATTCATTGATAGATCTGATACAAAACCGAGGACGTTCCCTCTGCAGGAGAGTCGTTACGTGACTGAAATACAAAATAAAACACTGAGGAGCACGTTTTGGCCGGTTGCATTTACACGTACACTTAAATATCTTACAATTCACGACATCCATAGTACACATGATGAAACAAAAATGTATTGCTGTGTAATATTTATGTACATACTTTGATTATAAAACATCTAGGCCTACTCTTTGGCGGTGAAAGAGTTCTTGGAGCACAGATCGGCGCCCCGGGAGGCCACTAGCGGTGTCCATATTTGGCAGACCAGTCACTACTGCAGAAGTATAAAACACGGGAAGAAATCACAGTGCTGCTCACGTAGAATAGCCACTAGAAAAAGCATATATTGACTGCATTTAGAATGTTTTTCAGTGTTGTCATTAGCTGCAGAATCGATCTATTTCAAAAATTTCCAAAAAAAAGGTCAGTACACCTGGTTTGTCTGCGACATAAAATTACAGCAGGTTGGTAGATAGATTGGGGGCCAGCTAATTGACCCTACAGGTATGATAACTGCTCTGAAATGCGTATCAACAAACGGCAAACCGAACATATTAACAATGTTAGTAACATTATATGAAGGTGTGCTGGTGTGTAGAAATTCCACCCTGGACTCGTCAGCCAGACCCGAACGCATGCGACACGCTCCAACGCGTATTTTTAATCACAGACACACAGAGAAGACTCTGGAAAGAGACAGACAGACTTAATGGGTTTTTTCACAGTTCACCTCTCCAGAGATGCGGCAGCCCACTGTGATTTTTCCCCCGTATGACAGATGGCCATAACACCCCTGACGTGACACTAATTAGGTGCCTTTATGAGCCATGGCAACATAGCCAGCGTTAGTATGACGAGCTGTTTACGTAACAAGTTCAGCATCAAAATATATTCCTTTACGCACCAACAACTTTCTCTAGTGGTGGATGTTAACTCTTGCCCTGTTTCTGTTTCGCAAAGAGTTTTAGCCATCATCATGTTTACAGTTCCATTCATCAAAACTACAAGTTCGAATACAGTGCTTCTTCTTCTGATGTTTACATTCATGTGGTGTTTATGAACACACTTTACGCTACAGTGACTCACCGTACCATCTTGTGGTACAAAGTGGTATTAGGAGACAGGCACTAGCCAATAAGCATGGTAACTTGTTGGTCGGAAACACAGCCGGGTTTGAGAGGTAGAGCAGGCTGATAAGGAAGCGGGTGTGTCTTCATCATTTCAGGTGAACTCCTGCAATTTTAGTTTGACATTTTGAAGATGTATCAGCATTAAAATGAGTCTGAGTGACATGTTTGGTCATAAATGTAATATGGAAAAAGTCTTACATTAGAAAAAGTTGATTTCATAAAATCCTATTGCACCAATATTTTAAATTGCCCTCAGAAGTAAATTTAACCACGTTTGTATGTACCTTATTCATTAATATATAATTCTATTAGACATAGGAAAATCGGACATCGAGTAATGATGATGCAGGGTAATTTCAGGGAGAGGCAGCTGGACCTTCAGGCTTTTAGGTGAGATACAGAACAAGTGTTGTTGTGACCAAACTTATGCCCTTAATGAAGATATTTTTTTGTGCAGAGTTTTAAATATGTTTGAGATTGAAAGTTCCATCGTCATCTGATTGGACTGCTGAAAATCAGAATTTCCATGACAACAAAGCAAACTCCACCTGCTGAGTGCCCCGACCTGCTAAAATTGAGTGCAGTTACATAATTTACATCAGTTTCCATTGATTAAGCCATGATTGCAAGAATGCAAAAAAAAAAAAAAGATATCATCAAATGTAAAATGTACCTTATCTGGCACAGACTGGAATACATTTGTAGGAGGAGTGGTTTGCAAAAATGTAAAAATAAGATTGTAAAAAAGAAAAAAAAAAGGAGAAAATGATCTTAGATTAAAATGAGTGTTGAATTTGTTTGCAAAATGTACTGAGCCCCGGAGTGGCCATAGAGAGAAAACATTTTCAAACGTGCACTCGAGATATTAAATCGTGGCCAACAGGATACTAAATTGTGCACGCAAATGAATGAAAACCTGTGCACGTTTTAATTATTTTGTGCACACAAGATCAATTTTAAATAATCCACAAGCTCTCAATATCATTGTTATTGCCTTTTACTTAAAGTAATCTTTTGCATTGCAGCCATCCTTGGTTAATAGAGTTGTAGTTCCCCTAACCACCACAGCCAGTCTGACTAATCAATGACATATTTAGAGTCACAAAAAAGGCCGTCAATAATTACGTCAATTTTGTCAAAAAACATTTGAGGGGTGTGTCTGTTTAATCGACAGGCCTGAAGCGCAGTCAGGTTTCTGCTGTTGGTGGGCGGGGCGCAGTGTCTTTGGGCTCCCATTCAGATCGAGTCAAATCCACTGCTTGGATGAATTGATGATGAGGTTGTTTGTCACTTATCAATATTCAGACAGCAGATAGAGCAGATTTCCTGGGGGCTGCCATGTATCCTCTTTGTTGTTGTCAAGTGAATGCTGTCAACTGGGAAGTCGGAGGTTACCAAATCTGAACCTCCCCATTTACCAGTTACCTGAATGCACCATAAACCAATGGACAGAGCTGTATGACAGCAAACAGGGCTCCTAAGGCTAAATTTGGTGATAAATGATTCACTGTACAGTAAGATAGGGCAGTCAATATGCATTAAAAACAAATTAATTGGAATCAGATGCAGAGGATTCCCATAAACATGTATTTCTATTCATTTTACTGAAAATCCAAGATTTCAGTACCATCCACCAGTCTTGTCAAAATCGGGCCATTCGTTTCCACGGTTTCGTTTGATTGACAGAGACAAAGACTGACTCACACATTTTCTTTTTTTATGCTGATTTTCTATGTGAGCTCAAGTGGTATTGACTCTATGAATGTGCATGTGTGTCTCTTTGAGAGAAAGACTGAGACAGGAGACAGAGTGGCAAGTAGAGAGAGGGAGAAAGATCTCAGTCAACACAGCAAAAAAAAAAACACAGCTGTCAGAATAAAATGAAGAGCGACTTTGCCTGGAAATCTGTGTCCACACTGGACAGCTGAGTGTGTTGTGCTTGATAAGGCCAGCAGCTGTGAGCATGAAGCCTGGCAGCGACTAAGCTTAAACTTGAGTTTGTGTTTTTGTTCTGTTTTTCGAGATCCTATAACTAATATGGGTAAAGTTTGAGCTTTGTTTAACGCCATGAGCATTCAAATTGTGATCCTGAGATACAGGCAGTGGACACGGAGTTTCAAGTTCAGGTAACTGAAACTACTTGATCGAAATTGGAGAAAGAGACTGTGGTCATGGTCAGAAGAAACTTTTGTTGGCAGGAAGCAGGAAAAACCCATTGTAGGTCTCAAAGTTGTTTTCTTTGTACATCTAACAGTCTACATCACAGTTGGGAAATGCACATTTTTGTTTTTTATTCATTATCTTTCCCAAGGAGGGTATTTTTTTTTTTTTTTTTTTGGTTTAGTTGTGTGCTTGTCAACAGGAATCTAAAAAACTGCAGGCCAGATTTCCATGAAACTTAGTGGAAGGGTGTGGCATGGGCCAAGGGAGAAACCATTCAAATGTTTAGCAGATTTGAATTAATTAACATTACAAAAATGCATTTGGCCAACAAAACGATGTATCATGCAATCTAGTTTATGGCAGCAAACTTTAAAAGTGAAACATAGGCAATTCTAGAGATACAATGACTACATATAACAGTCCACATTCACAGGTACCAGTAGTCCTCTGGGATATACATGTACTGTATTTGCTCAAACTTAATACAGCAAGCAATCATTACTGAGGGGAGAACTTGAACTGGCACAACTGCTGATACAGTTTGTAAGTCATAGGCACAACTATGTTTTGACATTACTGTAATAGTTTTGGAAATATATCCAGACATATATGGAGGTTGCAGTTGCAGATTTGCATATCACAGAAGACTATTGGCCTTGGTGGAGGTCTGCACTCTGCAAGTGACTTCCAGTTTGAATTAAAGTCCATTTGACTGTCAAACTAAAGCGTGTACTTTCTGTTCAGTATTATCCCCATGACAATTATTACAATGTGCAGAGCCATGTTTGCAGGCTAATTTCACCATAACGTTTGGTCAGCGCCGTAACAGCTGCATCATACTTTTATCTGTGCTTCTGAAACACAAAAGTCATTATTCACAGACAATAAGGGTTTGCATGTCAAAAAAAAACATCAAAAAAGATTATTATATGTGTTTGACCAAGTGACCAGTGCTACTTGTTAGGTTCAGAACCGTAACATAGCGCTGATAACATAAGAATCAAACCCACAGTCAGACAAACACAAGGCTCGGCACCAAATCTGAGTTTTACTTGCAGCAAGGGAAGTCCGTGCAGGGTCTTAGAGTTGTAAGCTCTTCACCTGGCATCAGCCAACTCCAAATCCGACTTCCCTCTTTGCTCCTTTTATTGTATGTATGTGGTTACAAAACATCACGTGATTACATTACTATAGATAAGGTCACATGTTGTGTACCGTGAGTGCATAGGGGTTCAATGCTCTTTGCACCCTATATGAGTATGTTTGCTTTTAATCAATGTGTGTGCTAAACTAGACAAGCCAGTTCCTTTGTTGCAAGAGAGGAACTCGTGGTTTGTGTATGTAGTAGTGACCTTTCAACTACAGTTATCTACATAGACTAACGGAAACTTTTCACACATAACAGTAACTTAATTTACACACTGACAATGAGTTACTATTTTTCCTAACACTACTGTTTTTCTGGATTCCCAGAGTATTCTTAATATTTGTATGACACAAATGAAAATCAATTTAGCTTTGTTTAGTTCAAAGCGGATGTCTCAGCAGTGGAAAACTCAAAACCTGAGAACTATATTTGAAACTACATTACTACATCCCAACGGTGGTTGTGGATTTTTAAAATATGTTTTAGCAGATATTCAACCATGCCAGTGGCAGTGATCTGGGGGCAAAAATGTCATTGGGTCCACCTGGCTGGTCTGAATTATGTGGATTATTGTGGAGGGAGGGCAAGTGCAATCTGTATATACAAACGGTCAAGATCTCACAGGATGAACTGTAGTCCTGATCCCCAATGGTGGACTAAAACTAAATACTTTTCCCCAAGGGCTGTACTTGAGTACAAATTTGACATACTTTTACTTTAAGTTGAAAACTTGAATAAATCTGAGGCTGAGGGTGATTAATTAAAAAGCCTTTAATCAGTCATCGCTATTCAATCATAGTTGTCAGGAGTCCTGTTTTCCTCCGTTTTACCCCCGATCACCTCTCCTCCCGTGTACCCTCAGTCCCCTGTCTGCTTGTTTTGTGTCCTCCTCTTCTCACCTCCCGTGGCCACGCCCCTCACCGGTCCCAGCAGCTGCAGCCACTCACCCCGGATCACCTCCTGCAGGTGTGCTGCATCTCCCTGATCACCTCCCCGGACTATATGTACCCTGCCCCTGCACTCCTCTGGTCGGTTCATTAGTTAGTCACCCGTCCGTCCGTCTGTCCTGTTCCCATTCCCCCGGCTCCTGTTCCACCTGCGGAGCTACCTGTCGGAGTCTCCAGTCGGTGGAGTTGCCCTCCCGACTCGGAGGATTATAGACTCTGCTTTTTCCAGCGGTCCCGTCCGCTGGTCTGCCGGCTGTCCTGCCGGCCGTGTCTCCCTGGATCAGTCGGTGGAGTTGCCCTCCCGACTTGGAAGCAAGTAGACACTGTAGGTGCCACCTTTTGGTTTGTTTGTTTGTTTTTATTTATGGAAATACTGTATTTTGGAACCGATCCCCGAGTCTGTGAGCCTGCATTTGGGTCCTGGTAAAACACTCACCTCATAACAATAGTAAAAACTCATGCCAACGCGTTTCAGCCTCTAAGGCCTTCATCAGGGCAGGAATTTGTTACTTGCCACTTAATGTTTAAATGTATGTTAAATTATTAACATATTAAGATTTTGATGTCTGCGTTTGATTTTTAGTCCGGACATTGTTTCCTATCATGTGTCTTTACCTGCTCCTATGTACTGGGTGACAATTCATTGGTCCATACTGGTCATGTGACCAACACATAAGGAACAGTCCAAAGGCAGCTTATTTCTACCTGCCCTGAAGTTCTTAGAGGTTGAAATGCATTGGCATGAGTTTTTACTGTGATTGAACAGTCATGAGGCCAATAGGCTTTTTAATTAATCACCCTCTTGAGTGCCTCAGATTTTTTTTTTTCAAGTTTTCAACTCAAACTGTTTGATCCCCAAACTGAAGAGCACCAGAGGGACGACAATTCACACACGTGAGTAGCACTCCATGCTGACTGTTTTTTTTACATACTTTTTACTTTACGCGAGTATTTCTATTTTATGCAACTTTTTTTCTATGACGTGGTAATGTCAGCACCACCCATATGTAGCTATAAAAATATGACCAGGTGTGAGTTGTATTATGAACATACAACCTTTCGGACAGTGTATTTTCTGTTGTTAAATATTCCATTATGTGATTGGTATATGGGCTTTACACGGCTTTATTCTCTTTATTACTCATGTTTAGCTCTATCAGGAACAAACTTCATGCTGCATGAACAGACAGTTGCTCCGCTCATTCTTCACTCCACATACCATTGTCAGTAAAGGATGTTGATAGACAGTCTAATCTCAAAGCCAGCTCCTGGTAAACAAATAAGTCACCAAAATCAAATACTCGGTGTCTGTTTTGACTAAAATGAAAAAAGGGACTGTGTTCAGAAACCAGATAAAAGATGGTCCTGGTTAGAAATCTATTCAGAGGCACCACAGTAAGCTTCTGGCACAGCATATGGTGGCCTGCTACTGACACAAATCAAAATTTCACATGCTGTAGAGTTGCCAAGAGCACCAGCCAACAAAAATGTCTTATGAAATATATAACATTACTTATATATTATAGCACAATATAAGTATATACAGGACCAATTATAGCTTTTTAACACTTGAGACTTTGTTCTTTTTACCTGCTGATATTTAGAGGTAATAGTCTGCTTTAATAAAAGAGGCTGCTGAACTGAATGCACTGCCAGGTGGTGGCCTTAAGTAGGCAACACTGAGCAGTTGTTGAAAACCACTGATATTACACCAAACTCGGGCGCAATAATTATGCACAGGCCTACAAAAACAACACATGAAGGTAGCCCAAGGGCCAAAAAACACCCTGCACTCCACAGCTTGATAATGTTACCCACATTAATTACATTACGTGAAGTAACATTTGGCAGACTTGCACCCACATTCTAAATGACTGATGACATCACATTAGATTTGACCTTCATTGTATGCATTTCACATTTTTTTTCCTGCAGGACTATTCCAATTTTGGACCCGACTAGCAACGAGCTAGTGAACACATAGGGGAGCATTTGGCAGCTGAAAAGTTGTTGGAGACCAAAGGTGAGTTAATATTCAACATGGGTTTAGCAGGTGGACAGAGACACGACTCAAAATAAAAGGTAATATGTAAATGGGTAACTGTTTGCTAACACAATCACCAAAAAAAACTTTGAAAGTGTGGGCAGTGCTGTTTTTAAAGCTTATTTTGCAGCCCTAGATAAATTGTAGCTTCACAGCTGTACTGATTAACAATTGTACAAACATTTTACCAAAACAAACTCTGAAGGTGACAATATCAGTGTCCTTTATTCTCAGCTGTGTTTACCACAAGTCAGAGTTGTGACCATAGTGCTACTATAAGAATTCATGTTCGTCCTTCACACCCTCCTCCCCAATCACCAGGACCATCTCTCGACGACATTTCTGTGATGAAACAGTGAAATGACTGACCGTGTCTCTTGGTGTGTAATAGGGTTTGTTGTTCTATTCCAGGGTACTGTAACTACAGTGTAAAGCTCCGTATCATAGCTCCCCCTAGTGGTTTCTCACCGCTGATGGAAATCTGCGTGCAGTTAACTTCACACTTAAATATGCTCAACTGAGCAGAGAGTCTGCAGAGTCAAAGCCAGTATGATCACGGGTGTTCACACAGGAAGCAGCTGCAAAGTCAAGTCGCCACGCATGGCTGCACTGACTGCATTGTTGTGTATGTGTCTGTCACTGACCACATATGCAAAGACCTTACCTTGAACATCTGTGGTTTTTACAATAAATAAAAGAGCTCTGGGACCGACAGGTTATCAGGGAGATTGGGGGCATTTTATTTTGCTTGTGGGCTGTAGGTTCAAAGTAAAAAAAAATTGAAAAGCATGGTGAATTGATTAAACGGTAATGTGAACTAACCAAAGAGAGAGAATGATCTTAAGAGCATACATCTGTAACAGATGTAACTGCTGCGAGTTGTAATGTCAGGATTCAAATTGTGTCTTCATGTTTGACTATTTTGAAAATGTTTAGTCTTTTCTCCTCGTTTTAATCCAAGAAAAAGCATCTGAAAGGTTATGGATACTTAACGGTGAAAGGCACATTTCTAAGTATCAATCCAGTTTCTTGAAAAAAATCCTCCGTAAAAGGGATAATACACGAGAGAGGAGATGAGCAAGTCACAGGAGGTGGGGAAGATGAGAACCAAAAGCAGTGGCATGGAAAGACGCAAATGGAGAGGGGTCAAAAAAAAAAGTGACGCTTTGAAGAAACATGAAGTTGAACATTCCACAGTTTGAATGGGGGAAGCATCTGGAAAACTTTAAAAGTAGAGGGGGGGAGGAGAGAAGGAAGAAGAGGAGGAGGCTACATTTAGGCCACACATACGGGATACCAGTGCAGTCATATTTCTATAAAGAAAGAACTGACAAAAGAAAAATTAGATTTGACCACAAAATTTTGATGATTGGATAACTTCATTACTCGAAAAAAGAGTAGCACTGCTAGGATCAGCGTGAGAAAGCATTAACGCACCAGACAGAAGACTGTGTGTCAGACACAAAAAAAAAGAAAGAGAGTAGGGGAAGTCTGACCAAAGTGCTCGGCCTCTTCCTGCCTGATGATCAGCTCAGGAAGTTGTGGCAGAAACAGAGGGGAGGGCTGACACACACATATAAACAGATTTTCCCTTTCCTTTTAGTTTGTCCTTATTCAGTCCTGCTTCGATCAACAGAAAGAAGAAAAAAAGGGGGCTGAGAAGAGGTGGGGTTTTCGATGGATCTGAGAGAGACGGAGCAGTCGAACACTCAATCTGTGGAAATATGATGGAAACCAGCGTTGTTTCCCAGGACACAGGGTAAGTTTGAGATGCGTGTGACCATGTCGCTGTGTGAAAATACAGAGCTGGAACTGTATTCTGTCGAGGCAAGAGGGGGGGGGGGTGTTGTAACTGTCGTGGGAGGGAGGGGGAGTCGAAGGTCGACAGTCAGGGCAGGAAAAACAGACGTGATGAGTCACTGACTAATAAATAGGTCAATGACTTTTCTGAGTTTTCGGAACATCCTATTTTCTGTTGTTTTACCAAATCTAATTTCGAACATGTCTAAGATCTAGTTTCAGTTTGTTACAGGAAATCTGACATTTGGGTTTGTTTTTCCCACTTGTATGGTAGAATCTGAATGGTTGAAAGTTACCACTAAGCACTTGAAAAAAGTAGATCAGATTGTTATGTGGCATGCGGAAATTTGAAAGCATGTTAGATTTCAAGTATAGACAGTCAAATGTTTGAATGACAAATGAATATTTCAGTATCTAACTACCTAAAGTTCAATCTTTTCAAGTGTTGATGTAAAGGAAAAATTTAATTTAGGTTTCCTTTTGCTAGTCAGTCTTACTTGGACTTAGTTTAACTCAACTAAGTCCACGTAAGTGTAACAGAACATGTTCCACATTTTTTTTATACATTAATTGTTCTGTTTTATTTAACTTTAGAAGATTTTTTTCTTCAAGGTAGAAATTGTAAGTCATAATAAAATAAATATAATTTAATTTCAGACCAAGTACCAGAATTATGATGTCTTTGTATTACCCTGAAGGTTATGTTGGGTAATGCAATGTTCGTGGTGGGTGAAGTATTCTGAGCCTTTTCTTAAGTAGACATACTGTTGTAGGATACTTTGCTAAATATACAGTACTATTAGAAGTAAATGTACTGAATTGGAAATCCTTTGTGTAAAAACACTTAATTATTTACGAGAAAATATAATCCAAGTATCAAAAGTAAAGTCATGAAGGAAGGTCGATCCTCTGAAGATATATATAACCATATATATGGTATTAATGGATTATTATTTACAAAGCATTAATGTGTAAACAGCTTTTACTGTTATTGTTGGTTTAGATGGAGCTAATCATTTTATATTATTTTGGGTAGTTTAAGATCTGTTGAGTACAAAGATATAGTTGCATGAAATGAAATAAAGTTAATGAAATGTGTACTTAAGTATGGTACTTGAGTAAATGTACTCGGTTTCATTCCATAACTGACTAAAGTAACAGTGTGCTATACAGGCCTGCAAAGAAATCTCACATCTATTTAAAACAATTGCTAAATATAATTCTAACACTTCCCTATCTATATAAATACATGTGTAATAAATGACCATTTGTTGTCTCCAAATATTATCAAAATATAAGTCGAATGCTGTATGATCTAGGATGTTGGTTCTGTGTTTAACTGACAACTACAATTTCTACTGCCATCACTGCTCTAAACATGAGGTTTATTAATCCCCGAGGGGAAATTTTTTCACGACAGCGGCATACAGGAAGCAATAAGATGATAAATAGCTGACCTAATGGTTATTTTACTCCTTTCCTGTCAGCCCGCATGACGCAAAAACAGGCCTCGGGTGTGTCTTGTAATCATATGATTGACTCAGTTTGTAAACTATTCCTCTTAAATCCCTACAAGATTTTTACAGGTTTAAAACGTTTGAACAGAATGAATTCAGCAATTTTAGGTAACTCGTATTTGGATTGTGCGTTTGCATGGATCGTTTTTCTCCAGCTCAAAAACGAAGCTCAGTATAAACGTTGAGATAGTTGGAAGTTCAGTCGGGGGAAAAAACGGCGTGTTACATTAGTCTTCTGATGTAATACATACGAAGTTTGCCTACAACATACAAATTATCTGCTGTAATTTCCAATACCAGTTTGCATGTTCTCCCTGTGCCTGTGTGGGTTCCCACCAGGCACTCCGGCTTCCTCCCGCCGTCCAAAGACACGCATGTCAGGTTAACTGGTGATTCTACAATTTGCCCTTCAGGTGTTAGTGCAAGCGTGAATGGTCTTTGTTTCCGTCTGTCTCTATGGGTTGGCCCTGTGATAGACTGGCAACCTATCCAGGGTGTACCCTGCCTTTGCCCAAAAGTGAGCTGGGATAGGCTCCTGCCCCTCCGTGACCCTGTTCAGGATAAAGCGGCTATAGATAATGGCTGGATGGACGGACGGACGGACGGATGGATGGAATTTCCAATAACTGTCTTACGCTTACCAAAGGGAAACTCATTGGACTGATCCACCCTTGATACAACCGTATTAAAGGTCACTGATGTGATTTATAAAACTAAGAAAACTTGGAAAACCAAGTTATGAGTATGCTCTGGTATCTAATGCAATGCTGGATGAGTCTAACTATAAATGTCTTGGAGATTAAACAAAAGTAGAATGTGTTGTCATACATACAAGTTATTTAAATCAAGGTTACTAAACCAATACAGTTGTTCCCTGTCATCTGAAGGCAAGGTGGAGTTACGTGGTTGCCTGGTTTTGCATCACAGGGAAATGTTGCAACCTGCCATACAATAGCCAATTTAACATTCAACGTTTTAAACATCAGTATGGCATTAATGTCAGATGATCATGATTGTAGCTTCTATCCAAATGCTGATCGCTCAAATTCAAGACATTTTTTTTTTAATTCCCACACTGACTCCACCGGTAAGGCCCAGCGTGTTGCACTCGACTCTCTCCGTCCTTCATGTTCTCACAGGGCAAAGATGAGGATAAGGGACAAAAACAGCCAAATTGCCTATCTAGTGCTTGTAACATTAACTAGCACCTAATTAGCCTTCTGAAAAATTAAAGAAGAGAATTAAAGAATTAAGAAACTATTTTTCTTCACATTAACTCTCGTAAACAACAACCAATGAATTAAGCCTGATACCTAGTTTGTATCCAAAACCTAACATTGTCCAAAAGCTGTGGAAAAACATTCATTAGCAGCATTTTCTGGCAATTGTGGTTCAGTTTTAGTCAATCCCACACACCCCATCCTGCTGCCATAAATACTGCCGCTTTTGTGTATTAAGATGAGGTTGAAAAAATAGTCACCGACAAATGCTCTACGATGTGTGGCAACAGGTTTCCTTTTTTCACATCAACATAACATTACGCTGTTCACCATATCAACCTTAAAAAGGCGGCAGTCCATCAATATTGTGTTTACAGCTTGTTCTGCTGCCTTTAAGTAAAAAATAAAAAATGATTGCAGCTTTAAAGACTGCAGTTGTCCTTAAAGACGCTCAAACAAGGCTGAGAGTCACAAACATGGTGGGAGGTATAAATGGACAAGACACCGTTTTTGTTTTGGTATTTTCATAGAATTAGTTAACAGTAAGAAAATCTCTTTGATACCAGTTTTATCCTTCAAGCTGAGAGCAGAACAACTCTCTGTTTTGTGTCGTAAAGCAACCTCTGTTAAGGCAAAACAATGTAGCACATTCCTTAAACCGCTGCGTAACTAATACTCTCAACAACAGCTGCAGTTACTCAGTGAGAAACACGTCATGTGTCACAAACCTCTTGCAGTTCACAAGTCGAACTTAGTCTGTTTCTGCGGTCAAGTTCTGGTGACCAGCTTCTGAGACTGAAACGGAGGTGAGCTATAAACAAATTCTCCACATGATCTTTCACCCTCTTGACTTTTAGCGTTTTTTTCTTTTCTTTTGCAGCCACACAAGCCCTCTGACAGGAGCACTCAACACTCCATCCATCTCTTCACCTTCTCCACCTTCGCTGCCCTCTCACCCTCCAGCCAGGCCATGCCGACCCAAACCACCACCTCCTATAGTGAAGGCCTCCTCTCGACCTCCACTGCCGCCGTCTACCCCTCCATCCGTCCCTCCTCCTCTCCCTCTTGTCTCTACTCCTCCCTCTTTCTCCTCCAGCCCTCTTCTGCCTCTTCCTGCATCTCTTTCTCCTACTCTGGTCTCTCTTTCTTCCCTGCTTCCTCTGCAGCCATCTGTCTCTTCTGATGGGACTCCTGCTTTTTCTCCTCCTCCTCCTCTACTTCCACCATTATCTCCTACAGTCTCATCCTCCACCTCCTTCTTACCACCCCCTCCGCCTCCCCCTGTTATCCCACCATCTTCACCAGCTCCTTCTGTGCCGAGTTCTTTAGATAAGTTGGTTGGGAGCACATCTGTGTGGCAGCCCAAAGGACTGAGCCAAGACCAAAGCACTAGTATAATGGAGAAAGAGACAGCGGGGGTAAGACACACACTTCTACCCACTGTTTTCACATAACATCTCAATTAGAGTTTGCCTCTCTCTAAAAAAAAAATTATTATTATTATTTTTTTTTTAAATACAAGTTTTGGATGTCTTATGACAAATAACTGGAATTCTTTAACTTGCTCTGAAAGTTTTCTTTGACACGTTTGATGCAATTCTTAAAATAGAAGACTTTACTTTGTAGTTCTATAAGTTCCAAAGAGTGTCCAGTGAAGTTTCCCAGAAATAACTGTATAATTTGCAACTAATTACAGGGTAAAGAATATGTATAAACTTATGAGATATGTTTAGTTATGTTGAGTTTCTTAGTCGGTTATTATTTCAAGATGAATTTTCCTCTGTTCAATTGAAATGAATAGTTTAATATTCTCTTTAACTTTTGATGCTAGATAAGAAAATTCAGTACCATAACAGTGCAATACATTACCAAGTTCTATTTTATTTTCATATTTTTTTGGGGATCATTGGTGACAAGGAGGCTGTGAGGGTTTCTTTAAAGAATGATGACCAATGATCCCAAAAAAATATAAAAATATAGAAATAAAATAGAACTTGGTTGAACACAGCTGCGGGTCATTTTGACACGAGGACAACAGGAGGGTTAAGTATCTTCAGCAACAGGACATGTTCTGCTTAGCTCAGCGTAAGGACAGGAAGCAGAGAAAAAGTTTGAAATATACATCTAATATACCCCTCATTTTTTATATCAAACAAAACTGAAGAATCATGTGTATTTTTAAAACATTTTACACTGATTTCATCACTGAGAGATTACCAGGAATCAGCAGAGAGGCTGGAGTTTTAATGACCTATAACGAGCCTCTTTCAAAAAGTCTTGAGTTCATAGTTACACCATTTTGTTTTTAGGAAGTTATTGGAAACTATGACACTTGTTAAATACAGATATTATCAATAATATCTGGCAGCTGTAGCAAAAAAATATTAGTATCAGCTTTTAAAAACGTACGAACTGATTAAGGCTTAATGCTTTCTTTTTCTGTTGCACGAACTATGATTATAAAAAAATCGAATACAATATTATAGAATTGAAACAAAATTATAGACTGTAGTGTTGCATACTGTCTGTGATTGTGCACATACTGTATTTCCAAAACGAGTCAGCATTTTACTGTAATTCACTGAACATCAATGTTATAACTACTCATTTTGACATTTACAGGCGTTCCTGGTTCACAGTACAGAGGACAGGGCCACAATGGTATTGGTACGCCTGCCTGATGAGCAGGGAGCACCGCTTGTACACAATCTGACGGTCAAACAACACAAGACGTGTACGTATTACGAACTAAAGCAGCGACTGCTTTGGACAGCTTCCATCGAAACTTGATGGTGGAAATACAAATTGCAAGAATTGTATGGCTGGTCACCAGATAACATTTCAGAGCAGTTAGTGATTTATTCTTAAATACATTTCTGTCTCAGTTGTCCATTTGGATGGTTCCTCTCTGGTTTTTGATGACATCTTCAAGCTGATCGCCTTTTACTGTGCCAGCAGGTAACGCATACAAATCTGCACGCACATATAATATTAACATACACACTATACATGCAGGACTCTGTTTTGTGATATAAGAACTTGCTTACACACAATACTGTTGTTTTTTTTTCTAATTGAATCTACCAATCAGGGACATCCTGGCTGTACCGTTGAGGTTACCTCAAGCCATTTCCACAGCAACAAAGACCGAGGAGCTGGAGGTCATCTCAGCTTTGGGTGCAGGTAGATACATCTGTCATCAGCGGATTGGTCATGTTATCACAGGGCACAGCAATGAAAGATGGAAGGAAATGGTTCTGCATTGCATGAAAACACATAAACAACAACAGGATATACAGATGTTGAAAATGTCACAGAATGAATGCATGAACTTATTTCCTTTAACATTCATTTAAGCATACTATTTAAATAAGCTACTTCTAGTCCAAGAGAAAAAGTCAAGAAATACTGGACTATGAGCTGTAACTCTGACCTCCAAAAGAAAAATAAATCCCAATAAATGGACCGGGTGCCGTTTTTCAAAAGCTATTTCCCAGGTCAATAATGGACCATCAAGCTCAACAGTCAAAGTTTATATGTAATTGTATAACGTGACAAACAATTATAGGGAGCCAAAAGAATGTTTATACATTATCAATAAGGAAAATAAATGTGAAACTGATAAATTAACAAAACAAAACAATTGTTTTTTTTGACACTGACTGCTTCTGCTGTAGATTTCTGGACATCTGAAGTGAACCAGCAGGCTAAGAACAAGGACCTGGTTTTGCATCAGAACCACACCATTCAACCCAATGTGTACTTGTATGTCAACCCAGTCACTGTGGAAGAGAGGCCAAACAAAGACCTGAACCACTCCTCCATCTCCAAACATGATGTCATCACCAATCGGAACACCACCTCCTCCTCGCAGAATGAAACGGCCTCACAGCTGGCAGGCTCGCAGGTTAAAGATCCGACTAAAACCACACCCAACCAGGACATTAAATACAAGCGCCCACCACCCCGACCTCCTTCCCTCAGCTCAGGTTCTGGGATGGGCCTCCTTTTCTCCCCTCCCCCTTTGCTTCAGACTTTATCTACAGGAACTTCAGAAGCTGAGAGAAAAGAGGAAGCAAAGGGAGGAGTAGAAGAGAGAAAGTCAATGTCAACGTCACCTCCTCCGTCGAGGCCTCCCGTCCCCCCGCAGAGCCGAGCTGCCCCTCCTCTGCCTCCTGCTCCTCTCCATCGTACCTCTTCCAGAAAAAGCACTGACCGAGAGGTAGGAGAGGGGACGGAGAGAGAGAAGGGACAAAATCCTGCAAAGAAAACTGAGAGCGAGGAGGGAGGTGAGAGAGGAAAGGAGAAAGCAGGAAATAAACCGGGTGTGCTTTGTGAAGGTGCTGAACAAGAGAACAGTAGCCAACATCAAGAGGAGGCAGTGAACGAGGATGGAGAAAAGAGAGGGAGAAAGAATGAGAAGGAGGAAAAAGAGGTGAAAATGGAGAATGAGGACAAGCAGAAGTCCAGTTCCCAGTGTCCACCATCAGTAAAGAAACCGTCTCGTCCAGTTCCTCCACCACGGACAAAAGCATGTCTCCCAGACTCACCTGCGTGCCCCAACCAGGCTGGAAGAGGATTAGCCAATCAGAACGCTGGGGTGAGAATACCCCCTCCATCCCCTGCACGGCGACCAGATGTGTCACTGTACTCGCCACAGGGGAGTGCTGTGCTGGGAACTGACCCCGACTCCTGCTCTACCAGCAGCACAGAGGAAGAAGGAGAGCCGAACCAAGAACAGGAGCCAAACCACAAGTAGGTCCGAGTCTTTCACTGGGATGTGTTAAAGAGGAGGGAATTCAGTTGTCATGCACTGCAAAGAGGCATCTGTAAAACTGTTGTCATTACACTTCAACTGCTAATAAGATTAGGTTTCACTCTTTCTATCGTTTTTTTTTTTTTAATCCACACATGTGCAGAGCAAATTTTTTAAATCTTTCACTGTATATTCAGGAAAGGGACATTGTACCTTTGAGAAATTTTTTTTTTAATTAAGCTCAGGCCTATATATGTAAGCATTTCTTCATTGAAATGAATACACACAACGGTTTGAAATACTTGATTTAAAGTCATTTGCAAAATGTATATTGTCTAAGAGAATATTGCCCATCGTCCTTTTAAATGTATTAGTGTTTTTTTTTAAAGAAAAAAATATATCTAGCACCTAAACTTTACTATTTCACCTTTTTCCGTTATAAATGCAACTACTTTTCGCTTTATTTAAAAAAAAAAAAAAAGATAATGCACACTGGACCTTTCAGTACTACTTTATTGATATTGGGCCCTATTTTTTTTTATCAAACTAGGCACAGCGCAGGCGCCGCACAAGAGCAGGTGCTCTGGGGGGGGGGCAAGTAGGTGTGGCCAACTTGTTTGCTATTTGGTGGACCGTTGGCACAACTCTGGCGATTTTGAGGAGCAAGCAGAAGTAAATTCCGCACACTTAAAGCTCCCAGTTTTTGAGTGTGCCTAATTTACTTTCCAATTGTTAATGAAATGGCCTATGCTGCAGTGCGTAAATTGCCCTAACCTTTTATGAGTAAATGATGCAGTGTCAAACTCTGTGGCCTTGCACGGCCGCCCAGATTACTAAACCACATGATGAAAAGGGCTTTTGAATTGTAACCCCTTGTATGTGTAATACAACTGCAATGCATTTGCAATTAACCTGAGTGCCTTCAATATTTTATAGCTGAATGTGGCTACTGCCTCGTGACACGCGCCAACTGCCCGATTCATGATTAACTGAATCAGAAGGTTTCATGCAAGTGGGATTAAATATGTAGGACATCCACCAAACCTGTCGGTGAGATTTTGGATAGGTCTGTTCATGCGTGTTTTAATCCACTTAAGACATGAAAATAAACCTACTCCGTTTGTGCTGCACCTAAAATGACATTTTATTCATTTTCTGAATAAAACAGGAGTTATAACCTCCTGATCAAATTCATTGCATTTTCTGCTGCTGTGATTCAGCAGCACTTCGAGTCTTAAAAGAGACGTAGTTGTTATTATGAATTGAACTATATCAAATGGAAACCCAAAGCACTACTAATTAGGCTTAAATACACACTTTTTAAACTGAAATATAGATGATCCGTTACCCCCATCATTATGTAATTGCCCCCTCTGAAAGGTCTAAGGTCTGGGACACGCTGCCTCTGTGGCAAAAGCCTGGGGTTCCCAGAATGTCTTGATTTAATTTTTTCTGCACTCGTTAGCAGATTAGAGCAACCACACAGCCTGCTTGATACGCGTATCACGTGCAGTCATACCTCACTTCTGCAGTGTATCATCTAGAAAATAGACACTTATTTTTTCACACGTGACGTGCGGGTTTTCCAGAAACAACTGGCAAAAGATCTTTGTTTGCATGTGGACTATATAATCGTAGCAAAAACCCAATGTAATTATATAATGCCAATAATTTAACAAGTGCAGGGCAGTACTTTTTCTCCCTCTGTCTATTTGCATCTCTCCTCGCTGTGTCGGTTTGAACAAGAGTAAAACAAAAATCACGTGACTGCTTTTTACAACTTACACCATTCATTACTGATGGCCATTATCAAAGGGAAACTCATTGTAGAATGTAGCAGACACACTAGCAGTGTGGACACGTGAACCACAGAATTACAGCGAGGGTAGACCTAATGGACCACCCACGCACGGTGTGTCCCAGGCGTAAACTAAGGGGCTTACATTAGCTGCTGCTGCTCGCATACAATTGCTTTGGTTAGCATTTGGAGCCTTTTGCTTTTTGCACGTTTTATCGTGTTGTAGATCTCATTTTAAAGTTGCATTTTTCCCATTAATCTACACGAATAACCCAAAATAACTAAATGAAAGTATGTTTGTAGAATTTTTTTTTTTTTCCAAATTCAAAGTCTCTCATTTATACAAGTATTCACAACCTTTGAACTGAGTAACTTGGGCACATGATCAGGAAGGTTATCAAAAACCCAACAGTCAATCTACATAACTTCTGTCCTCTAAAAGAACCTGCCAGAAGGACGACCATCGAAGCAGCTCTTCGTAAATCAGGCCTTTAAGGTAGAACAGCTAGATTGAGGACACTTTGAGTAAAAGACACATGATAGTTTGCCAAATGCCATTAATAGAAAAATGTTCTTTTTAAGCAGAACTCTGTGTCCGGTGAACAATATGTCCTACTCATCACCTGGATTTATAAAATCCCCACAGTGAAGCACAGCGGTGGAAGCTGTATCCTGCTACATGGAGAGATCCTTAAAGAACACCTCCAAAGCGCAACAACCTGAGATCAGAGTGATCATTCACATTTCAGTATGACAGTGAACGAAAACATGCAGTCAAGATAACACTGGAGTTGCTTCAGGACAGGTCTGTGACCGTACTCAAGTGGCCCTGCTTAACCCTAGACTTAAACCCCATAGATCATCTTTGGAGAGAGCTGAGGATGGCAGTTCACAGTCTCTTTAGATCCAATTTAAAGGAGCATGACAGGGTCTGCCAGGAAGAATTTGAAAAACCTCCCAGATTCCAGTTTGTAGCCAAGACGATTTGACATTGTAACTGCTGCCAGAGACTTTCACAAATTATTGAATGAAGGGTCTGAATACTTTTGTGAATGAGAGATTTATTATTCCCAGTTAGAGAAACTATATTCCAAAATCTAATTAGCAGTTAATTATGAGAAGCTTTCCACTGGTACATATTTCAGGCCACAAAATAAGGAATGACACAAGGTAAATGCTTTTGATTAAACTAACCCCGAGCGGACTTTTTATTTTGCCCAGCTAGTGAGGATCTCAGAATAGCGAAGTCTTATCTTTCCATTTTCTGGCATTCCAACATTTTCCTTTTTTTTTTTTTTTTTTTTTTTAATGAGAAGTACACTATTAGGTCTATTTATGTAGCTTTTGTTTTAATATAGTTTCCTTACTGCCTTGGCATTTTAATCAAACTTTTCCAAAGAATTTGCCGAAGTTAAGTAGCCAAATTCATTCCCTATTGAGTTGTTGTAAGCAGCAACACGCTAACCCGAACCCTTGGCCTGCTCTAAAGTGGCACTTAATCGACATGATCTTTGAAAGGTTTCTCTGTAACTTTGTTTCAGCTTCTACCCAAGGTAGATTTGGTGGACCACAAGTGTCTAATCTGGAACTCTTCTTCCTCTTAATGTACTTATGCACAGACTCGCATGCTCTGTAAAAATAGCAACTAGCTATTCACTGGTAAGACACAGCCCCATACAACCAATATAGGATAGTGGCCCTTCAGTACAGTAGCTTGTCTGCATGTTGCAGTATTATGTGAAGATGACTGACAGTAAATATTACAGTTTCATGCAGCAGCGCCAATGGTGAAGTGCTGCCAATGTGGACACGCACGCAAGCGAGCCACAGCTCTGCAGCGTGATAGAGGGAACACAAACCACACAGCCTGTGTGTGTGTGTGTGTGTGTGTGTGTGTGTGAGACCCCACAAGGGGCTTAGATTAAGTTTGATTCATTTAAGTTACTTAGCAACTTTTTTCCCCCATCTAAAATCAAATGAATTGCTGTGAACTTAACCTTTTATAGTTCCACAAATAGAAAAACATTTCGGTTCTTTGATTCTCAAGCTAAAAACTGCCAAATACTAGAAAAACATTGTAAAGTACATGTGGAGGAAGCATACAAAATAGTGTGAAACAGAAAGGCACTTGATATAGAATTACAGTTTCTTAGACTTTCTGTTTATTTCTTTTCAGTCGCCCTACAGAGAGACGCAGCCCCAAAGCAACAGTAAGGAGAACCCCCACGACTGTTATGTTGGGCCGAGCTCGCTACCGCTTGTCTACCGTCATCACCGGACTCATCAGTCACGACCGACGCCTCACGCAGCGCATCGTGGAGCTGGCCAGGGACCCTCTGAGCTACTTCGGTAACCTAGTGAGTACACAGTGTGTGGGGGGGGGAGAGGGGACTATTCTTACCTGTTTTGAATTTGAGTTCAGTCATGAGCTTGTATATCTAAATTCCTACAGATAACAACAACGTATTAAGACTCAAATTTAAATGGAAAAAAAAAGTAAAAATGTTCATACTTTGCATTTAGGTAAAAGAGCACCGTGCTTTCACCTTGGAGACCATGTCGAAGCATGCCTTCTCCACTGACCTGTTACAGGAGATCAGACAGATGATGACTCAACTGAAGAGTTATCTGCTGCAGAGTACAGAGCTGCAGGTCATGCTGGAGCCACAACATCAGTACACACAAGACAAACTAGGTAACTTAAAAATTTTAAAGAAATGCTTAATTTATGATTAAAAAATAAATAAATAAATAAATTCTCATGAATTATTGAGATCTTATGTGGAAGCCAAATAGGACATTTTAAAAAGCTTTCGTCTTTTAGTTCTTTACATTGTTTGTACTACATGTTTTCTGTGGGTCAGGAGAGAATAGCAGTGCTTTCAGCTTGGGTTTGGAAACCAAAAATCTATGTCAGAAAGTATGTATCGAAAAGGGTGATCTCATGAAAAGGTACTATTGAGTTGATCCAAGTTATCTATTGTTTGTGAGTTCAGATATTAAGATTTGGAGATAAGAAACGTATTAACTAAATTGTGTCTTTGCAGAGAGCATAGTAGAGTCAGCTCTGTGTAAAAGTGTACTGAAGCCACTGAGGGAGCCCATATACGAGAGTCTGGAGAAACTGCACAAC
The DNA here is from genome assembly GCF_022577435.1 of Embiotoca jacksoni. Classification (NCBI taxonomy): domain Eukaryota; kingdom Metazoa; phylum Chordata; class Actinopteri; family Embiotocidae; genus Embiotoca; species Embiotoca jacksoni. The sequence continues at coordinate 4,332,766 of NW_027185378.1, read as the reverse complement.
AACAGCAGCAGCCTGAAACAGCTGGCACAGAACCAGGTGGGACTGCACATGAGCTTTTTTTTTTTTTTTGGTAAATCTAATATTGAATGACAGTAGTTGTAAAGTTACTACCAACATTAGGATTGCACGACAGCTGCATTGAACTATGTCAGTACACTCAGTACTCGACAAGTACATTTCTATTCATATCAGCAGTAGCAGGAGTTTGTGATGCTGATGGTGTGTGTATTGTGTGTATGTTAGTCTGTTGTCCTGGGCAGTACCACCACAGCATTGGGAATAACCACCGCTGTCCCTGAAGCCTCTGCCATGGAGAAGATCAGCATCAAACTAAACAATCTCCATCAGGAGTATTCTCCCCAGAAAAAGATCGAGCTGCTGCTGAAGACCTGCAAAGTCATCTATGACTGCATGTCTGTCAGTTCTCCAGGTCAGAACTCTTCTGATTTATTTAATCTCTGAATCTTAACGTTCATCTAAAGTCACAATTTTTTGTCACATTGTAAAGCGAGAAGTAAACACACTGTACCTCACCTGGAGGCAGGTTATTTGCCTTGGCACTGATATAGAAAGCTACAAGATAGTGAACATGAACGCTAAACTCTTCTTAATGTGATCATAATATCCTCTTAGGTCAGTGGAAATATTGATTGTAATTCCAAATGTGGCCACTATGTCAGTCATCTGATGGGCCACCACTGTAAATGGGTTTGTGGTGATCCCCTTCCACTCATTAGATGTTTTCGTACCACAGGAACCTTTTCATAGTTGTAAGAACGGTGGGAGAAAGTACCCCCTTTTTTGTGTCCATACCGTCAGAACTGGGAACCATTATAGTTCTTAGAACTTTGTTTTAAGGGACTTTTTCAAGCTTCTACTTCCATTTTGGTACTTTTCCAGAACATGAGGAACTGTAGGTATACAGTGTTTGGTTTACCTTCCCATCAGATAGCCCTGTTATGTGGGAACTGAAGTCATTACAACACTATCTTGAAAAACACCAGGCTCCCTTGACGAAAACGGTATTTTTTACCTTGCAGAACACGAGTTGTTATTCTACCAGGTGTAGACTTGCTGTGGATGGGTCAGGAACAAAAACAAGGCCACCAAAAAAAAATTTGTATGCTCTATTTTTAATATTTTCACCACTTTTTCTGTCAAGATACTTTATGATAATGACTTTAAAGCAAGTAAATGAAGAGAATATTGGACAATTGAGGAAAATGTAATATACAGTGGGTACGGAAAGTATTCAGACCCCTTTAAATTTTTCACTTTGTTTCATTGCAGCCATTTGCTGAAATCAAAAAAGTTCATTTTATTTCTCATTAATGTACACTCAGCACCCCATCTTGACAGAAAAAAACAGAAATGTAGAAATTTGTGCAAATTTATTAAAAAAGAAAAACTGAAATATCACATGGTCATAAGTATTCAGACCCTTTGCTCAGTATTGAGTAGAAGCACCCTTTTGAGCTCGTACAGCCATGAGTCTTCTTGGGAATGATGCAACAAGCTTTTCACACCTGGATTTGGGGATCCTCTGCCATTCTTCCTTGCAGATCCTCTCCAGTTCCGTCAGGTTGGATGGTGAACGTTGGTGGACAGCCATTTTCAGGTCTCTCCAGAGATGCTCAATTGGGTTTAGGTCAGGGCTCTGGCTGGGCCAGTCAAGAATGGTCACAGAGTTGTTCCGAAGCCACTCCTTTGTTATTTTAGCTGTGTGCTTAGGGTCATTGTCTTGTTGGAAGGTGAACCTTCGGCCCAGTCTGAGGTCCAGAGCACTCTGGAAGAGGTTTTCTTCCAGGATATCTCTGTACTTGGCCGCATTCATCTTTCCTTCAATTGCAACCAGTCGTCCTGTCCCTGCAGCTGAAAAACACCCCCATAGCATGATGCTGCCACCACCATGTTTCACTGTTGGGATTGTATTGGGCAGGTGATGAGCAGTGCCTGGTTTTCTCCACACATACCGCTTAGAATTAACGCCAAAAAGTTCAATCTTGGTCTCATCAGACCAGAGAATCTTATTTCTCATAGTCTGGGAGTCCTTCATGTGGTTTTTGGCAAACTCTATGCGGGCTTCCATATGTCTTGCACTGAGGAGAGGCTTCCGTCGGGCCACTCTGCCATAAAGCACCGACTGGTGGAGGGCTGCAGTGATAGTTGACTTTGTGGAACTTTCTCCCATCTCCCTACTGCATCTCTGGAGCTCAGCCACAGTGATCTTTGGGTTCTTCTTTACCTCTCTCACCAAGGCTTTTCTCCCACGATTGCTCAGTTTGGCTGGACGGCCAGGTCTAGGAAGAGTTCTGGTCGTCCCAAACTTCTTCCATTTAAGGATTATGGAGGCCACTGTGCTCTTAGGAACCTTGAGTGCTGCAGAAATTATTTTGTAACCTTGGCCAGATCTGTGCCTTGCCACAATTCTGTCTCTGAGCTCCTTGGACAGTTCCTTTGACCTCATGATTCTCATTTGCTCTGACATGCACTGTGAGCTGTAAGGTCTTATATAGACAGGTGTGTGCCTTTCCTAATCAAGTCCAATCAGTTTAATTAAACACAGCTGGACTCCAATGAAGGAGTAGAACCATCTCAAGGAGGATCAGAAGAAATGGACAGCATGTGAGTTAAATGAGTGTCACAGCAAAGGGTCTGAATACTTATGACCATGTGATATTTCAGTTTTTCTTTTTTAATAAATTTGCACAAATTTCTACATTTCTGTTTTTTTCTGTCAAGATGGGGTGCTGAGTGTACATTAATGAGAAATAAAATGAACTTTTTTGATTTTAGCAAATGGCTGCAATGAAACAAAGAGTGAAAAATTTAAAGGGGTCTGAATACTTTCCGTACCCACTGTATAATGTCACCCGAGGTCACAGTGGCTGTTGGATACTGTTTTACAATTTTTTTCACCTCTGATCATTTTCTAACTATCCTGACAGAAGCAGTTTATTTTTATAGTAACACATCTCAGCTGGTCATATTTAAAAAATACTTCACATTGGCTAAATAAATTGTCTATGGCTGTTTTTGGACTAATCTAACATGTAGATGCCAGTCTGCAAGCAAAGTACTGATTAAACATGAAAAGACAAATTTATCCTTTTTGTCTTGTAGGCAAATGGTACCTATGAAATATAACAGCAAACCTGCTTTTGATTATATTTATTCCCTATTTTCTCCCCAGTACATTTGATGCTGCGGGGGTTGTAGCTGAAAGAGAAAGGCTAAAACTGCCATTCATTCCATAAGAACACGTGAAATTAAACTTTAAAATCTGATTTTGCACATCTGTGAACTCATCACATTTGCAGGACATTACATCAGTGCAGTTATTAGTGGGCTATTTGTGGTATTACACTGCACATTACGCATTCTGTTTATATTGTGTACATTTGCAGTGTGGTACGCTACATAGACTATTTTAGTACTCTATTGTGACATGTTATTTGTATACCGCCTGTTTCCGTTGGTTCTATTTTTAACCCTAACCCAACCTAATGTTAATAGCTGGATCGGGAAACCGTGTGTTGTCTTATCGAGTTTTTAACCATCTTCATGTGACCACTTAGCGTGAACTCGTTTCTTAGGTTGAGACGGTTAAAAGAAAGATATCCTATGTTGAATCTGCTAACGGGCCTCCGGAGTTTATTTATTTGTGTGTGTGTTTAGGGCGGGCCCATGGCGCTGATGACTTCCTGCCTGTAATGATGTATGTCCTGGCTAGATCCAATCTTTCTGCCTTGCAGCTGGATGTTGAATACATGATGGAGCTGATGGACCCATCACTTACACTCGGAGAAGGTACACCGACAAATACATACATATAAACAGTGTATTTATATATGAATACATGTACACACAAACATTGTTTCAATCTGATAAACACCAGTATTTCCTGATATATCTGTGTTCATGACATCATCGATAATGCCCTACTGTGTGTGTGTGTGTGTGTGTAGGTTCCTATTATCTGACCACTACTTACGGGGCGCTGGAGCACATTAAAACGTTTGACCAACAGAGGTCAGCAACACGGCAGCTCAGCAGAGAGGTTCAGGACTCTATCCACCGCTGGGAGAGACGACGCACACTAAACCAGGAGCGCATGGCCCAAGGATCTGTTCGGGTACGGGGGCATGCGCATATACACACACACACACACACACACACACACACACACACACACACACACACACACTGCATTATCTACAATGTCAGACTCCGTGATTAGAAACTGTCACAGTGACTCACATGATCAAATAGACACTGAGGATTTGATGCAGCCAGTCTATGTACCATGAAGGACAATATAATTATGGAAATGCAATATGTATCAACAAATGTTTACAAATAAGAAGGCATATTTGTAAACCCGAAAATAAGCAGAAGGTTTGAGGATTTGCAAACATTTAAAAACCAAACAAACGACATGTAAAATGAGGAAGATATATGTTCTGCACTATTTCTAGGTTAATAAAACTAAAGTAAATTTGTGTACAGCAAAGTTGTTTTAAGTCCATTGAAGCAGTGTTCAGATGACGGGTGGAGACTTGATCAGGCCGATCAAACTGCGCCCATTGTTCACCTGTTGCAAATGCAGCTGTGTCTCATCCAGTACATTGTTGATTCGTAGCATTGTTATAGTGGGAAACAGAACTAAGATGGGACTCTGATGTGTGTTGAAAAATTGCATAAGATAAACAAACAAAAAAGACAAACCCAAGGGAGGCTTTGGTGAAACAAGCTCCAGCCTGTGATTGAAATCACTAAACAGCTGCTTTGTAGGAGGAATTTGTAGGTAAACCTCCACACACACACACACAAAAAAAGAAGACGAATGGAGGAAAAAATAAACATCCTAAACTAACAAACCTACTGTAACGTGACATGAACACGTCGGAGCACCGGGTCCGACATGACACGAGAACAAAATCTAGGTAATATTGTGTGCAAGTTTGTGTGTAACTGTTTTCTTGCGTGTTCTTTAGGACTTCCTGACAGTGTGTTGTCCTGAGGTTGGAACCAACCCAAAAACTATGGGTGTCCTCCCCACGACGACGATCCAACAGCTAGTCGAGCAGTGTGCTGCATTCTTTGAGCAAGGTGAATGTCTGAATTATACAATATTACTCTTTTCAGTTGACAAAACTTGCTTTTTCAAACTATTAATTGTGCTATTCCTGGACTGAATAATGCGCTTCCATTAGGCTGGGGAATTTGCAAGATAGAGATTTTTTTTTTTCTAAAAGTATAAACATTGATCCAGCAAAAGATGAGCTATCCTGGCCTTGGCTGCGAACTATGGAATCCTACACTTTAGCAAGGCAGATTGCTGAAATTTATCTTCAGGACTATTTTCTCTTGGTGCACTCGTGTGCAACAGGGAAATGAGAAAATAAGAAAAGATAGAATGAAAATAGAGCAGGAGGAAAAGCAACAAGTAATATTTGAGCAGTGTTTAAGGTTGTGAATGTGGAAAAAAAAGTGTTCTTTGTATGTGGTAGGGTTATTGTCACTCTATTATATTATCACTGCATTGTTATTTCAGCAGGTAGTGTCATGCCTCCTTGTTTGTCTTCCCCAGACTCGTATACACTCAGTCTATATAAGAATGGTGTTCACCAGCCAGTAGTGCCTACAGAGCTGGCCATCAGTGTTAAGAACAGCTGCCAACCAGGAACCTACTGCTTTGTCTATCATCCTATCGGCCAACTCGGCAATCACCCGACCCGCAGCTGCCCCACTGACCCGCCCCCAGCTCCACCTGAACAAAGCTTCTTACCAGCTGATGCTGTTGTTGTCAGTACTGCAGAGCCAGAGGCGGAAGAGGAAAGTTTGATCTCCTTGTAATTGCTCCAGCATCACAGGTGGCAACAGATGTATCGCTATGGTAACTACATCCATGTGGCTCACAGCATTGTTGTGGTGAGTGCTTCAACACAATACGTTTTTTTTTGTTTTTGTTTTTTTACGCCGTTTCAATCTCAGCTCTCGCTTGAAATATTGATCTAATTGAAACTTGGACTTTTTTTCTTTTTTTTTTTTTTAAGTGCAACTGATATGCACCAGTGCATGCAAGGTAACATTAAATATATGTGATGAAACAAAAGTAGCATAGCTCCTTTCTTTTTAATTGATTTTATATGAACTTCAGTGCATCACCAGAGACAACTAAAAGAAGACAATAGAGATAAAAGGCTGATTTTTTTTTTTTTATCTCAACAAGAGGTCTGGAACCTCTGGGAATGCAGGAGGATGTGGTATTATATATAAAAAATACATGTAATGGAAAAATGCACATATTGTATCATGTTTATACTTTATTCTTCTCGCTGAAGTACAAGCCTTCTGCCTCAAACGGTAATGGACTGTATTATTACTGATTACTTGTTTCAGGAATATATTAACAGGAAAAATCTAATTTCTAAATAACGGTCGACCACATTTCGATCAATATTAACTTTTTGGAAGAACGGCTGCTAAAACACCTTAAAGGGATGAAGGACTGCAACAATTCTTATTTAAAGCACAGGTTCAGTAGCAGCTGTATGGACCAACAACTTTCTAAATCCACAAGAAGCTTTAAGAGATTTCATTTCACAGTTTGTCTTCTAAAAAGCGATATTGGCTGTATTGTAAATAAACTATCTTTTATAACTTGTTAATGCTGTCCCTTGGTTGTGTTGACATTTTCCATAAAGGAGTTTCAGTGTTTAACAACTACAGTATAAAGTATAACACTATTGGACAATAAGGACTCAGAAATCCTCTACAGAGCAGTTATAACCCAATAATAAGTCAAACTTGTGGGTTGCCAGGTTGTAAAAAAAAAAAAGCTTTAATTATTTAAGTATAACAAACATTTCAGACTGCATTATCACCATATAAAATGAATAAATACTGACCTAAGGGCTTTTTGCAGCCTGGAAACTACAAATATGTTCTTATCAGCACAAATACAACAACAAATCTGTAAGGTATGACTTACTACCAACAAATAAAGCAATTATTTACTCAACCAACACAAAGAAAATACAAAGAAGGGAGCAAAATTGAGAAGAAATAATGAAGGGAAAAAAATTACATATAAATAATAGACTTTATTCAGGTAAGTGATTATACATATGCTTGACTATGTTTATTTGTAAGTGTTTTACACTTGCACTCGTCGAAAAAAATTAAGCCAAAAAGGAAGTGCCTCAAAATACAATACCACTGAGGGCTGCTAGAGGTTGGCTTCAATCGACTCCAATTTAAAAAGAGTAGACCTCTCATGAAATACAAAGTCAATACATTTTTCCCACAAGTCATTATGTTGTCATTAGTTAAATTCACTCCTTCTGATCAGTGCTCCCACGGGCCTTCTGAAAATAATTCCACAATTAAATAAATACTAGGCCTCCAAAAGAGGTATGTTTGGGTGTGTACCTGGTTTGAATGACCCCATTAGGGTGCAGGTTGGTTTCAACTAAAGGTGGGTGGGCATAGTGTCCTCAGGTTCTCAGTCAGATCCAAAATAAGATCCAAATAAAGTCATTTCTGTCTCTAAAAAAAACAAGATGAAGACAGACAAAAATGCCAGACCCAACGCTTCAAAGCAGGAGTTCACAAGCCACTGGGTGACATCACAGTGGTTTGCTGCATGGTGTTTTCTTTAAATGTATGAGACATGACAGACCATAATGGACTTTTTAGACAAGCTAGACACTAAGCAGCAAGTGAGTCATATGGTGCAGAAAGACTCTATCTCTTGCACATCTTTTTTCAATGTGATCTAAATATATTTTCTCATTGATAAATTCATTACCAATTCAGCAGGGGGATACAGATGGGAGTTTTTGACTCAGGCTTTGTGTCTGAAGCTTGTTATCCACTGTAAAATGTGAGAGCTGCAGAGCCATTGTTAACTCAAGCTGCTTCCTGTCTGCAGGTCATTATTTCCAACAAGGTCCATAACAAGGTCCTTAAATGGTGACAAGCTTCCTGTAATCAACTCTGCAGAATCTCCACCATTATCACCCTTAGTCTCATTTCTATTTCAGCTTCCATCCACACACAGATATTGTTTCATGAGCAAGGGGCAAAGTATGAAATATGTGCAGGTCAATGGATACATCCAACTTACGGATGGAAGGTTTTCTCAATGGTGATATACTAACAAGGTGTCTTTTATATAGTAGAAACGGTTGACTTCCATGAAAACAAGTGTCAACAAACTCTCAGCATTTCGACATGCCACCACTGACTGAGTGGAACAGAAAACGTTTATTTAAACTGATTGGTCCAGGAAATGTTTACAATGCAGCATTATGCTGCTAAAATCATACTATGCGTATTCAATAATGTCTTAAGGCTACAGATGCTTTACTCAGGTTGTCGTGGAGTATTGAGTGTTGGGAAATATCATCTCTCAGCCTGACAATGTTTTAATTATTACAGGTAATTTGGTAGTATCCACTGTGTTGTCGTCCTAGTGTTTTTCTTTTTTTTAATTATTATTATTTTAAAGTTTTTCTTCTTTTTGATCAAACATAAACTTCACCTGGTGGCAAAAAAAAAAAAAGACTTGCATTGGATGTTTTAACAGCACATTAATCTAACCTGCACGCAATACAGGTTTTTTTTTTTTTTAGTCTAATGTACATTGCCCTTTCAAAAATATGTTTACATTACAGGGAAATTTATATTTTAGCTAATTTAGGTATCCAAATTTGTGATCAAAACACAACAATGTGTAAGAAAAAGCGACTGGTATTAGCGTTTGTTTTTACACTATTTAGACTTCAAAACATATTCAGACCCCTTAATTTTTTGCACACTTTACAGCATTGTAAATTTGGTTTTAAATGTTTTTAAATGCAACATTTTTATTTATTTATTTATTTATTTATCTACAATCGACCACCTGGAATGACATTGACAAAGTGATAACAATTAATTTGAAATGTTATTTAAATAAAAAAATGGAAATATCAAGACCCTTTACTGTGACTTCAAATTGTGGTCAGGTGCATCCTGTTTTCTTTATTCATTCTTGAGATGTGCCTATAGGACCTGATTGGAGTCCACTTGTGACAAACTGAAGGGATTAGATAGTTTGGAAAGGTGCTGTGTAAAAGATCATAAATAAGTCAGATAATTAATTCCAATACATATTTAGAATATCCTACATGTAAGATAAATATTGCCTGTACCTGTGTTTAAACTCACCAAGGGAATTTAAGATTATCTGGGAATACCAGTCAACTTTCATTAAAGCATATTTATAATCTTCCACAAGTAGTCTTTTATATGTCTGATACAGTTCATCTATAAATGACAACGGTCTTGTCTGGATTTCTTAAAGGTGTTCAAGTAGGTAAATTGATTTCGCTTGGCTTTGTCAAGTCTATATTGCCGCTCCTTGTTGCTCATGGCTTTATTTTTGCTTCCTTCTCTGAAGTGCAAAAAGGCACTATATTTTTGTTTTGTCCTAATGTGCCACAGTGAATGTCTGGTAAGATTGTATTTCCCAGGTCTTGGAGAGAAACATCAGTTGTTTGGTTCATCCCCCACCGGGTTTGAATGAACACATTTGCACATATATACACAGCAGCACTATAATGATTTTCTGTAATAAGATACTGGGCTCTCTATAGCACCACGACTTAGAGTCTTTGAAATAGGACACTAACAAGCCAACTAACACTTCCACAAGGATCGTCCCCTTGCACACTCAACTTGTTGGATTGATCTAGTGAAGGGCGTATACGCTTGAGTATATGTGTGGGTGGGTTTGGGGGGATGGGGGGGTTAGGTATATAAGTATGTAAGACAGAACACTGGTGGTTTTCAACAATCATCCACCTGCACACAGCACAGTGACAAGAAAAATACAGAAGGAATGTAAATCCAAGTTTATATCTGAACTTCTTTCTGTTTAGAGGAGATAAAAACATAAGAAATTGGTATATATAAGTAAGCAACAAACTGAAAGTACCTTTTTGAATCCCTGTTGCTGTGGCTAGTTCCTTCCTTTGGTGGTAGTTCGTCCGGAAACCTTTTTTCTTCTGATGGGACAGCTGATCGCCAACCTGTAGTCCAACCTTCAGAGGCTGCTTGCTGCTACAACAACCTTTTTACGGACAGACAGACAAACACAATCACCTGAGAAGCAGGTAAGAAAACTATTTGCCTACTAACAACTGTAAAAACATATTACCAATACGTCTGCCCGAAGCCAATGTTCTTTTGTTTGGGTGCAGATTAGTAAATTGTTTATTACGGGGACTATTTTCCAATAGTTTGTGATGGAGAATTGCATTTTATTTTAATTTTTTTCAAAGCTTTGTGTTGGACAACAATGTTTAAAAAATGAAAGAAAGAAACAGAAGTAATTCGATTTTTTTTTTTTTTTTTTTTTTAAACAACAACAACAACAGCTGGTAGGAGGCTGTCTGGAGCATTTGACACAATCTGAAGTGACTCATTTCAGCAGCATGACAGAGGTGATGTCCGGGTGCCTAAACATTGCTGTTTTGGGTTTAGGTGTCATTGAATAGCAGGGGTGTTTTTGTCTTTTTTTTTTTTTTTTTTAAACCATGGAAGGTACTCCTCGTGGATTGCATTGAATGGTCATGAAATACTGTCAGCTCATTCTATTTGCTGTAATATTAATATAATATAAATATGCCAGTCTTCAAAATCAGGAAATTTGATGTGACTTTACATGATTCAACACAAGTCCAGAAACTCAAGTCGTGTTTTTTCATTATGTAACTTTTTGATTGTGTTCTGCTAAGGAACATGTCTAATAAAACTCCATGTTTTGCTTTTATTGTTGTTTTTAGGATGTCCGAGCTTCCTGCTTTTCCTCGTATGTCCCTCCTGCTGCTTGGCATTCTGGGTATGACCTTGCTGACATCTGGCTTCCCTCAGCCTCAACTACCTCTCAGGTGGTTATTCACTATGCTAAACACGGATTATATGATCTCGACAGATTTTTATATGTTCTATTTTATTTGCAGCACTTGCCATATATTCTATGATCCCACCTTTGCACAAAATCAGGGAAGTGTCATCTTATCTGATTTCAGAGGTCCTGATGATTCAGAGGACCCTAAACGAGACAACTGGGATGTCCTCTTCCCTTCGATCTCTCTCCGTGACTGGAGCATCCAAATGATGTCGGCGCCCAGCCTCAGAGCAGCCACAGACAGCAAGGCGGGAATGATGAGAGAAGTGTGGCTATTTTCCCCGGAGAGAGCAGAGTCAAGGTAACTGAGGGGATTTTAAAGTTCTAATCACATGAAACTATTTAACATATGTAACAGAAATGGGGGGGGGGGAATAATAAAAAGAAGCTGCACCGCAATTACTTTTCTCAAATCTATTATTCTATTATTCAACTCCTAAGCCAACATGCATTATTAGTCCAAACTCTGTTTCATATCCTCTTGCAAAGGATGATTAATTAACATGTTGTTATTTGTTTGTTTTGTTTGCACACAGACGGCAGAGTAACAATCTATCATGTTTTTTTCATCAATGTGAGGTTGCCAGGTAATTCCAGACGCCAGAAAAAACAACATGTAAAACCACAACTTGTGATTTGAACTGATTTCAGAGACGCATAATATATCTAAAAAACTAAACCCCTACCATTTGCGTGGCTCTATACCACTAAGGCAGTTGCTCTCATTGCAGAATCTCTATTGAAAAGTTTAAATCTAAATTTCCTTGAGAGCCTTGCCACAGTTTGCAAATATCTACAATTTTCATATATTTTCCTTTTCATTTGTAAAGTAAAACATAGTTTGACCTGAAAAAAATATGTATTTGTATTCCTCCTATCTCATAACCCATTTGAATTATATCCTGACCCCGTGTGGTTCCTGGGAAATTCCGTAAGAATAAATGTGAAATTTATATTATAATTTGGATCAATCGACCTTTTTGAAACAGTATTTTGATAATTTGGGAAAATTAATTTTGCCTTAGATTAGATGATCCATATCATCAAATCTCGACATTAAATACAAAGATACATCCAGGACAGAATTACCATAACGTTACCACAAAGACTGGAAACAAAGGGAAACAGCTGGCGTGGACCTCAAAATCTTGCAAAAAAAGTGCTCACTAATAACCATAAGAGATCTGTTTCCATAATCCATTTCAAAACTCTAGCTTTACAGGTAATTTGTCTGTCAGCACTTCTTGGGAGGGGTCGATTTTTGTAGGTTATTGTTTGACCATGTTTCCAGTCTTCATGTCACGTTAGGCTGGTCTCACATAGCCAGACCTATATCCAACCGTCCTGTGCCAGCGCTGGAGAATGGTCTGGCTGCACCCATAAATCATCTGGTATCGGGGACAAAAATACACTGGCCTACTTCATATTTGTATACTCTTACTCATAAGTCTTGACTGATCCTAAACCCTGGATGCAGCAATGGTGCCCTTGTAAAACAGTTAAGGGAGGGAACTTGTTTCGGTGGAGCCTTTGCCCATAGGGAGGCAAACCCTGCCAAAATCTGTTTAAATCTCATCAGAAGACTGAAAATAACCAAGCAGGCCAGCCTTATTGCATGACCATAATCTCCAAAAGTATGCAATTTAGAATTCAGCAAGTGTGTAACTTGCAAACAGTACCACACAGACAGCTAAAAAAAAAAAAAAATAGAACAATGTTGCCTGAAATAGTCAGAAAACGGCAGGTTTATTACCTATGATCTACTTCTGGAGTCAGAATAAAGGGTGTGGGTGTGGCCGTGCTCAATTGGGTTTGTTTGCAGTTGTTGCATCCTAATAGGTGTAGTCCTCAGGTTAATTTTAAAATACATTTTTAAAACTATTGGAGTAGCTTTCAACCAATCGGCATTGACCATATGACACATGTTGTGCACCAAAACTCTCCCGATGTCGCCATTGTTAGAACTACATTTCAAAACAAATGCATGACTTCAAGGTCATTGCACTTAGCCACCCAGAGTGGGTACTGAATGGTCTGACACTTCAGAGTGGCTGAGGGAATGTTTCCAGACTAGAATCACAGCGGAGACTGAAACTGTGGAGCAATTGGCAGACAGACCCAGGCAATTGCAACATCCTATTTATAAAGTGGTAATTATATTCTCATCTGGATTTCATGGAAAGACGGTAAATAAACCATTTCCTAAAATGTCAAAGTATTGCTTTAAACAGGTAGTCTCAGAGGAAAATCTGGCTTCTGGGGTGAAATTGGAAGCGACAGCAAAGTTAAGCAGTGCATCTTAAATGAAAGACAACATTTTACAAGAATTATAAATGTTATCAGATCCGGTTCAGTTTAAGTGAAAAAAAAAAAAAAAAAACACCAGTCGTATATTAGTGTTGTTCCCTCTGGTACCTTGACATATTTTTTGGTCTCTAATAGCATCTCTGTCTGAATGTCTATAGCGTGGAGGGGGTGTGGCCTGCTGAATGGTCATCTCAAGGAACCAGGATGGTGAAGAGGAACATGGTGGTGGCTGACGATGCTGCCTTCAGAGAGAAGAGTAAGCTCCTCACTTCCATGGAGAGGCAGAAGTGGCTCAACTCCTACATGCAGAAACTACTGGTGGTTAATTCTTCATGATCAATAGTCTTTACAGCTCTTTTACCACAAAGTCAGACCAACTTTCTGAACCCCACAATGACAAAAGGCCTTTTAAATCTCTAAGGGATTATTCAGCCAGTCAGTTTATGAAAACAGAAGATAATATCGACCTCAAAAGCTGCCAACACTATTTCTATTTCTTGTAACATTTTATTCCATTCCTGCTTAAAATTGTAATTAAGTTATTAATTTTCCAATGGATAGTTTGATGAACAATACAGATATGTGTTGTGGATGTTAAAATCGTATGTCAGTGTGTTGGTCCTGCTGAAAATAATTTGAGTTGTTTTCAGTTCAATGAATTAATAAATATCAAAATTATGTTTTTGACGTCTGTATATCATGTTTGAATTCATACAGAAGTATCACAACAGCTGAAATTTATAGTGTTATTCAAAACAACCAAGCAATTCTATGATCGATCTGTAAATTTGTAAGCAATTTAACAAAGCAGAGTGTAAGGGTTGGTATTAAGTGGTTATTTAAACAGGTCCATTGGAGGCCTGTAGGTGTGTTTTGGTCCATTGTCCTGTTGAAAAACAAAGAATAATCCCAATAAGCACAAATCAGATGTGATAGTAAGTCGCTGCAGAATGTTGTGTTTGCCATGCTGATTTTGTGTTTCCTTGAATTCTGATTAAATCGCTGTTTAACAACACCACCTCAGCACAGCACAACTGATATCTGTAAAGGCAAGCAATTCTACCAGTTAACTAACTAACGGTTGATTAAAAACTATTTCAGGTGACGAAGCTGGTTATTTTATTGTAAATAGTGTGCAAAGCTGTCATTGAGGCAAACAGTGGCTTGTTTTGTCACAACATAATTCCATATATGTTAATTCATTGTGTTGATATTTTCAGTTTTGTTTTACAATGTAGAATAAAGAAAATCCTTTGAATGAGTAGGTGTGCACAAACGTCTGACTGGTAGTATATTTGTCCATTTCCTTTCCAAGACTGAGGTAGGAATCTCATGTTTCAGCTGAATTTCAGTAAGGCAGCGAAACAAACCTGGCAGCAGATGAAAACAGCAAGCCTGGGACGGTTTAAAGTTCAAAACTACATCTACCAACACCTTTAAAGCTCACTAATACAACGTATTTTGCAGTACAGTGACTGAGGCAAAGCTTCTGAAGTCTTGTCACCATGGTTTCGTACCATTCAGGCTGGAGAGTCCAAAAACTGTGTTCAGTTATCATATCTGGAAAGCTAGATTGAATGAATTCTAAATTGAATCATCCAATTAAAAAAAAAAAAAAAAAAATTAAAAAGTCTATGGTGGCATCAACACCAGTTCATCCAGCCTGCCAATCATGTCCTGCAGCTGCATCCTGTTGGCCTGTCTCTGCCGGTTCCTCCTCTCAAGCAGCAGAGCCTCTGCATGAAGAAGCAGCTCTGCAGCCTGAGACGCTTCCAGGTCGTCTGGAGCCCCGGGACGGCTGCGGGGTCCCTCTGCTGGGGGGCGGCTCTGTCTGACCGGCTTCTCAGCCCGGAGTCTGGCTCGATACGCCCGGGTGAGAGAGGGTGAGTAGGGGAGAGAAGAGAGAAGAGGGGGGACGGGGGAGGCACCCGATCCAGCCTGTAACCTTGTTCCTACTTCTCTGTCCTTAACGTCCCCTCTGCGTCTCCTCTGTCCTTCCTAAAAGAGAGGATGAATGCAATTAGACAGGAACAAACAGTAGAAGAAAACAGCTATCAATATAAACAAGAAAAACTGTATAATATAGTGCAAAATGTTCGGACAGTATTTAGTTCTGTCTTTATAGTGCCATGTCATTATTGCTACTTTACTATAGAGGCAACTTGTACCTTTTCCAAAAAGGTTGGGACGCCGTGTAAAATGTGTAAGAAAAAGAGAATACGATGCTTTGCAAATCACATAGACCCATATTTAATTGAAAATTTTAAAAAAATACAACATATGAAATGTTGAAATTGAGAAATGTTATTGTTTTCGTTCAAAAATGCTCATTTTGAACTCGATGGCAGCAACACGTTGCAAAAAAGTTGCGGTTTACATCATTTGCAAATCATCAATCAAATCATTTTGGAAAAATTAAATTAAATAGAATTACATGGTATGATAGAGCTATTTTTGATGAACAACAGTTTGGTGCTGTGACTGTGTGTAGCCTCAAAGTGTGCCTACCGGGTTTTGCACCATCCTGCCTGTAAATAGGCAGAAAGACACCGCAGAGAAGCAAAAGATGGATGCTCAAACTGTTGTCTGCAAAAAAAAACCTGCTCCAATTCATCCACTACAATCACATATAACCCTCTCTAGCTTTAAGGTCAGCCTTAAAACTTTCCATTTTGTTAAAGCTTATATTTAGGGCTGGCTCAGGTGGCCCTGAACCATCCCTTAGTTATCCTGTTATAGGCCGAGGCTGCTGGGGGACCTCGTGATGCACTGAGCTTCTTTCCTCTTCTTTCACTCTCTATACACTCGTATCTCGCCATTACATCTCATTAACGTCATGCTTTTTCTCTCCCATAGTTTTTGCTTGTTATCTATTGCCTCTCTAATCAGTTCCCTCGCTCGCATGGTTGCTGTTCATTTTCCTTTAGCAGATGTCCCGGCCGTGGAGCTGCATGTCTCTGCTCTGTGACTGTCGGTCCCACCAGCAGTTCATGTCTTGGATCTCCATGCTGTCCTTTTCTCTCTCTGCTCTCCCCTCACCCAAACCGGTGGAGGCAGATGGCCGCCCACCTCTGAGCCTGGTTCTGTCGGAGGTTTCTTCCTGTTAAGAGAGAGTTTTTTCTTCCCTCTATTGGAGGTTTTTCTCCCTTAAAGAGGAGTTTTTTTTCCCTCCCAGCTTATGTGTGAATTGTTGAATTGTTGGGTTTCTCTGTATAATGCTGTAAAGTTCTGCTGTCAGGACTTTAATGTGTTAAGTGCCATGAAATAACCTCTGTTGTGATTTAATTTACTTTACATTGAATATGTCACAGTAGACATACACAACCTACAGGAAGTGCATTTTCCTTCACTTTTCAATCCTCCGTAAGAATTATTCAAGCCTGATGAAAACATTGGGCACTGACTTGTGAAGGAATGAACAGCGTGTGTGTGTATGTGTGTTGCACACCTGTGCTGTGGGCAGCCTCAATAGCATGTCCTCCAGTTTCTCCAGCCCCCGGTTCATGTGGTGACAAGCTGTTGAACGCCCGTTGGGTGCATGTATAGGCCTCTTAACAACAGGATCTGTCAGGTGGCAGTCCACCACACTGTCCTACACACACACACACACACACACACACACACACACACACACACACACACGCTTATTATCACATTTCCTGCCATGCATGACTGCTGGCATCTTTGAGGACACAGAGGGGAGAATACAGCAAATACAGAAGGTTGGGATCAATATTTGTATAACTGAGTCCAAGCAAAATACATCAGCGTCTGGTTTGTAAAACTTCATATTTCTTTTTTCATAAATGTATGATTTGCTAATTGCATGACACTTTTCCCACATTGAGGATTTTATTTCTTTTACTTGTTTCCGTGTTTTCCGGTGTGTCGTTGCATCTAACCTACCATCCAGGTCCAGAAGATATTCTCCACCTGTTTCCAGTTCAAATATGCTTCTAGAAGGTCACAGAGTTGGCGGATACTAGCACAATCCTATAACAAAATAGAAACGTACACACTTTACAACATAGTTTTAAGACATTCAAAAGCACTCAGGGTTGTGAAAATGAACATTTTTGTATTTTACTGTAGTTTTGTGGCTTCTAGAGAAAACAAATCAATAAACGCTTCATTAGCAATATGATTACAAACAATATAGTTATTCTCACAAACCCTCTCGGAATTCTATATTTAGGGATACGAATCAGCTTATTCTTGAAATATCTGCACCTCGAAATTGCCCCCGTCCTCGTGTTATTAGCAAGATTCCAAGTGAGATGTTTTTCTCTTCATTATATACCTATTGACGCAATATATCTATTGAAACAATAAAATTTCTCAGTTTTTACATTTGATATGTTGTCTTTAGTCTATTTTCAATTAAATATGGGTTTGCATGATTTCATGGCGTTCTGGTTTTATTTACATTTTACACAGCGTCCCAACTTTTTTGGAAGCGGGGTTGTATAATAATATCACAGTTGGATGAAAAGTTATATTCTAATTCATATTTATATAAGTCAACTTTCTGACGAAAGCATAAATCAGCAGGTTTAGTGACGGTTTTCAGTGACTACAGGCAATGTTAACTTAAGTTACTAATGATACCTGGCACCATCTGATAAAGCTGTTGATAAGCTCTTGTTGTTTTCACCTTATTAACATCAAGCTAATCCGCTGCTGCAACAGCTAGTTGAGCTTGTTGCCATGTGGTTAATTCTAAGTGTCATTTTTTTTTAATCCACTATTTATGGTGATCGATGTGGATGGTGTCAGGCCATATGTTACCAGCTTAAGGGAACTATAAAGCAGGCAGTGCGAACCAAAAAAGAGCACAACCTTTTGACTTGAGTGTATTTCACTGGGAATAGGTCAGTAGAGGGGAGAAAAAGACCATAATAACGGTCTGTCACTGAGTGAAAGCCACTGATCGGCTGATTGGAGCAACATCTTGTATCTGTTTTGAATTAAAAGATCCCGTTCCAAATTAAATGCCGTCTACTAGATTTTTTTTTTGACCCAGTCTTTGTGTAGCAACAGACACACTTACCTCCTTTAACACCGCAGAGCTTTGATCAGAGACGGAAGATCCAGTGAGGGGAGGGCTGGCAGAAATAACCTGAAGAATACATTATAAGTTACAGTCCAATATCATAAATTGTTCAATAAATAATTTATATGACTCTTTAAGCCCCTGCAGGTTTATACTTGGTTTTTACTCTTTTAAGTAAGTGGCTTAGTAAGTCAAGATTTCACTGTCTATCCCATTTGTCTGTGATATTGTATATAGTGTTATCACATGGAAAGAGTAAGTCACTCCGACTTTCACATAAGTACTTGGGTAGAAATACAAGTTGTGACGGCAATCGAAAGGATTTAACAATGCAGAGAGTGATGATGTGTCAATTCTAATGGTCAAAAAGTCTTACAAGCTTTTAGCTAATGTCAATTTTTTTTTTTTTTTTGGAAACAGAAAAGTGGATTTTCTCACAGCATGAAGCATTTGAGTTCGCTCTTGTAGCGCGGACAGCAGGCTCCGTCCCTGGTGTCTGAGACACCCAATGAGCCACTGAAGTCTACTCAGCGAGGCTGGTTCTAACTGTAGCTCATTGGAAAGCTGAAGGTTCACCTAACACACACACAGAGTCACAGATATATACAAATATATAAATACAGAATTAGGTTTATCGACATATTATTGTGCTGTTAATAGTGTAGTAGTTGTACTTACAGGTATGGATGCGAGTAGTGATTTGTCCAATTGCTGTACTCGCTGTGTCAACAGTTTCTCCAGGGTTTCTGTAGCAAGCAGCCAGCCCAAAGCCAGGAGGAGATCTCTGCTGGACAAACTCCTTCTCTCCTCTCCTTCTCCTCCCTCCCTGACATACATCCAGTCGGCATGGTAGCCAGTCTGCCACAAGCCTGCAGCCACCAGCTTCCTGCCGTCTGAGGCACACAAAGAAAACACATGAACGAGTCCACGAAACTTTTAATCCTCTCAAAACTGGTCCAGTTTGGTATGAGGAGCAGCACAGAATCACTTTTTTTTTTTTTTTCTATGTAATGCCAAAAAGTCAAAACAGTAAAATTCAGTCTAAATTGTGGGCGCATGATGGTTACAGAAAGAGAGCAAAGAAGTCGCAACGTGAAGAAAATCCTAAAAAAAAAAGGTTACAACCACACAGATCTCTCGGTTGGTCTGTCAATACATGTTTATGTTGCTTTTGCAAAGCCTTGTACACGCAACATGTATTTCAGTAGATAAATAAATTACAGGTAAAGTGCATATTAAAAGGTTCCAAGAAGCCTTTATACAACGATTTAATCATTTGTATTGGATAATGTGCATTTACAGCGTTGTAGGTGCTTTTCCTTGCATTCATTTCATACTCATGTAAAAACAATTAAAAAAAAAAAAAAAGATAGAGTAATTGATCAATCTAGAAAATGTCCTCTCTGATGCAATGGGACAGCCAAGGTGGGGCTGGGCAATAATCCAATACTACCTACGGATGGATCGAATAACAAATTGACAACATATTCCATTATTCATGGATATAGGTCATTTATGGCCTGAGGAGACCGATAAACACCTTGTCGGCCCTTCGTTAGTCTATTTAGGATCAGTTGAATACTGTCCTAACCTCTGAATGGCCTTTCTTCTTCTAGTTGAACAATTTCCATAGACGCTATTCCCAGTTTAAAGAGTTTAAAACAAGAAAGCTGTTTTACTTTTCACATTCACCTGCTGAAAGTTACTCTGCACTCATTGACAATCATGATTTGTGACATTACAAATAATTTGGATGCAAATTCTGGTCCAATTTAACTTACACGAGTGTGATGTGGGAACTTGAAACTGCCAGTGCACACACTTATATTGTGACCAACTAATCTTTCACTGAGGTTCATTTTTCGCTCGGCATGAGTGTAAAAAAAAAAAAAAAACAGCTGAAATGAACACGAATCAAGTTCAGGACAAAGAATTTGAATTGTACAGACCTCCTCTCAGCTGTGAGCTGGTTTCAAGAGAAACAATGCCGGTTGTCTGAAGTATATTGGCGAGAATCTGCCAAAACTGATCCTCCTGCAAAACATTGAGAAAAATCACTACCCGTGTCAAAATGTATTGTTCACTCTGTTAGAAAGAGTTGTAATAGGACTTATTATTTGAACTTATAACACTTATTATGTCCACATGTCATAACCGTGGATTAATCCAATTGGGAACTGGGGGGGGGGGAATAAATGTGTGTCATCCATTAAATAACAAGATTAAATCTTATTAAAAATTCCACACAGCTTTTTTTTTTTTTTTTGCAACTCTTGTCTGTTAAAATCCAATATATGTATAAACTGAACATGTGCTCTTGTTATTCTTGTTATTTCCGCCCTGACGGTGAACTCACCTCACGTCCGCCGCCAAACTTCGCCCGCCTGAAGCTCTCCGGTGCCGGTACCGCGTCCAGGCCGGTCGCCGTTAAAAGTCTACAGAGAGCTCCGATCACCTGCTTTATTTCCACGCTCACGGATGCTTCACTCCGCCGCATTACAAGCGCAGCGGACAGCACACACCCAATGTGTGGATGCTCTTTCTGAGAGTTTGAGCTGTTGATGTTTCCCGGTGAAGACAATAACTTCCGGGTACGAGAGTCCGTTGCCAGGGAAGCGAATGTGCTCCGAAATGTTGATTGACTTTTACGTCAGCCAATAAGAAACGGGACTCTAAAGCGGTGGGCCGGGCGAATATTTCGATTGTCTCAGTAGCACCCCCAAGTGGTGGAAGAAGATCCAATTTAAAATGTTAAGGTTTTATGTGTTGCTGCTGTTATCTTTTTAAGTCTCTGTTATCTTTTTTATTTTTATTTTATTTTTTAAATATATCTCATGTTGAATGCGTACTTGGAGCCTCCGCCTATCAAAGCAAATTCCATAACATGTTTGACCAAGAAGCCTGATTCTGATTCTGTACTTAATACCACACAGTACAAATACTAAAATTACAGGTCAAACTTATACATTCAATATCTTACTTGTCTACAGTTATCTAAGTATGATTAGTTAGCCTAAGTATTCAAAGTTGAGAGTAAGACTAATAAATGCATGAAAATGTCTGATGTGAGTTTTATTATATATTACATAGCCTATCATCAGACTGTTATCTGTCATCCATTAATGAAGAAGATCTCGTTACAGGGCTGCAACTGATGATTATTTTCAATATGGATTAATCTACTGATTATTTTCTTAATTAGTCTATTGATTTAAAAAAAAAAATAAAACGACAAAATAAACCATTAAAACAAATGAAAAACACAAGACACTGTCAGACCAAGTAAAGCTCAAGAACCTCCTTTGAAAAAAAAATAACACTTATAATTCTTGTTTCATACGACGAGCATTTCAAACCCTGATTGTTGAAAGTATGGATAATGTGAAGCAAATTACCAGGTCAGAGAAGCTTAAACTCTTTAATGTTTTTATACGACTAATGGCTTAAATCTTACCTACTAGTTTTGGGTCAGTTGCCTAATCATTTCAGCACTTCTGTTGGGCAATGTGATTTATTACTAAGTTTCATATTTTATTAGCACTTCATAGGCTCTGTTCTGAATGAAAATATCTCAATTTTATGAAGTAACTAATGCTGTCTGATAAATGCAGTGGAGTACAAAGTCAAATATTTCCCTTTAAAATATAAAGGGAAGTGTCCAGTGACATGGAATGGAAATTCTCGACTAAAGTATCTTATCTTACTTCAGTCAATGTACTCGGTTACATTCACCACTGCTTTTCGGTATATTAAATGCAGTTCACTCATTTACATAGGTTGTAAAAATCAGTAAAAAAAATAAATAACCTTTTGCTTTAAAGCATCTCCTGGAGACAAAAGACAATCACATGATCTTAAGTAACCTTTCAGTATAGATTATTAAAAAAAAACAGGCCTTTTATTTTTTTATACACTGCACTATTGAATATTACCAAATTAATGATCAAATTAAGATTAACGGTAGGTTAAGGCTGGACTGAGAAAATAACAAAGTACATCAATATTATTTATTTCAAAATATCAAAGTCATTTGAAGTCATCCAACAAGTATATGAACAAACGTGCCTAAAATGATCTAAACCATAAAAACTGACCTACAAAGACATTGGTAGTAAATGAAGTGAAATACATGCATTCAACTTTGTATCACATCTTTACGAACAGGAACACGGGTGAAAACTTCAGCAAGGAAAACCAAACTCAGGGAAATACAGAAGACTATTTTCTTCCCTTATGTTAAATGTGAATACAATCAAGTTTAGTCATACAGTACACTATTAAGACTCAAGTGTTATGCAGATTGAAAGATCTCAATCGACACAGCATCTAACAGAATTGTGGAATTATTTTTTGCTCTATTAAGTTTTTCAATCTCAGCTGTGTTGGCTCCACAGTCCTGTCCAAAGGTCGTTGCGGCTGAAGATGATGCGTTCATCCCCGTGAGAAGGACGGCACATTGTAAACAAAACTCCTGTTTAAAAGCAGCTGCTGCTTACCGATCAGAGAAGTCAGCTTTTGTTAACACAGCCTGAGTTTATTGATTCCTGAAACGGTATGCTGTTCAAGTATCACGGCAGGAATGACACGATTAGCTGGATTTTTTTTTTTCCACGTGTTTGACTTTTTGTAACCTTTAGGGTTTTTTTTCCCCCCCTGCTTCGTCAAATGTGACATCATTGTAGCGTAATGCAGCTAATCTTTTAGGATTTGTATGGACACAGGACAGTGTTAGGTGTTGACAGCCAAACTTCTTATGCAGCTAGAGACAGTCCATCAGCATGGAGCTTAATAGTAATAGTACCTACCTAACATCTGGTTCACTGCTAGTGAGCAGGGACCTTTGTCTGTGTGCTACAGTCTGCTTTAGTTCTTGCTAGAAGAACACAAGTCATACGAGATGAAGGACATTATAAAAACGCATTGTTAACTTACACTACTCACAACTTTCAGTTCATGAGAACACTTCACATTAGCTTCAATATCCTTCACAGTTTGACAGTCAAAAACTTCTAATGCTGTTAAATAGCTTTAGAAAATGTGCTCATCATGTAGTAACTTGTCATCCAAAACCACATTCTGGTACCAAAGCCACAAAGGCTGCGTTACCAATTTAAAAGATGTTTTTCCAACTCTCAAACACACGTGTGTTGGTTATTTTGTGCTTGTTCATCTACAACAAACTCTATGCTGTTGTAAAAACATTTCATATAAAGGAAAGCGCCATTACAAACCATACAAAACTTTAAAAAAAAAAATAATAAAAAAAAGAGTGGGGGAGACTCTTCGGGGAAAAAGGTTGGAATTTTGTTGATTGTCATGCTTCTCAACTCTCTCCATCACCATCATCCACTTCCTGTTTGATGACTGGGGTTCCTGGAAACAATGGAAAAAGAGATCATCAGTCATATCTCCAAGCAACAACTTATCACGGTTATGTGCCTCGCAAGTGACAATGTAAAATGTAGTCATCGTTTTATTTTACTCCTTTCTCATTTCGCAGGCCTCCAAGCCGTTTTGGTATCATTTACAGGTCTGTCCTTTCCTCTTTTTTTTTTTTTTTTTTCCATTTTCTAGTAAGTTTCTGGAAGGAACCAAGTGAATTTGACGGTAACTATTTCCCAACGTCTGTACTCTCAAGGAAGGACCGTAGCCGTAGAAGAATGACAATACGAGCAGTCGTTCTTGTACACATTGCTGCTGAAACAATCTCACCGTCTAGTTTTCTCAGATTAGGAAGTCTTTTACAGGCTTCATCCATCCAGGTTCCCTCGGATGAATGCTTCTCCTCCAGAGGATTTCCAACGAAAACCATGTCTGCGAGGCACGGTAAGTCAGCGAGCCTCTCAAACTCCCCTACACAAACACAGAAAAGACATCATACGCCACAGTGAGTGGCACATCAAGAAAATCCAACAAATCATCAAAACATTAACTCAAAAAATATCAATAATTAGGCAGAAGAAAACATTTCTATGAAGTTAGAAACCTTTAGTGACATATAAATGGTTAATTTCCGTCTTTTTCAAAGTTGAATTTGCTGACAATGTTAATCAATGTTGCTTACCCCAATCTTTGACCTGGTTGTTGGACATGTACAGGACTTTCAGGTTCTTCATACATTGAATTCCTATCAGCTTCTCTATCAAATTGTAAGAGATCCACAACTCTGCTAATGTGTCTTTTACCACCTCCTGCACACACAAGACACACAAAAAATGATGTTAAACAATGTACATTCAAAGTATTGAATTAGCATGTGTAACTATTTCTGAAAGTAATTTAAAAAAAAACAATTAAAAAAAAAAAAACAAAGAAGGAAAAGAGAAGAAATGACAAAACACCTCAAATTCAAACGAGTTCCTTCTGGTTCTTAAGTAACTTACCAGCCCAGAGAGCGTCTTTATATTATTCCTCCCTAAAGACAGTATCCTCAGGTTCTCTGGAAGGAAACAACATAACGTCACATCCGTGAATAGAGTGTGTTTATGTCTGGATTTATTTATTTATGCCGTAAACGCTCACTCAGGCCGTTGAGGTTGGATATTCTCTCAATGCAGTTGGTGGACAGAGACAGCTTCCTGTTGGGAGGACAACGTACATCAGGTATTTGAAGGATGAATTTATCATTTGGTATGGTATGGTATGGTATTTACTTTATTAATCCCCGAGGGGAAATTTTTTTTTTCGCTACAGCAGCATACAGAAGCAATAAGATAATAATAGAAATAATAGAATAAAATAATAGAATAGAATAGAATAATAGAAAAGCAATAAAATAGCAGTAAATAGCAGTAAAAAATATAAAATATAAAATGCACAGTATATACAGTACATTATATATCTATATATATTATATACAAACAAACCAAGAAACACAGTCAACATATATATATATGTAAATATATATATATATACACAGTACAGTATATATCTATATATATTATATACAAACTTGGTATCACACGTGTTGCTTGATTCTGTTATGCGGGTCAATTATGCTGTTTCCGACGTCAGAGCATCACTGGAAATATAGATGCATGTATGCAATCAACGACGGGGAACTAACGAACATGCCTGGTTTCTGAGGAATTCACCATGTGTGAGGAAACATCACAGAAGTGCAGTTTAACTGTAGACTACGCCGCGTCCTATCTACCCGTCTCAGCTTCACCGTCTGATGCTCGTGGGACAACGAAAAAGTTAGTACTTTGTACATTGCCTTAAAGGATAACACCGGCAGCCCCTTAATATGGTAAACGTGGCTCTATGGGTCATGCTAACTTTGCACTCTCCACATTTGTGGTATAGATTTTTTGGGGGGAAACCGGGAGTCACAGAAAAGGAATCACTTTAAGCCTTTATTTCCGAGTCTGACTGAAAGTACACAGAAACTGGCCACCGGGGAAAATCTTTTTTTTGTTGAATGCATTGAGGGTTTCCGTCAGAAGATCTCGCCATTTAGACAAAATCTGACGCATATTCATCCGTGCAGGCCGGTTTGTTTAAATGTGTCGGGCTGACTTTCTGGAAAAATCAACAGCTCAACGCGACGGAGGATAAACCCCACGGGCCAACGTGAGGACCTTCGCAAACTAATTTCAGCCCGAGTCATTTCCCACGCACACAAGCCGGCGCGCGGAGTGATTAAGTCAGCCAAACAAATTGCTTAATCTATATTAAGGCCGCCCACATTGATGGGAAATACACCACTTTGACACGAACCAGAATTATCCTTTAATGCGCAAAGTTCCAGAAGTTTAAATGTAAGGCAGCCCTTTCTCTCAAGGCCACGCTGACTTAATCCTAAAAAAAAAAACACGTGTTCAGCCCTTCGTACCTTTATTATGGATCAAATCACATGTATGTGTGCATCCCAGAAAAAAAACATGTCGGCTACCGTTGAATATGATGCCTGCTTGATCCCGCAAATATCATATAAAAGAGCTAAACAATGTTAATCACAAGCCTTCAAAGTGCATGCGGAAACATGTAAAAAGTAAACCATGCACGTGTCTCACTGGGTAGGACTGGAAAACTGTAAAAACTAGAGACAGACCTGTACTTTCAAAAAGAACTTCAGAGCGCTACCGTACCGTAAAACATATTAAAATAAAAACATCTATATATGCGTCGTTACAGGACTCACTCGCAGTTGCTGAGTGTGGAGAGAGTAGCGTCCATCTTCTCTATAGGAGGAATCTGACCATACAGCTTTATGGCTTTGGCCTCACTCGCTTTCTCCCCTGACTTCTCCTCCTGTACGAAACACACACACACACACACACACACACGCACACGCACGCACACGCACACACACGCACACACGCACACACACACACGCACACGCACACACACACACACACACACACGTTCTTGTATATAGTTGTGATGAACACAACGGTTTTCTACGTCTGTTGAGACACTCACCCATTTGGACAGCGCTTCTTTCACAGTCATTGGTTTAGTCTGGAAAACATCACGTGACATTTTTATTAGACACAGAGAGGCTGAATTCACCCGGTACCGTGAAGACAGAGGTAGAGGACAGAGAGAAGACAGACAGAAGACAGAGGTAGAAGACAGAGAGAAGACAGAGGTAGAAGACAGAGGTAGAAGACAGAGGTAGAAGACAGAGAGAAGACAGGTAGAAGACAGAGGTAGAAGACAGAGAGAAGACAGGTAGAAGACAGAGGTAGAAGACAGAGGTAGAAGACAGAGAGAAGACAGGTAGAGGACAGAGAGAAGACAGACAGAAGACAGAGGTAGAAGACAGAGAGAAGACAGAGGTAGAAGACAGAGGTAGAAGACAGAGAGAAGACAGGTAGAAGACAGAGAGAAGACAGGTAGAAGACAAAGGTAGAAGACAGAGAGAAGACAGAGGTAGAAGACAGAGGTAGAAGACAGAGAGAAGACAGAGGTAGAAGACAGAGAGAAGACAGAGAGAAGACAGAGGTAGAAGACAGAGAGAAGACAGGTAGAAGACAGGTAGAAGACAGAGAGAAGACAGAGGTAGAAGACAGGTGCGTATTTTAATAACAATTATAATTTCGATGTTGAGGTTTCCGCTATAGATACAATAGGACACAATACGAGACATCCTTAGGGGGAAAAAAAAGAAAGAAAAAAGAAGGAAAATATCGGGACGGACATCCACAGACTTTTAGGACTCAGCTGATCTTAAGCTAGCTATTTAACTAGCTAACCAGCTAATTAAAGTGAGCCCGTGTCAGCTCGCAGCGACAGTCGTGTCGACATTAGTTGTGACTCTCAGACACCAAGTCACTGGATGTGAGTCTGGATGGTTACTTTTACTACCGCGAAAATAAGAAAAAAAAACAAATAAAAAATAGCAACGAAACGTGGTCGAGACCACTTACCATGTTGATGGTTGATGTCTGCTATGGTTGCTATGGCACTGACAGCCTACGAGCTGCGGCTGCGCAGTGTGAGTGACGGACGGTTTGACCAATGGGAAACAAGAACAAGGCAGTCTGCCTTTAGTGACGACTGGTGTCTCTGTGTGGTGAATACTAGTGTCAATGTTGTTGTTATAACCCATTCATGGGATGATATCAATACTCACAGTGGACAAACATGCATTTTTAATAGATAAAATAATTTGGAGTACAATTTTTAATGTATTTAGGGTTTTTCTTAAATATTGGCAGTGTCAGAATTATACATGCAGGGTCAAAAATATGCATACGGACACCTACTTACACTACAGATTGTTTATTTAGTGGTGCGGAAACTCACAAAAGGTCTTTTAACTTTCTTCTGAATTATGCTATCACTACTTTGAGTGAAGGAAGAAATGTTTGTCAGGTGTTTTGAATGAATTCATACAGGATTTGTCTGAACATTTTAAATATATCCAATCAAATGCAATAATACCAATATAAAATGCCTAATAATTCTGTCTTCCTTTTCCACATTTGGATAGACCTTCAATTTAATGACCAGTAAGTGGATTTAGATGGACTCACTGAAGAGAACCTGGCTTGAAACGGATACCTCGGGTTTAGGTTTGCAGTACACACCGGTCATTTCCTGCTCTGACAATTTTGTTTTGCATAGCCGCAGTGACAGATCAAATAGCCAACCTGACTTGTGGAAATTTTACAGGAGGATTCATCTGGGAGACATGTTTGGAAGGTTGATCAGGTCAGGTTAAAGAAATGCATAAAAGTCAAAAGGGGCAAGGAATGGTATTAAATGAGAAGACTTTTTTTTTTAAAGAGTAAGATAAGACAATTGATATAAATTGCCATTGGCCTAACAGAGTTTGCAAAATAGGTGAAGCAATGAATAGTTTACATTAAATTGTTCATAACAGGCAGGATCGGTCAGACTTAAGCACGAGCAGAAGGTCCTTGACAATGGGGATTTAATGTTACCGAAAGAAAAAGTCAAGCTTGGGAGATCGGTGTCCAATGGATGAAAAGACCAATGCAATCATCTATTAATCTTCAAGCAACTGCAAAAATTGTGACACCACAGTGCGTGCAAGGAGCAGCTCAAAAAATGCCATCTGTCTGCCACCAAGACAAACTACAATCATTCCTCTACCACCCATCAACAAATCAAGAACAATATATGGCAAAGTGGAACCTGCTGTTGCTGTACCACTGCGCAGAAGGAAGCCAGCCAAACCAAAGGGATTTAGTAGAAATATACCAACTGGCAACAGAATGAAAGAAAATACAGTGTCTTGTGTGTTTTTGCACAAAGTGGGAAAGCAAATCAGGAGTCTAAGATATATAATAACATCAGGGTTGCTATTTCAGCAAGAAATAAAGAAGCCGACCAGGATTCAGAGAATTGCAGCAGACTTATTCGACAGACCTTTGATGATCAGCCAGCTGCAACACTGACTCTGGAACCTATGGATCCCCTGGTGCAACAAAAGAAGAATGACGGTAGCTATCCTGGTGCCAGTGACAGACATATGGCGATGCCAGTCATGGTTAATCATGACTGGCATGACTTGAACCAGGGCAACAGGGAGGTTTCTGCTCTGATGACTCAGCTACTGAAGCAATATCTGAGAACTTTGATGACAAAGGTCATCCAGAGAGACTGAAGGAGGACTATGATGATGAGTACTACACTCAGCACAGGATCACAGAGTGGGTCTGTAAAGTTAACTGTTGCCTCTTCTCGGCAGACCATAATGAAATGAAAAGCTCAAAACCTGCAGAAGGAGCAAGATTTAGCGACTACAGTGATGATTTACAGTGGAGACTGAATTAATTGCTGATGTATTTGTGTTCTTCATGTTGACAAAATAATCGTAATGTCATTTCCTTGTAATATTGTAAATACATTTCAAATGAATTTTTCTGAGATGAAACGTTTGGTAAGGTCAATGCAAGATGTGAACGGACACAAACAGTTTTTTGAGCTTGTTTACAATAAGTAAATCAGCCTATGTAGGTGGGAAAGTGTCTCCTTCGGATGGGGAAGGGACATGTCCAGGTGGGGAAGAGACACACTCGGATGGGAGTGAGACACATTCACATGGGAAAGGAGAGACTGTTGTCAATACGCAGAGTAAAGTACACTTTCCAACATAGAGAATGGTAAATACATTGAACATAGTGATTTTTCTCTATTAACGAGGGTGTTTATTCTCTGTCATGGCTCTTTGCCTGTGTGGATTTGGTGTCTAATCAAGGATTTTTAATGAAGGGTCCATGTACTTTTGGTTGTGTCCATGTCATCTGTTACACCAAAGCCATCTTTGCAGATGGGATTTCATTAGGACCTAAAAGACACCCATGAACCCAGAGGAAGACGGTAGCCTGAACTTGTGTAACTGTAGGGTTTGATGGGGGAGAGGACTATCACTTCATTAACCACATTTTGTCCACTGCTGCCTCCTCGTGGACAGCTACCAAATTTGTGACTGAGCTCATGCTGGGGTTCATACTGTCTTCTTGAGAAGGAAAAACGAGTTTTATAAACATTGTCCTTCCGAGATGAGTTATGTCATAATTAATGGATAATTTTAAGCAAATTTGGGATTGGGAAGTCTGAATCAAGTTTTTTCCTGAGTCACAGCATATATGGATTGGCCGAGGGCACAATGAACAACCTCCCCTCCTCCTGCTCACATGAAACACTAATAAGTGCCAGGGGAGCTTTTGTGGTGGTTTCTTGAACTCTTCTTCA
Organism: Embiotoca jacksoni; assembly: GCF_022577435.1. Lineage (NCBI taxonomy): Eukaryota > Metazoa > Chordata > Actinopteri > Embiotocidae > Embiotoca > Embiotoca jacksoni. The sequence goes on along the minus strand of NW_027185378.1, from coordinate 4,302,269 downwards.
AAAGTATTGTTACTTGAAGACCTTTTTCAAAACAGACGTTGGACTTTGTGATAGCAAGAAAAGCACAGGAGAAACTAATTTTGATAACAATGGCTCACTTCTTTGAAGTGTCCCAGTCAGCCATGACAGTGAGCCAACATGCACAACAGCTACAAGTCCACTAAGTGAAAAGCAGCCATACTTTATATACCATGTGCTTTTTCTGCCATGGCATGTCAAAATTTCTGTTGTGAAAACAGTTCTGTTGCGGATCATTAGATCTTTGCTTAGGTTTGAAATTGGGTGGATTTAGGCCAATATGATGTCATCAATCTCTGTTCAAAAGTGGAAATGACCGAAGTATGTTCTCCATTCATTTCATTAAGAAAGGGGTGCGAGGTATTTTTGCGTCTGCTGATGAGATGACCAAAAACTTAATGAGAGAACAAAAATCTCCTGATTGGACTTTGAATTGCAGTTGTTAATTATCATTCACAGATAGCGTTATTAACAGATTTAGGAAACTAATAAAATCTACTGTAATTTAAGAAAGTAATTCAAAATTCCATAATCCCAAAAAATTTAAAAATTGTTAGTTCGTTGGTTCGCTGTCTTAATATTTAACATACATGTATCTATTTAATGTTTTATTCATTAACATTACTTCAAAAAAAAAATAATAATTACCAGAATCATTACCAGTGAAATTGCATAGTGAAGTTACCTGCTGCAGTTGAAAAATGGCATTTTTGGCCATTGAAATCTCTTCTCATTAAGATACAGGTCAAAATGGGTTTATGTTGATACACTGGTGGAGAAGGACTTTCCAGATAAAACAGCATCCATCACCTTCACATGATCCCCTGGCAGGACTTTTTTGCGGTGGTAACATTGTTGAGTTCAAACCAGCAGGCTGACTTCACAGCCAATCACAATCTGAAGCCTGACTGAAACTCCTCCAGGTTGTTGTTTTCTTTAAGAAAGGAGTTTATTTGCACTGAAACTATATTTTCTATATATCTTATACTAATAAATGAAAGGTTAGATATTTGGCCTATAACTGGTCAATGCATCGACATCGAGGTTGGGTTTCTTTAGTAAGGGTTTTACAACAGATGTTTTGAAGGCATCTGGGAAAACACCTACTTGAAGAGATGTGTTTAGAAATCTCAAGGACATGACTGAAAATGCTGTTGAATACCTGCTTAAAAAATACTGCTGGTATAGGGTCAATACAGGAAGTGGAGGAGTTACACCCAGTGACGGTCTTACCAGCTCGGTTAATGTGATGGAGGTGAATTTTTCCATGGTTTTGCATCTGTTTCACAAGATTTTTTGAATTCGTCTGTGTTTACATGAGCAGCAATACTGGCTCTGATTGAGGTGGCTTTGTCTCCGAAGAACAGTTCTAGTTCTTTCACATTTTGATGCTGAGACCTGCAGGGTGGCGGGTCTAATGTTGAGTAGCTGCTCAATAGTGGAGAACAATATTCTTTCTCAAATCTTTTTTATTGATTTTGCAAATATTTTGAACAGAAAAAACAGGACTTACCCCCAGAAAGCTGGGATAGAGAATACATTACATTCAACCTTGTGTCGCTCGGAGGTGGCATAACTGTGACAAACTGCCACTGAATACAGACATTACAAATATAACAAACAAACAACTCTGAAAAGATGTTGTGTAAAAATTGATACAAACAAAAACAAAACCCGTCTCTTCGAAGGAGTCATTGGAGTCTCTGAGTGAGAATCTGATCTTTTCAAGTTTGATATGATTTAAGATGTCCTATCAGATCTCAAAAAACGTTTACATTTGGGCAGGACCAAAACATATGGGTATGGTTGGCAGGTGACTGTTTGCACCTATTGCAGCTGTCACTCGTGTTTGGGTACATTTCAGCCAGTCTGGCATTTGTGTAGTGTGTACGAAACAAAGCCTTGCATTGCAACAGCCCGTGCCTCGCACAAATAGAAGAGGAGTGTGACAAATCGTGAATACGAACCCAGTGGTTATCAGATATTGGTTTACCAATTTCTTTTTCCCAGGGCTGTTTCAAATGAGACGTCGGGTCCGAGTTAAGGAAGTCAATGGAGCCATAGATAATTGAGACAGAGCGTTTTTGCATAGGGTCGGAGTCCCCAGCATTCTCTGTAATAATCTTAGAAATGTAAGCCTTTCACACATATTGCTTCGTTATAAGAAGTCATGGCTTCTTTTTATATATTACAGTGAATTGTGAGTCCGGTTTTCCTCCGCTTTCTTTCAGCTGCCTGACAAGTTCTCTTGTTCTCTTTCACACTTTTATTGTTTAACCACGGGAAGATCCGACCGGTCGACTTCTTTATGACCTTCACAGGAGCAACAGTATTTAAAACAGACAACAGAGTGCTGTTGAATTGTTCAACCATGTCATTTAAAGAGCACTCATGGCTCAATTGATCTCATCATCTCAGAGAATTTAGCTTCAGCCCTTTCATCAAGGAGTCTCTTTTTGAACAAAGTCTTTGTTGTGGTTACAGTCACATCATGAAATATACAGTGAAGGTCAGACATAGGTAATTCACGTCCTGAAACATTATCCACGTGTACCACTCTTGTTATCACTCAGTCCAGAGTGTTACCATGCTGGTGGGTGGCTTCTGTACACGTTGGGTCAGTTCAAAGCTGTCCAGTAAATTCACAAGCTCTATAGCTTTGTGGCCGTTCTTGTTATTAACATGAATATTCAAGCCTCCATTCAGAATATACCAATAATTTCTGGTGATACCGAGTGAGACCAACTCTGACAGTTCCTGCAGAAATTAACGCCAGTTACCCTGCTCAAAATGTACTTCGGTGGCCTATACGCTATGATGATTGTTGGTTTTGCTTCGAGCTCAAGAGCAAGATATTTACTGGAGTTTAAGTTTACTCGAAAATATTTAAATTTGGATCGAAGCAGGAACTGATGGACTGACCAGACAATGCTGGGGGTCAATGTAATTGTTTTGTTTTTTTTTGTTTTTTTTTACAGAGGTCACCTAACTGTTATCTATATAATACCAGTCCTGAGACTCCAGTCTGTACCGGAGTCTCCAAATCTCCAAATCTCATTGGTTGAAGGGCATTTACACTAAAGGACACGAGTACACACACACACACACACGCGCTGACGCACGCCACGCCACGCCACGCACACACTAGAGTTGTCCTCCAGAGGTGCAGCAGCAGCAGCAGCAGCAGCCCGCACCACCACCACCACCACCACCACCACAACACGATCTCTATGTATGTGCCGTCACAGTGCAGACAGAGGTTGTAAACATGGCGGCGGACGGGATGGTGCTCACCAACCACGACCATCAGACCCGAGTGGGGATCCTGACAGGTAGGAGGAGGAGGGGGGGGGAAGGTTTTGACGAAATGCGACAACAACAACAACAACAACAACAAAAAACCCCGCTTATTAACGGAGACCCTCCGTGTTTTGTTTTGTCATCGGTTGCTTGTGCACGTCGATGTCACGATACGAGCCGTCTTCGCTGCAGAGCCTGCTAACGTCAGCTAGCATGCTAACCGGTTCTGTCGGGCTCGTGTCTCCGGTTCTCCGGACAGGTCCGGACAGATGTGGTGTTTGTTGGAGGGGGGTTTCCGGGACATATTAGGCGATTCGCATTTTGGAAACGCGTGTGTATTTTACGCGTAAAGACTCGCCGTCACATTAAAGCGTCGGGACGTGACAGTAAAGAGAGATTTATTTTATTTTTTAATTTTTTTTAATTTTTTTTTAGCGTCAGGCCCGACAGAAAGGGGACAAAAAAACAAAACAGCTGGCGAAGACTTTCAAAATGTGGGGCGAGATCTTCCTTGGTAAAACATGTGCAGCAATTCAGTTTAAAAAAAAAAAAAAGAAAAAAAAAGAAAAAAAAAAAAAAAACTGGCGCTTTTATTTTGAAATCCACTTCCTCCCCCTTCCTCCCCCACTCTCATTTTCCCGATCTTGTTTTGCTGCAAGTTGCTACCTCGACGCATGGGAACATTACATTTTCTAGCAATGTAACGTTACCGAGCAAACATGAGCTGCATTATTCATGTCCCCTTTGCAGATCCGGTATCTTATCTTTTTTTTTTTTTTTTTTTTTCCAATCCACAGATACTATGGTTATTTTTTTTGACAGCATTTGGACGTAATGGCTGTCTTTTTTTTAAATTTATTTATTTAATGCAAAAATCCGTAGATCGTGGGGTTTCTATTAAAAATAAATAAATAATAATAATAATAAATTGCAGCACAAGGCACAGCGCCAAATGGGAGAATTATTGTCTGTTGTGCAGGTCGTGTTTTTAAGCAGCTCGTCCAATGAGCCTGGCTGACGTCCAGAGGAGAACTTCGACCAGTAATACAGGCTTGTGACAGCCACCGGTCACCAGTACCCCTGCTGTCTCCTTGCTTAAGGCAGCGGGAGACGTGAGGATAATGCTAAGAGGATGGGAGCCAGCAGTTTGGCTTGGAAAGTCCGTCGTGATTTGATGAGGTAGCATCTCGGCTCACAGCAGCTTTACCCTCAGGTCCATCCAGGTGACAAAAGCAAACAACCTCCTGTCACATGTCAACACACTATCTCTACCCACTTTATCCTGAACAGGGTCACCAAGGCTGGATCCTGGATAGTCTATCACACACATAGAGACAGCTGGAAACAAAGGCCATTCATGCTCTCATTCACACCCAAGGGCAATTTGTAGAATCACCAATTAACCTGACGTGCACGGATGGCCCCAGCCCGGATTCGAACCCGGAACCTTTTCGCTGTGAGGCGACAGTGCCGACCACCGCACCACAGCGCCGCCCGTTCTGCTGATCAAGATGCATAAACTCTTGCGTTAAATCAGATACTGAGCAACTGATGTCTGTTTGCCCCCGAGAATGGACTTAGGTAAAGCTGCCTACCAGATGTGCTAAATTTAACTGAAATAATTTAAGAAAAGCTTCAAATAGGCCATGGCCTCAACAAGAAGGGCCTTGGGCTTAACTGCCTAAAAAAAAAAAAATAAGAGCAGGGGTGAGCAATTTGGCCCTGAAATAATATCACAATATTTCAGTGTATTTCTACGATAACAATATTTTTAATGATATAACAAAATACTGTAAAATATTTGATTATTTATTTTCAAGGAACATACATATGCGACAAAATAAGTGTCACAGTTTTATATGTAATCATAAATCTAACATATTACTGTGGTTTGTTGTACAGCGGATATTTTGAGAACAAATCGCTTTCACACTTTCTGAAGTCGCTACCCTTTTTTGGGTACTCCTCCCAACGTGGTGCCGCTCTCGGCCGTGCTCGTTGTTGCTGTGCTGAAGTTAAAACCTGATTGCGCTGACAAAAATCAGAGGAATTTACATTAGTGCGGGCAAATTTAACTGACAAATGTTTAACATTGACATTGTACAGATTGAGTAAGGATGTACTTTATATCACGTGTGGCGACTACCCGTGGATTAGGAAATGTAGAGTCGAAACTTGGGTAATGGAATAATGTTTTTTTAATCCACGTAGTTGGTTTTTCAGGATTCTGTTTATACCTTCAGAACAGTGGTCAGATTTGGTAAACAACTTTGTGGGGTTCAAAGATTGACGGATGGAGCTGGACTTAGGGGTGGCAGCCACAGACAGAATGGGGAAGTACAAAATGAAAGACAACCATATTGCTGGTTGTGATCATTATGTGGAAGTTGTTGAAAATATTTAAAATAAATGTAGAATAGCTACATTCTGCAAAGGCCAGATTTGCAATTTCATATACTGTCAGTTGACATGCGTAAATGTGGATCGATGGTGAAGACATTTGGTGTTGTCTTTACTTCTGCCTGGAAATGGCAAAACCAAGTGAAACAGAATGTTAAGACATTGTGCTTAGAGATAGAAATGAAAACATGAACTATTTCCATGTTTTTTTTTACATTTCTATGAAAAATATCATGTCGATAATGTAAAGCAGCCACACCAGAGGTCCTCACTGAGCTTTTTGGTTTTAGCCATGACTTGCAATGGGGAGTAGTCATGGACTAGAAAACTACTGCTTGAGCTGTTCTCAATTTATAGTTGATGAGAATGCTGAGAATTTTGGACATTGCCATATTAGTAAAAAAGTGTATAATATGACATGGAAATAGTTAGGATTTATTATTATTATTATTTATTATCTCTGGCAAAATGTCTTCCAATGTTTTGTCACTTGTTTAAGTCATTTAGAGATTATGAAACCTACTGGTCAAATACAAATTCACTAGACATGAAAATTTGACATGGGTATGAATAATTTTGGCATTAACTATATGTATGTATATATATATATACATATATATATATATATATATAATGGACTATATCAGGCAATATATTTATTAGGCTCGCCAATAAATTGAACCAGCTGCTCAGTCACAAACATGTCTCTTGACAAATTCAAAAAATGACAAGAGGACATCATCCCTGTTTGAGTTTTTTCACAGACTTAATGTGACTGGACTTTTCCAGTTAGGGCCACCTGGTTCTTGAACTTTCTACTTGAGGATATGAAAGTCAATTATTGACAATTTATAAGTCACTTGAACACACAAAACATTCCAATCTTAAGTTATGTTGAAGACCTTATAATCAAAGTTTGATATTAATCAGTGTTGAGTACTGCTGTAAGGTTTTACACCGCCTAGTTTACATTTAGTTATAAGACTTTAAGAGAGTGTGTTGCCAACTAATAGGAAGGTTGGTGGTTCCTCCTGTCCACATGCCTAAGTGTCCTTGGGAAAGACACTGAACCCTAAGTTGCTCCTGATGGCATACCATTGGTGTGTGAATGTGCTCCTGATGGTGGGCATCTTGCGTGGCAGCTCAGTCTCATTAGTGTGTGAATGGGTGAATGGAAAACCATGTAAAAGTGCTTTGAGACTGATGAGGTGATAAAGCGCTGAACAAGTGAAAACCATTTAACTATATTTGTTAGGAAAGTAATCAAATATAATACGTTGCATTACTTTGATGAAATAATCAATATAGATACCTTACCTTACATTTTCAACAGGGTAACTGCTGTGGATTTCGCTCGATCTGATTGGAAACTCGCCGATACTACGTCCCGCCCACCAATAGCCATAACCTGACTGCACCACAGGCCTGTCAATCAAACAGACATGCCCCCAAAAACACGGCTTTTTGAGGCTTATTTTCCAGTTCATGATGGGACTATTTTCAGATGGACAGCCAAAAAAAACGAATAAGAAGGAGTGACTTTAGCTAGCAAAACCGAGATAATTGGTGGATAAATTTTATTGCCTTAGAACTTTATGTCTCTTGGACATTCTTGAAGTTTTACTAACTGATTTGTCTTGTCTGGTTTCATAGAAAAATATAGCTGGGTGTCATCTGCATAGCAATGGATGTAAATAAATTTTTCCACAAGTCATTATGGTGTTATATGCTAAAGTCACTTATTATTTTCTAGCGGTCCATCTGAAATAATGCAATCGTTAGTAAATATTAGGTCTCAAAAAGTGGTACTGTTGAGGGCGTGTCTATTTGATTGACATGCCTGTGGTGCAGTCAGGTTGTCGCTATAGGTGGAGTCCTCCAAGATCGAGTCTGATTCAGCATTCGCTCCTCCCAAGCTCGTTCAAATATGGTCAATCATGGCTCCAAAATAGCAAGATGGCAACAGCCAATATACCAAATTCGAGGCCAAATGGCGGTTTACAAAACAATGGGTAACGTCACGGTTGATTGCCACTTGGTCACAGCCCTAGCCTTGATGGTTCAGAGCTGTGGATGAGGGGGACCTACACAATATTTGGCAGGTGTTTTTTTCATGTCATGGCTGATAGATGTATCTATGTTGGCCAATCATTTTCAGGAAATTGAACGAAAGAAATCTTGAAGTGCGTTTGAGGTCATTTGGAAGCTGTCCCCTTTGCATGGATATCGCTCTGAAAGCATTTACAGGTTCATTTTTCAACTGTAAAATACCACACTACACTATTTATCTTTCATGTTAACGTTGAAAACATTGTTTCAATTGTTTTTTTCTGTCAAATATCAATATTGATATGACTTTTAAAAAGACCGTAGTGGTCGGCTGAATAATTAAAAGGAAGGACTCGTATTTTGAATTTGAATGAATTTAAGGGTGTGCATGCAGTTTTGTGTGCAACATTTGCCTAATTTAGCTTTCTTTTATCATTCACCCCAGAGAGATTATATTTATCAGTTGGTAAAAAATGTAATCCCAGTTTTTGGAGAGAAAGAAAGCAAGCTCTCCTGGCTTCACTCTAATAAAGCAGTCGAATGTACCAAATCAAACCGTTAGGAATATTATATTTCAATAATCTCAACAGTTAGTCTGTTAAAAAAACAGTAAAGCACATTATTGGAATTATTTTGGAACAGAGGTGCTGTGATGGGATCTGCAGCCAGATGTCATTAAATTTGATCTGCGTAGCCCTCTTGACACAGTAAATTTAAGGGAAGACTAGCATGTGATACTACAGGAGAGGTAGAGATTGTCTGTGATTCCACCTGAAAATGGAGGGAAATGATGCTCATTCAATTTTATTTATTTATATCATGAGAACAACTCGAACCAACTTTCACCCAGATACCGACGTTGATAGTGTGGATAAATATTTGTGTCCTTGAACCCAATGTGGGGTTTTAAAAGAAGCTCTGTTTTTTGTATTTATGCATCAGAGGATTGTAATGACAGGCCAGCAAAATATCTGAAGTTGCTTTAAAGGTCTTGCAATGTAATCCGTTGTAATACCCAACATTTAACTCACGTTATTAGAGGGGATAATGTCAGTTGTAGTCATATTTGTTTTTCTCTTGGAAAAAAAATCGGCTGAAAAAAAGTTGCATGGACTCATTGAGATCAATCAAAGCTGGCTTTTTACACATTCCTATTAATATTGATCAAAACTAATTTTGGGAAATTTGCTTATTCACTTCTGAGAATTTGATAGTACCACACTCACATCTGTCCATTAAACTGAAGGCCTCTGGTAGTATCGCATTAAGTGACGGAAGGACTTTTCTTTTTTTTTTTTTTTTTTTTTTTTTTTTACCATATTTTCTTAGTGACATTTAGTGTTGTGAGCTGCCTAATTTTCCTTTGAAAATGGACTAAATTACATTTTCTTCAGCATGGGAAGGCCTGTGAACTTTTCAGCACCTTTTACATAACGGAAATTCCTTTGAAGCAACTCAATAGTGTCAACTTGGGTTCCACTCTTCTTGTAGACATCAGGAATCTGTTTTATTTTGAATATGTAATGAGTAAAAGCACATCATTGGTTCCTGTCAGAGATTTTGTGTTTGCTAATCTTGACTTCTGTCCTCTTCAGTAAGTGACAGCTGTTTCCGAAACTTGGCTGAGGACAGGAGTGGGGTCAACCTGAAGGATCTGGTCCATGATCCCTCACTGTGAGTCTGCACACGAAGTTAATGGTGTGCACACAAACACACGGACACATACACATCCTAACATTACACTAACTGTTATTCTGTCTATCCCTGCAGACTAGGAGGAGTCATATCAGCCTACAAAATTGTTCCGGATGAGATCGATGAAATTAAGGTACGTGTCTTTGCTTTGACAAAATCATTCACAGTGTTTGAGGCACCTAACGGCATGCTACAAAAACAATCTGTCACAGAACAAAGAGAAACAGTTTATACCGAGATACAAACTGTGTTGCCTCAACACTGAATGAAAACAGGCACATTTTTCCCTGCATACTTTGCTTTCCTGGCTCGCAAGTCTTACTAGCAGTTGGCAGGAGCCATCTGTCCATCATCCAACACTTAGTCAGTCATCATTTCTCAATTTAATGCTCTTCTAGCCGCTGAATGCAATGAGAACATGGCCCTGTGTTCAGCCCTGTGTGGTGAAATTATCTCTTGAGTACCTGAGCAGCACCTTTAGAACTGGATTGTCTTGCTCAAGGACACTTGAGCAGAGCAGATGTTTGTCATCACTGGAGTTTGAAGTGTTTGAAGAACAGTGTCTTTATTCATTGCAGCTGCCCTGTTGGCCCCATAGTATTGGAGGTGGAGAGAATACATTGTCGTAGTTGCTAACTTTGTGTGTGTGTTTGTTATGTGCACAGGATACTCTTTTGGACTGGTGTGATGAAAATGAGCTGAACCTCATTCTCACTACCGGAGGAACTGGCTTTGCACCGCGAGATGTTACACCGGAGGTACACACAGACTGACTGCAAAACTTCAATAAAATGGATAATGGAAACATAAAGTTGTTACTGTGATTTAAAAACAAGACAGTCAGAAGCTAAACGAGTAAGCTTTGTTTAAAACAAATTGTCTGTGGAGTACATTTGCAATCAAAAATTCTTGGGGACAAAACAAGTGCTTGAAATGTCCTAATTACCAGTTCCTGTGATTGTGTTCTAGGCCACCAGAGAGGTGATAGAGCGAGAGGCCCCGGGTATGGCTCTGGCCATGCTGATGGGATCCCTCAATGTTACACCGCTAGGCATGCTGTCCAGGTGAAAGCTTAATCTCACTCAGTTAAGCATTATGTCTACATCCGGAGCTGCAGTGCTGATCTGTTGTATTTTTAACCAGATTCCCGCGTGTGATAACCTCTTCTTGCTCTAATATACTTCTTCTGCATTGTTTACAGGCCAGTTTGTGGCATTCGTGGCAAAACTCTGATCATCAACCTTCCAGGGAGCAAGAAGGGCTCCCAGGTACTTTTCTTTGACTTTAGTGAACTGTGCTGACTCTGTAACACTGCATTCTGCTAAAATGGTATACACACCTTTAGGCAATCTGCCTATAACCTATTAGTTATGACACTCAATAGCGCTTCATCTGACACAGTGATAGCGTAACGTGAGCATCTGACGGTTTACATAGTGTAAGAAAATATCTGGAGCTGTCGTCATTTTTTGGTGGATTTGCCACTGCAAGAGACACATTTCAGGTTAAACATTGTCATTTGATCGGTTGTCAGTATAAACATTATGCACCAGAATTAACTCGAGAGAGCATTCTTTTGGGTGTTTCTTTCAGAGGATTGACTGTGTCCATTGTCATCAGCCTTTTTTTCAAAACAGAAGCATGCAGATGTTTTTTTTTAATGAACTGCTCTAAACAGTGAACAGTGGTGTTCACTACCTACCCCGGCACGAAACTGCAAGAAGGCACACTTGCCGACTGGCTGGTGAAAATAGTCGCGCAAAAAGAGTCAGACATTTCTTTTCTGGAGCTCGTAGAGACCAAAACAGCGCTTAAAGAAGAGTGAAGATTGGAGTTAACCTTTGTCAGGTGGACACAAACATGATTCAAAATGCACACTAATGTGCCTCCCGGTCCTTTAATGATAGTATTGTGCTGTGTTTCCCACAGGTTGAGAATTTACTTGTGGGTGGTATAGCGTGTGACTGATGTTCATGCAGAGACTCTGCATAATGGGGGAGAGTGGAACCCAGGTTATTTTCTGTACCTACAATTTACACCTCACACGGAGACTACTGGTAGACATTAGCTAAGCGGCTTTGCACAGAGGGGCCTCTCATCGGCACTCAATTACTGCAGTACACGCAATTCATGCGTGGCCATAACAGTTTGAAAAGCTCTAAATAATGCGTCGTAATGTAAGATTTACCAAAGTTGAGACCCAGCGTTTCCTCGACCGTTGTCACTCTTGTGCCCTTGACAGAAACACAATTCTTGGTTAAAACCTAGTACATGGTTGGACCAGGTGTGAAACACAAATAGGGTCTTAGACTTGAAATGTAATTTGCTGCATTTGTTACCAGTGGTGTAACATTGATCCCTCACTCACTCAGTTGAAGGATCAAACATTGGCGTTTGTATTTACCTTATGTATGCACACGTGTTTATTTTCAGCTCAGTGTTAGAGTTTCTACTGCATTTTTGTTGTCATTGATGGTTGTGCTATTTTCTCTCCTCTGCTCTCTGTGTTTCATGAAGGGCGGGGCTCAGCCCCCACTGCACACACATGGAGTGAAGCAGAGGAGAGAGACTGGTGAAGTAGAGGGGTGGTGGTCCACTAGTTTACTGCCCAAGTAAAGTCTATATGTGGGAAACACTGATTTGCCAGTGTTGTGTTTTCAGCTTGTTCTACAGCTTGTCAACGGATCAATTAATGAGGCTTTAAGTATCCACTGTGTCTATTGTTAACTATGTTTAATGCCAATAAATTAGAAAAATATGGAACTGTTATATTCCGGCTTTAACCACAGATCAGGAAGTGAAAAAGTCTCATCAAACCCAAGACATGGCATCATGATGTGAAAATATTTCTCTCTGTCAATGTGAAAAGCACAGAATTCATCTTCTCATTCATTGACGCAGTGATGAAGGTGGGACAGTATCATTTGTGTTCAACTATTAACAGCTGAAGTTATGTCTGGTTACTGATTTTTTTTTATTTTATTTTTTTTAAATGCTCCTAAATGAAATGTTGTTGTTATCTCCAGGAGTGTTTCCAGTTCATTCTGCCCGCTCTGCCCCATGCCATCGACCTGCTGCGTGAGGCCACGGTCAGTGTTAAAACCACACACGCCACCCTGGAGCAGCTGCCCTCCCCGTCCCCTCTGCTGGGCAACATGCACACTAACACACACTCGAACACACACACCATGGAGCGTGGCACCCAGTGCGAGGAAGAGGAGGATGAGGAAGATGACAGGAGGAGACTTCAACATGCACACAATCACCACCATCACCAGCATGGCTCCTCTCACATCACTGCAGCCGCCATTGCTGCCAAGGTAACCAGTCGAACAAGACACACCAAGACCAGTGTTGCTGCTGCTGGAAACTTGACAGATGAAACTTTAATGATCACTGTGGGGAAAATGGGTCATTGCAGCAGCAAGCTACTGTACTATTGACAAATGCTGCTCAAATGATATAGGCTGCTGCAAGACTAAAAAACAAATACATATACTAGTTGTAACTAAAATACACAGCTTTGCATTTCAGGAAGTGTAGCTGTCCTCAAATTTCTTGCAAAAGTCTTGCGATGGGACGTAAATTCTAAGGAAAGGGGAGGGAAAGTGATCCTGGTTCAATCACTGCATGTTACTGTTAGCCCTCACTTTTACACAATCTGTATTTGGGATACAAACTAAGTATGCTGTATGCAGAACACATACAGATGGAACGTGATTGGATCAGCCCGACTACATCAGGTGGTTTGGCTTTCACTGTCGTCGCATCTCAGCCTGGTGTTGACACCACTGACGGAAACTTTTTAATGTATATCCCCAATCAGTGTTGATGGTAAATGTTGTCAATTGAAGCAAGAAATTCCTTGATATATTTTGTGTGTTCCACCTGCAAAAATCTGTTTGTTTTTTTTCCGGCGTCAGCACCCTCATTTGACGCGTACAGTGACGTAGTTGATGCCTGCGAGAGCTATAGGCTGACTAAGCTGTCCGGGTAGCCGGGCGGGGGGCGTCTAAATGTCGCTTTAATACAAAACCTTGTTCTTTTTGCTTGTATTGTGATTAGCTCCATTTTCCAACAGTGAAAATGTGATACAGTAGAGAAGGTGTTTTGGGGCGAGGATACATTTGTGTTTAGGCTGACTGATATTTAGCCGTATTTATTTCGTTCACAGTTGTGTTTCAGAGGAAAAAGAAAATGCGGCGGAAAGAGGTTGAGCTGAGGCTGGATTATCGGTGCAAGAGGATAGGGTCAGCAGGGACCATCCAGAAACTGAGCTGCCGTGAGCGAACGGCAACTTGGGGAGGCCTTTTCTTAAATTGCCTTCCGATGCCAAGTGAAACTGAATCATTCTGTGGCGTGCAGTTTTTGTTTTTTTCTTTTAAAGAATGCCTCCATGTTGTGATAGCATAGCTGTAGTGTTATGTCTTTGGTCTGTCCGTCGTGTTCTAGGGAACGTGATATCTGGTCTTCGTGAATGGGATATCTCAAAAATACCTTGAGGGAATTTTTTCAAACATGGCTAAACACAATCACGATAAACTGCAAAGATGTTGGCGTTCGAAGATTAACCTCCCAGTGACTCGTACTTGTAAATGTGATATTTCAGAAACGCCTGGAAGGGATTTTTTTTTTTTAAATTTGTCTCCAATGTTCACTGTGCCTTAACAACGAACTCGTGAGATTTTGGTAGTTAATTTCCTAAAATTTTGCATTCACTTTGACTCGAGGATGGACTGATAAGATTTTGGTGATCAAAAGTCAAAGGTCAAGGTCACAAGCTCACATCCGTTTCTCACTGTGAAATTATGAAGGAAATGCCTTCAGGGTATCTCTTCAAATGTGGCACAATTATTCCCTCAGACTCAAGGATAAACTGATTCATTTTTTGGTGTCAAATGTTCACTTGACTTCAACAATGATTAGATTTTATGTGGTCGAAGGTCAAGGTCAGTGTGACCTCACATGTATTGTATTATTGCCTTGAGGTACCTTATTCACATGTGGCACCAAGATTCACTTTGAAGTTGTGTGAGAAGCACCCATTTATATTTGTTTAAAATATATTTAAAGTGGAAATCTTCTTTGCAGCAACATGTATCTAACCTTTTGACAGATATGCATGTAAACTATAACTTGAGTAGTTAGCGGAGGCATACAACCACGAGGCGGTAATTCTAGTTTTTGTGGGAGGATTTTTTTTTGGGATGCTGTTGGCGAACCCAACCAAGAGAGTTGGACGTGTTTACTATGCATGCTTGGACGGAGGTGTGCGGGAGACCTTTAGGATATCGACCATAAACTGGAAAAGACAATCAAAGTCAGCAGTCCTGAGAGGTCAGTTGATCGTTGAGTTTTTTTCAACTGTGTTTTGGCCAAAAGGACGAGCGCGTGTGGTGATAAACCCAAACGTTCAATGAGGTTTTTTTTTATTTCTATTGTTCGCATTTACAAGAGCTGCTAACGTTACAGTACAGTAGCTAGTAGCTGATGAGTAACCACCTTCTTTACCATTTTTGCTTGTCCTACTCTCTGCAACGCAACATTGGTCTGCATGGGTCATTTTTGGTAGCTGTAAAACTCGGCTTTCTCGATCACTCTGGCACACACTGAGGAATGTACTGTTTAAGTTGACCACGTTAACAATCAACAGTGGGCGGGTATCAGCATAGAAAGCGGAACATTTTCCTTTAAGAACGCATTGATTGGTCACTATAACCCACCTCTTCCTACTATCTCAAGCTGTCTGTCAGGAAGCCATACATGATGCCTGTCTTGGTAAATGGAAATAGGTAAATCCCACACTGCAGCAAACCTGGGAGGCTATGTTAGTGGGCATGTTGCTTTAACCACCACAGAGATGGTGACATATTATCCATAAAGTCCAATTTGAGTAACACCGGAGAATTGTAGAAATATACTATTTACATTGTAAATGCTGACCTTTGCTTTGCGTTGAAATTGAATCACGATGCTTGTTTTTTTTTTTGCTTGATACTCTCCGATGGCTTTTGCATGTAAATCATTCATTGTTTTGAAATGCATGTGTTGCCAGTATTTTTTTTCCACGTGGTGCTGTTGTCTGTCGGAACACGATTTGATTATTGTTGTAAAAGTTGGCGAGACTAAAGAAAAATTAGCTTACAGATGCCTTAAATTTCCATCAGCCATTTGACCCCTACGTTCCACGTGGAGGCTGCTTCTTAAGGTGACATGCTAATTGTTCTGTCGGCTCTGCCTTCCAAAATTTGCATATATCTTTTAATGTGGGAAGAACTAAAGTTATGATAATGCTTTTTAATACCTGGTGTGACGATAAAGGCCTGTGATGAAACATCATTATCAAGAAAACGCATCTATACAGGTCCATGATCACACCTGGGGCCATATGCCTAAAACTACATGTAGATTCGCAACTAAAACTTACGGAAAAAATGCATACATATTATTTTTGCTAGTTTTGTAAAGCCAATCTCACAGTTTGCCATAAATATATATATATATATGGACACACTCTTAAATCTGTTTGCAACCAAGACATGAACCAAAGAAGTGCAGTTTAACTGCATCAGTGTTGCTCTTCATCAGAGCAACAGCTGTATTCATGCGTCTGTAAACTATAATCATCAATAAAAAAAAATGATCACTGATTAATTTATAGCACTCATATCAAAACAGACCTTACAAATCAGGGGGAATTACTATCCATATACATGTCACAGTTGAGGAAAAATGTAAAGACTGCAAACAGGGAAGTAATGGCAGGAATGTAATTAAAAAGAATAATAAAGTTCATCACTCATGAACAGCTATTTAAGATTAACATTATAGGAGATCTTTTGAGGAAAATGTAGACTGCCTTGTCGATCTCAAAAATGATGACGCAGTCATGGAAATTGGAAAAACAAGCTTTACCTTTAAGATTACATCTCACAATATTTAATTCCCTCCTTATCATTTCACTTGCACCTGAAAAGTGTGTTGTTGTTTTTTTAACTATGCAAGAGGGGCAAATACTTTCAATCCACATTATACTTTTATATTATAAATAAGAGTTTATGTGTGGAAAATGGCATGTCCCACTATTTCCCACACAGAATATTGGTATTTAGTTTATGAATCTGGCCACTGGTGTAACGTGGGTCTTAATCTTGCAAGGTGTATTAAAACACGTTTGAATGTAGATTATGTCAATCATCACTTGTTTGAGTAATTTCTATCCATATACAGTGTCTGCTGAAGCAGCTGCTATTTAGAATTTAAACCTTTTGTAACTTCATACCATTACATCTCATTCACCTGTTTGTCAACATTCATCTGTCTTTGTCTTTGTCTGTGTGCGTGTGTGTGTGTGTGTGTGTGTGTGTGTGTGTGTGCGCGTGCCTGTGCATGGCTGCATGCATGTATTTGTGTCCATCAGACGAGCCATGCTGTGGTCATGGCTAAGGGGGGTCCCTACCTGCCTGGCAACACACCCGCCCCTCCTACTCATTTCACCTGCTCCTGTACTCATGACCAGCAGGTGAGACACTCACACGTACACCTGTCCTCTTCCTGTCATTGGCCAGTTCATCATATCTGTTAGTCACAAACTGCAGGTGCCTGTTATTTGTTATATATATAGATATATACATATCTATATATATCTATATATATATATGTTTCTTTTTAAGAAAGATACCGTAGGTTTGGAGATAACCAACAAGCCATGGTGCAAGTGGGTTGCAATCAATTGAGTGTTGATCATGGTTTTGACTTTAAATTCCTTTTGCCTTTTAAGAGTGCACTGTCGTCCAATAAAAACAGCCCAATGACCTTGATAAGAAAGGGACGGGATCTTTTTAGCTGGCTACTATCATTTTTACCTGGAGTAGTGGAACAGTTATGGGGGCCCGAACTGCAAAATCAGCTGTAGGTTGAAAGCAGCACTTTGTAGGTGTAAGGGGGAAAAAAGCTTTGTCTAAATAATGCAAGAAAACTTGTATAAATTGTCGTGTTCACCTTAGTAATTCAGCTGAGTTATTCAAGAATATAGAAATGAAAATCCTCTATATGTCCCTTGTGCTTTTTTTTTTTTTTTTTTTTTTTACTTAAATATGCTGTGCTCTTTAGCACACATGGTTGATTTCATTTGTTTTTCCTCTTGACCACTGACTGACCCTGATGCTGTTCCTTTACAAAAATCAGCTATAACCTGTTTACACATAATTTTCTTCAGAACAGAGACTTTGCATGGTATTGCCAATTGATTACAACCCATGGCAACATTATATTAATGATGACAATTTTCCAAAAGATTTTATTTCTTTTTAGAATGATTTTCTACTTTCCAGGCAGCCACTGGTTTCAGTTAATTCAACTTGGGACCAGTGTTACCTGGACTCCTCATGTGATTCTAATAACGGCAGAGTTTTATTTTTTTGTGCTTAATCCTGCTCAAATGTTCCACTGTTATGTATGCACTGTGTCTGTAATTCCAGTTCATATGACCTACTATTTCTGTTCCAGTTGCAGAGGTTTGAATCCCTTTTTTTTTTCTTTCGCATTCGAATAATAAGCTACAGTGAAATCCATTAATGAGAACTTTGATTGTATTTTGGGTGCCATTGAAAGAAAGAGTGAGATCAAATCGTATTGAGAGATAATCCTTTGTTCGGGGATTTGCTCAGTAAATTTGAGGCAAAAGCAGACTTCGTTTACCCCATGTGAATGTGCCACACACTGATGTGGGGGGTGAGTTACTAAATCATACGAAGTTCCTATAGTCTCTAGTCTTTGTTCTTATATTAAGCAAAGCCGACACTTGAAAGACCTACAAATCTTTACTATGTCTTTATGTTCCTCAAATTAATATCAATATTTAATTGATGATAACTTTTACTCAAATAATTGCTGTCCCCATGTATTTACTGCAGCATATTTGATCAATGAAGGCAAACAGTATGCACATTATGAGCTGTGTACATGTTGGCGCAACTGATGTGACACTGTATTGATGAAAACATTTAGCTCATGTAGCCCAGGTAACTGCCACAAATGCAGTTTTAAACTCAAGTCTTTTGAAAGCCTACATGAAATCAAAGGCGGTCGTCAGATTCCTCACAGCAAAATCCTGAAGTGTCAGGACTCGTGATCTTGCAGTAAAACACGGATGGCTTCGTGTTCTATTAACTTATGGAGAAAGTTCATCGTGAAAGTAATGCGAGACCATGTACAAAATGAGAAATATACCAATCCCCTATCTGTTTTAGCATTGTTTTGGATAAGAGTTTGTTGCTTTACTCGACGACAGGTTCAAATTAAGTAGTTTTTCAAAAATACAAGTGTCATGTAGACAGCTTTAGCTAACAGCAAAACAACTGAGGAAAATTATTTGACGAGCATTAAGTGTGTGTGTGTGTGTGTGTGTGTGTGTGTGTGTGCGTGCGTGTGTGTGTGTGTGCGTGCGTGCATGTGTGTGTGTAGATCCCGGACTCGATCATTTCTCGAGGCGTTCAGGTGCTCCCTCGAGATTCAGCCTCTTTAAGCTCCACCCCTTCCGAGTCACCGCGGGCAACACAGGCAACTTCCCGCCTTTCCACCGCCTCATGCCCGACACCCAAGGTACACACACATACACACACACACACACACACACACACACACACACACACACAGAGAAATGAGCACAAAACCAGAACCGCTGAAAATTTAAAATCACTTTCAACCATAAAAACAGATACAATAATGTGTCACCCTGCATGAAATTTACAGTTTGCTGTATCTGCTTTGCAAGATTCATAGAGCATGTCAAGTAAATGGATCTAATGGAGATACCTTCACTGCCTATAGTAGTGGAAAACAGTCACAACAATTCTCCATTACAAAACAAAAAAAAAAACAATCATGGACAGTTCCTGCATGATTAGATTTTCTGCTTATTTCCTTAATTCCCTGACCTTTTTCTTTCACTGTTATTTTCATTATATGTTTTTGTTTGTCACCTATTAGAACAAACTCATAAAGAAGAGGTTGCCAATTGGATTTCCTAACTCAAAAATCAATCTTTTATTCAGATTATAGAGAGATTTGTTTGACTCCGATGTAACAATAGAGTTCACCTATTACTGTAACTATAACAACTATTACTGATGGGTTTATTACTGTATAAATATCAAATCTAACTCACAATCCTGTCTCAATTTGGCTCTGAAATGTATATCAATGCCGTGTAATAGTTCGTAGATGTTGGCATCCTGATTCAACCTCGCAAAACGTGATCAGCCAGCGGTCACGGTTATGGATTACTCTTACCCTAACCCAAATTAAAGTCTTGGGACTTGTGTGTTGTTTTGAATTGAATGGGAGTGAATGGGACTGTGAGGTTTGGCAAAACTGATATATAAATATCTTCAGTTGTGGTACATTCACAAAAGAATTGTCCCAATTAAAATATGTCAAGGAATTAACAATAGAAAAACGTAAAAACTCAAATTATGCTGGAATTGTCTTAAAGGTCAGGTTTAAATCTAAATAGATTCATTATTTACTTTATTTGGAAAGAGAACCAGGCCTTTGTTTAAAAAAAAAGAAAAAGAAAAAAGGCTTATCCAATGGACAGATATGGTTCTAATTTACTGAATTTTACAAGAATACTTTTTATATTCAAAAGCCACTCTGTTTTCTGACCTCCTGTTTTGCTATTGATGCCTTTTGTGGTTAATACAAACTCAACATTTTCTCAATGGCTACCTGGTGTTTTGATCAGTACATCAGTCATGTCTTTCTCACCACTATGTTAGTTTTAGTTTCTCATCTGTAACACAAATTATATTTTTATTTACAAGCCAGTTTCTAAAAAAAAAGTTGCGACGCTGTGTAAAATGTAAATAAAAAAAAAAAGAATGGAGATTTTTGCAAATCACATAAACCCATATTTTATTGAAAATAGACCAAAGACAACATATCAAATGTTGAAACAGAATTTTTCAGTTTCAACATTTGATATTTCATTTTTCGGTCTATTTGCAGTTGAATATGGGTTTACATGATTTGCAAATCATTGCGTTCTGTTTATAGACTTTACATTGCGTCATGACTTTTTTGGAAACAGGGTTGTACAATTTATTTTCCCTTTATTTCTTTTCATTTGGGATTAAGGTACTTTCATTGAACTTGACTTGACACCTTGAAGCGCATTCCAGCAGCTCAAAGGGTATAATGCCTCCCATTAATTTTTTTATTGACTTTTAATTTGAAGCAAGGAACAGGGAGAAAGTTAAAACCCCCTTTTGCGTACAGATGGACAGAAGCAGCATTCAAAGGAAAAGGAAAAGTAGTATCACGCTGAAGGAAATCATCTTATGAAGACTGTTGGTCAAAACTTTACAACTGTAAATTGTTACGAGGTCCTCAATTGAACCTGTGGACAAATTTTCCCTTTCTTTTGTAGGATTTTAATCTAAAATGTGCAGTAGTTCATTGTAATTGACAGTGATCTAACAGTAATTATAAAGGCAAAAAGTAGAGGAGATTGGAATTAATTAGTGAACGAAAACTGTATTTCTGTTGCAAAGAGAAGCTCAGAGCAGCAGAGTGTTGAGTATGACGTAACTCTGTTGCTGTACTGATTGCATTAGCATTGTAGAAATGTACTAACATAGTAAATACAGCTTGTATATACTACGTTAGTTATAACAGTACAGAGAATTCCACTCCTCAATGTTTTATATTTGTACTTTATTGTCGACTGACCTTTATTTGTCTGTGCTAGACATGGCCATGATGTGAATTCTGGCTTTTTAAAAAAAAAAAAAAAAAAAAATTACGGTATTGGTGATTATTCAGTGGTAAGTTTGAAGTCTTTTTTACATTGAAATCAAGACAAAGAGACAGCTTTTAAAACATGTGATTAGAATTGAAAAATTTAAATAATGAAGAAGAAGCCCTGATGAACTACAAGTGAGCAAATGTAATATATATGGAAAATGTAAAATGTCATCAGAGGCTTTACAAACTGTTATAATCAGACACTTTCATCGTAGCACAAAGGCACAGCACATGCTGGCTTATGACATGTAATTAAGTAAGATTAAGTCGAGCCCAATACATTCTCACAAAAATCCTGTGTTGTTCTGCCCAATCAGGGAATCAGACAAGAGCTGCTGGTGTGCTAGTTTTGAACATCACATCTAGAATTCATGTTATTTATGTTTTGTGTCCTATGTATACAGCAACATATTAATAGATAAATACAGACAAAGGCCTCTGCCAGACTGTCCTGTTATGTAGAAGAGGTATTTAAATCATCTCTTACATAAATTTGCATCAAACAATGACCAAATATAGAATATCTATCTGTCTCTCTGCAGGTCCAGTCACGATGTGGCAGTAATGAGAACATTCTGAGAGCCAGTAAGTTGTGTGTGTGTGTGTGTGTGTGTGTGTGTGTGTGTGTGTGTGTGTGTGTGTGTGTGTGTGTGTGTGTGTGTGTGTGCGCGCGCCTCATTAACAATACTGCTTTTTGCAAAAGAAGCTTTAAACAACGTGGAACATTTTGAAACATTATGATATTTCTGTAGGAGGCATATTCACAATTTACTCACACCCATTCGTGTGTGTGTGTGTGTGTGTGTGTGTGTGTGTGTGTGTGTGTGTGTGTGTGTGTGTGTGTGTGTGTGTGTGTGTAGGTCACAGTGCGGTTGACATCAGTAAAGTGGCACGTCGTCATCGGATGTCCCCGTTCCCATTGACATCAATGGACAAAGCCTTCATCACTGTTCTGGAGATGACACCTATTCTGGGAATTGAAGTCATCAACTACAGAGGTGAGTCTCCAGAGGTGTGTGTGTGTGTGTGTGTGTGTGTGTGTGTGTGTGTGTGTGTGTGTGTGTGTGTGTGTGTGTGTGTGTGTGTGTGTGTGTGTGTGTGTGTGTGTGTGTGTGTGTGCAGTATGTGCATCTGTCTTCTATATCACAACAATCCAAATAGATCCCTGGTGTGAATCAGTTTGGTGTCAAGACTATACAAACACTGTCGTCACTACTGTATGATCATTGTATATCCAATGACGTGCTGGTGCAGTGAAGTTAGCATTAAATTGAAATGGTTTGGTCTGTTCTCTGCAGATGGTTTGGGACGAGTGCTCGCTCAGGACATCTATGCCAAAGACAACCTTCCTCCGTTCCCTGCCTCAGTTAAAGATGGCTACGCTGTACGAGGTGAGACCACCTTATGCTGCCTCAAATTTTGCGCCAAGTAAACATCACATCCAAGAGACAGCTGTAAAACAAGATCCATGTTCTAATTTTCATAATTAACGTGATTACCATCATTATCATTGTCCTGTAGCTGCTGATGGCCCGGGAGATCGCTTCATCATGGGCGAATCACAGGCTGGACAACAGGTCAGCTCTAATACATTAACACTCCTGCAGAGAGCGAATCTTGATTGGCACCCACCTACCTTTTTCCATTAGTCTAGCAACACATTACTTAACAACATAACTATTGGGAACTCTACTGTACTATCGTTACCATTCTTTTTTTTTTTTTTTATATATAGCACTAAAACACCCCACAAGTCATCTCAGGGCACTTATTGAAGTCCTTACAACATTATTACATAGATCAATATGGTCCCTTTTGTTATTGTAGCCCTACTGTTAATAGTTCTAATGCTGCTACTAGAAATACTAGGGGCTTAGTTTTAAAGACACCCGCCCCAGCAATTGCCAAGAGGGGAACTTTAATAGTGGAAGCACCGTGACCAACAAAGAGTGGGAGTTCTTGGAGGCTTGGACTGCACATGCATGGGCAAGCTCACCTGCTATGTTAACTCATGTACATGAACACAGAAAAGCTGGGTGAGGTGGACTATAGATCAGAGCGTGTGGTACCTGATAAAAAAATACACTCACGTCATTGGTCTTATTGCCAATCACAGTGTTCTCATCTCTAGTGCTAACTTTACCACCACAGCTACTAATGTGACTACTGCTGCTTGTTATCACATGTTTTTAATCAGTGTCAGTAACGGCACTGTTTATTAGTACCTTAGTTTTGCTGAGAATTCTGCAGTAAATATATATATAAAGTTAACATGCATTACTATGCCTTTGTGTGTGTGCGTGTGTACGTGTGTGTGTGTGTGTGTGTGTGTGTGTGTGTGTGTGTGTGTGTGTGTGTGTGCGCGCGCGCGTGTGTGCGCGCGTGTGTGTGTGTGTGTGTGTGTGTGTGTGTGTGTGTGTGTGTGTGTGTGTGTGCGCGCGCACACGTGCAGCCAACCCATACAGTGATGCCAGGTCAGGTGATGAGGGTGACAACCGGGGCTCCAATTCCCTGTGGAGCTGACGCTGTGGTCCAAATTGAAGATACAGAGCTGCTGAGGGAGTCTGAGGATGTAAGAACTCCATTTCCAAAATAGTTGGGTCGCCGTGTCGTATGTAAATATAAACAGAATGCAATGATTTGCAAATCACGTAAACCCATATCTAATTGAAAATTGATCAAAGACAACATATCAAATGATGAAACGGAAATGTCATTGACGTATGAAAAACCTGCTCATTTTGAATTTGATGGCAGCCACACGTTTCAAAGAAGTTGGAACAAGGGCACGTTTACCCTCCTGTTGCATGACCTCTTCTTTTAACATGGTAGAGTTTTAACCTGTATTTGTGGATGCAGTGAGGAAGTGTGTTTACAGACAGTGGTGTTTGGAAATGTTTCTGAGCCCCTGCAGTGATTTCCGTGACAGAATCGTGGCTGTTTTTACTGAAGTGCATTCTGAGGGCCTAAAGATCACGGACCATCTAAATATTGCTTTTTAGCCTTTTCCCGTTGCGTACAGTGAGTTCTCCAGATTCTCTGAATCTTTTTGTATTATGTACCATAGACGATGAAATCCCCAAATTCTTTGCAATTTTACATTGAGGAATATAATTCTTAAATTGTTGCAAGAATATTTCTCAGTTTCAACATTTTATATTTTGTGTTTAGTCTATTTCAAATTAAATGTGGGTTTACATGATTTGAAAATCAGCACACTCTTGTTTTTATGTCCATTGTACACAGCGTCCCAGCTTTTTTGGAAAAAGGGTTGTACCTTAAACACAGTCTCGTTTAAAAATGTTTTGCTTACTAATGTATACAATAGTGGCATTACTTCACCACTGTGTTTGGACAGTGATATTATGTTCGGCAGATATGGTGATGTTGATAGTCTGTCTGTTTCAGGGCACAGAGGAGCTGGAGGTGAGGATTATGGTCCAGGCCCGGCCTGGACAGGACATAAGGTAAATTAAAAACAGTGTCTTAAAAGTACTTAGTGGAAGCCAATTTGATTTGTATCAGTTGAGTGAGAATAACTAGCTGGTAATTGTGAGTGTGACATATTTATGTGTCTGCTCAGGCCAATAGGTCATGACATCAGGCGAGGGGAGTGTGTGTTGGCGAAAGGAACACATATGGGTCCATCAGAGATTGGTCTGCTGGCTACAGTTGGAGTGACTGAGGTCAGCGTGCACAAATTCCCTGTAGTGGCCGTCATGTCTACTGGAAATGAGGTACATACACAAATACACACATATTTTTATTTTGATATTTTCTCTTAAAGTTTGGGGTTGCTACTACTGAATTAAATTGCATTAATCTGTGTGTGTGTGTGTGTGTGTGTGTGTGTGTGTGTGTGTGTGTGTGTGTGTGTGTGTGTGTGTGTGTGTGTATGTGTGTGTGTAGCTGTTGAATCCAGAGGATGATCTCCACCCAGGAAAGATCAGAGACTCAAACCGCTCCACTCTTCTGGCCACCATCCAGGAACATGGATACCCCACTATCAACCTTGGCATTGTTGGAGACAAGTAAAACATATTTTAGCTTCATAGAAAAACTGCTCTGTCCCAGGTTCTTTCATAAATTCAAGAAATATGTTACATTATATCGGTTTGAAATTAGTAAAAAAAATAGCTGGCAAATGTATTTACCTTTTCTGGACAGTAATGGGTTATTCAGTCTTCATCTTTGGGTATTTGATGAAACTTAGCACACACCTACAAAGTCAGAATATCTCTGCCTCTGTCACCGACATTTTTAAAATTTTTCTATTTACATCTGTCTCCTGTTAGTCACACAGCTTCATCTAAGTGCAAATTAAAAAGAAATTCCAAAAATGTGCCTGAGTCCTTCACCTCTCGGAATTCCCTTTGTAAAATCTAAATCAAAACAGAATGCATTGATTTCCACAATTATGTAAACCCATATTTAATTCAAAATAGACCAAAGACAACATATCATATGTTGAAACTGAGAAATGTTGTTATTTCATAAAAAAATATCTGCTAATTTTGAATTGATGCCAGCAACATGTTTAAAAAAAAACATAGGGACAAGGGCCAACAAAAGACTGGAGAAGTTGTGTAAAGCGAAAAGAAACACCTGGTGGAACATCTCACAACTAATTAGGTTAACTGGCAACAGGTCTGTAACGTGATTGGGTATAAAAAGAGCATCCCAGAGAGTCTTTCAGCAACATTTTGGAGCAACATATGCCTCCATCCAGACAACGTGATTTTCACGGAAGGCCTTGCTTATTTCAGCAAAACAATGCCAAACTGCATTCTGCACGTATTACAACACCATGTTAAACGTGTTAGAAGAGACCGGGTGCTAAACTGGCCTGCCTGCAGTCCAGACTTGTCACCCATTTAAAACATTTGCCGCATTACGAAACAAAAAAAATACAACAAAGGGGACCCCGAAAGGTTGAGCAGTTCAAATACTATATCAGGCAAAAATGGGACAGCATTTCACTTTCAAAACTCCAGCAACTGGCATCCTCAGCTCCCAAATGTTTAGTGTTGTTAAAAGAAGAGGTGAGGCAAAACAGTGGTAAACATGCCCCTGTCCCAAGTTTTTTTGAAACGTGTTGCTGGTATCAAATTTAAAGTGAGCATACACTTTCCAAAAAACAAAACGATTTCTCAGGTTCAACATTTGATATGTTGTTGCTGTATTTTCAGACCACCTTTCCTGACAAACACCCGCTTCTTTCATCCTTCACATCATTAGTTTTGGACACAGGTTTTCCAATAATAATGTTGAATCCAACAAAAACCCCACAACATTACTATGACATCGACAGGGTTATTTTCACAGACTTGACAAAGCTCTTCCACAGCAACAGAAGACATTATACAACTGTTTTCATATGGGAAGCGGCACTCCCCTTCGGTCCTAAACTGAGTTTAATGTGTCAAGCTTGTGTTTGCAGCCCAGATGACCTGCTGTCAGCTCTCCATGAGGGAATCAGTCGTGCTGATGTCATCATCACCTCAGGGGGTGTGTCCATGGGAGAGAAGGTAACTATGTCCTTTTAGTATTCTAACAAAAAGAATTGGCAGATATGTTAAGGTGATGTTTTGGGCCCTCATTTATAAAATATTACACAGGATTCATGCTAAAACCAAATGAGCACTTAGAATCGAGGATGAACTGAACTGTTAAAGATTCCTTCAAAGTATTTTCCACATATGAGTTTGGACAAATATGGATGTAAACCACAACTTGATTGGTTAGCGGAGGCCTTCGTCAGCAAGGCGGTATTTTTTTTTTTTAGTTCTGCTATAAAAACAAACAAAAGCATTTGACGCTAATTCAGTTTTACAGTATTATTGATCTCTGTGTGCCTGTGTTTGTCATCAGGACTACCTGAAACAAGTACTGGATATCGACCTGCATGCCCAGATCCACTTTGGACGAGTCTTTATGAAGCCAGGGTGAGTGGGAGGTGGTCTGCCCAGGTGCTGGGGGGCATCTAAAACAGAGGAAATGGGTTGTGCTCCAGCATTGATAAATGTTTGTAGATGGTTTCCGTTTTGTCTGTTTTGTGTTTATTGCTGATATTTTTTAGTTTTTGCTGTAATGCACTGACAAAACAGTTTGCTGTGTTTTAGTTAAAGACCACTGTCCTATTGCCGGTGTTGTACCTGGATACCTCCCCCCAGAGAAAAGGCTCTTTTGTACTTTGCGGATCCCTGAGCATTTGGTGTAAGGGCTGGCAGTTGAGACACCACTCATGACACGCTGTGGCGCCTGTATGTTTTTTTTTTAGCTTCAGCGCCTGAACGTGACGCGGACACAACCAGTGGGAAAAATAGCCTTTACAGTATAACTGCTGGCAGCAGTACTACTTCTGCTGCTTGTTGTATCACTGACAGACAGACAGACTTTATTGATCCCGCAAGGGGACATTTTTTCGTTACAGCTGCATGGAAGATATGGCAAAGGCAATATAAATTACAAAATAAAAAGAGAGGTATTAAAGGTATAAATATCAAAAACATAAAAATGCACAGTATATACAAATAAAATAGAATAAGTTAATCAGTTTAAATTAAATTAAATCAAAAACAGTGCAACAGTGATGCTACCACTATCTCTAATCACCGATATGACTAATGACCTGTGTGTTTCTGTTTCTCAGTCTTCCCACTACCTTTGCCACAGCTGACATTGATGGAATACGGAAACTCATCTTTGCTCTGCCAGGTACTGTATTTATGTCTGAGGTAACTGGATATGTTGTTTTGATGTTGCCAAGTGTGTATCCGCTTTTTGGACGCTCTGTATTCAGTGCTCACTCGCCTAACACCTATTAAGATTATATTATTAGTTTATGATATTAGTTGGTAAAAGCCACGTCACATTTTGCTCTATGTAATCTATACCTTGGCACCAGAACAGTAAGCACTTTGGAAGGGGAGTGAGGGTCACATTGCGGCACATAACGGGATATGGTTTGTTTGCCAGTTCTCATGCATTACATATCTGTATTTTAGGTGTTATTTACAGCTTAATACCTCTCAAAAATCTGTCAAACAATTGTGAAAGTAGGTTAACATCAGCACTTGCTTCTTGTAAGTAGTAAGTAGTAAGTTGAAAATGTTCAGTTGTCAGTCTTGTTTCATTGAGTGTACCCCCCTCCCCCCTCCCACTGTGAATGTTTGATGTAATCAATATGGAAACAAGAATACAGGCATTTGTATTATTTATTTTTTTTGCAGTGTTTGACATTTATGTCTGACATCTGTGCAACATAAATGCACCATTACCCTCGGCTCACTCAGCGGAAGACTCTCGTGGCAAAGCAGAATTATGAAACTAGCTGCTCAGTCAGATTTCTAGGGAGGCTGCAGCTCAATTGGTAGAGTGGGTTGCACACTAATCAGAAGGTTGGTGGTTCAATCCCCAGCTCCTCCTGTCCATATGCCTAAGTGTCCTTGCGCAAGACACTGAACCCTAAAAAAAAAAATGCTCCCGTGTGTTGTAAGTCGCTTTGGATAAAAGTGTCAGCTAAATGTAATGTAGTGTAAATTTCTAGATGTGGTTGTTGGTGGAAGGGCACTCCTGACTGTTTGCCCATTGTGAGTTTTTGTTGTGTCAATACAATAATGTTGTCTTCAGTGTTGATTCTGACTTTAAAATCAAGATACATTTAATTATCGGGTACAATAAAGTGCAAAGTTAGATATCAGCAGCCGACGCAAACCTTACAGCTACACCACGTTGGAGACAGTGCAGGATGACAGTGCACATTTCTACAACAGACACCGTATGAAATGGATAGAATTACAGTGGTACCCACTAATTATGGAATTGATTCGTCAGAAGTAGTACCGTAGTAAGGTTTCCCTTCGTTGTGTTTCTTTCAGGCAACCCAGTGTCTGCAGTGGTGACGTGTAACCTGTTTGTGATTCCGGCTCTGAGGAAGATGCAAGGCATTCTGGACCCTAGACCTACAATTATTAAAGCTCGGGTAAGAGATGCACAGACTCTCGCACACGCACACACAGTCACACACACACGCACACACATAAACACACAAATTATTGATAAGCTATTAAGTGTGCAGACCGTTCTAACGCTGCTGACGTGTCTGTGAGCAAGACAGTGAATCTCCAACCAGCTACAAGGAACCGGAACTTTCGGCCTGACCGTGAGGGAAGCACAATATTTAGAACTTCGCTATGGCAAATCAATAACCATATTGTGTTAAATTATTTGGTAAACTTTGAATTGAAAACAAAATGTAAATTGTGAGAAGAAAAAGCGTCAGTTAACCATATAGTAACATAATATGCTGCTGTTGATGCCTGAAACCCACAGTCTGTATGTAAATGAATGCAAACAGGTTTTTTTTTTTTTTATAATAGTACAAAACGACGCATTTATTGAAATATTAGTATGAAATTGAGAATTTGATATTATTTTAAAGTTACAGACAATTACTTTCACAGTTGTAAGGTTTTGGAATATGTAGTAATTGAGAAATGTTTTTACTCACTTTTCGCGTTGAGAGGTATCTGAGATGATGGATACTTCTCTCAAATCTCTCCTGTCAGCAGCAAGGGGAATACGATTAAAAAAAAAACAGCTACCTTGGATCTATTCACCTACCAACACCACTAGATCTCACTAATTAACATGTTTAATATTGTTTGTTCAATCAGTTTGACGTGCATAAAGAATGGCCCTGTGGTTCTTATCTCACTTGATATGTCAAATCGGTGTTTTTACCCCCAAAAAAGCTAGTCATTGTTTTTGGTAGGAAGGCATGTAGCTGGACAATGTTTTTATGCAATGAATTCAAATATTTGATGAGTCCCTTTACTGTGTCTGTGTCTGTGTCTGTGTGTGTGGGTGGGTGGGTCGGTGTATTTTAGCTTTCCTGTGATGTTAAGCTGGATCCTAGACCAGAGTACCACCGCTGTATTCTAACCTGGCATCATCAGGAGCCACTGCCCTGGGCACAAAGCACAGGTGTGTACACACGTGTACACACACACACACACACACACACACACACACACTGACTGACTGACTGACTCACCAATGCATGATCCTCGCCTCTCGCTCTCTCTCTCTCTCTCCAGGCAACCAGGTATCCAGCAGGCTGATGTCAATGCGTAGCGCCAATGGCCTGCTGATGTTGCCTCCTAAAACAGAGCAGTATGTGGAGCTGCACAAGGGAGAGGTCGTGGATGTCATGGTCATTGGACGGCTATGATGCAGGTACTTCAGGCTCTCATGTGTTTTGGTATGTTTCTATTCACTTACTGTCACTCGGAGGTTTGCACATGTGTTTTACTTCATAAAGGGGCACAAAAACTCACAGTCGCCCAAAATGTTTTTTTCTCCAGACTTGAGTGTCACTCGCTACCGATTACCATGGCAGTGCCAGGACTTCTTGTCTGGACAGAAAACGGGCGGGGGCTAGAAGTGATGCATGTCTACCTGGTCGCCATTAGCTGTGATGTCATATGCAACAGCCAATCGGAGCCAGCGCAGGCTGAATCCTCATTGGGCTGCTCTGAGGAGATCACTGTATTTCAATGAAGAAAAAAAATGTGAAAAAAATATATAAAATATGAGATTTATTCTGTAATATTATTATTATTATTATCCTGATGATAATGATTATTAATATTCTTAATTAATATTCTATTTATTATTATTATCATGGTTCTGACTGAATATTATCATCTTAGTAGTATTCAAGCCCTCTTCTCTCCTGTTCCTTTGCTTTGTGCGTTTAACATTTTTCCCTGGTAGATATTGAGATATAGAGACTTTTCCCTTCTTCCTCCACTCCTCCTGACCTTTTTCCTTTTCTCCCACCCTACCTTTTCTTCTTCTTCTTCTTCTTCTTCTTCTTCTTCTTCTTCTTCTTCTTCTTCTTCTTCTTCCATTTCTACTTCTACCTTTTCTACTGCTCTGCTCTGGTGCTTCTTTAAAAAAAAAAAAAAAAAAAATCAAAACTTCATGATATCCAGTCCCTGTGGTACATCTCTTGGAACACACTGACATCAGTATTGACTCAAATATGAACTAAAGGCTGCTAAAGACATCTTTTGATTGAAGCTGCTGTTATAGTTTGTGCTAGTACACTGAATATTACTTTTTTGCCCCCCCCCCCCCCAAAAAAAAAGGGAAAAGAAATTCAAGGATCCTTTGTATTTTTTTTTTTTTTTTTTTTTTTATCATTTTTTTCTCCAGATATATCACTTTCAGACACTGAAACACTAAAACTCACCATGACACACAATGAGTGGGTCACTGGCTCATATTTTAGGGCAAGGTGAGACAGTACTTAATCCCCCCCTCTCCCCACCACACTGGAATGATTTATTTGGTCTGACGTCAAGTATAAAAGTAATAAGATGCATAATGACTTCTGTGATCTGTAGTCATCCCAGAGGTAGGCCACACTGACAGTATAAGTCTTACCCTGCATTCAAGTGGTGTTTGATGTACCTGAGTCTCAAGTTTACATCATAATTATACAGTACGCAATTAATATACAGTCTTTGATAAATGTGTTTTTTTTTGTTTGTTGTAATGTTAAGACTATTAAAAGATAAGGCTGACTTCTTATTTTTCTTACTGTTATAAAATCCCACGAAAAGACCAAAAGCAGCAGTCTGTTAGTTCATCTCTTAATACGTTCTGATTTTCTTCTCTTTTTTTTTTTTTTTAGATAGTACTCACTGAAGATGACAATCCTTAAAGAAATCATTTGACATTTTGGGAAATACTCGTATTTGCTTTCTCGCTATGAAGTAAGATGAGAAGACTGATATCTCTTATCTGTCTGAGAAATATGAAGCTACAGCTGGAAGACTTTGACTCCATAAAGATAAAAAAACAACAACAAAAAACACGTAGTTTGGCTCAGTCCAAAGAAAACTAAATCTAAAAACCAACACAAATTGATGTTTTTATGCTTCTCGTTACTATTTGACAGACATGAGGGTAGCAGATGGAGCTTCATAGGCAGCAGAAAAATGGGAAAATTGCTATCGTGTAACTTCATGTGAAAATGACATTTTCAAAATATTGGTCAGAAATATATAAGTCCAATTTTTTAATATGCACCTTAATTTCCCAAAACAGCTCAGCACCGCAGTTTTTAGCCAATTTGACACAAACAGAAGTTATGGGGGACGATTACCAGCTGTAGATTAATCACATTTGGTACCCCAGTGAGTATTTCTGGTAGCGGGAATGTTGTATGTGGGATTTTTTTTTTTTTCATGGGATTTGTTGACACAATGAAAAATATAGAATACTGTCATATTATTCTTATCAGTGAACTCGCCAAAGATTACTATGCTTAACAACAGCTTGTCTCAAAGGGCTGACTAATGTTTGGCCAATCAGGAGCCTCCATCTTTGTTCAAAAAGTTTGCCACGAAACTACAGGAACATAAGCGAACGAGCTACTGGAATGAGTTGTAACATAGTATATTCCCAACTCAGAAAACTCTGACCCGACATCACTTGAAAGCAGGGTGTCACATTCAGGTGCTCGTAAACTACACTATATCTGCCATGAAGTTGTTAAGGTGCTTGTTTAAGTCAAAAAAGAATCAATACAGTTCATGGCTACGAATCCAAGACTTTATTTGACTGCTTTTCTGTCAACGTACTGTATGTCCTCTAAGCATATAGAAGACCTCATCTGATACAGCCCACTAGAAAAGCCTAGTTTACGCCAAGCATTAATGAGATAGTAGACCCTGTTGGCTGTAGTAACCAGCTGGTTCAACACTGACCTTAAATCGTTTACCAATTAAGAGTGACCATGCAAATGCATATGTAATCTGTGAGTCCCAAGCATTCACCAATACTCCATGACTTAATCCTTCTAGTTCCTCCGATTCTTCATATTAGTGTATTTAGTGCCACACACACACACACCTATATTGTCAAAGGTCTAATGCTGCATTCAGGTCATGCAGGAATAACTGCTAACAAAGCTCTGGAACTTATTCAAAGTTAATGGTACTGAAACACACTAAGATGACAAACCTGATGTTGTTCCTGGATGTCAGTTGTTGATGTTCTTATTTCAGTTACCCCAGTTAGAAACATGACATGAACAGTATTTCCTGATTAAAAAAAAAACAAAAACAAAACAAAAAACAAACTCATGTCTATGACCTTTCCTTGTTGAACTGAATGCAATAGTGGTCAGTATTTCTGAGCTTTGACCGCTCTCCTGATAAGCTGACACACTCTTTTCAACCCTTCCCCTTCTTTATCATTGTCCTATTTTCCTCCTTTCCTTCTTCAACACTTGCATGCCCATAAAGGGGGGGTGTGTCTTTCTCTTTGGGCAGGTGTGCTTCCAGGCAGGAGACCAGGGTGCAGCACCTGGGTGGGGCTTCTGATCTCACTAAATGTTATGTGGATGACAATTTTGGATGTCATTATTGGTGTGTAAGCTCTAGTACCAATGCTGTCTTTATTTATTCCTGTAGCTTGGTTTTCAGAAACTTCCCAGTTACCTCAAATGCACCATATACAGTTTATATATCAGTGGCTCATGCTGCATTCATGTCATGTAAGACAGACTTAGAAGAACAGGGTGCCATTTTTTTGCAACACATTAAAGGTAGTCATGAAGACTGAAAGGCATGAAAATTAAATCTCTCTCTTTCTCTCTCTCTCTCTCTCTCTCTCTCTCTCATTCTCTCATAGAGATATGTCCATACAGATCAATATAGATATCAACACATTTCAACATTTATGTTCATCCCACATTCTGGCAGCTCATATTTATCTCCGTTATGACATGAACGCAGCATTAGAACATGTCCTGGCACCTGCTCAAGGAGAACCAATCAAACCCAGACAGATTCATTTGAGTAAGAAGAAGCAGGTTATTGTTAAACTGCCTTTGTACTGAGTGATTCGTAACACTGGACTGAACTCAGTGTCACACTGCACACACTATAAACTATGACCAGCACTTGTAATGAAGCAATGACACAGCATTCTACTACTACTGTATAAATATAATGAAGAGGATGTTTTTTCTGTAATGATATTATTGAAACTAAAAATGAATTAATAAAAATAATCCTGATTATTCTGTAATTTCTGTTTGGCCGCTTCACTTTTTCTCAAATGATCTGTGATGCCGTGACGACGTAATCGTGAATGAAGTCGGTTTGTCTCATCATTGTACAAGTGCTCAGCTGATTTCAAATGGGAAATAATGGCGTTTAAAGACCTTCTTAGCGGTGACAAATTTGCTGTTGCACGAAGCCCTGCATGAGAAGTAACAGTAAGGTAACAAAGCTACCACAGTTGCATGCAGTAGTTTTAATATAGTGAGTCAAAGCTTTGTTTTGAACACCTAATTTTGCCATTATGCGATGAATTAACAACAACAACAAAAAAAAAGATGTCTAACGCTAAATATGATAAATCCAAATAACATAAATAAAAAAAATATATCTGAAACTTTGATTGAGCTACATATTTTCCGAAGCCTTTTTTTTTTTTAGTTTGGGCTCATGTTTTGTCGTTAATTGTGGCTCGTTTTAATACAAACTGCTCAATAAATAGAATAATAACAGCGCAAACGCAGCGTTCACGTGCTGCGTTCCATAAAGCAGCGTGTCTGATTGGCTTAGACCAGATTCCTTTTCACCGCTGCATCCAATCAGCGTCATCGTTTCATACCGTCGGTGAACATGTCTCCGCCCCCCCCGTTGTCTGGAGTTGACAGTCTGAGAGGAAGAGGAAGAGGAGGAGGAGGAAGAGGAGGAGGAGGAAGAAGGTTGTCGCTGCTGTTGTCCGACAAAACGAGCAACAAAAGTCTTGTTAGAAAACTGAATTAGAAAAAGAAATTAATTAATTTGAACTCTTAATTGCGCCAGGTTGGATTAAATCGGACACTTTTCATTACGAGCTCCCACATTTTGTTGGATTTAGCAGTTGACGGAGGAAGGTTGGACGGCGCGGAAGTTCTCCCAAGTGTTTTTATTTTATTTATTTATTTATTTATTATTATTTATTTTTTTCCTGCTTCTGGTCTTTCTGGTCTTTTTGTTATCAACAGGTTGCCGCAGGAAGAAAGCGAGCTAACTGCTAACATTAGCCTCGATAACACCAACACGTTTGCTCATAAAGAGCGTTTCTGTTAACGGAGGGGAAACACAACAAATAAATAAATACAAAGGTTCACGGCGACGGAAAAGCTTTACGTTTCTACCGGAAAAATAAAATAAATAAATACAAACTCAAGAGAATGAGCTCACGGACTCGTAAGTTTTGATAGTTTAAGAACTGGCTGACCAAAACAGACGTTTCTTTTTTTTTTGAGCTAGCGTTAAGTTAGCTCGCTGCGTGAACTCCGACGTACAATACATTCATTTAAATTATTCACAGTTACACCAAAGGACTTTATTTTTTATTTATTTTTGCTGGGTTAATGTGCCGTTTTTAAAAAAAAAAAAAAAAATTAAATTAAATTTTTTTTTTTAATTTTTTTTAATCCAGCAGCGTATTATAGTATTTTAAACCACAACATGTCGCACAATACTTCATAGAAAAACCCACTGAACTAGTGTTATTACGAAGGATATCAGATTTACTGTAGCCAGCTAGTTCCTGCTTGTTGTATAAAATAATAATAATAATAATAATAATAATAAAAAGTTGGTGTCAGCACCACCGGATGCTTAAACTCCCACTTCGATTTAAAATGTAAAGGCGGTTTCTGTCGTTGTAACAACAGGCATCTTTTTTTTTTTGTATTAGTGATAAAGTTGTACGTGCAGCTTTCTGGGGAATATTAGTTTCTCTTTTGTTTTACCTGCTTCCATGTTGTAAAAAGAGCAAAAACAGCCCACATGTTTTTTTGTTCGAGCTTATCTCGAGAGGACGGTATGTATGTGATTTACACCAGTACTATTGAGGACAGTGTAAATGGTATGTCCCCCCCCCCAAAAAAAGTTTATTTCCTAATGTTTTCTTGTTTTATATCGCATACCAAATCCTCTTTGATTAGTCAGGAGTTTTTTTTATTTTTATTTTATTATAAGCCTATGTTGTGTTTTTCCAGACAAACGTTTTTTTCTTTTTTGGCTCGTATGCAAACAAGGAGGGTGAAGCAAAAAAAACAAACAACGACGCAGACACGGAGGTGTCGAGGAGGAGAAAGGCAAATGTGACTGCGTTATCGCAGTTCGCCCGTCCTTGAACGGGACAGTCGCTGAAATCACTGATGTCAGTTCTCCCCTTTGCAGCGTCATGCCCGAGGCCGTCGGTGTGGTTTCGGTGACGACACTAATGCTGCCTCGGCTGGTTTTCCGTCACACTGCCGTGGTTTCAGCCTCACACGGCTGTGTTTTGGGGCCGAGCTTCCGCCCCTCGAACAAACACGGACGCTGAATTTGGACTAAACGTGGAACCGAGTGAAGTTTTAGTGTCGGCACCTTTTCGCGGAGAAAATGTAAAAATGCTACACAAGTTCACAGAAGGGAGTGTGAACTCACGGCGTCGTTGACCTTTGATCGCCGGACTCTTATCAGTTCACCCGTGGTATCAAGTGAATGTTTTTTTTGCATTTGAAATTCCCTCAAGGCCATTCTCGTGATGTCGTGTACAGTGGAAAAACATAATGCCTCCGGCTGTGGCTACTGTAAGGCGTACAAACAGCAATACAAAAAAAAAAAAGTATAAAAATAAAACAGCATTCTTTATTATGTCAGTTTCACTGACGGATACCGGATCTGTCTTGTTAGATGAAGGTTCAAACAGGATAGTTGGAGTGAAACCATCAAGTAACGCTGTGGTTCAGGCACAGTTACCCCCTGCTGATAGGATTCAGTGGAAAACAAAAACGAGTGTGACAGGGTATTCAGTCCCTGCCGGATTTCACAGAGGCTTCTAGTTATCGTAGCGATTGAAAATTCTTGATTTTGCGGCGACTTTTTTCATTAATTCATTTATTTATTTTTTTGCAGTAAAATTGCCAAGGCGAGCAGAAAATGTTTTTTTTTTGTTTTTTTTTCACAACTACCTGATAAAAGAATAATTGGTAATCACTTCCTTTGATAATAATCACGCTGCACATCACAGAAATATTTTAGTTCTAATCTTTTATTTTATTTATTTATTGAACTTAGAAAACCATGGGGCTCAAAGTTGCAAGTAATTAATAAAAGTAAAAACAAACAACGCTACAGACCGTGACTATAATATAGAATACAAAGCTACACCTGCTTTCAATGCCGTTTACTTAATATTAATTGAGCACATCCTCTGTGCACAAAAAACAAGTGCAGTCTCTCCGACTTAAATTGTGCATGAAACTAATTTAACATGCGGTATTCATGATTTCATGAATATTTGTCACTAATATTGTAGCGATTGTTTGAATTTGCGTTAATTACAGTCATCACAAGATTGCAATTTCCCGAAGGGACTCGGTATCGTCCTTGAAAGTTTGTAGTATGCCATCGTGTCCCTTTGAAGATCAATTATGCAATTAACCACTGGTACTTACAGATTTCATTTGTGTTTAGATGACTCTTTACAATCAAACGAATGCTTGAAGGAATTGTTCTATTTAGACAACACAAACCTGATGAAAGAAGGTTTATATGAAGGGCCTCGTACGTCTTTTTTATGCAAGTGTCGAATGCAGATTTGAGAGCAAAGTTCTTGCTCTGAGGGAGCAAATTGTGTGTGTGTATATGTGTGTGTGTGTGTGTGTACAGCCGTGATTTGGGTCAAAGTAAATCCCACCAACACAAACTCCCGTCTCATCCATCTGAGTAGGTCTCGACCGCGACGTCTATTTCAGCTCGCAATTAAACATTTTTGACTCGCAACCAACGAGGTCTGATTCACGATCGAAAGAAACTGGTTTCAGGAGCAAACATTCTCGAGTCTGTGACCAAAACTGTTTGGCAGAGTTTGCTCGCAATCCGAATGATTTTTAATTCTCAGTTTATGTGTTTTTACTCGCAAACTTGATTTCTGAGTGAGAAATTTGCTCTCAGAGCTGTTAAGAACGGGAGGAGGAACGTACTGAAGTTAACTCACCTTCGCTGTCACGTTTACCTTCGTTCATCATTATAAACCGTCCAGTAGGACAGGAGACCGACCGACGCTCGAAAACTCTTAACCGTCCAGGTATGAGGTCACCGGTGCTATGGCAACAGGGTCAAATCTGACTTTTGCGTACATACAGAGCGAGCTAGTGGAAGCCGCGAGGTCAGGACGGGCACGTTGGGCCGCAGGCCAGTGAAATACAGAAGTCCTCTGTTCTCTGGAGCGGCTCTCTTGCTCACTCTCGCTCGCTTTCTCACTCCGGTTCTCCGACCTGATTGGCGCCTGAAGTCAGGCAGCTGGCGAATCAAAATGTGTCACCAAAATCGGGGTTTGATTTTTTTTTTTTTAATTTATTTATTTTTTTTTTTTTTACTGGGGGTTGATGATGTCACCCGTTCAGTGTCGTCCACATCTGATGTCATCAAGATTCCTCCCCGGTCACGGCGAGTCGGTGTGGTTAATTGTAGTGTGCCGTTTGAACATTGGTTTTCAAAACTGCCTCGGCGAGCTGAAAACAATGGGTTGGTTGGTTGGTCGCGTAATCTGAAGTAGCTGCCTGACTTTAACACTTTAGTTTCAAGTTTAAAAATTGTAAAAACAATATGCTGTGTCTAAAACAGTTTCACAAATCCCCCCCCACCCCCCCTCAAAAAAATACAATTTGGCATAAAATGAATTGAATTATTCTAAAATAATAATTTTTGTCTATCTTATTTTATGTATAACGTATTTGTCAATGTTTTCATTTTGTGTTTTCTAACTAAATGTCCCCACTGTGGGATTAATATAGTCTTAAGTCATTTACCAACCAATTTGAGCAGGCATATACCCTACATTTCTAAAGCGTGGGGTGGACCAAATTTGAACATGCATTAATAATTCTACAAGTATGTTTCCATGGCAACTCCTTGCAAGACTGCAAGGAGTTGCATGACTTCATAGCTGAGTACTTTTCCACCCTAAGTATATCACTGCTTTTTTTTCCCCATGACATTGACGACAATCTGCTCATCTTTTTTTTTTTTAAATTCATGACATCATAACTAACGTGAAACATTTTTAAGTTATGTCTGTGGGGGGGGGGGGGGGGGGGGGGGGGGGGGCGTTGTGCTTGTGCGTGTTTTAACGCGAACCGTTAAATGCAAGATAACGGTCGACTCTGCTCCTGACGACATTATCTATTCACGCATCGAGACAGTTTTAGTCACTCTTTGGGTCAAGTACGACTGTTTTGATTTTCAATAGTTGTTGAACAGTTCTTTTCCGTCAGATCAGTTGTCGTTTGACTATTATTCAGTTTGAGTGGTCGCAATGCATCATTATTTATTATTATATCCTGGCTGTCGGAGGATTGGGTGAATTTTTGGCACCTCAGACATTTTGGTTGGCGTCTTTAGAAATTCTATAGGCCGATTACCTTTTTTTTTTTAGATATTACTGGAGTAATATTTACATGTTGCGTCTATAACTGTGCTCTCTTGACTTGTACTAAGCCGATAAAAAAAAACAAAACGTTAAATTCACTGTGGAATATTTCCCACCCGTTCATGTTTTCTTTTGTCTTCTTGCTTTCCTCTTTTAGCAGAATCTCACAGAATAAAGCTGCTTTTCTGTTTTTGTCAACATGGTGAGGAGGCAATCTTTTTTTTTTGGTGAAATTCATTGGTATTGGCAAGTGTCAAAACTGAATAGGGGTTCTGGTTGATTTGATCCGTACAGCGTGTGCCCAGAAGATTTAAGTTGTTTGTGGGCAGAATAAAATGGGTAGTTTCAGTTAACACATTTTACAAAATTGTCATAACCTACAGTGTATTGCTTGCTTTAATCCCTATTTTTCTGACATTTCCACTGGATGTCTTTCTACTAAAGCCCGACCCAATACTAGATTTTTAGGGCCGATGCTAATACCAGTAAGTACAAAAAAAAAAAAAAAAAATTCTATATAGATATTGACTGAAATGTAGTGACACACAGAAATGCAATGGAAGAAGGATATTTTACAGTTTAACAGTAAACTCTTCTCTTAAAGGACATCAGTGCGTTGAAATAGTGAACGTCACTGGTAATGTAGTGATTGTAGATAATTAAAAAATGATAACTATGAAAAGAACAATTTCTAAATTATCCCCAAACATGTTTTTCTGCAATATGTTCTGTAAAAAAATAATTTAAAAAAAAGTTTTCCATATTAGCACGTATCGGACATCATATCCGCTGATACCGATTATGTCTGTGATTGATCGATATACGCTCAAAAATAAACGGAATATAGTCGGCCTATCATAAAGCATGTTGCTAAATGAACTTTACTGTCATATCTTTATTTTGTCTTAATATCTAGTTATTTTTTTGTCTTTGTGTTTTCATTTTAAGTAAAAAAAAAAAAACCTTGAAATTTGTAAGTCTGGAAACTGAAATTTAATAACATAACATTTTGGGAGTCATGTTACTATTTCTTTTTGTGAGCTCCTACTCTGTAGAGATTTTTGACTTCTCCTACACACATTGAACATGTCAATCCTTCCACTCCCCTAAGGCTTACTGGTATTTTACAGGCATTTAATTAGCATACACGGCTCTGCAATTATTTTCTCCCATTTCTCTAAACCAGTCCATGAGGAATTACATCATTTCTCAAGTTTTGTGCTTACACGCATTGATTTCTTATTAAACTCTTAACTTTTTATTATTGTAGAGAATCAGGGCGCTGTCCGCGAATCAGTTTTTTCCACAATTTTGTTTAAAGTACTCGCACGTAGTGGAGCGGAGGAGATAACAGCTCTGTCCTTCTGTTTTCCAAGGAAATCAGTGGAACACATTTGGTTGTCTCCATGTTGATGACATAAACTTGAACTATTCTTATCTTCTCCGTGTTGCACTGCCTTAAGTGTTAATGCCTGAAAATCAGTTTTGTGGTATCGCTAAACTGACCTAGATGCATCACAAATATTTCAGCGAGGTACGCGTACAGATGACAAAAGAATATAAAAGTGCAAAAATAGGACTACAACTAAGATTTGCTTTCTTGAGTCATTGCTCAGTTTATAAAATGTCAAAAAAAATAATGAAAAATGACCTGCTTATTCTGAGATATGACGCCTGTTAAATGTATTATTTTTGTTCGACCAACAGATCGAAGCCCAAAACATCCCGTTTACAATTGTTCAACGCAGAGAAAAGTGCCCATTTCTTCAACTAGATAGTCTGAAATCCGGTTTTGCTTAAACGAGAGTTAAATCTGTTTCTGAAAGAGTTGAAGATTCATTTTGTTTTGGTTGGACTAATTGATCAACTGCCTCGTGAGTTTTGCAGGCGACAACTTATGGGATAATACAAAACGAGTGCTCGGAGCATTTTCCCCTTAAATCTGTGACGTCGCATGTTTACACATTTGTTGATATTAAATTTTATAAATTGTTTTTTTGCAACGTCGGCATGGAGATCACACATTTCGAGAAGTGGTTGATTCTATTGTCTGTCTGTCTTCGAGTTGGGGACTCATCAACTGTGTCATTCTTGTGTGCGGTGTGCAAGTCGACAGCCAAAGTCCTGTTGAAGCAAGTCACTGGTGTCGGGGCATGTTTCCAGTCGCAGGTCTTCATCAGCCAAATAGAGGCTTTTCAAGTTAAACTGGAGTCAAAAGCCAAGCCACGCCTCGTCCTTTTCCCCACAACTAAAGCAAAATCAGACACAACTCGGTCCAGAATCAGCGACCCTGGCTCACCTCCCAAAGGTTTTATTCGTGGAAACGTTTGTTCATTTAAGTCCTTTTCAGTGTGGTGTCATCAAAGTCATGCTGACAACACAGGTGAAGCATATTTTTATTGCCCCTTCTCACACACACACACACACACACACACACACACACACACACACACAGATATATGTATATATATATATATATATATATATATATATATATATATATATATATATATATATATTTATATACATATATATATTAAACATATATATATACACACACACACACACACACACACACACACACACACACACACACTCCCTTCCCCCCATTAGTGGAATTTTGTTCCCAGGGCTGCCTGGCATTCCTCACTGCTGCATCATGGGACCTCCACTCTGTGTGGGTGTGGGTGTTTGGGTTAGGGGGGGGGTGGGGGTGGGGGGGCAAGGAGGAGGGAGGATGCACCTACTGCCCTGCTGGTGAGAGATAACATATCAAACATGTTGTTGTCATTGTGGCCCTGAAAGATAAGTCACCATCCGTCTCTCACCTTGTTTATTTGTACCTCCCATCTTTCCATTCATCTACCTCGCTTGCCTTGTTTTTTTTTTTTTCTTTTTTTTGGTGTGTGTGCCTCCTTGTATCTCATCCATGCACTTTCCCCTCTTACCCACTTCCCCTACATCATACTGGGACCACCCAGCTGCTGACAAAGCCGTTGTCATGGTTGTGTGGTGAGTGGGGAGGGGTGAGGAGGGGGGGGGGTTGTCATGATTTTGTTTTTTCTGAACTACTTGAAGAGAGAGTGAGAGACAGCACCACCAGTCAGTTATGGAGTTGGTAATCTACAACGATGACCCACACTGTCATTCAACGAGTCACTCATTTACTGCACAATTACAGTGACTGGACAGGAAGCCACACTGTCAGTTATGTAGGCCTTTTTTCTTTTTTTTTTTAATCACGATCAAGATTTATCATCAGCGTTATCTTGCTTCGCAGCTGAATCAGAAACTCGGTGGTACAAACCTGTGAAGCTCAACCTATGATGGGGATCATCTCTTTGTCGACATCTCTTCGTTTGTGCTGCTTTGATTTTGATATATTTGCTTTTGAGTCCCTCGATAGAAGTGCAGTACTAAATGACTGGAATGCCCCCTTTTTAAAAAAAAAAAAAAAAAAAAAAAAAAAAAAAAAGTCATATTTGCTTCAATTCAGTGCAGATCTTATTTGGGTAGCTGATAGTACTATACTCAAGTTATTTGCTGAAATTATGGGAACATGGTAAAATCAGAAAAAAAAAAAAAAGACTGACGCAAGAAATACAAGCAGACAAGCTATTATAAAGGTTTAAAATAACCCCCAGATCAAATTTGAGTA
Source organism: Embiotoca jacksoni (assembly GCF_022577435.1). Taxonomy (NCBI): domain Eukaryota; kingdom Metazoa; phylum Chordata; class Actinopteri; family Embiotocidae; genus Embiotoca; species Embiotoca jacksoni. The sequence goes on along the minus strand of NW_027185378.1, from coordinate 4,258,834 downwards.
GAAAATGAAGGTGAATGATAAAATGATCATCCCAAATTATCCACTGGAGCTATGTGATTCATTACATTTTATCCCGCTTCTGCTTTGATCTGCTGTACCTACCAAATAGACGTGTACACGCAGGTGCAATCACTCCCGTCTTCACCCGGCACTTTAGTGGTGTAGATAATCTGACTACAACCCGTCTGGCTGCTCGCGTTCCCTTCCCGTGCTCTGACTTTGTTATTAAGGCGTCACTGTGTTTTTGCGTACAGCCACAATTACTCTGGGGAGTACCGTGTTATCAAGCCCAAATTGTAATAATCCAGAATTACCACTTACAAGTAGAAACTGCCGGCTGTTAACTCGAACGCATCACGCAGGTTTGTGGTTTGCTGCAAATGTCAAACTTGACGGGTTAATCAAACTTTCACCGCTCGAATCTGAGTTTAATGTTGCGCAACAAAACACTGACCCGACCATCAAACCAGACTGTTGACGTATTTAGGAATAAACAGCCGATTGTTCTCCATTCGTGTGAAAGTTGGGTTTGTTGTACTTAAATAAACTGCACAGGTGGAGTAACAGCACCTCTTCTTATTATGTTGCCGTCTTTTAACTGATGTCGGAGGAATGATTGATGGCGATCGATACTGCCGAAATTAGATCATTGACGTGAATTCCCTGCTCCCCCCCCCCCCCCCCCCCCCCCCCCCCCCCCCCCCACAGGTGATGGTGTCATGGCTGCCCTCTTCACCGACTTACCCTCGTAGGATTCCCGAGTGTTCAGACATAATATAACCCACCCCCCTTCGTAGAAATTTACTCCGGACACACACTTTGTCACGCCACGTGTGTCAGGGATGACGACCTCCCATCTGAACGGCCATGTACCCGGGGAGGGAGGCGGAGGAGGAGATGAGGAGCAGAGGGGAGGGCAGCAGCACAGGAAATGGCTGTTGACTGTCCGGGGGAGCTGGGTAGTCGAACGTTGCCCGTCAGACGATCTGCACAGCTGGAGAGGATACGGCAACATCAGGTACGTAAACACACACACACACACACATACACACACACACACACACACACACACTTGTTACTTTACCGCTCAACTTATTTGCCCTCGGCAATACATCTCGAAAGAAGAGCACCCGATCTCGATCAGACTGATGACCCCCGTGGGTGCACAGACCAGAATGGGAACAGACGTGTCGTGATAAAGATGTCCAGACTACACCTGCATATATTTACACAACCTGAGTTCACAACAGCAGAGGTGGATTTAAACAAAGTGTATTTAAGGATTGTTAGGACCTGTCTAATATACAGTATCCCTGCCTTATCCACCGTTTTGTGTTATTGACCTTTTGCACAACTATAAACATGGCAAAGAGAAAGATCAATCATGCTTTATTAAACGTGGTACTTCAGCAATTTTGTATTGAATTTACAATTAAAATTGAAAGACCCGCTTAAGACGGATTACAAAAATAATTATCAAAATCTAAGCAGCAAAGCCTGAGATATCCAAATAAAATCGAGGAAAACTTTATCCGACAGTTCTAATACTGCAAGCCATTATTATTTCTTGTAGACCCCCCCCTACCCCTACCCCTACCTCACCCTCTATGAAATATCAGTTATACTGAATTTATTTCACCTTTGCATGCAGAGTCACAAGAAATGCATATATCCACATATAGCACATGACAACGATATTACAATTCCTCTTTCCTTTATCTAACACTTTCTTTAAATATTCACATTGATTAGGAAAAGTAAATGAACCCTTAGATTGAATAAATTGCTTTGGATCAGACCTGTGCCACTGCACAGTAGGAACCAGTAGGAACTTTGGGCCAACTGCTTCAGCCCAGTTATACACTTATCTGTGTGTGTGTGTGTGTGTGTGTGTGTGTGTGTGTGTGTGTGTGTGTGTGTGTGTGTGTGTGTGTGTGTGAACTCTCTGAACAGAATCTGTTACTGTCTGAATTTCCAAAAAGTTTCAATACTCCTTTTAGAGTGGCTGAGAATGTACTCAATTCTGTGGGCTGATGTACTTTGATGTTGAGGGTAATTGTTCCGTTGCATCACCCAATTTCTACTGAGCTTCAGCTGGCAGACAGACCACCCGACATTATCCTTTGAAAGACCTCGGCAAACAAAAAGAGGTGGTTTTCCATCGGTGAGGGTTAACTGTTCAGGCCCGGAGGTAGCCCAAAATCATGATGCTCCCTCCACCACAGAGAATATACTGTAGTGTTGCATGTTCCTTTAAAAATATATATATATATATTTCAACTTTTCCAATTCAGTCCACAAAATATTTTCCCACTGGCATTGTGGAGTGTCAGCTTGGAATTTTTAGAGGTGCAATGATGGACACCATTATCTTTGTAAGGTAGAGTCATGAACAGAGATGTTAACCAGCTCCTATAATTCCTTTACGTGTGCAGTTGTTATTTAGGAATTATTTTTTTACCAACCTGTTGATGACAACTTTTCAGGGGGACTAGAACCAGTCCTTCATTGTCTTCATTTATGGACGGTCAGTCTAACCCTACATTTTAACCCCCTTCAAAGCTTTATGCAAGTCAGCAATTCATCATTCCGAGTTCCCCGTTCTTTAAATCATTGGTACACAGTTCATCCACTGATGCGCCTTGTGAAATATAAACTGAAAAATGTTTGGGTATTTGAATTTTGCTTGGTTTCCAGCGGCCTGCACCACGAAGCACGTTCAACATACCCAAGTTATCGTTTCCCATTATCTGGCTTTACCCTAAGCCTAACACACGTAAGACGCTAAGCGGTCACGCTACGGTGGTTACCAACTCGCTTAGTTAACCCAGGGTTGTCCAATCCAGCTACGAGCGCATTCACATAAAAGGGGGGCAGCGTTCGCTTCATTCAAACCAATCAACATGGACAAGTTGTACTGGCAGCAAAAGCAGGATATTGTAAAAATAGGACTTGATACGAGACAAATACGAACAAATTAACACGCATAATCCAGGTTGAAAGCAGCACTGTTGCAGCTGCTAAATGCAGGAGGGACACAGCTGGCAAAAATAACCACAGACTGTGTGAATGTTTCAAGACTTCTCGTATCACTGCCCTATCTTTAGGGCACAAGTACATCGGACTATAATTACATTGCTTAAAATAATGTGTTGCTGAGACGTATTCTTCCAAATCAGAATCAGATTTATTGCCAAGTAAGTTTTCACATAAATGGAAATGAGATAGATAGATAGATAGATAGATAGATAGATAGATAGATAGATAGATAGATAGATAATATGAAGGTGATTTAACTAAATCAATGGACTATAACAATGCAATGGTGTGTGTGTGTGTGTGTGTGTGTGTGTGTGTGTGTGTGTGTGTGTGTGGTTAAAATGATATATTATATAGATATATTTGGCCAAATCACAGCAAGAGTGCTTTACTATACTGGATTGGCTTATCTGACACAGTCTTAAAAGAGAAAATACTGTGTGTTGATCCTGGCTTTAAGGAAAGCATCTGGATACTCTCTCTGGTTAACTGTGACACGTTTTGCTAAGTGATACCACAAACATGTTTAACAGCTTCCTTGATTAAGTCAATGATCTTGCCTATGATGCATTTTATTTTGTGTGTGTGTGTGTGTGTGTGTGTGTGTGTGTGTGTGTGTGTGTGTGTGTGTGTGTGTGTGTGTGTGTTAGGAGGACCTTCGGCGTCGCAGAGAGGAGGAGGGTCGGCAACTAGATCTGAACACCTCACTCAGACTCAGGAAGCTCTCTCAGAATCCCCACATCGGGATCGACAACCCCACATTCCTGCAAGACACATACATACCGCAGCAGCCAGCGCTTGGCAGCCAACACACACATGCACTGCTCGGTAAAAACACCTACACAAACACTGTTTGTAGAAAAGCAGGGAATTTCTGTGGAGATCTGAGAGGGAAATAACAGAATAAAGAGTTTGAAGTGTAGCGGATCTTGATAAATATTAAAGGTAAGGGGATGGAGAAGAGGGGGGGGGAATTACGGAAAGTAAAGAGATGGGGTGAGAGAAAGCTGGTAAGAAAAAGGAATGTAAGGAAGCCATGTCTCCCCTTCAGGGAGGGAATTCCTCAGGGAGGGAGAGAAGCACATGAGAGCCTCTTGAGGATGACTTAATTAAAACTTTGTTTGTGAGGTGGCAGTGTTGACACACACACACACACACACACACACACACACACACACACACACACACACACACACACACACACACACAGAAACACACACTGTATAACTTGAGTCTTGTCAAGGAAATGAAAAGCAGTCTCTCACAAACCCATTAATCTTGAGTCGGGACAAAGCAGGCTGCCTCCTGCCATCATAATCAGATCATTGGAAATAAGTGGGATTTTAGGGCTTTTTCACAGACTCATCTCTTGTGTTTGGTTTGTAAAAGTCAAGATTTGTAAGTCTGTCAAGGTTTATTGGTGTTCATGCATGCGTGTGTGTGTGTGTGTGTGTTTTTTTTTTTTTCAGAGTTGGAAGAGTTGCTGCTGTCACTGAAGCAGGTCCAGGGCTGCCTGTCTGACCAGCAGAGTCAAAATGACATAGAGTTGGTTCTTGCACTACTAAACAAGGTAATCTAAAGGGAATTAAATGGGAAGAGCCTTGGGGTAATTTTAATTATGGTATTTTTCAAGACTTTCTGACCTCCTGAAGTAAAAGGGATTTACAAAAAGGTCTCTTGAGTTGGCGCTTCCATGACAACAGGGGGCCTCATAAGATTCCTGGAGCTGGAGTGAATGCCGGAATATGAGGAGAGGAGGCTGCAGGCTATCGTTGCACAAATCACTTTTGAATTGAAACTACCAAGAGGTATTCCTTTGAACTAGTATTCAATATTTTCCAATTGGATGCTTTTATTCTCCCCGCTAACAAATTATTGAGCGTCTCTCCTGGAATATAATAACGTTTGTCAGGATCAAATCTTTTCCTGCCGCCTTTTCAGGAAATTCAAAACATAGAGGAACCTAGTTTTAGTTTTGGTTTCTGGGGAATAGTTCCCGCCCTTTAGTGTACAACTTTCCGATGGGCCCGGGATGTTATGGGTGGACTTCAGACTGCTGAAAGTTGTTGAATGTTTCAATGTCAAACATTTGAAAATAATAGATGCGTTCGCTTCGCCTCAAGTGTGTTGCTGTGTTGTCTTTTAGGCCTTTACTCACGAAAAAGTTCTGACACCTTTAGACCAAAAACGGTCATGTTGCTTTTGATTTGCTTCTATTCAACACTAAATCAGCTGAATCTTAAAACAAATGATTGTCCTCTGTCAACATTAAGCAGGCATTTTTTATATCTCCAAAACAAAGCTGTTCAAAACTGCTCTCCAGGTGATTGAGCACCTTACGTTTCATCCTGTGAGTCATCCTCGTGTTGCCTTCCTTAACCCTCTTTGTGATAACTGTGACTCATTTTAAATGTCAGTGTGACTGGTCACGCAGCGCAGCTTACGTCAGGCACACAACTCGCGCAACAAGCAACATTCTACTCAAAACATTGCAGCTAATATTGTCGGTCAACGGGTAGTATTCACGAGCTCAGTTCAATTTACTATTTATTCAGCTTTGTCAGTCAATGGACACCAGAGACCACCGGTTCATTTTGAAATGGGCTTCACTGAAACAGGATAAGTGACCGCGGAGACGAGTTCTACAGGACAGAAGGTTAATGGTGCCGAGATTGCAGTGCAAGACGAAATTAGATTGCGTTTAAAATGACGTTAGCGCAGTCGTTCTGCAAAGAACGCTCAACTTTTGTCACAAAGCGGCGTGGAGGTCATGTGGCGATGGGACACACATAAGTGAGCATCGCCGTGATAACTGTAGAGCTCTAAAATCCTTCAGAGCATTATATAAGCCGCTGTTCAGTGTTGTGGTGTCCGGTAAGTTTGCCTAAAGCAAAACACCCACACCAACGCAGCTCCTTTGTGCTAATTACCAGCCTGTGTTTGTGCCCTACTCCTTAATACGTGATGGCCACAGTGCACAATTGTGTTGTTTTCCCAACCGAGAAAGAAAAAGAGCATAATTAATATTGCTTTGCTGTTTTATCGTGGCTACGGAGCTTTACAAAAAGTGTTGTTTTTTTTTAAATGCTAATAGGACACAAGCACCCCAGCCTGGTAGGTCGTTGTTAGTTTCTTACGTTCTCTGTCCGTAACAACCTCTGATCTGGTAAAAGGTTAGTTCTGGAGCTCCAAGGCTGCGGTTGAGTCCTCTCGAGGTGTCGCGGGCGTGCTAGGTGTTGGTGAGGTGTTAGCGATCAATGCTCATGCTTAAAATAACCCTGTTCTTCTGTTGTTGTTGTTGTTTTTTTAAGTTCTCAAAATTATGCAAATTGTTTTTTTTAATACTAAAACCTTGTGGACAACTTAAAAAAAAAAAAAAAACAGCAAGTGGAAAAGCTGTTATGAATTGCATATAAACAGAAACACTTGTTTTATCAGTCAGTGACGCAAAGTAAAAGACGTGTGTAAATTTCAGTGTTCGAGTATTATATTTTAATTGCAATTTGTTTTCACTCGTGCATAGTGCTCAAATGTGTGAGCTCCAGTTCAATAGAATGGATGCGACTATCTTTTTTTTTTTTTTCCCCCCCACCGCATTTAGTCTGACTTCCAGTCTGCACTGAAGATTCATAATGCTGTGGCCACCAGCATGCACCGACCCTCCCCTCCATACCCGCACACACACCAGGCACTTCCACTGGCCATGGAGGTAAAACATGTTTATCCTGCTTTATTTGATTTCAGGTTCTCCTTTGTTTTTTGTTTTTACCATCCTTGTTGCATTATTGGTCATCTGACAGAAGTCTAACACACACACACGCACGCACACACACACACACACACACACACACACACACACACACACACACACACACACGCACGCACAAATCACAGTGACAGTCCAGGTCAGCGAGTGTGTAATAACGAGGTTTGAGACAGAGCAGCTCTTTGTTTGGTATCAATTAGAGCTGAAACACAAATGCTTTGCAGTGCACACACACACACACACACACACACACACACACACACACACACACGCGCGCGCACACACAGTCAGCCAACTCTGTTATTCTACTCTTAAACAAGATCCACTTAAAGCTATTGGACAGACTGATGAATTAACGTAGCTCCGTAAGGTGTTTCCATAGGTGATGACCAGATGACACCAGATTGACGATCAGCAGTTCAATCGAAGGCAAACAGCCCCGACGCTGATCAGTGCTGCAATTATTTTTCTGCCAGTGTTGACTTGGCTAGCTGTCAGAGCTATTCATGGCTCATTTCAGTGGAATCTCATTAAAAGCAGCACATTATTTCTGTTCCACGTTGGCATCTCCACCCCCTGCCCTGCATTTGACTTCAAAAAGAAAAAGCTTTGGTTCACACTGTACTCCTCGAAACACATTCCTTCATCATTGTTAATGAAATGGAAAAGAAGAGAGGAAAAATAGAAACATCCTCAATGAGCAGGATTATTTTAAACACGGCCACCATCTTAAATTCAAGTCCAGTTCATAATTTCTTTCCTTTTATTTTTTAGATTATATTCAACCAGGTTCAAATTATAAGGACATTCGATCCTGATCCGCTTTGAAATTACAGACAAGTTTCAATTTCGGTTTCTTCTCTCTTATCACAAACATTCTCACAAAAATGATTAGAGAATAGCAGAGCCCAAAAGTTGTTGCTCCAAATACGCCGTTGTTCCAGCGTGGCATCGTCTTGTTGTTGCTATTTTAAAATTCCATTGTTGTTCCTTTTTAACTTTTATTTCCACGACAGGAAAATAAAGACATGGCTACCAGATTTGAGCCATATTTAGTTCAGTTTTGAGGTGACCGAAATTGTTCTCCCAGCACATTAATAGACTCTTTTACAATGTCAGTTTCTCTGTTTCAGACCAGTTTATTCTTTCAATTTCTTCTAATCTAAGCCCGGCTTTATGTGAACTCTTAGAAATGTTGTTCCGGTGGTAAACTATTGTTATATATATATATATATATATATATATATATATATATTGAGACAATTTTTTTGCAAAATGGCTATATCATGTTTAAAATATCTGCATATGCTTCTGTGATGATAAATATAAGCAATATTATTATTCTAATAATAACACCAATGATGTCATTTGCTGTTGCCATGGTTTCAGGTCAGGAATGTCATACTGTCAAATCAGAATAAAGAGGCACTCGAGCTCCACAGCCTGCTGTTAGACACACACATCCAGGTAAAGACTCGCACACTCACATACACACACTCAGTAGTGTTTCCAGCAGTTTAGCGACATTATATTAATTTACATTAGTTTACTTGGCTTACCCTTAACCATAACTACTACTAACCTGATCCTAACTCTGACCATAACCTTACCATAAACCTCTGTCTTCATCCTAAAATTGAATGGTTTACCTCATCTGGACTTAGTTTTTATCCCCACACTGTGATTGTATACATAGCTTTATGTCCCTACATGAGTAATGCAACTCCTCACACACAGAGCTTAACACAAATTCAACCAGAATCCCTTGGTGACTGATCCAGTCCTATAGCTCAGCTGTGTTTTTTTGTGTTTTTTTTGTGTTTTTTTTTTTTGCAGTCGTTGCTCCTGGCCCATGACAGCATAGCGGAGACAGAAATGCAGCCTGAACCGCTGCCTGCCCAAGGAGAAACATTGACCCAGTGGGGAGGAGAGACTGTCAAGATAGTTCGCATAGAAAAGGCCCAAGACATACCACTGGTAAGTTCAACACGACACACGTGCACACATTGTCAAGATAATAAATATAGTAACATGGAGAGCTGGCACTCGACATCAATTCTGATTTAACTTTTTATTCCACGGGCTTTTATCACCGAGTGTAAATTCTCAAAGAGGGCCAAACTTGTTGCTTTCTGTCTTTCCTCTCACTGTCAGGTTAGGTTAGGTAGAAACTCTGTGTTACCCATTTAGAGTCTTAATGTTTAAACGGTAGTATTCCAGGTGCCCAACCGCAGTACCTCTTGTCAGATTTAAGCTGGGTTTAGGTCCAGCTGCTCTGTCCCCCTGACTGGATATTTGAATACAGATTGACGAAGACGAGAAATGCTCTCGGGTCCACCTCTATTGTCTGAAATCAATTTATTCTGGTGCCAGACTCTACACATCAAAAGATAGCACAGAATCAGCATCCTTTTACTCCCTACACGAGTCTATTATACCAAAACTGCAGCGAGGACAAGTTCATTAAGGGCCAGCCCCGGGGCCAACACAGAAAACCACTGTGAGCTCACAGTCACACCTATCGGCAATTTAGAATCACCAAATAACCCAACATGCATTGTCGCTGGACGGTGGGAGGAAGCCGGGGTACCCTGAGAAAACCCATCAAGACCATTTCATTAAAACATTATTCAGGAATTCTTCCATAACGAATGATGTCGTAACAGGGCCCTAGAAACGGCTCAAATTAGCATTCACTTTTTTTTTTTTTGCCTAGTTATAGTGTACAGTAAAATATACACTGTAGATAACACAGTCATGTAGTCGAGTCCATCTTTGTCCATTATGTCACCGCACTTATGTATGTGTTATTCAGGGAGCAACTGTTCGAAATGAAATGGAGAGTGTTGTGATCAGCCGCATTGTTCGTGGCGGAGCAGCTGAACGCAGTGGACTTCTATCCGAAGGAGATGAAATCCTGGAGATTAATGGGATAGAGATCAGAGGGAAAGATGTCAACCAGGTCTTTGACATTCTTGTAAGTACATACAGTAATTCACACAAATCGTTTATGTATCGACAGGAGCAACAAAGAGAACTAGTAGTAACTGTACACAGTCCAAATTGTGTATTATATTTTTTTCCCTACAGATTCGTTTTCATCAACATGCTTTATTTTGGTCTAAACGGTGAAGATCAGATATATCGAGTGGATGTCTTTATATATTAGCAATGATATTACTGCTACTTTTTGTTCAATGGAGCACAGCAGCACGAGAGCAACAAGTCTCTGCAAGGCAGATGTGAGATGGAAATAATAGGCAGCGAGAGTAAACGCTCAAAACAACAGCAATAAGTGCTTCTCTTTGTGCGTGTGTTTTGTTTGTAACAGGCGGACATGCACGGCCTCCTGACCTTTGTGTTAATTCCCAGCGTGCAGGGCAAACCTCCTCCCGTCAAAGAGAGCGTGGTAAGTGTTTGAAATGATATGATAAACAAATGTTGACGACCTAGTACGGACCAGCGGTCTCCAACCTCGTTTTCCTCCGAGAGCTACTTTGACAAAATGAAAGGTTCCGAGAGCTACTCATCTTCAGGAGCGTTTATTACCACGGCTGAGCTCCTCCCAAACCAGCCGAGTCAGCTTCTTTTACGTAAACAATAACAACATCTTGTATTACAACAGCTTAAATTCAAGGGCACGTGCTTGATTTTTTTTTTTTTTTTCTTTATACATTTCTTCACGTTTTCTGCCATAGAAAACAAAACAATGTTTATCACTTACTTGTCTTTATTTTATTTTCTGTCCACATATTACCGTATCACATCATTTCCCTTCACATTCCTTCGGTCTGTAATTCACATCCACGTGTTATACAGTCCGTATTTTCTACAGTTGATGAAATGAACTCTGGAGTGTTATCCGCTTAAGTTCGCTCTTATGACGTCATTTAAATGCCCATCCGACAAGTCTTGTACTGCAGTTAGATTTCATGATCTATGTTTTTTTTTTTTTTTTTTATCTTTACCTTGTAACTGTGAGTTCAAGTGATTCGGTTTCTCCAAAACATGTCGGGAACGCAAGATTAAGTAGCTACTTAGCATCAGACATCAGGGCGGCGTCCTCCTCCCTCGATTCCATTAAATCCTTTTCACTCAGCGGGGAAGGAAAGCGCTGTAGGATCTCTGCCCGTGCTTTAACCACCTGATGTCGGTGTGGAGGAGATCCCTGCGCTCGGCAGAACATTCCTCCAGGGACAGCTTGAAGCTCCTTTGCTGCTTGGCCTCTGCTCCTATAGAGTTGATAATCTTAACAACAGGTGTCGGGACACGATGTAATCCCAGGACTTTTCGCGCATAGAGCCAGTTGATGAACGACGCAGTGACAGTTCCCACATTTAGGAAAGTCTGTGCCTGCTTCGCAGTGAGCAATAAATCCTGAACTCCACTCCCATCAGTTGTTACCGACACCAGCTTTTCAAGAGGGATCTTCTTTTCTTTTTTCTTTTTTTTTTTTTGGCACAAAGTAGAATTTAACAGCGTTGTTAATATCAACTCCCCTGGTTGTAGTTTTCAGTTGGAGTAAGGTAAAAAAAAAAAAAAAAAAAAGTCTTTGTTTGTGGAAAAGTCAAAAGCTGGACTGTATCGCTGGAGTCGACCAACTCATCATACTCATCTCCTTTGCCACATTGTTAGCGCCGAGTTGTACGCCAGCGAGAGGAGACACCATTTCCGTTTTTACTTTTATGGTCCTTGAATTAACGTTTCAGCCACCGCAGTCATTGCCTCCTTTTACGATTTCGCTTGAAGGGCTTTTTGTGCTTCGTTAGAATGTCCGCCACTTTAAGCGAAGTCTCTGTTAAGGCCTTCTCCGTCGGTTTGTTGAACAGACATTGTTGTCTTTTAAGCGCCGTTTTACTAACGTCTCCGTTACTCGAGTGCTTCCAGCCGGAAAGTCCCGTGGAAAAACGGCGTTAAACTTTGGTGTTGCATCTTTTAACTACCGACACGCTCGCACCGCAGATTGGACACACACACACACACACACACACACACACACACACACACACACGCACGCTTGTCATTTACATTTGTGAATAAAAAAAACAACTCTGTTTCTCATTCTTCGTGAAAATAGTCAACTTTTTGTCTTTAATTTGCCTGTCATTTAATTTGCCTGTCATTTTTCAAATCTGCTTCATGCTTGCTAGTCAGCTAATATCGGCTGATGTTACTGCGTCTCTGGCGCAACCAAACTTGACAGCAGCGAGGAAATGTTGACGGGACGATTGGTTAATAAGAAATTTAACAGATTTACCAAGTGACTTTGTGTTATTAAATTTATACATTTATATAGGCGACATATTGTTTGAGCCTTAAGCGAGCTACTCGGAAACATGTCACGAGCTCAGCGACGGGTTGGAGACCCCTGTTCTGGATTAAAAACTAACTTTTCCTACTTACTCATTTCCCGCCGAGGAAAACGGTTGTAAATGTTGGTTCTTTTTTAATTATTCAGTGTGAAATGATGCATCAACTCAATAAAAGCGATCTGTCCTCACCTTCGTCGGGTGGAATTAAACAACAGTGAAAGTCGAAGATTTCTTCCACTAAACTGTGAAGTGAACTGAGCCCGGTCTCATCGGTCTCGCTTCTGTTTGTCGTCTTTCACTCTTCAGGTTCATGTAAAGGCACATTTTGACTATGACCCTTCAGATGACCCCTACGTGCCTTGCAGAGAGCTGGGCTTATCCTTCCAGAAAGGAGATATTCTCCACATTATCAGCCAGTCAGACCCCAACTGGTGGCAGGCTTACAGGGACGGAGATGAGGATAACCAGCCGTTAGCTGGGCTGGTACCAGGTACTGCTATCTGTCTTTGGCTGGGATCTTTGTTGTTTTTTTGTTGTTTTTTTTAGTTGGGGGTTGTCTCCTGTTTTTTTGTAAACAGTTGAAGAAAGCTTATTCAGACTCCTGCGGGCACATGCACAGGGAGTAATGGCTGTGATCAAACATGTGTTTCACTCAGCAATGTCAAATGATAAAATAATATGACTCTTATATTCTCTCCTTTTTTTTTTTTTTTTTTTTGTTTTTAACACACAGGGAAGAGTTTCCAGCAGCAGAGAGAAGCCATGAAACAGACCATAGAAGAAGACAAGGAGCCTGAGAAGTCTGGTCAGTTCTGCCACCATCTACAATACAATCCTGTTACTGTAGATAACTTTACTAAGGTTGCAGTTAAATTAAAGGTTGTTTATTACAACCCAGTGTCACCCAATACTTTTTGCGTTACATTGCATTTACATTATGGCAAAATATGACAAGGGAAATTCAAGGTGTCCAGTTCTCCCATTGAACAAATATACAAATCTCCATTTCACCCCCCAAAAATGTGTGTATCCACCACAGCAAATACAGTATATATATATATATATATATATATATATATATATATGACAAACACACAGTGAAATTGGATGCCCTTCTTTTTTCTTTTCTTTTTTCATGCTATACCATACAATAAGCCCTGATGCTGAAACGTCTGTTTTGAGTTGTCTTTTTGTTTAAAGGGAAATTGTGGTGTGCAAAGAAGAACAAGAGGAAGAGAAAGAAGCTGCTGTACAATGCTCACAGGAATGATGGTATGTCCTGTTTTCCTCTCTCTTGTCTGTGTGGCTCTCACCAAATTGTCATCACATCTAAAACATAACTTATTGTGCATAGGCAACGCTCACACTTTTAGCAAGACATTTGCACGGATGTTTAATGGATGATACAATTTAAGAGAGAAAAAAAAACTTCGTTAACGTCATGTTTTTGATTGTGATGGATCAAATATTTCTCCAAGCAGTCAATACTGTATGTGTGTTTTTGTTTTACCTTACATTTTTAATAGTTGTGATCAAACAACCTGACTGTAAGAAATAAAAAGCACGTTAATTCAATGAATAATACACAAACACACACGTATACAGTGTACTAGATGCCTCAAAACAGTTTTGTTTTGCATTAGTGTGTCAATGGGAAATACAATATTTTCGATTTCCAAAAATGTATCTTACACGAAATGAATTTGTCACAGAGTTTTAGAGGGTAGTCACACCAAATATTCACGTTTTATTTCTCTTCACCGTTCTGTAAAGTTAGTAGATGGTGAGGTTAGTACGTAAATAAAAAATACTTGATTATGTTATTTGGCAAAAAAAAAAATTTGAATGCGTCCTAAAAAAAATTGTCACTTGTGCTTAAAACATTTTACACAGGAGCTGGATTCGTTTATCAGTTAAAATAGGACAAAGTAGAGACGTTGCTTTTAAGTCTGAGGCCTCTGTCTCCAACTGAAATTACTGCTACTGTTTTTTTTGTGTGTTTCTTTTCAGACAGTTTGTAACTTGTGCATTTTGGCCTCTCCTTTGTTCCAGATCTTGATAATGAGGAAATTCTCACCTACGAGGAGATGGCCCTGTACCACCAGCCGGCCAATAGAAAGCGGCCGATTGCGTTGATCGGTCCAAGCGGGTGCGGGCAGGCGGAGCTCAGACAGAGACTGCTCAACAACCAAGCCGAACGGTTTGCTGGAGCCGTACCACGTAAGAATCTTAACGCACGCACACACATCGAGTACTTATTCCATGTGTGTGGATGAAGTAACCAGTGATTCTTTTTTTTAAATTTTATTTATTTATTTTTTTGTATGTGTTTTGTAGACACCACGCGGAGTCGTCGGGAAGGTGAGCTGAGCGGTCGAGACTACCACTTTGTTTCTCGTCAGACTTTTGAGGCAGAATTAGCAGCCGGTAAGACTGCATTTCATATTTTTGTTTCATATTCTAACACCGTTCGGTCAGGGTCAAACATTTCCTGTTTTTCTTGCCGGAAGATTCAGATTGGCAGGTTTTACTCGAGAAAAAGGGTACACTGCATTTCGCTGTTTTGAAGTACCAACAAGTCTTCCGTGGTGTACTGACAGTAGTGGATTTTGAGAGTATTCATCTCTCAGTGAAAACATATTTTAATGATATTTATGATTTATTAAAAATCAAAAACTGAAATCTCTCATTTTACAAAAGTATTCAACCTGGATTTGGGCACGTCTTCCTGACAGATTCTCTCGGGCTCCTTCAAAATGCGTCACGTTCTCCCTACAGATGTTCTACAGGGTTTAATTCTGGGTTTGGCCCAACCGCTCACGGACAGAACAGAGACTTGTCCTGAAGCCTCTCCAATTTTGTCTTGTCTGTTTGCTTTGGGTCACTGTCGTGCTGAAAGGTGAAATAATTCAATTCAACTTTATTTATATCGCGCCAAATCACAACACGGGTTATTTCACGGCACTTAACACATTAAAGTCCTTACAGCAGAACTTTACAGCATTACACAGAGAAACTCAACTATTCAAAAAAATTCCCACATACGCTCGGAGAGAAAAAAACTCCTCTTTAAGGGAGAAAAAGCTCCAACAGAGGGAAGGAAAAACTCCCTCTTAGCAGGAAGAAAACCTCCGACAGAACCAGGCTCAGAGGTGGACGGAGCATCTGCCTCCACCGGTTGGTGTGAGAGGAGAGCAGAGAGAGAAAAAGGACAGCATAGAGATCCAAAACGTGAACTGTTGGTGGAGGCCGACAGTCACAGAGCAGAGACGTGCAGCTCCACGACGGGACATCCGCAAGAAACAGAAACTGCGCGAGCGAGGGAATGTATGTAATGGTGAGATATGAGCGTATAGAGAGTGAAAGAGTGAATGTATTTATCTGCATTCATCCTTTCCCCGGTTCTGACCAGTACTCCCCGTGACTGCTGCTGATAAGCAGACCCATAGCGTGACGCTGCCGCCACCAAATGGTGAGCAGTGACGGTGTTTGGAGTTCTGCCCAAATAGATAATAGGCCTCATTTACCAATAGCTTCAATATCAGATTTATTTTTTTTTCTTCTTAATAAAAATCTACCTCGGATTCCATGACGTGTTCTTAAACCGCAGATTCGCTTGCACCTGCGTTCTTATAATGATGAATCCCATTTAACTCGTAATAAAGCGTATGCCGGTGGTTTCTAATTTGCGTCGATAAAAGCCCGTACTTTCTAAATCGACTGCATACTGATAAATCGGCACCAAACCTTTCCGCTTACTTTAAATACCAACGACTAGCTGTCTTGGTCATCCGCAGTTGCAGTCCAAACTGGGAACTGCTACCTGATGCTTCTTTTCATGGCGCAGATTTGATCGATTAAATACGAATTCATACAATGCAGGTAAAGTGCAAAGAACTGTAGCAGTGTGCGTGAGAAGACGGCGATGTAGAAGACGTGGAAACGTGGATCGAAAATGTGCGCGATTGAAATTCATTTTCCAAAAATGTTCCGTTTTTATGCCGAAGTTATATAGTTTGGACATGTTTGCTTGACTTAAAAAAAAAAAAAAAAAAAAAAAAAAAAATGCGTGCAGTTGGTTTCGGTGAAAAACAGTGAACCTTAACACAAAACGTTTGTATGTTTTAGAAGAAAGGTCCACAGGGGCACCCTTTTTTGTGTGTGACAAGAGAAGTCCTAAAGAAACTCGTCTAATTTGATCATTTAAGTTTCATGTCCCTCTGTGCATGATAGCTCCTGTGTTTTTGTCTGAAAAGATGGTACTCATCTGTAGTTTCCATTTTCTGTAGTGGCATTTCGAGTTGGAGTTTTAATCGACATCCAGTGCTGCATCATTTTGTTTTTTTAATTTTTTTTTTTTCTTTCCTGTCAGTATAAAATGCTGTTTTGCATTCAGTGTTACAAACTGAATTTTCCCTGGTGCGTTTTCTTCTTCTTTTTTTTTTGTCCAGGGAAGCTGATAGAATCCGGTGAGTTTGAGAAGAACCTGTACGGGACGAGTACAGACTCAGTGAGACAGGTCATCAACACTGGAAAAATCGGTGTGCTCTGTCTGCACACACAGGTTGGTACATACAGAGCCTTGTCAAAAATAGTCTCAACTACAGAATGAGTGGAGAGATTGTTGGTTAAATCCCTAACGTGTGCGTGTGCGTGTGTGTGTGCGTGTGTGTGCGTGTGTGTGCGTGTGTGTGTGTGCGCGTGTGTGTGTGTGTGTGCGTGTGCGTGTGTGTGTGTGTGTGTGTAGGCTCTGAAGGTGCTGAGGAGTTCTGATCTGAAGCCCTACATCATCTTCGTAGCTCCGCCTTCCCAAGAGAGACTCCGAGCCCTATTGGCTAAAGACAACAAGAACCCCAAGGTTCCCCTTTCTGTCTATTTACACTTGCACGCCAAAGATAAATAATACCAGAGGTGTTTCTACGTGCCTTTTTAAAATACGTGTTGTTGTACGCAGCCCGAGGAGTTGCGGGACATCATAGAGAAAGCCCGGGAGATGGAGCAGAGCTGCGGGCACCTGTTTGATGCCGTGATCGTGAACACGGACCAGGACAAAGCCTACAACGAACTGCTACGACTCATCAACAAACTGGACACTGAACCTCAGTGGGTGCCCTGCTCCTGGCTTCGCTGAAACACACACACACACACACACACACACACACACACACACATACACACACACACACACACACACACACACACACACACAGAGAGTAGACACATGGAGCCCATGGAGTGCACATTTATACAGATTTGATAAACTGGACCGTGAAACACTCGTGTTTTTCCCACCGTGTGCTGTGGTGAGAGTCGTTACATGATATTAGGGTTGATGTTAGGAAAGAAAAAAAACAAAAAACTTCGGAGAGTTTGAGTATTTGTAAAATGATAAGAATGAGGTCGGATGTCATAATATTATAATATAATATAAACCTGTAACTCTCTCTGAGGAAATCACAATTTTACAAGATCTAGTCATTAATTAGAGAAGGTCAGGGTTTTTTGTTTTTTTTGTTTTCCAAATAAAGTTGCTGTTTTACAAAAAAAAAAGTCACAATATTAGAAAGTTATGGTGTTACAAGATAAATGATCATTTTATGTGGAAAAGTCATATTATGAGATACATTTACTGTTTTACTAACATAAAACACAAACGACGGTCTGGGATAATGTTGGAATTGGATAATACTACAGGAATAAATATTTTCTAGAAGACAAAAGTATTTTATTTAGAAAATTACATTTATTCAGCAAAATGGAAACACAAGCTGTAATATTACAGGTTGGAATTTGTAAAGGATGGAATAATGAAATTGTGAGAATTCTTTTTTTAATTCTACTATTAACGTTGATATTTCCACATATTCATGTTTACGTGAACATGTTTCCTGGCAAAAAAAGACTCCCGTTCGGATTGAAGTGTCACTTCGCTGTGACATTGGTATTATTATGATCAATTTTGTTTGATTAGCAACACCAGAAGAGTTTTACAGAGATTCTGCTTTCTGTCATTTTTTTTTTTTAAAGAAAAGTCCACTGAGATCAAATGTATATTTCATTTTAATATCCTAAAATCTAAGACGCTAAGGTGCCTGTTCTTCACGTGAAAGCTGAATGTCCTCAACTTTGAGACGGAGCATTAATATAATTTCATTATCTAAACAACATTATCTCATAATATAAAGACTTTTGCTGCTTATCTCCAACTTCAGACCTCTTTAATCACTAATGTGGCAGAATTTGTTCCCAAAATAACTGTAATTACTTGATTCTCAAAATTCTACAGCTTCTTTTCTCTAACATTAGGAATATTTCTCAACATTGCCTGACGTTTCCTCATAAAAGTACAATTTTATCTTAACATATATTTAAAAAAAATGTTTTTTATCACAACAAGCAACATTTTATTTTGAAATCACATCTTTTTCTTGCAATATGAAATTATCCAATGATTATAGCTGTCAACTTTCACATTTTAGGACTCTTTTGTAAAATGGTGGCAGTTTCTCATAAAATTGCATCCTAATCATCTTTCATCAAGAAATATGTTTTACCTTCAAAATATCAATCTGTTTAATACTCTGACTTGATTCTTAAAACATTTATTAGATTCAAACTTTGACTTTATTTCTGTAATATCAAGTTTTATATAATTACAATACAGTCGTTTATTAAAAAAAACCACTTTATTCTTGAAATATTATACCCTTTTTTTCCCTTCATAATTCCAACTTTATTCTGATAACATAAAGTCTCAGAGTTTATTGTTTCTTAGCACCAACCCTAATAACTGTTGTGCTGTGCAGAGTAGACGGTGTACTCTGCACAGGAACAGCATTTTGTACAATGTATTGACCTGTTGACACTGCTAATGCAAAATGTGGGGTGGCCACTCTTTGTACCCTGACTGTCCTGAAAAGAAGGAAACCCTGTACAAATTCACACTTGGATGGTGCCTGACTGATCCGTGATGGTTTTTTTGTTGTTGTTGTTTTTTTTTACTCAGCTGTCACCATCACATACGGACCTACATTACTGACATGTTGTTGTTGTTGTTGTTGTTTTTTCTTTGAAGAGTTGTTCTTGCTCATTAATAATGCTTCCCCCGGGCTTCGTTCTGTGATCATTATAACCCATCCCGATATAAATCTATTTAATTTGCGACGCGCAAACGACATTTTGCAGAAAATCTGTGTGAACGTTTGCTTTTTTTTTTTTTTTTTTTTTAATTCAAGCTTCTTCATTTTGTGTTGTTGTTTTGTTTTTTTTTGGTCTATGAAAGAACTGGCTTTATCTCGGTCCCGAAAGACGCGTACGGATGAGGCTCCTCGAAGGAGCAAAATGTGAAAATCGTACACGAAACTTTTCAAATTTAGCGCAAATGTATATCCACACTGAGCCCTCTCGCCTTTACTGCTATGAAGAACACACCCGCACACATCCTTGTACAGTTATGTACGCACACCGCCACGGTGCATTAGCTGCTGACCTCTCGCGTACTGGACAGTCTGGCGAACGATGGCCTGAAGCTTCAGCCTTGTGAACGCGGA
Organism: Embiotoca jacksoni; assembly: GCF_022577435.1. Lineage (NCBI taxonomy): Eukaryota > Metazoa > Chordata > Actinopteri > Embiotocidae > Embiotoca > Embiotoca jacksoni. Next base: position 4,239,167 of record NW_027185378.1, on the reverse strand, counting down.
CGGACCGAGCGGCCGAACGGCTGTTTTCCAACGGGCTCTCTCCTGTTTAAAGTGCACACTATTGCAATAAACACTAAAATAAGACGGAGCGCTTGATATCTTTCTTTGCTGGGTGAATTTTTCCTGACCGATAGTTTACGTTGTCTCCTGTTGTGTCCGATCGCAGCGAAGTAGGCCTTTTGAATCTGAGCCCTTAAGGGTGAGCCGGGAAGAGACGAGTTGTCGTTGTTGTTGTTTTTTTTTTTTGGTGTAAATTATTAAATATTCAGTTTGTGCGTGTGTATACTTGTGTGAATGGATGCCTGCGTGTGCCCGTCTTTGATGGCAGCAAAGTATTATTATGACCCTGAAGTAGACCTGACAACAATATCACTGTCATCACTGTGTAGAGCATTTATATATTTGTAATACTCCAAATAGATTTATGAAGTCCAGAATGCACCAATAGAATTGCAGGTTTCGTTCCCCTCCACCCCCCCTCCCCCTCCCACCTCGCCTCCCTGCCATCGGTCCAGGAGGACGAGGGAAGCGGGGCTAAGTGGAATTAACTTTTGACTATAAAGTTAATTGATATTACTTCCTGTTTATCAGACGTCACCTATTTCTGAGAAAAACTGCATTTTTTTTTTTTTTTGTATCGATATTCACAATTAAAAAAATAAATAGACAATTGATAGAAAATGACCGGCTATTTGTTATGCTTTGGGGGTTTCTGCCTTTATCGACCGGGATTGACGTTTCCTTGACGCTTTATATGTGACAAAATAATCATTTCAAACATTCACATAGTTTGGAGCTTTAATGTTATCTGAGCTGAATGAAAATGGCTCAAGATACGGTACGATGGTGACATTTTCTCACATGTACTGATTCCAAAGGTGAGACTCAACCTTCATGCTCGAAGGCTGCATGGTTCTCAATCAGTAAAGGCCCTGTAAAGCTGTATTTAGGATATAAAAGTTTGTCTGATGATTTAAAGGCCTTCCTTTCCTCAATACGGGGGGAAAAATTATAAGCAGCAGAAGCTGACACTTCTGGTTTTAACAAAAATCTGCCTCCAGAAAAGCTTTTTTTTTTTTTTTTTTTTCAGTATGCAACAGTAAATGGCATTTATATTAGGACCAGACTTTGTTTTTCTTTGCGTGTATGTATGTATGTATGTACTGTATCCCTCTGTTGGTTAAATTGACCACCTCAGACCGGTTTTAAAAAAAAATAATTTAAACCTTCAACTGTTTAAAGTCCAGAAATTTGACTTCAGAAGTCTTTTAGGCAACTATTCAGATGCATTTAGCAGATTAACCATTCAGAAAAAAAAGCACAAGTGTTTAAAAAAAAAAGAAAAGGAAAAGAATATTGGCCAAATTCAATTTCGCTGCTTCGGGCTCACTTTCACACTGTCGAGGTTTACTGAGGCACCAGCATTGCTGCTAGGGCAAGTCAAAATGTCCGTGACGGGACAAATGACTGGGACACACACACACACACACACACACACACACACACACATACACACACCATTAAAAACATGTTTTAATGTGTCTGCATTTCTAGTTACAAGATGCTGTGTGGACATATTTTTAAGCATAAAGTCATTTCTACAATTTCTCCTCACGAGGACATCCTGTATTTTATATTACTACGTATTTTACCATCTGGCAAGGGGAAGTTATATTTGTACCTGCTTATAAAGTGCGTTATAAACTTTTATCAAATGTTTAAATGTTCATATATTGCACCAAAAAACAAAAAAAAAATGCCAATCAGGGTGGCTGAAAGTAAAGTGCTATTATTACAGGGAGCAAAAGCTGAAAAGCATAAGACCCATACTTGACATATATTGATATGTGTAATATTATGTTCCTAGTTTTAATAATAAGATCCCGAGGATGGCATCACATTGGTTATGTGTGAAATAGTTTGGAGAGACTGGATTCTACTGCAGCTTCCTAAGCTGAGGGATGGCCCACTAAGGAGGTGTAGTAACATGAACACACCACGAGGCTGTACTGTTGTTCAAATTATAAATGCATCACGAGTGATCTCAACGGAGAAAAGTTGTGTTTTTTCCCCCCAGAGTGATTCCTAGAGAATTTTATAGCTCGAGCTGATACACACTGTCCTTGCAACTTACTTTTATATTGGTTTCCATGTTTTGGTCTGGTTCTGGACGCGAGAGACCGTACAACCGGCAGTTTTCTGTCCCCCCCGTGTGAAATGAAAAGAAATGATTTCCAGTTTGACCCACACTCAACCCCGCTCTCCTCCCTGTTTTTTGTTTTGTTTTAATGGGGTCAGACCGAACTGAGATCAGCATCAAAACGCATCCGAAAAGGTTCAGTAAGCACTTAGACTGGGCAAGAGGAAAGTGTTTAACTTTTATAACCAAGTTCAAGAGCACTGCTATGTGATAGAAAAACACCAAAAACTCCGCTTCGTTTCAACTTCGGCATTCATTTGCAGTGTGCTGATTCAGCCCTTTTATTTGATGTCATCAGTCAGGCTACTTTGCATTTGGCCGTTTGAGTGTTTTGATCTGAACTGACCTTTGGTTTCCTTTTCAGCCTGTTTGAAGAACAATCAGAGATTCAGAGCAAGAGGTTTACCTGCAATCTCTCTCTCTGTGTGTGTGTGTGTGTGTGTGTGTGTGTGTGTGTGTGTGTGTGTGTGTGTGTGGTGGCTTGAACGGAAACAGTTTTATTATAAAGATCAGACACTGTTGAACCTCTTTGCTGGGTGAATGAGCCTATTATCTGTCTCTTTATTTCATTTTTAAAATGTTTTTTTATTCATTTGAATGAAATTAGAAAAAAAAAATTACAGCCAAGTGTAAAACACCAGGGTAAAAAAAAAAAATGATGATGAGGCTAAAACGACCTTATGGCTGACATAATGGTACGGATTCTGTTCACAGTACAAATGTTGACATTCATAGCACAGATATAACCAATATCTTTCCATTTAGGTGTCCCCATCAGGTTCCTGCTATATGCCTGCTGATTGACTGAGTACTGGATCATTTAAATACAAATAAAATATTAACAGTGTTAGTAATGGAAGTTCTATTAGCGCTGTGACAATTTAATATCTGGTGCAAAAGAGGACAATGAACTCATACGAGCAAAAGCCAGTAAAGTTATTAAGTGCATTCATGCTCGCTTGAAAGTTTAATTTTCCTAGTTTATTAGTTGTGGAAGTAACCACTTCCTGTATGTACTAGTTACAAAAAGTGTATAGGCTTTTGATTAAGACATTTCGTTCTGCTTTCACCGTCGTAAGTACCTTACGTTCACTGTATTGGAAAAAAAACCCACCAAAAAACCCACAACGACGCATCCTCTGGGCGTTTACTATCTTGCTCTGTTTAAACTCTTTTGCTGGTTGAAGGTGTCAGGCGGTGACGTCAGCCTCAGAGAAACCCGCTCCCAAATTACCGCACCGTAATTGGCTGATTTATTTCAAGAGGCGGAACCGCGTTGTTTTGTTTTTTTTTGGCATTTGCAGATTGGCCAGTACTCCTGTCAATCAATCCTCCCCTTTCGCGTGTCCTGTTACAGTCAGGTTGATGGAGAGAACTAAGATGTAGTCTACAAACGGAAACGACACATTTAATACTACGTGTTTTCCTCTGTCGTGCATTTTTAATTTTTTTATTTTTTTTTTTACCGTTTTCTACTTCATTTGTTTGTTTTTTTAACTTTTCCTATTTTACGGCGGTTTTTACCGCTTTTACGGTTCCCTGTCGTGTATCCTTGGCAACACGATCAACTGTCCTGGCGAAGTTTGGATCAAGTGTTTCTCCCTCCGGACGGAGGGTCGGCGGGACATTTACAACCGTGACGGACTCCGGGGAGCACCGGGAGCGCTTCGTGAACGGTCCTGGAGCTCGTTTGTAATTTATTTAGGTTGTAAAAGAGTTTACGAAAACAGGAGGCAGCGCGAGACAATAGTGGTGCGCGAGAGAGACTCGTGGAGGAGGTGGTGGAGGAGGAGGAGGAGGTGGTGGAGGAGGAGGAGATCGATGCCTCGCGGGGGCTTTTGTTCTGTTCCGTGTGGAGGAGACCTACCGCGAGCCCGCTGCGGGCGGACGTCGACTGATTCACCGGTGACTCGATGCTCGGTTGGTGATTGATAAGTGGAGTCGGGGGAGGAGAAGAAGGAGTAGAAGAAGGAGAAGAAGAAGGAGAAGAAGGGGGGGCCCCGTTGGACCGACCATGGACGTGACTCTGTCCGAGCTACTGGCCACTTTCATGGAGTCACCGCTGGTGGTTTGGGTGAGTGGGAGCTGCACGCGCACACAAGTTGCGAAGAGGGGGGAGGGGGGGTGGGGGGTGGTGATGGAGGGTGGTGATGGAGGAGGGGGGTGGTGGTGGTGGTGATGCCCACGAGTCGCAGACCTCCGTTTTTACTTTCTCTCATGTCAGGTGCTTTAATTAACGAGCACGAACGACCAGCAACTTCCAACTTCGACCTCCTAATCTTCTCTAAAGTTTTTTATATATATATAATTAACTGTTAACTGGTTTGTATTCATGGACAGATCCCCTCCCTCCCTCCCCCCCTCACTGACAGAAAATAAAAAATAAGTAATTGACCCATTGAGATATTTTGGTTGATGGACCTGGGACTTTCCGACTTCTCATATTTGATAACAGAAAAACACTTTGGCTTACAGCTGATTTTACCTCATTGGGAGTTTTTTGTCTCTTCTACCTCTCATGTACACAAACCCCCCCCACACACCCCCACACACCCCACCCCAATACAGCTCTTTGTATTCATCTAGAAAAAGCTTCAAGCAGAAATAATAATAAAAAAAAACCAATAGATCCATCTGACAGCAATAATCGTGCATTTATTTAATTGTGCTTTTCTGTGGAGTTAAAGCTGCTTTATAACATTGCAAGAAAGCTGAAAACAGCTCATGTGTGATGACGTGTGTTGATACCTCAGTCGAACGTGTTGGGTGTACCAGTACCAGTACCAGTACCAGTATTTAGTTTTTGCTTGGGACCCATTTTAACCTTCCTCCCGTCCAATGTGGGCTCCCAGTGCCGCCTACCACGACCAGCAAAGCAGTCAATAGATTATTAACCCCACAGTGCTTCCTGCTTCCCCATGACCTCATATCCTGTTGACATGCCCAGTCAACCAAACACCCCCCCCCCTCCTGTCTTTGTTGAGACACAGAGGAACATATACAATACGTCTACACAAAGCGGCACGACAGTAACTTTCACCTGAGCAATTTACTCTCCCTTTTTTTTTTTTTTTTTTTTTTTTTAAATCCTCTGTATTTCTTAGTTTTGCACATCCACGGGTTTAAGGAAAAGGGATTTTTTTTTTTTTTTTTTGTGACCAGAAGTTTACAGGCCAGATTTTGTGAACAAAACAAGCTTTTTGGAAATATTCGAGTGTGGAAAATGAAAGTACAGCGCATGCCTTTTTTGCAAGGCCCTTAATTCCTAACTGCACCAGTGGAGCTGCTCAGTGGCCAAAAGATCAGACTGTGGGTAGTACTGGGCAGCTTCCAGCTGTGTCACTAAGCCTGAGCAGGGCGTTCTCTGAGGGCAAAAACCCCCTCTGAGTAAGTAAAGGTTGAAAAAAAGACATTAAACATGTTGTATATGTCATTTGAACTCCAGTATATCTGGTTATGTTATTTGGATCTGGCTCCAAGCAGCAGACATTGCAGTGGAGTTTTGAAGCTACCCTGAAGTGTAAATAACACATTTTTTGGGGGGGGGGGGGGTTTCATCAAACATTGTGTTATTCAATATAATTCTTTATTTTTTTTTTTTTTTTAATTACAGCAATTACAATATAAAGCCTTGTGGATTTCAGCGCTATACTTCAATGCGGTCGAATTCTTCACAAACTGAAAGAGATCGTCAATTTTTTTTTAAAGAAAGCTGATACACTCTATAAGAAACACGTTCACATCCATTTGCTTCAATGAAATGTCTAAAATACTTTAAAAAAAAAAATACACTTATTACAACTTCTCAGAGCTCCTCGAGTATTTTAGATGTCCTGCTTTGTCTGACCGAAAGTCCAGAACTACTAAGATTTTTTTTGAGTTTACTAAATAACAGAAGAAAGCAGCAAATCCTTCGAACCAGAAAATGTTTTGGCACATTTTCAGTTTTTTTTTTTTTTTTGCTGGTTCCCAGAAGTTTCCATTTCAATGAGGAGTTCAGGATCGAGCTAACGCAAAACTGATGGCAAAACCCTTTCTGACATGTTTACTGGCGCCGACCTGACTTTTCCCTCCCGAGACGGAGGAACAGAGTTCAGTTTTGTGTCTCGGTTTGTGTCGCAGCACTGGTAGCAAGGAGGAGGAATAATGAGTTTGTATTATTTTTTAAAGGAATTGGTAAGCTTTACAGCTGCCGGCTGCTAACAAGACGGGCGCGTACCGAGTGTTGGGTTCGACCTAAACGTCGGCGAGATGAGAGTCGTCCCTTCACAGGAGCTGCATGTTGGGATGCGAACCCGGCGCTCTGTGGTCCGTCACGAAACCACGCAGTTCTTTTAGGTTTAACATAAAGTATACGAGCAGGCGGATATTAAACCAGAACCAGAACCCACCCACCCATCCATTTTCTTCCGCGTATCTGGGATCGGGTCGCGGTGGCAGCAGGACAAGCAAGTCGGCCCAGACTTCCCTCTCCGCTGCACCATTTTCCAGCTTGTCCTGGGGGATCCCGAAGGCGTCCCCAGGCCAGATGGGATATATATAATCCCCTCCAGCGTGTTCTGAGTCTTCCCCGGGGCCTCCTGTCGGTTGGGCGTGCCCGGAAAAAACAACAACAACAAAAAAACACCTTCAAGTGGGAGACGCCGAGGAAGCATCCTGATCGGATGCCCGAACCACCTCGGCTTGACTCCTTTTCGACGCGAAGGAGTGGCGGTTCACCTCCTGATTGTCGGAGCTCCTTTCCCCTGTCTCTGAGGCTGAGCCCGGCCACCCCACGGAGGAAACTCATTTCAGCCGCTCGTAGCCGCGACCTGGTTCTTTGGGTCTCGACCCGCGTGGATATTACTCATCGTCCGTCGTCCGTCGCAGCGTTTTCTTTTCCCTCACAGACCTCGTGTTAGGGAACAGCCGCCTACTTGACATTTGAACTGGTCCGTCCACTCATTTGGACAAATACTCACGTGTTGCTTGGGATGGACTTAACCTTGTCTCCCCTTTAGTTAACCAAAAGAAAACCTCCTTTTTCAAAATCGGGCCTTTTACTTCGTAGAAAGCATCATGAGAGGGGGATAACATCAGTCATTGCATCTGCAATGCCTGCAAGCTCGAGGTTACGTTTCCACTTCACGCTCTTGCTCATGTTTAATAATCGCGATTACGTCCTGTTGGAAACCGAAGGTTACGGTAGGTTGTCATCGTGACTCGCGTGCTGTGCTTCTGAATTATTTTTCCCAACTTATTAAATCTATTTTTAGGTGCATATGCGATTAAAAAAAAAAAAATAGTCACATCGTAGAGCCCGAACATGTTTCTATGACGCACATATCCGCCATTCAACAAGAGAGAATGAGTGATGTCATTTATTCGATGGGTTCGTACCTACAGTGTCTCCCTTTTGGCGTCAGGGTGAGTTGCTTTAATGTCTCTGTAGCAGTTCCACAGTGACCTTTGACCCTTTGAGTCTTGAAAACAAGAATAGTAGACAAATGACCACCGCCTAACTACGAGCGTTTAGAAATTTGACGTGCAAAAGTTCAGTAGGACTTCATATTTAGTTGAAAGAAGAAATCATTGCTTTGGATATTTCGGTGTGTGAGATCGTGTCTTGTTTCAACACGTCTGTCTCCAGGTGCGGACACTGGGCCCGTTGGGTTCCTGTGACGACGTGGGCTCGGAGGAACGGGTCAACATGTTCATGGAGCTGGTGGATGGCGTCTTCCTGCACAAGATCATGACACATATGTAAGTTGCAGCAAACGGAGTGAGAGCCTTCATGTTTGAATTGCACGAGTCAGTGAAAAACATATTAGTGTGGATTTTTTGTGTGTGTGTGTGTGTGTGTGTGTCTTGACTGGGTATATAAGCGGTGCGTGAGTTAATCCGGTGTTTCCTGCGTGCGTCTCTGTAAGTTCCTGCGCGACCACATCCTGACTCGCTGGTTTCGGGTTGTAAACGTTAACAGCCAGATGTGCCGCTCAGCACTCGCAGCAAGACACGGGTGTTTTAGAAGACCCGGGGTTTTATCATCGACAGACGCTTTAGAGCGAAGCTGAAGTCGGTCTGTTCTGAAATTCAGGAAGCAGGAATCAGGTTTGAATGGGCAGGGAGGGCTGTGGTGAGACGAGACTTACTAGATTCCCTTTCAGCATGTTGAGAGTCTGCGTCTCTATATACACGAAGCATAGGTTTAATACGTGAGGCTTCAGGAGAATCCACAGAATAGAAAGCGTCAGTCACAATTTTTAAGCTCATGTTTAAAACACTGACACCTGCGCTGTAAGTACGATGGGATTATATTTGGTTTCGTTTAAATCTGACCATTTTATTTTTATGCCTTCCGATATGCCCCCGCAGCTTTGGTGTTCACGTGGGATTTTGAATCTTCTTCCATCCAGATGGTCCTCTGTCCCCAATCACCACATGTTCATATGTGATTATTGCTGTTAGTTATTGTCTTCAGAAACAATTAATACCACGCTATTGTTCTCCACACACTGAATAGTAGGCTTGGCTGACTGGCAGGGGCCGAGAGGGTGTGTGTGTGTGTGTGTGTGTGTGTGTGTGTGTGTGTGTGTGTGTGTGTGTGTGTGTGAGGGGGACGGGAGGGGGGTGAGTAGGACTTGGTAGGGGTTCATGGGAAAGTGGGTTACAGGGGGGGGGAGGTCAGGATAGAAGGGCCACGAGTAATATTAAAGGAAAGCCTCTCAGAGACCGTTGCTAAACCAGTCAGTCAGAGAACCAGTCAACTGTAAAATCTGTCAACATATTATCCTTTTTGACTTTAAAAAAAAAATACTGAGCTGTGGCAGAAATCTGTAATATTTTTGGTGGTTGAAATTAAGTACCCTGTCAAGTACAGTTGCTGAAAGAAGCACCAATGCCATTTAAAATACAATTTAAAAAAAAAAGGAGTTTTGAATGAAGCTGCAGTGTCAATTTATTAATGCAGACTGAAGTTGGAAGTATCAGTTAAAGTGAACCTGCGGAAATATGTGAAAATCGTGTAAGTAATAAAGTTGAATTATTAGTTGGAAGTGATAAGAAATGAGTTCCACTTGACATTTGAAGTTTGGGCTGCAGTGCCCACTGCTAAAACACAGTACATTGCGTACTAAAAGTTGAAAGTAGAGGCGATCTGTCCAAGGTGCCTTCACCTGAAGTCAGCTGGGATACTCTCCAGCAACGCAGTGACCTGGTTCAGGAAAAAGTGCATCGAGATCATGGATGCAAGGAAAAGTATAAAGTAAAAATCAGAAGGGCTTAAATTTTCTTTCACCCCTGAGTGTTTTCACTTAAGCAAGATGAAATCTCAGTTAAAGAATGAAATTAAATGAAAGCACGCGACAAACTGCTGAATTGAATTTCAAAAGCAGTTCAAATGTCAGTCAGTTAGTTGAAGCATGTTATTCTGTCAGACACCTTTCAGAACATTAGTGCTCTTGTTTCAAAAGAATAAAAAAAAACAAGACAACTTTTGTGCTAAAAATATGCAGTTGTATACATTATTTGAAATAATTAAAACGCCTAAAGAGGGTTAAGTTGAACTGTTGGTAAAAAAAATAAAATGACTAAAGAAGCTGATATTGCAGTTGCAGGAGCCATTTAAATGTAAAAAAAAGAAGTTTTTGTGCGAAACAGATTTGCACGTTGTCTTTGTAGAGATCTCCGTCCTCAATTATAAACAAGAACAACATAAAAAATAAAGAAAGAAGAAGAAGCCAAATCTTCTTCTTTGCCATCTTTCATAAATAGTGGTGAAGTGACAACAGCTGTGCTTTGTAGTTGTTGCTACATGACTCCCAACTGTGGCTACACGCATGGCTGCTCACTGTGCCGAGTTACACCTGCCTTTCTGTATTCACTGAGAAAGTTACTGGCAAACAGCCCCTTGACCGTCACTGGGCCGGCTTATGGCCTCATTTTGGAAACGCCGACTATATTTAAAAAAAAAAAAAACAACAACAACAACAAAAAAAACCACCAGGCTGCTGTTTTTTTTTTCATTTAAAACTGTAGATGGCATTTTGTAAAAACAGTCGCTTTTTTTTTTTTGCCTGGAAAGTGAGAGATGAAGGTATAATGCTTAATGTAAACATTCTTTTGAGTAAAATTACTGAACAGACTTTAAATTCTCAGTGACACAGTGAGTCACAGTGAACGTAAACAGATACAGTGTTGGTTTAAAAAAAAAAAAGAAGAAAGAAATGAATCGCAGTGAATCTGTTAAATTGTAATTTAAAGAGTAAGTGATTGAAAGCAGATGTCAGCCGGTCTGTAACCTGTTTTTCTAGACAGGAAATCTTTGCGTCTCTGATTGACTTGTTGGCTGATTCGAGTTTCTTGGTGGCCATCTTCATGAAACAAATAACTGTAGACCAAAGACCTTTAGGATTTTATTAAAGTTGGTTTCAAGAAGAAGCTTCAGTTTGATCTGTACTACTGAACCGGCCTCAGCCGTGTCGAGCCCAGAAGCTCAGATGGTAATGACTCTCATCTCAAATGCAACAGTCCGCCATCAAACTGACGTCAGGACAGGGTGAACACAACCCCCTGTTCAACATGCAAATCAGTCTGGCGCAGGCTGACTTGTAGTTGGTGTGAACATAAATCCTTCTCTCGCACAATAGTCTCCCTGGACCTGGAACGTGTGTGTGTGTTCGTGTGCGTGTGCGTGTGCGTGTGTGTGTGCGTGTGTGTGTGTGTGTGTGTGTGCGTGTGTGTGTAACAGTGTTTGTCCTAATTAGCCCCACAAATGTCAATCTAAGCGCTCCCGTGGTGTGTGTGTGTGTGTCTCCATAGTGACTCCAACCCCACCAATCAGAGACTGAGCAAGAATGTGAACAACGATGTGTCCCTTCGTCTTCACAACCTGACCGTCCTCACCAGACACATCAAGACATACTACCAGGTATTTACACACACATGCACACGCACACACACACACACACACACACAGTGTCAACACTCATTCATGAGTCAAGCTATACTATAGTGCTCTGCGTGCCTTTATTGTAACCTCAGTTTATAGACTTTGCTTAAGAGGGAAATGTTTGTGCCTGTGTGTGTTTGTGTGCTTGTTTTGTTTCTCTTCTTAGGCATCCATCGTTGTCACGTGTTTTGTCTTCTGATGTGTCTGTTTTAGCTCAGGGGTTACAAACATGAGCAGACACCCTCCCCCCCCCCCACCGCAGGCAAACTTTAAAGTCGTTTCTTTTAGTTTGCATGCTTGATGGTCAATAATTTGCAGTGATGAATGCTGGCAGGAAATAACACGAGACTTCGTGCTAACAAATCTCATTCAAATGTCATGTTCAAGTTTTTTTTTTTCTTTTAAAATGTGGAACTTTGTTAGATGTCTTTGTCCCCAAAGTTGCAATGCAATATAGTTCTTTTTCTTTTTTTTTTAAATGATGGGAAATCATCAGTTATAACTCTTAAGGTGATAGCATTTCAAAAAATAGCATTTGCATTTGGACAGGAAGAATATTGTCATATGGGAAACCAAAATAGAACATTTTATTTGGGAATAAAAATTTAGGTGGCATCTAAGTTGGATGACCGTGGGACGTGACCTGCCATAACCTGATGACCTTTCATTTTATTTTACACCATGTTAATAAGAAATACGAGTTCCCAGCTTTTTATTTGTCCCCGTGCTGTCCTGTTAAATCCTTTGACATCACACACAGAATTAGTGAAACCTGCCTCTCAGGCCTTCACAAATGAATTTTAACCTCCTAAGAACAGCAGCGTCAATTATACCAGGCTATGAGAAACGCGGGCGTGGGTGTGTGCAGCATGTGTGGGATGTAATGTGACCACACGCATAAAGCTAATCACAGCCATTGATCAAAAGGAATAAACCCTGCGTGCGGGTACATGTGCACGGTGTGTCTTTTTGTAGAAATCGGACATAAGGAGCTCCGATGCAGTTGATTTGGCAGAACTGCGGTCGTATCCTGGTGACACACACACACACACACACACACACACACTTTCTCTAAGTTTGAACTTCCTACACTGATGGTTGGGTATTGCTTGCGTGTCAGTTTTGCATATTGGTGGTCTGGAAAGAATATTCTGTAAGCTTCGTTTAAATTGAGTTCATGGGTGGTTCATGTTTTACATCATGAGCTGCAAATAACTGTAAAATGTCCACAGGGCAGAGTAGTTAGGGCCCGAGCACCGAATGGTGTGAAAGCCCTATTGTAATGCAAATGAATTATTATTATTATTATTATTATTCTTTTAAAGTTGTTTTCTTTTTGGTGGCTTTAACAGACTCAAAAACTCATGAAAGTTTGTACCGTTGGTTTAAAAATTACGTATTTTAGTGGTTCTGCAAGTGGGCGTGGCCAAATGGCTCGCTAGCGCCCCCTAAACATTTACCCGCATGCGCGTAATTCGGTGGACACGTGTATCACGCCTCGATGTACAAAAAAGTTCCATAGCACCCTTAACCTCAACTCAACGGGAAGTCTGCCGTTTTCAATTTAGTTGCGATTCGCACGTGTTTGCACTTCAACAAACTCCTCCTACAGATTTTGTCGGACCGACTTGAAATTGTCTCTGCGCACTCTTAACACCCTTCGGGATTAAAAGTTGTTCAGATCATTTGTTTTCGTCGAACGGTGTGCTGGCCATTTTGAGCCTCTTGTATATATATATATATATATTTACAATACTTTCTGCATTATTACCTCGAGACCTGAACAAAGTAAATCAGGGAAACCGTTTCTCACTTTAGAGAACAATAGAAAATAAATGACGACCACAGATGCAACATAAATCTCAAGATGGCCCAAATTTGCATCAGCGGTAAAGGGGCTTTTAACGACGTCATTCCCAGTGTCGCTGTGACCGGATTCGTCCTGAGCCGCTTGTCTTGGCTGCATTGTAGTCATTTTCCTGTAGCCGGTAACCAGGTATCTGAACAGTGAGTTTAGTGTAAATCACTGTCCATCTGGTCACCACATTGCAGTCAAAGCACAGAGCTTCCTCTTCGCGATTGTCAATGACCAGTCCGTGAGCCAGTGTTCGCTACCGGGCCAAAAAGGCCTCGTTCAGACTGCCGGGCCAAATCCGTTTTGTGTTTTTGAAAGTTTGGACAGCAAAAAAAAAAAACAACACATGAAATGCGACTTTTGCAAATCGGATCCAAACCGTATCCGGAGGTGGTTTGAAGTGCGATTCCAATCGGATTTCTACAGAAGCCATGCCACCGCCAGCAGAGCGTGAGCAGACGGTGTAAATTTGAATGCTGGGGAGGACAACAGTCCGTGAACAGACACGGAAAGTCGCGTCAACAGGGTAGCTACGCGTACGTCACTACCACAGTAACCCATACAGATAGGTCGGTATGCGGAAACACCAAATCCGTCCCGCTCACCGGACAGACTGTCCGCACTGTTAGTTGCGAACTGAGCCATCACTATTTCACCTGTGCTTTCCTTTTAGTGACAACTCGAAATGTCTTCTTCTGAAAAAGGTCTGTGCAACAGTTGTGCTATCATTTCTATTTTTTTTTAGGAAACTTTATTTTCAGTTGTTGTTGTGAAATTGTCAGAAACTTCATAATTGTAACCGGTTGTGGGTATTCGACAGTATTATATTAAAAAGTGTCTCTAATATTTTTGGTGCAAGGTGAGGAATTCTCTGTTGTTTCAGCCACAAGAAACGGAAAGGAAACAGAGGAAAAGGCACACCCTTTCTGATATTGTCACACTGGTGGACAACTATTTGTCCCCTTGCTGGACTCCACATCTACAAGGGCTGAGTACCCCAGCCTACAGAATAGTATCATTTTAAGATCTGCCAGTCAGATCATTGAGCTGGATTTAACATTTACCCGATGTTACCAGCAGTTGGAGTGATATTTCAGCCTACATGTTCAGCTACATGTTCAATACTATGCAGACCACCAATATAGATGTGGAGATTTTTTTTTTTTTTTTTTTTAAACAGAAAGTCGTTTGGAGTCATTAAAAACACAATATCATATTTATTTCCCAAATCCTTCGGCCCAATCAATACAATCATTATATGTTTCATTTGGATCATTTTTGGCTCATGGAGATCAGACACAATTAAGTTCATGCATGTGTACACTCTGTGAAGTGGGTCATTCTTGACAGTGTGGAGTTAATCTGTTCATGATGGTTAATCTCTTTGGCTTTAACACACAATCAATCGCACACGTGTACGTGTTTGTCAAATTATAACCTTAAATCATTGAGTTATGAGCTTTACAGTGTGTTTTAGTTGTGGCTCAGCTGCAAGGACAAAACACACACAGACACACACACACACGCACACACACACACACGCGCACACACACACACACGCACACACACACACACGCGCGCACACACACACACGCACACACACACACACACACGCGCACACACACGCGCACACACACACACACACACACACACACACACACACACACACACACACATCTCCAAGTGTTCATAGGCGTTGGCTTTTCCCTAATTAGGTGACACACATGCTGGTTTGGTGAATCCTCTGTCTCCCCAGTGACCAACCTCTCTGTGTGTGTGTGAGAGAAAGAGAACAAGAAAGAGAAAGAGAGAGGTGTCACATCCTCTCCATTGTACAAAGCGCGGTAACCTGATATCATGAGCTCTTAACACCGAGATATTTACTCTTTTCACGCCGTTGCCAGATTCTTCATCCAACTCCTCCGCTTAATTGCATGGACAAAGAATTGATTCATTTAATTTAATTCAATTCAGTTGTATTTATGAAGTGCCAAATCAAAACACCAGTTATTTCCGCTAACTTAACATGTTAAAGTCCTTATAACGGAACTTTCCAACATTATTCAAAGGAACCCAATAATTCTCACATGAATAACAGCTGGGAGGAAAAACACCCCTTTAACATGAAGAAATCTCTTGACAGAACCAGGCTCAGAGGTGGGCGACAAGCTGCCTCGACCGGTTTGGTAGAAGGGGAGAGCAAAACGACAGAACAGCACAGCAGTCCAAGACAATAAACTGTTGGTTGGGTCAGTAACGGCAGACCGGAGACAAGCTGCCTGGGATATCTGCAACAACAACAAAAAAAAACAACCCACAGAAGTTCACAAGCAAGGGGAACGGCATCGAGAGACAACAAACAGTAAAGAAAACTATAGGAGAGAGAATGCATGAAGTTAATGAGATGTAATGCATAGAGAGAGAGAGAGAGAGGAGCGCAGCGTATCAACCGAAGCAGGGAGCTGTTTCCACAGGGGAGGGGCTGAAAGATTAAGTCTCTTCCTCCCATTCTGCTTTTGGAAACTTTATGAACCAAAAGCAGGCCAGAATTCTGAGGACGAAGCTCTCACAATGCGGTACTATAACCTCCTTCAGATGAAGTGGAGCTCGTCCACGAAGCGCTTTGTAAATCAGCAGGAGAATCTTAAATTCTATTCTTCATCGAAAGCCAACCAAGAGATGCTAATGTGATCTTCCTTGCTAAATCCTGTCAGTCGTCTGGCTGCGGAATTTTTTTTTTATCAACTGCAGGCTTTTTAATGATTAATTTGGACCTCCTGACAACTACGAATTACAGTGATCTAGCCTGTGAGTAACACATGCCTGGATTAGGTTTTGTGAGGTCGCACTGATGCAGGATGTTCCTGATTTTAATATTTAGATGAAAGAAAGCAGTCCTGGAGACTTGCTTTATGTGTTGAGTTAAGAGCCAAATCCTCATCAAAGATCACTCCAAGGTTCCTCACAGTGGTGCTGGAGGCCCGTGGCAGAGTGACTAAGTGAGTGGAGAAAGACTTTTTAAGGTGTTTCCAGGGCCAAATACAATAACTTCAATTTTGTCTGCGTTAAGAAGAAAACAATTGTAGTTTATCCAAGGCCTTTCTCTTTTAGACATTCTCTTGAGTTTTACTAACTGATTAGTCTTTTCTGTTTTAATAGTTTCATCTGCATAGCT
Organism: Embiotoca jacksoni; assembly: GCF_022577435.1. Lineage (NCBI taxonomy): Eukaryota > Metazoa > Chordata > Actinopteri > Embiotocidae > Embiotoca > Embiotoca jacksoni. The sequence goes on along the minus strand of NW_027185378.1, from coordinate 4,223,008 downwards.
ATAGAGGTTTATGCCGTGTTTTCTTATGATATCGCCTAAGGGAAGCGTGTATGCTGTGCAAAGTGCGGCACCGAACCTTGTGGCACTCATAACTAATTCTTTTGCCCGCAAGAGTCATTGCTGGCATGGACAAATTTAAATCTATATCTAATATGCATACAATTTGAACCGGTCTAATTAATTATGTAATTGAGTATTTTTGGCAAATCTTTTGGGTCTAATTTCAAAATTGAACGCTGGGAACTAACGGCAGGTTTTTGTCTCCCTTTTGGACCATTTAGAGACTCATTATTAATAATTTATCAAAAACAGAATAGATTGCTCAATGGTTGAAATAACTGTTATTTGCCACTTCACGCTTCAATGTCACTGATGAATGTCGCGTCATCCATCGGTTGATTTATGGGTTCTGCTTTGTAGCGATTGCATCATAACTGCAGTGGCAGAATCTAATTGAAAGCCTGAGATTTTTGGTTGATCCCAGTTGCTCCTTTGACAAAAATGACAGAAATTGACAGAATTTGGAAGTTACTCCATCTCGAAACGCACGCAGGTGTTTATGACAAAGGATTAGGAATAAAAAGGCATTCCAATTTTTATGTGAGCTCTGATGTGGATGACCTTTGTAACTCCACACTGTGCACAAATTCGTTTGCTTATCTTGCTATATATAATAGGTCGGTAGGTAGGTATTTACTTTATTAATCCCCGAGGGGACATTTTTTCGCTACAGCAGCATACACTTCATGTAAGTGCAAGGGATCTTTCACTGTATTTATGGATGGATGTATATATGTATGCAAAACCTTGTTTCCATAAAAGTTGGGAGGCTGTGTAAAACGTCAGTAAAGACAGAATGCATCCTCTTCTTTTATAAACTCTGAAAACGCCTGATGTCAGCTTCTCAAACATTCAAGGTCCCCTTTGTTGCATTTTTTTTTTTTTTGTTTCATGATGCAGCATTGAGCACATTCAGCAAAATGCTTTCGCATTTCAACTGCAGCTGGAAATAAGACATATTAAAATGGCCATAAGCCATTTAAAAGTGTTTTCTATTTTCAAAAGTTGTGTTGATATGATTTTCATTTACTTGTTTTAGACCACTCGGTCCCAATTCCCAGAAGTGGTTAGATTTGACTGATCTTTTCATTTATCTCTTCTTATTTAGCGTATCATATCACATTAAAAACCTGCCACTTTCTCTTTTATCCATCTCAATTAGTGCTTTTTGGATTTAGAGCCTGTCTGATGTCAGCCTGTAATACCCATTGAGATATTTTACGTGTTATTTGGCAATTTAGAAATAGTTAGGAACAATACAGGGTTTCAGAGGAAAGACGCAGATAATGCTTTGGGTTTTAAAATGGTCAAAGTGGTTAGAAAGTTGTGTAACACGGAGCCTGGTGGCTCGGTAAAAGTCAGATCCCCTCTTAGCTGCCACCATTTTATTGATCTGGGATTAGAAATGTGAGCCCACGGTGTTAGCGGGCCACGGATTTAGGCTTGCTGAGTATGTGTGTGTCTAAACGGGTCAGTGTAGCAGGCTATATTGATCCCTTGTCAGTTTTAAGTGTTAGATCCTGCTGGTGATGTTGCTGGAGGAGAATATCTATCGATCAGAGCCACCACTCACTCACACTCACTCACACACACAGCTGAAGTCAGAGACAACAGTTTGATTCCACACTGAGGTTCACGTTATTCACTCTGTGTCCAATTTGTAAATGATTGTGCAGTGCTGTTCCAAACAGCCTGTTTGACATACAAGTGCTTGACTCGCGGGTATAGCGGTGCGGCTTTGTAGAGAACAGCTCGATGCGGATGCGGGTTTGGACGCAAAGACGAGGAGGTTAAGAGGCTTCGCCGCGGGCGTGTGACGCGTCTCGGGCTGAAAGAGGCATCCACATCCACAGCAGTAAAATGCAGCTGGCATTTTATGAAATCTGAATTCAGTGAGAAATCCCATTTTGCAGTCGTTTTGTTAAATGTGGAACATTTAAGCCATGTTCCCCACGTTTGTTTACAACAGCGTTACTGACTTTTCATGTCACGGGGGCGTCTTTTTGTTTGCGAACGCCTGCTAGTGTCAGAGCGTGGCAAAAGAGAAAGAAGAGTGAAAGCTCTTAATCGGGGTCGGACGAACAAACGTGGAACCGGCTGTTGAAACCCATCCCTACCCTCAGCATAGGAGAGGTGCTGTGGCAATCCACTTATTTGTTGTATATAAAATGGGTATCGTTTGCGAGTCTGAAAAGTGCGGGCGGTACGAGGGTACATTTAAAGTGAAATGCTACTGAGCTGGCTCCAAAAACTCACAAACCTTCATTCAAAAAGAATCATTTCATCCTTTGCCGATTTTGTAAGTTTGCCCACTGACAAAGAAATGAACGGTCTATAATCGTAATGGTAGGTTTATTTTAACAGAGAAAGAATATATATATATATATATATATATATATATAAAAAAAAAAAGAAATCCAGAAAATCACATCATATAAAAGTTATAAATTGATTTGCATTTGATTGCGTGAAATAAGTATTTGATCCCCCGAGCAAAACATGACTCAGGACTTGGTGGAGCAACCGTTGTCGGCGAGCACAGAGGTCAGACGTTTCTTGCAGATGGTCACCAGGTTTGCGCACATCTCAGGAGGGATTCTGGTCCACTCCTCTTTGCAGATCCTCTCCAAATCCTTAAGGTTTCGAGGCTGTTGCCTGGCAACTCGAGGCTTCGGCTCCCTCCACAGGTTTTCTATGGGATTAAGGTCCGGAGACTGGCTAGGCCACTCCGTGACCTTGATGTGGTTCTTCTTGAGCCACTCCTTTGTTGCCCTGGACGTATGTTTTTAACAACAGGCGTCTTCCCTTTGTGTGGAGGTTAAAAAAAAAATCATACTGTTCGACCGCCTTGCTTTGCACTACCGCTTACTGTGTTATTTTATTTATTTTAGTTATATACACGAGTACATATTTTATACTTTACTACCTCTGTTTTTTTAATTCTGCAATTTATCGCTTTTTTTTTTTTTTACTCTGTATCTTTTAACCTGTGCTGTTGTAGCGAGGCAATTTTCCCCTTGCGGGATAAATAAAGTACATCTTTATATACACCTGTCTACACGGCTGGTGTAATGATTCAGTTGCAGCGCGTGCACAGTCCACAGTCGCGTCCGAAAAGCACATCTTGATGCTTCGAGTTTATTTTTCCCCATTTTACACGTGGAGCTGCAGTTACAGTTCATTGGACTCCAAACGCTTCGTCCTGCACTCGACGCTGTACCTGAATGCCTCCCGCGTGTCGACACACAGACGGAACACTCACTGCTGCTGCTCTGCTCACCGTGCCGCTTGCATCGTGCCCGCTGTGCAGACAGACTGTTAAAATTGTAATGGCAGGAGAAACCCGAGGCCCGAGTCCGAAAGATTAGAGCCGAGTCCGACGAGCTTAGCCTGAGACGTGCTGAAATGACCAAAGCGAATAAGTCCTCGTGACTCTGTAGGTGGCAACATGGAAATCCTTCTGGTGTCACCTGGTATCGCCGGTGTAATATTTGGATCAAAATGGTTGTAATTGTGTCTTAAGAAAAATTCAAAACTTATTGGCAAAACTTTCATACTGACGGTGAGTTTCAGGTGAAGCCTCACTTTACCTTCAAGACATCTGGTAGCCAGCTCACATGTTTTATTCACACTGTACTCTGTACTCTGTGTGTGTGTGTGTGTGTGTGTGTGTGTGTGTGTGTGTGTGTGTGTGTGTGTGTGTGTGTAAGAGACAAAGAGAGATAGAAATTGGTCGGCTATCGTGTTGCCTCCTGGTGTATGGACCAGTGTAACAGTATCCGCAGGTATTGCACTACCACTGCACTCGCTACGGCAAAGCTGTCCTTGCAGCTCAGTTGTAACTGCGGTAAGCTGATAGTGCATTTATTTGCCTGGTTAGCAGATGACACTCTGGACTGGAGGTCTACATCTCATTAAGTCGTTACAGCGGCCGAATATATACATTAGCACTGGTCTTATCACGGCTTTTAAGGGGGTTTTACGGCCCGTTTTATTATGTATCCAGCACCGCCATGTGAATTCTGACATCTTGCCCCCTTGTGCAGAAGTGTATGTCAGACTGCGTGTGTGTGTGTGTGTGTGTGTGTGTGTGTGTGTGTGTGTGTGTGTGTGTGAGTGTATTTTTGTGTATATTAGTGCAGCCAGCCCTTCCCTGCTGACAGTCACTTCCCGTCTCCCAAAACACCCAGATCTAACACAAACACGCACACAAAGACTACCACTCCGATTAATCCATTTCCCCTCTCCGCAGCCAGAGGTCAGATCAGCCGGTGTCCCTCCCATGTTAACTTTCTCCAAACATGTCTTTCTAATGCGACCTTATTTCCCTGTTAGGTTTCCACAATCTCAAAACAACTTGCTTTGGCAGACAAAAGTACATGTTTTGATAAAGACACTGTTCCTCTCCTTTACCATGCACTGGTTTCTAAGAATTTTATTCATTAGAGATGTCAGAAAAATATTTAACTTTTTTTTTTAATTGGTCTGGGGCCCCATCTCAAAATCAAGTGTGTTTGGTCGCCAGGATAGGATATTCTGGAATGGAAAGCATTCCCTCCTAGTGAACTGTTTCTTTCCTGACACACTCACAATTTGTCCACAGCAGGATGTTTCCTGTTGGCTGCTTGCCCACACACACACACACACACACACACACACACACACACACACACACACACACACACACACACACACACACACACACACACACACACACACACACGTACATGTCTGGGTCAGTCGCTAGCTGGACTTTGATTCATTTATACAATAGGTGTTTGGATCAAGGGTGCGCAGCCTCCTGTAAAAACAAGAGCAGCACCAGGCAGACACTGTCAGCTTTGCTTCCACACCCAGATCAGTAATGCCACTGTGCTGTAAGAGGAAATGTGCTCTGAGTGAAAAACTGCTTGTTCAAATATGGAATGCTACTTAGATTTCTCTTCCCCTGCTTCCCATGTGCTGATCTACACGGTTTCTGATTTCATGCTGTTTTTTTTTTTACAGGACTATACTTTATTCTTTATTTCAGAGTTCATCAAATGCAAGGCACACCTCCATCTGTGTGCTACACAATGTGAATTCTGATGATCTACATTTTCCTGCCATCAAGTTGTCAGCTCAGTAGATGCCTTGACATTAATTCTATTTTCATCTCATTTTAGCTTAAAATTAAAATAGTATATAGGTCTATAAGTTGCTCGAATGTCAACGCATAAATTGCTACTGAATTTCTTTTATTCTCAAATGTCAATCAGTGTCGGTGTCAACCCAGCATTTGTCAGACTCCTGTACTTTATGTGCTGCTGCTTCATACAGTGGGACTTTGAGAGAAGTAAACCGGATATTTAAATTCTGAGAAGGGCCCACATTATTGTTTTGTTGTCCCCGGCTGTTCTGCTCATGGACAGTTTCTTGTCTCCCTGCTGTGTTTGTCAGTTTCACTGTCTGATGCCCAGTTATCATTGTCATCACTACAAGATGGAGAATTTATTTTGTTTTCTCTTTGTCTGCCCCGCCAACCTCCCCCCATATAGGAGACCTTACAGCAGTTAATAGTCATGCCCCTTCCCAACATCCTCTGCATTGCAAAGGATCCGATATCAGGTAACACATTTCTACACAACAAACAACCTCTTGTTAATCAAATCCTATTTATTTAAACTACTGTCCTGTATATGCTTTAATAGAGATGAATAATAGACACAAACATGAACTGCAAAATGTCGTTTCCATTATTACCATCATACCATCCTGATGTTGTTCGCATTTCAAAGGTCCGCACTGAATTGTGGGGGACCAAAATGAATGTTTTAATATCTAGTTTTTTTTCTTGTACTTGAAATCTGCTGCTATTACCTGATTTCAAACATTACCTTATTGGAGAAGTTAAAGTTAAGTTGCTGCAAGACATGGAGGCAGTTTCTCTTATTTTAGAATCACTGATTGAGGATGATATTTCCAAAGTCCTGAAATTCAGATGCAATTTTGTAGCAACCATAAAATTAAACAGCACGCTTCTCACCTACACGAGAAAACCAACCTCCGACAGAATAACACTAAAAAAATATTAATTAATTGATTACTTGGAAATAATCCATAATGATGAAGTATGCTTTGAGCGGGTTATTGCAGCAGATGAATCTAAAAGTGTCAATGTTGTAGACGAATATTGGAGTTCAGCATGGTGCTTTTAGTGTTAAATTGCTGTAGTCAGCAGTGAGTGGTTAGCTGTAACAGTGTATGCTGCAACACTCACCGTCAACCTCCAGATCTTTCCTCAAAACATTGTGATCAACGACTTCCCATGTGACCTTTATTAACCTTTTCTCTTGTTGTGACTTTGTATTTTTTTTTTAAATATATTTTTATTTAGCCATATGAAGATTGCTGTAAACTCTTGTTTCTGAAAGGTGTTGAATAATAATGTGTCTGACATAACAGTATGTCTCTTGTGTTTTGTTCCACCAGCCAAAAGCATGGAAGAGTTGAAAAGTCTTTTGTTGCTGATACTTGGCTGTGCTGTACAGGTAACAGACCCACTCTCTCTCTCACACACACACACACACACACGCACGCACGCACGCACGCACGCACGCACGCACACACACACACACACACACACACACACACACACACACACACACACACACACACGCTCAAACACAGTAACTTACTGTACCACCCGGCCTCTCCCAGGAAACATGTGTCTCTTTGTCTTTTTTGCATGTCTGAGCATAGTTTGTTGATTGTGTCCTCTGAAGAGGTGCAGGGTGGGACTGGTTGTGGGTGGGACTATATAGAATTTCAAAATACATGGAGTCACAGAAGGAAAACACATCTTGAGGATGATGGAACTATGGAGGGAAATCACTGGCTGTTTGAACTGCACAGTTTAAATATTGGTCTGAGTTAATTCAGTTCAAACATTTTGGAGCGTGAGCCAGCAATTTCAGAAATCCATTCTTCGTAACCCTGAATGTAATGTAAGAATAAGCCAGATGAGGTGAGTTAAGAGTTAATTGTTTTACTTGTAATTAAAAAAGAGGATCATGTAGGAGGTAAGGCCTCATTTGGTGTCCATGGCTTTGAACACCAACCGGTTTTTTTTTTATCTGAATTTTCCCTTGTTTTCCTTTGTTTCTCCCTTCCTCACTCTCTCCTTCCAAATTTCCCTCCCTCCCTTTATTTCTAGCCTTCTTTTGTTTGTGTTCCTACCTGTACTGGTCCGACTGGTTCCAGGAACAGGGAAAGCCATCAGGGAGCAATGAATGGGAAGACAGAGGGAGAGAGGGGTGGATAAAGCCACAACACTTTGTTGTTGTTGTTGTTGTTGTTGTTGATGACAAATAACACTTTTTCAAAGCTAGCAAACATTTGCTGAATCAACTAACATTCTACATGAAACTATGCTTCCCATTTCCCTCATGTTCTGTTGACCAATTTAATGACAACCAACAGGAACTTCCATAACTGGCAGTTTTTATTGTATTTACATTTTCAAGTTTTATTAAAATACGTTTTTAGTTTAATTCCTTATGTTTGCTCTCTCTCTCTCTTTCTCTCTGTGTCTCTCTGTGTGTGTGTGTGTGTGTGTGTGTGTGTGTGTGTGTGTGTGTGTGTGTGTGTGTGTTCAGTGTGAGCGTAAGGAGGAGATGATAGAGAAGATCAAGCTGCTCGACATCGAGACCCAAGCTGCCATTGTATCTCACATCCAGGAGGTTAGTGGAGCACAATGCCAGACTAGCCTTTAATAAAAATTAAAAAAAAATCTGTAATAAATGTAGTTTCAATATTTTTGCAGTGTTTTCCTCAAGTTTCCTAAAATCGTCACTGAAAAATGGTGCATCTCCTTGACTTGGCTTGAAATGTTCAATTACTATCTAAACTGTGAAGACTCGTAGTAATATGACAAAATACTCTCCATAGCCACTTATTGGTTTTACAGAGGCTGAAAAATGTATTGTTATGATCAGTTTCTGAAAACCCTTGACCTCTTTGTTGTTGATGCTGGAGCCAGTCTTAATTAGGTGTTCACAGCTGATACGAGAGGCGATCAAAAGGTTCTGAGACTGTTCGTGTTATGCATTAACAGAGCAGTGCACGGTGTTGTGCATGAAGCCGGGGAAGCGATAACCTTAGTAAAGTGTTCCAAGTTACGTCACTTGATAGACTGTTACACGTGCTTTAATGACCACTGGAGTCTTGGGAGGCTTCAGAAAGCCTACTGCAATAAAGTAATGAAGTGGGCGAGTCCAAATAAGGCTGCACGGTTCAGAACAAAATGAAAAATGGAATTGTTTTTTGCTTAGAATTTAAACGGTAGATCTGCAAATGCACACCTACCACCAGTCACAAAAATGTGTGAAATAGAGGCGTGGACATTGATCACTTGGGAGCAGCTAGTCATGAAGGTTCTTGCTTTCCCTCTGTTCTGTGTGCATTACTGCTGTGCTTTCTTTGCGCACATCCAGAGCAGTATTGGAACTTTGTGATAGCCTCTTGAATCATTTATTTAAAAATGGTTTTGTTATCAGTCAGCTTGCTTGACATACAGGTTTGCATGATGCACTGCTAAAATTTTGGAAGTATCATGTTGGCTCCTCTGTGAGCTTCTGCAACCCCACCCATACACCTATATAGGTCTCTCCGCAGCCATTGTACAGCGCAGGATTCTCATCCTCGTTCTTTGTACTCAGTGCACCACAAACCTGCTAAACCTTTATGTCTAGCTTATTTTCACGAAGGAATGTATAGAGCTTTAAAAAACTGTTATGTTGATGATAACACATTTTAACTGTTAAAGAATTTAGCCATTAATCAAGAAATTAGTCAACAGCTTATATAATAATGAAAATAACATCTGAAATTGATATGCTCAAATTCAACATTTCCCTTTAGTGTAACTGAAGGTGGTTGGAGTTCAAATTAGATATTGATCTGTGTTGCAAGGTTTCCTGTACACGGTGCCACCTTACAACCCAGTTTCCAAAATAGTTGGCACACTGTGAAATGTAAATAAAAAAAAGAATGCGACGATTTGTAAATAATGTAAAACCCATATTTCTATGGAAATGGAAAAAAAAAGACAATGTTTCTTTTCTGAAAAATATATAATCATTTTGAATTTGATGGCAGCATCATGTTTCAAACTAGTTAGAACAGGTGCAACAAAAAAAAAAAATCAAATTTGAATAACACCAAAAGAAACACCTGGTCGAACATCTCTCAACTAATTATGTTAACTGGCAAAAGGTCTGTAACATGATTGGATCTAAAAAGAGCATCCAAGAGAGGCAGAGTCTCTCACGGGGAGGGGTTCACCAGTGAAAGACTGCGTGGACAAAGAGAGCAACCATTAAATAATAATATTACTCAACATAAAATTGCAACGAATTTGGAGATTTCATTAACTGCGGTACATAATACAATAAAAGATTTTGAGAATCCAGAGAAATCTCTACACAAAGGAAAAGGCCAAAAACGAATATTAGATGGCCGTGATCTTTAGGCGCTCAGGTGGCACTGCAGTAAAAACAGACAAATCTGCAGTGAAAATCATTGCATGGGCTCAGAGACACTTGCAAACACCATCGCCAACAGTCCTGTGGTCTGACGAATCAAAATGTGAAATCATGAATGCTGTATTTTCTGGGCAAAAGAGGAGAGGGACCATCCAGCTTGTTATCTCCACACAGATCAAAAGCCAGCATTCTTGTTGGTATAGGGACGCATTAGTGCAGAGGGCATGGGTAGCTTGTCACATCTGGGAAGGCACCATCAATGGTGAACGATATGTACAGGTCCTGGAGCAGTACATGCTGTCACCCAGACGACGTACTTTTCAGGGAAGGCTTTGCTTTATTTCAGCAAGATGATGCCAAACCACATTTTGCATGTATTACAACAAGCATGACTCTGTAAATGAGTCCACCTAACTGGCCTGCCTGCAGTCCAGACCTGTCACCCACTAAAATAAACCATTTAGTGCACTGTGAAAAATATGACAAAAGAGACGTCGAACTGTTGAGCAGCTGAGCTCTTATATCAGGAAAGAATGTTACAGTGTTTTTACAGAAGTGATACAACATAGTGGCGTAAACCCCCCTGACATGCTCTAACTTTTTTGAAATGTGCTGCATCAAATTCAAAATGACCATAAATGTTTCATAAAACAAAATGTCTTAGTTTCAACCTTTGATTTGTCGTCTTTGGTCTATTTTCAATATTGTTAAACATGGGTTCACATGATTTGCAAATCATCATAATTAGTTTTATTTACATTTTACATAGCGTCCCAACTTTTTTTTTTTTTTTTAAACAGGGTTGTGTTTTCTACCTCCTCTTAGCTTGTAGACCTAATATGTTGGTTGACATTGTTGGTATGTTGATGCTGAAGCAGTGCTGTGCAGATTTAAGCGTTATCCGCATACCAGTGCTACATGCTTGGCGGAGTTAGAAGTTGTTACATGCTATAAATGACCCAGTAATTCCTTACACTCTGTGCATTGTTTTAATCTTTATGCAGCATGAAACATGTCCAGCATCAGCTGACACCAAACAACATGAACAGCTTACTCAACAGTAATCAATTTAAAAGCTCTGTCAATTTTGTTCTAAATGTGCTTATAATTACAGTTGTGTCCTATTTTCAGACGGCTTGTTTGTTTACGTTGACCAGCCATGTCAGGTCGGCTCTTTACTTCTCAGATAAACTATTATCTGCAGAGAGAACTGGATGACGAGGTCGAGCTAATGGTGTTACCATGCAAATTAACCTCTTCCTCCGAGTGACACTTAAAAGAGTCCGTCATCACCTGTTGCATCCACAGAACAATGATTTGTCTACTGAACTAACTGAACTTAATTATTTGGAATTCATTGTCCAGATCCCATATTTGCCAAGTCTGTCGAACAATTCGAGCTAAATTGCAGCAGTAATTGAGTATACAAATGTAAGTAAGCTACCATTTTCAATAAAATTAAATTGGACAGCTGCAAAAGTAACTTTGGGTTGTAATATTTTGATCAAAGGAAAAGTTCTCTGTTGTCAAACATATTGGAAATGTAGTCTTTTATATATATATATATAAATTTTAAGTTACTTTTACAATACATTTCATTTAGCTGACGCTTTTATCCAAAGCAACTTACAACACACTGGGAGCAATTTTTTTTTTAGGGTTCAGTGTCTTGCTCAAGGACATTTAGGCATGTGGACAGGAGGAGCTGGGGATTGAACCACCAACCTTTTGATTAGTGTGCAACCCACTCTACCAACTGAGCTACATCCTCCCAATTGTACTTAAGCAGTACATTTAAATAAAAATAATTCAAGTGGTTCACAAATGAGGGTGTATAAAAAAAAGTTGAAAGTCTGTTCCTGTTGCATGTGAACAGTGCGCAACACCGTGACATTCAAGCTACAACTTTTAACCTTTGTAAGTAAGTAGTCCAAGTTTGGGAGCTTGGTCATGATCAGCACCTGAGTTACAGACGTTTTTGTGACCACTGTCTGGTTGTCTGCAATTTCTCCACGCACCTGAAATTTAAGCAGGCTAACTGCATCAAGTAAATCTCCATGTGTAACTTGCCAGGATAGCTGGAAAATGGCTTAATCCAATATCGAGGTTTTGTGCAACAGCCCTCAGGTCGTTTGCACCAAAATGTCTTGTCTCAGATAAACTCGGTGTTGACAGTCTGACCCTGGGGACGAACTCGTAGTGCACAAGCCCGTGAATGTCAAAGAAAACCCCACTTGGTTGTGCTCCTGACCTGATGTATTTATTTAGGTTTTGTACTGTAAAGTTCTGCCCTTCTTAAAATGTGAATGTCACTGAAAACACCTCTTCAGGCTCATTGCTTCCTCGCTCTAGGCTTTCTGGATGCCAATTTCACAAGTTTATTGCAGAATTTGTTTTGCGATTTGATTTTGATTTGCAGTTACAAAAACCTGTTAAACAGGTGCTCACGTAGATGAAGCAAAGCTTGGAATACTTACTCATTAAGATCATAGCTTACCTCCTTTGTGCACATCGTGGTTCTTTGCACCACGTGCAACCAAAACCAACTCGGAACTATTTGATTACCCCCTTATATGGTCATCCTACTTTAGGCAAAGAGGAAGGGCCTCTACTACTATACACAACCTAACTTATGCAGTAATTTGCAATATTTCGTGTGTGTGTGCCTGTTTTGTTGCAGGTGACCCACAACCAGCTGAATGTTCTTGACCTGTCCTGGCTGGAGGAAGGAACTGAGCTCGCCCATGAAGAGCTGCAACCCCTGTCCCGTAACATGGCCTCGTCCCTACAGCAACTCATTGAACAGCGAGACAAAGCGAGCGAGGTACAGAGACACAAACACAGCAACCTCTGCCAGACTGATATTGGCACTTTCATGTCTTGCCACCGGGCACATAATATGTCCTTGCTCACGTTCTTTCTGCACATCAAACTCAAGAACAATGCAAAAAAATTCTAACTTACACAACAGACCCTCATATGAAGTAGATGATCTGATTCTATAAATTGTCTTTTTAATGAGGGAACACAGATTTTCCAGAAATTGCTGTAACTCATTCACACTTAAAGCTAATAAATTAAAATTAATGTCAGGTATGTAGCATGCATGCCATTTTAATAAAAAAAATTAAAAAAGCATAAATACTCAAGAACAATCCATAGTTATGCCACAGGTACTTCATATAGAGAAGATGATATGATTTTGGTGTGCCATTTGGTACGTGTTTCAATGAGGTCTTTTTTTTTAACTTTACAACTTTTGTAATGGAGATCATTGTGAGACATAAAGCAATCCAAAGAGCTTCTGTAGTATTAATTTTAAGAATATGATATACTCTTACAATGTAATTTGCAAAAATTCTATTAAAAATAAAAAAAACAGTCATTATTGTCTTCCTCTTGTATAATGGAAACGATGCACTGAAAAAGACCGACATACAGAATGCAACAAACACCCCTGGTCAGAAAACACTAAAACGTTGAATAATTACTATCTACTAATTGGAAGGTAGTTTAATTTGTTTTTACCCAAAGCCCCAAGAATAATCAAGTCAACTACTTTGTCTAATTCAATTTGAAAGGTGCGTTTTGTGCGCTATTTTTTTTTTGACATTGTGTTGCCCAGATGTCTACTGAGTTGAGCATGCTAACCAGCTAACCCCTGCCCGTCCCGTCTTGTAATACAAATAGCTCTTAATGCTAACATTGGCTATGTAGAGATGGTTTATAATGGTAACTAAGTGGACTGACCTTACTGACAGTGTTCATATGTTAAATTAGCTGTGTGTTGATATGCCAAACTGATCTAGCGAACAAAACCAGATGTTCTTACCTTGTTTAAACAATGCAAAACCAGACTTTAAGTGCAGCGATTAATAACACAAACCGTACCGAAAAAAACATACCAAGTGGCATCTGTATGTGGTTGTGCTCTTCTTCACACATTTCAACTGATCTTTTATTTCAAAATACTGTAAAGGTTTTCTGTTGGATTTATGTCATTGGACATACTTGGCAAGTTCATCGTTTTCAATTATTTCTTCTTTCAAATCGCCGACGTGATTGTTGCAGTGTTGGAATTTTCACGTTGCAAAATTCGATTCCTGCCAAGCTTTTGGAGTAACTTTTGTTTTAGACAGTATTTGGGTTTACAAACTTGCATTCATGTCTCGTGTTTTTTTTTTTTTTTATCAAAGTTGAATCTTCCAGTTTTATGCCCTATTGTGACCATGGTTGTCTTCTTGGATGCTGCCTTGACGTTGATATGCAGTGTCCTTATGTTTGTTTTCATAATAATCCTTGTGGTCAGGCTTTACACTTGGAACCATTTTTTGTGGAAAGACGTTGTCTCTCTTAAAGTATGTAGTATGTCTCTTTCAACACCCTTAACCACTGCTGAAACTGTGTTTTGGCTTATGTTCTGTATCACTGATGAGCTTGTGGTTTTTTACCAGGTTAAATTAGATACTGAGCAGACCACTATTAAGAAATCTGTGTTGTTCACAGGTTCTTGTTTAACCTTGTTCTTGCAGTTAGGCTTAAAACCGCATGCACCTGTGACCATTGCAGCAATGTAAACAGATTTTCGTTCCATTGAAGTTGTACTTTAACGCCTGTATTTTCAGTGTAGTTTATCTAACCTGTTTGTTTTTAATGATACATCAGATCGAATCTCCAAGACTTTAACTTATGTGATGATAACGGCCCATTTATTGGAAATGATACAGTTGAGATATTGCAAAGGGTTGTCCTCAGTTTTCTTTTTTGGGGCACTGTATGTTTAATTATCTAAAGTACAGATTTGTCGTGTCCAATAGTACAATGCTATTTCAGAGGATTTTACATTCAGACAAACATAAAATATACAATTATATAAGGAAAATGTTTAACATGCTTTCCAGGTGATTGTGGATCTCACCCAGGAGAGGGACTATCTATCCAGTCAGCAGCCTCAAGAAGGCCGCAGGAACCTGGGTTTAAGCAACCCAGAGCACGGGCAGAGCTCCGGAGGGAATAACAGTGGATCGGATGTGACTGTGTCTGGGCTGACCAAAGAGGAGAGGCAGCATCTGTCTGTGGAACTTGCTGATACCAAAGCCAAACTCCGAAGATATAGACAAGAACTGTGAGTGTTTTTATAAAAAAAAATTAAAAAGAATAATCAGAACAAATGATGGTCCCAGAACTGCTCTAACGTTCCAAAATTAAGATCAAATAAAGTACTGTGTAATAAACTACTGCTTTAGTCACACTAAAAAGATTTATCTACCATTGAAACAGTTTTTACAACTATTTTTCTGTGAGTAACACTGTGGCAATGTGGTTCAGTCTGAAAGTCATTATAAAGCCAACATAGCCTATTATGCTGTCTAGTGCAATTAAATCTACAGTGTAATCACACAGTGGGTCCATCTATATGGAGAATAACTAGACACTCCCAATTTACTCTCAGCTACTGAAAGTCATTCTGCCGAACACACTGTTTAGATTCTTTAATCAAATATAACAAAAGATTTACAGTAAGACTGATTACAGAATCAGTATTATTTTTTTTGACGCTGTGTGTGTGTGTGTGTGTGTGTGTGTGTGTGTGTGTGTGTGTGTGTGTGTGTGTGTAGAGAGGAGAAGACAGAGCAGCTGATGGATTCAAAACATGAAGGGCAGCGTCTGGATCAGGAGTTACAGAGACTGAAACAAGAGGTGAGGATGTGTTCATAAAGAATAGATTCAAATCTGTCTGATGAAAAAAAAAAAAAAGAAT
Source organism: Embiotoca jacksoni (assembly GCF_022577435.1). Lineage (NCBI taxonomy): Eukaryota > Metazoa > Chordata > Actinopteri > Embiotocidae > Embiotoca > Embiotoca jacksoni. The sequence continues at coordinate 4,207,663 of NW_027185378.1, read as the reverse complement.
GAAAGCAGGCCAGGCTGTATGTTTTTTTTTGTCTAATGCTTTTGTGATACAGCACATGACTTTGTCAGCATTCTAAAGAATTCCCCTCTCTTTATACCTTTACCAAATCCTGAAATTAAAAAGTACGAGTTTAGCTTCCTGAGCAGTTTAAAATTAGTCTCTTTTGTGTGTGTGTGTGTGTGTGTGTGTGTGTGTGTGTGTGTGTGTGTGTGTGTGTGTGTGTGTGTGTGTGTGTGTGTGTGAACAGAACCAGTCACTGTCTTGTGAGGCTCGTTCGATCCGAGTGTACCGGGACGAGGTGGACTCACTAAGGGAAAGAGCCGCTCGGGTCGATCGACTGGAGACTGAACTGACCAGATTTAAAGAGAAACTCAATGATGTACACTTCTACAAGACCAGAGTGGAGGTACAACAGGAGTTTCACACGACACGTCATTATACACTGAATAATCAAACTATGGCACCAATAGAAATGCTACATTGTAGACATTATGAGTGACCTGCTTCATTTCCTGTACTGGCAGAAGTTTATTTTCCTGTTGCAGTCCTCTCATTGTGTGTGTGTGTGTGTGCGTGTGTGTGTGTGTGTGTGTGTGTGTGTGTGTGTGGTCATTCAGGAGCTTCGCGAGGACAACCTGACTCTGCTGGAAACAAAAGTGTTGTTGGAGGAGCAGCTGACAGCCTCCAGGGGGCGCTGTGATAAGCTGCACACAATGGAGAAAGACAATTTGTTACTTAGAGCTAAAATACATGACCTGGAAATGGTATTACACTTTACCTCTATTTGTTATAGTCAGACGTGCAATATTTGTTTAATATACAATATACATAAACAATGTATGGAGTTATAATGTCATATAAAGTTAATTTTAAATGCTCGTCCACTTAAAGGAAAGAATGTCCAAAATTTGAATTATGTCTTGGTGTGTCCCAAATGTATTTTTTTTTTCCTGGACTATTTTAACATTACACATTAGGACAAAATATTGCCTATTATCACTCTTGGTTAAAAAAAAATGCTGGTATTAAACTTTGAAAGTACTTGCACGTTTCTGTTAAGTTTGCTCATCTTATGCTTTTGCGTGCACGTGTACGTGTTGTGCAGGAGAGGGATAATGAACGTCGTAGGCTGGAGGAGCTGGTGGAGGAGAACATGCTGCTGGAGATCGGACAGAAACAGAGCATGAATGAGTCGGCTCATCTGGGCTGGGAGTTGGAACAGCTGGCCAAGAACAATGACAACACTAACACAGAGAGTAAGACTCCCACTTTCCTATTTTTTTTTTTTTTTTATTTTTTTTTTACATATTCTGTTTGCGTTTGTAGAAATGTTATCATCTACATTATTTTTATTTTTATTTTTTTTAACTGAAATACTTTTCTTTGCCGCAGCTCGTAAGTCATTGGTCCATGAGCTGAATGAGTGCGTTTCCAGCCGGGTGCTGAAGCTGGAGAAGGAGAACCGGGAGCTGCAGGCCTCTATAGAGAGACTGAAAGAAGACAACCACCTCCTACAGGAGCAGCAGCTTCACACCCAGGAGGTGGATAGGGAGAACCAGAGTCTCAGCAACAAGGTGGGAGATCTGCATGGGCCACTATACATTTTTTATTATTATTATTATTATTATTATTATTTCTTACAGTGATGACCCTCTGTAGTTGTGTGATTAAAAAAAAAATAGACACTGTGTAAGACAAGAATATATGTTGCCTAAATAATAGATAGAAAAAAGCTTTCGGTGTAAATTGACACCTGGTTAATCATTGCACGTCACTAATTAGAACCAATGACTTGCTAACTTATTTTACTGCAAATCAACTAAGAATTTACGACCGCAAGTAACTTGCGATTGTTGTAAAGACGCTAAAGTTACATAAAGATCAAACAGAAACCACTGGCATGTATTCAAGTGTCCAGTTTTAGCTATTTGAAATGACGTCCAGTTAACATCAAAACAACCAGTCATACAGCATGATTTCTACAGTGTGGAGACAATGCGGACAAATCTTATAAATAGTTAGTTACAATCACTTTCCTAATGATTTTTTTAATTGTTAAGCAACAGAACACATTTAAAATTTCTCAACTACATAGTTACTAATTACTACTTTGTTTTTTCTGATGTGTTTGTTAGTTCGAGCGTCTCCAGGGATTATTGGAACAGGAAAGACTGACCAATCAGGACATGGAGTCTCTGGGAGAGGAATTACTAAAGGAAAAACAGAGTTTGGAGAGAGAAATGCATACTCTGAGGGCACAGAAGGATCGACAGGTAGTTAACACACACTTGCAGTTGGTCACATGTTGTTTTGACGTTAGTTATAAAAGAGATCAGAGTGCCTCTTTTGGTGACACCCTTGTTCTACTCGTCTGTCCAATCAGATCTCAGAATTGGAGAGTGACAGGCAGCACTTGTCTAATGCAGTGGCGTCCCTTCAAGACCGCGCGCAGTCTAACAGCGAGGCGAGGGTCCGTGAGGTGGAAGCAAAGAACCGCTTACTGCACCAGAGCATCACTGACACAGGGTCCAGATTGGCCAGCTTGGAAACTCAACTCAAAGTAGCCAGTGAGGAGGCAGAGAGGCTGAGGGACAGAGCGGGGCGGTGTGAGGAGGCGGAGAGAGAGGCTGCTCGGCTGGAGAGGAGCAGGGACGCTCTGAGCAGAGAGGTAACAATGTTGCGCTATGATCTCTCTTCATTTAAAATGAATGCGATCGCTGCAGTAATTAATTCAGTCTATTAATGTATATACTTGTTCCCGTGTTGCTTTCAGGTAGCATCGCTGCGTGCATGCAGCGAACGGTCAGAGGCTCAAGAGAAGCAAGTGTCCTTCTTGGAGCAGGAAGTGTACAGACTGAAGCGAGAGGCAGAGGAGGCTCAGCGGGAGCTGCAGAGACTGATGAAGCAGGAGGGAGAAAACAGCTTGCTGTCAAAGGAAAACCTGGACCTTCGGTGCTCCCTGGAAAATTTCCGCTCCTCTTCCGCTCGCCTGGCCACCCTGCAGGAGGAGATGAAGGAGGCACAGAGAGAGACACAGGAGCTGCGGAGAAGGCTGGATGAGGCCAGTGAGGAGACACAGGGCGAGAAGAAGAAAGCAGAGAGACTCGAGTTGAACTTGGGAGGTGTGAACCAGGAGAAGCATCGCTTAGAGGTGGAAATAGAGAACGTCAAAGAGGAGAGAACAGAGGTAGAAAGAAAGAGACTGGAGACACAAAGCAGAGAGGAGGAATTGAAAAGGGAAGTAGAGGAGCTGAAGGAGGAGCGGAGAAGAAGGGAGGCGGGAGATGAGGAGAGAAAGAAGCTCCAGCTGGACCTGGAGCAGTCAGAGAAGGACAGGAAGTACCTGGAGAAGGAGAGCTGGAGGATCAGAACAGTGCTGGAGGGGAAAGAGACGGCGCTCGAGGAGAAAACCAGGCGATTGACTACAGTGATGAAGGAAGGTGCAGCTCTGACGAAGGAAGTGGATAGGTTAAAGGAGACGGCAATCAAAGCGAAGGAGTTAGAGCGGGAGTACAAAGAGCTTCAAAAACAAGCAACTATTGACAAGAGGACTTTGGCTACACTGAGAGAGGTGAGACGAATAAAACTTGTCACACAACAGGTCTCTAGAAGAGGAAGAACTGAATCAATGCTTGGGTTAAGGGTTTCACACGGATAACCAGAACAGTATTTGTCAAAACATTTTCAGCATTAAGTCTGTTTATTAGCTGTTCTGAGGCCTTTAATTGTAGCTACATCGGCAGTTGGAGTTTGTCCAGATGTTATGGAATTTTAATGTTAATATTTCTATTTTGTCTGAACAGTTAATGGACTTCTCCGTGTTGACTTACAACCCCGTGTTCCAAAAAAGTTGGGATGCTGCGTAAAATGTAAATAAAAACAATGTGATGATTTGCAAATCATGTAAACCCACATTTAAGAAAGACAACCTTATCAAATGTTGAAAGTGAAAATATTTATTGCTTGATGAAAAATATATGCTTATTTTGAATTTGATGCCAGCAACACTTTTTTAAAAAAGGTGAGAGAGGGGAAACAAAAATCAAAAGCTAAAACAAAACACCTGGTTAAATATCTCACAACTAACTACATTAACTGACAACAGGTCAGTATATGATTGATTATAAAAAAAAAAAGCATCTCAAAGTGGCAGATTCTCTCAGCAGTGAAAATGGGGAGGGATTCACGACTATATGAAAGACTGTGGGCAAATAGTGCAACAATTAAGAATAAGGTTGCTCAGGGTAGAATTTAGGAATTTCATTTGCTACGTTACATAATATAATGAAGAAGATTCAAAAAATCCGTAGAAATCTCTGTACACAAGGGAGGCGGCTGAAAATCAATATTATATGGTCGTGATCTTTAGGCCCTCAGGTGCATGGGCTCAGGAACACTTCCGAAAACCATTGTTCGTGAACACAACACGTCGCTGCATCCACAAATGCAGGTTAAAACTCTACTATGCAAAGACAAAACCATGTATAGACCTGATGCAAAAAGGCCGTCGCCTTCTCTTGGCTGAAACTCGTTTAAGATGTGGAAAACTGTCCTGTGGTCTAAAGAATCCAAATTTCAAATTACTTTTGGAAATCATCGGCGCTGCGTTCTCTGGGATAAATAGAGTTCGGGTGCTAAACTGCCCTGCCTGCAGTGCAGACTTGTCATCCATTGAAAACATTTGGCGTATCATGAAATGGAAAAAAGAAACGGCAAAAGAGACTCTAAACTGTTGAGCAGCCAAAATCTGAAATAAAACAGGAATGGGACAACATTTCACTTTCAAAACTCCAGCGACCGGTATCCTCAGTTCCCAGACGTTTACGGAGTGTTGTTAAAAGAAAAAGGCACATTAGTTCCGGGGCTGCAACTAAGTGGGTTTTCTTTGACATTTGTGGGGTTGTGCATCATGAATTTATCGCCCCTGGGTAGGACTGTCAACACTGATTTCAGCTGCGATGTTCTGAGGGAAAACATTCTAAATGCTAAAGACCTGAACTCGAGTTGAACCTGGCCCAACGGTTCTCCAACATGACATAAGCCCCCCCCCCCCCCCCCCCACAACTCACCAGATCTGGCTCCCTGCGTTTTTGTTCTGTTCCCCAAATATTTGACAGGACCTTGATATGTGCTCTGCACAAACTGTGATGTGCGTTCTCTGAGTGCCTGTGGTAAAATATGCATCGCTCTGCATTGTGCTAACCCTGACATTCTGTCATCTGTCTGGAGATTTAGATTTCTTTTCAGGGTTTCCTAGCTGTGTGTCATTATTTTTTTTTTGTGTGTGTGTGTGTGTGTAGGAATTGGTGTCAGAGAAGCTGAGTGTCCAGCAACAGAATGTTGAGTTGGAGAGACTCAATGAAGAACTGGAGAAAATTGGACTGAACAGAGAAAAACTACTCCAGCAAGAGCACACACTGGAGGACAGGTAGTTTTCTCTAAGAGCGGGTGTTTTGGTCATGTCCTTGGGCTACTGGTTAGAGATCAAATATTTTGTGTATAAATTTTTTTTTTTTTTAAATCAATCTTCAATGGGTAACTGATTAACAGATTTCTTTTTTTTTTTATTGTGTGTGTTTGTATGCCAGCAGGTACAGGCTGCTGGAGTCTCGGCTGGAGGAAACTGTCCAACAGACTATGAAGATAAAGGAGGAGAAAATCTCCAGTCTGGAAAAGAAACTACACGAGAGCAACGGACTCAACGCTACTCTTCGAACCGAGCTGGCCAATGTAAGGACACGCATGCAACCTTCTGAGAAAATTCTTTAAGCACTCACTTTCCTGACCGTGCTGGTGCGTCTGTGATGTTAAAGGTGTACAACAATTTGTGAGTACAACATAGACACGTGCATATATAAACCATAGCCCTGCAAAACAAGCGAAATGACATTACAAGGTCAACGCTTTATGTAGAACCAAGTGTTTCATTCACAAAAATTACACAGTATTACATTCATTTATTACTTCAAACTGTATTGTTGTTAGATGTGATTGTTTTTGTGTTGTTTTTTACCACCGTAGGTTCGTCAGACAGTGTCTGCCCTGCGTCAGCAACAAGAAGAAGAAAACCACAACTCCCAGCAGCACTCAGGGAGCGAGCGGGGTGCCACTGCCGAACTGCTTCGAATCAAAGATCATCTCATTGATGTAGAGAAGAATGTAAGATTTATTCTTACTCCTGAATAAACACTCTCAAAGCGCATCTCACACCATATCATCTATTTTTCGAATTATCTGCTTCATACGTTTTACTTATATTGTTAGAATATTTATCCTCACTTAACATATTAATATGTATAACAATGAGACCGAATAGTTATGGTGTCATTATTTTCTCTCAGAATTCTTCCCTGCAGACAGAAAGCAGTCTGTTGAAGGAGCAGCTAAAACAGCTGGAGAACCAAAACACTTCTCTCAACAGCCAGATGGCCACACAACAGCGACACACCACCACCCTGCAGGAACAGAATTCAGCCTTACATACACAGACAGCAAAACTACAGGTACTGTCCAGTCAGTCATTAACAAACTTGTTCGAAATTTGGTTTCTTTTTTTTTTTTTTTTTTTTTTTTTTAATAACTAAAAGGGAATAACAGCATTTAAAAATACAGTATATAATACTGAGAAAGTTGTGGGGTTTTTTTTTTTAACATTGTGTTCTAACAGATTTCCCTGTATCTCAGGTGGAGAACTCCACACTGTCATCTCAGAGTGCATCTCTCATGGCCCAAAATGCGGTGCTGCAGGGCCAAGTCAGTGCCTTGGAGACAGAGGTGGAGTCATGGCAGCGGCAGCGAGAGGAGGCGTGGCGAGGCAGAGAGAGCGTGCTCAACGATCACGAACGCCTCCTGAGTGTTCACGAGAGGCAAGCTCATGAGTATGAACAGCTGATCAGTCAGCATGCTGCACTGAAAGGCAAGCAGAGGGCGATAGAGGGTGAACACAGGACGCTGCACAGCAAGTAAGTGAACAGCATACAAACACGCGGGTGCTAACCGTGCATTAGAAGGTCTTAAAAGGACGGACTTTAGGGTAACCACATTCATTGCGACTCCGTGCCTCACAACTGACCTTCACTAAAGCTTTGGACAGTATAAAAACAAATGCATGGAGTCACAGGAAACCTAAACACACACACACACACACATGTATACAGTGTTCTCAGCTCCAAGTCAAGCTTTAGCTTGTTGATTATTCCTGGATTGTATTCACATTGTGTTTTACACACAGGGCCTCAGTATTATTGATCAGCAACAAGGATGTTCTTTCATCTTGTTTCGTGTGCATTTTACACAGAGAATAAACCCCCACTATCTTTGTACATTTCCCATTGTTTATTAACATAAGGTAACTAAATTTGTTTACATCCACAGTGAATACAGGACTGTCAATGTTTAACTAGCCAAAGAACAGCTTTTACTAACATTTAACAGTTTGATGATCTCCTTGTACTGACCGTCTATGTTGACACATCATCAATAACCGATTAACCAACATACTTATTACTGAAATATGTGACTGAAGGTTACCTCACATTTTAGAGGTTCAGCTGATGCTCTTATTCTAAGAAAAATAATACTGAAGCAATCCTGCTTCCTTTGTTCTATATTTGTACATGGATAGATGTGCAGTCTGTGCCTACTACAACTAAAAAAAAGTCGAGGTCATACTCAGCTGCCTGTTGTCAAACATTTATGTGAACATTGCAGACAAACATGGCCGTAAGGCTATTTACAGATGCTATCAAGTAAAAAAAAAAAAAAAAAAGCCCTCTGCTCTATGTGCCTGTCTCTCTGTGTGTCTGCAGGTATTGTACGTTGCTGCAGCATAAGGAGAAATGGGAGGAACAGGAGGGGCTTGGTCAGAAAGAAAAGGAGGAACTAAACCAAGAGATCCAGAAGAATCGGCTCCTACAGCAAGAGAATCTCCAGCTAAAAACAGAAGTGGACAGGTACTTTAGTTACACTGCAACACATTTGCAAAAAGATTGTTTGTTTTGTGAAGAAGTCAAATTTTTGCAGTAGACACAAAGTGCCGTATTAATGCGGAATAACTCTGCAAGGGTCAACTACTAAGTCCAAGTCAGAGATCAGTGTGCAGCCTGGCATGCGTCTCAGTACGACTCTGTGGTCACTCCAGTGACGCAATATACATCAAAGAGCCGTAGTATTAAGTAGTCTGATCTTGCATTATGGCTTGTTAGAACATGTGGCAAACGAATCTTAGTCCAAATCACCTCAGAAGAGGATGGGCACAGTTATCTGCAAGTTTTGAATCTACCCGAGTTGATCGATCACTTGACATTTCTCATATTGGCGAAGTAGTTGTTCCATTCCTTCTGACTTGTTCTGTTTGCACCTTTAGATTGGCAGAGAGCCAGTCACAGCAGACAGAGCAACATGAGGGGCTCCAGCAGCGCATGAATGACCTGAAAAGTTCATTCAGCTCTGCCCAGCTGGAAGTAAGTCAATGGATGACACGATACGACACACTCATGGAGCAACACCAGGGTCTGGATCTCTCCTTGGCCAAACTCGACAACCACTGTGAGGTAAGTAGGCCTTTTATTTCACCAAGAGGCAGAAGGACTAATCGACTGATGAATATTTCATGCTGCACTGAAGTGTTTAAAACTCTTCAGCTTTTCCTCTGGAGAACAAGTCCGCATTACCATCTCTTTGTTACTTGTTTCTACCTGTCTGCGTTGGATTTTGCGTGCTCAGCTGTTGAGTCGACTGAAAGGTAACCTGGAGGAGGAGAACCACCACCTCCTCAGTCAGATCAACCTGCTGAGTCAGCAGAATCACACCCTGCTGGAGAGGAGCATGGAGAGCAAAGAGCTGTATCACCAGGAGCAGAAACTTTACATGTAACGACACTCAACGCACGCAACACATGCAGCTATTCTTAACACTTGTAGTTGTATAATTTAAACCACGTAGAACTATAGAGTGGACACAATTGTCTATGAATGTTGTCAGAAAATAGAAATATATATACACATATTGAGACTGCTTAAACAAAAAGGCTTCAGAAAGATAGAACAGTACTGTAAATTTGTCTTTTTTTGTCTCTTTCTTTCTCACTGTCACTCTTTTCAATTAGTGACAAGCTGAATGCTCTTCGTCGTCAAAAAGAGAAACTAGAGGAGAAGATCATGGACCAGTACAAGTTCTATGACCCCACACCTAAAAAGTAATCATTCCTTTTTTTCTAGAATCAGAGGTCATGATAGAACCAATACGCGTGGTACATTTTACATTACATTACATTACATTTCATTTAGCTGACGCTTTTATCCAAAGCGACTTACAATAAGTGCATTTCAACCATGAGGGTACAAAACCCAGAACAACAGGAATCAAGAAAATACAATTTCTTCAAGAAAGCCAAACTACTGGGTGGGGTCAAGGAGGTTGGAGAAGATGGAGAATAGCTTTTTGGGGTTGGAAAATGAGGATTGAATTCTGTAGCACAACATATGAGAATGAGAAATTACTGCCACAAGGGTGATGGAACGAAGCTTGTCACACAAACAGCCACTCGCATCACAGAAATACAGCATACTGCAGCACTAAACACAGTAGATGCTTTTATATTGGTATCAAAAGGTCAGTTGCCAGCTGACATGCAATGTAGCACTCCGAATGCAAGCACTTAAAAGTCGCAAATGTCAGCAATTTGACGCGTCCATCGAAACGGGCAGCAACAGACATATTACTATTTACTTCTTTCGGCTTTGCAACCTACAGACAAACCAACAGACACAAACACAAAGACTGCTGTTGCTTTTGTGTTTTTACTGTTGATATGTAAAGCCAAAAAGTAGGAGTTTGAGCTGCTGAATGTAATTAACAAATGTGTAATACTTCCTGCATGCAACAAACCTCCCAAAACTAAAAGACTTATACTGACAGGACTCGAGACTTTTTTTTTTTTAATGTAGTTCTTCCTTTATTAAGATATATTTTCATATTGATCACCTTGTGACGATTTGCAAATCGCGTAAACCCATATGAAATTTTAAATCGAACAAAGAAATCGTATGAAATGTTGACATTTTTTGTAAACTATGTGCTCATTTGGAATTTTATTTACCAACATTCTGCAAGCGTTTGGGAACTGAGGAGACCAGTTGATTGAGATTTGAAAGTGAAATATCCCGTTCTTGCCTGATATGGGAGTTCAGCTTCTCAACAGTTCAGGATCTCCTTTTGTCATATCTTTCATTTTATTATATGCCAAATATTTTCAATGGGTGACGGGTTTGGACTGCAGTTCAAAACAGTTTACCACCTGGGCTCTTCTGCTACGGACTCTATTGCTGTTGTAATACACGCAGAATGTGGTTTGGCATTGTCTTGCTGAAATACGCAAAGCCTTCCCTGAAAAGGATGTTTTCCGGATGGCATTGTAGATCGCTCCGAAACGTGTATATATTGTTCAGCATTAATGGTGCCTTTTCCAGATGTGCAAGCCTCCCACGTCTTGTACACTAATGCACCCCGACACCATTAAGGATGCTGGCTTTTGTGCTATGTGCTATTAGCAAGCTTGATGGTCCCTCTCCTCTTTAGCCCGGAGAATGCGGCACCCATGATTTCCAAATAGAATAAAAAAAATGTAGAATTTGTCAGACCACAGGACAGTGTTTGACTTTGCCATCTTTAATGAGCCCAGATAAAGGCGGCAATGTTTTTTTTGGTATCATGTTTATATGTGGTTTCGTCTTTGCTGGGTTGAGTTTTAACCTGCATATGTTGAGGAACATTACTGTTAAATTGTTGCACTATTTGCCGACTCAGTCTTTCAGAGTGGTAAACCCCTCCCCCTTTTCAATGCTGAGAGACTCCGCCTCTGCGGGATGCTCTTTTTACACCCAGTCATGTTACTGATCTGTTGCCAATTAACCTAATTAGTTGTGAGGTGTTCCACCGTTGGTGTTTTTCCAGTCTTTTTTGTGCCCCCTGTGGCTGCCATCAAAATCTAAATGAAATGAAACAATCCAGTTTCTCACTTTCAACGTAGATCTTTATTCTATTTTCAATTAAATATGGGTTTACACAATTTGTGTTACTCTTTTATCAACAAAATCAAATGAGATAAAAAATGCGCAGCAATGATACAATGTAAATAAACAATTCAATACATCACTGCCTAATCTGTAGATGCATTTTAATCTGCATCTGAAATTCATATTTAAATTGGTTAAAGCAGGAACACCATTGGAAACGGGCTGCATTTATCTGTACATAATGCAAGAATCCTGCTTCTTCATTTAATGTCCAGTGAAGGAAGGTTTCTTCTCCTGTTCTTTAAAAAATCTCCGCAGCCACCAGAATAGAACAGGACACGCATGTTGATGAATTTGTAGCCTCTGAAATGGCATTACACTTCACTGTCCACTATGTTTACCTAAATCACACGTAAATAACACCAAAGTAACCAAACACAGTTCTGCGCTCACCACACTGCTCAGTTAAATCTCAGTAATCAGTTGTTTATGCGGGAGACGTCGGATTACAGTGGCTCATTTAATCCTGGATTGCCTCCTTTCAAAATGTATTTTTAGCAAGTGGTGTTTAGTGTTTTATTCAATTTGTCCATTTAATGATATGTGATGCGGTGGAATTAAAACTGAAATAGCACTGAATTGATCCATCATGTTAATGGCTTCGTCAACATTTTCGATCATTTATTCATCATCAGTATAAAAATGAATATTTACACCAACTGCCTGTGGTGCATATTTGCTCACATGTTGTCCTTCTTCACGGTGACTGGCTCAACTGTTTCAGATCCATAAAACCAGCAATGTCACCGGCTGTGTATTTAATAATCACCACACCCTCTGATCTGTATTCACCCTAGCCAGCCCTTTTGCACCTGGTGCTGTTGCACATACACATGGTAGCCCACACATTCAGTAGTCTGTGTCCAATACCTGCCCTGCACTTGTTGTTCCCCTTAAAATAAGCCTCAAAGTTTAAGAGAATCTTTGAGCACATCAGAACTCTGGACCTGGGTTGATAACATGTATCAGCTGATATCAATAATATTATGATGAGAAAATGTTTTCAATATAACCAGTCTCACATTCAATATGCAGTATGACATGTAAAGATGTTGTTTTATGTTGTCAGGAGGAGTCAGTGGTCTGGAGCCAAAGCTTTAGTCAAACTGATTAAACCCCGAAAGGAGAGCAGCAGGGAGAGAGGGGGCAACCAAGACAAGGAAGCGGGCAAAGAGAGAGAGCGAACAAAGAGTGCCCCGGACATCCCCCTACCTGCAACACCCTCCCTCCTCCCCCCTGAGCCGCCGCCCTTATCCCAACGGACTGGTGGTGACTTAAAAGATGTCAGCTACGCACACAGCAGCCCTAGCAACCATATCACCAGCCCCACCGCGGGGCCGCAGAGTCCAGCACTGACACCCATCAACCGAGGTAAACACACTACTACGGTGTCATACTTAAACACAAAGAAAACCCTCTTCATAGATCATTATTACCAGTAGATGTCAGCAGATGAGTCCTTTTCATTCCAGGACTTTTTACCCTGAGGGCTCATTCAGAATTAATATTGTCTCTAGTCTTGTTTTGTTGGGCTATGATAGAGGGGAAGTATATTATTACCAAATACAAATACGTAACATACATCTAATATAGTTTGATTGATGTTTTTGATCCAAAAAGATGACAAACAGATTTTGATGAGAGGGCACTGGTGACCACGATATAACCCCGCTGTTTTTCAAATCTATTAACATGCACTGTGTTTGTTTTAACAGGATACTGCTATCACAGTAGAGACATTAACAGCATGTAGATGTATCACTGAATGTTTTAAAGCAGCTCTTTGTTTTGGTGTAAAATAAGGAACCCTTCAGATGTATTTCTTAAATATTTAATTTTTTCAGGCATTTGTCAATTCTTTAAGTTATGTTAACTTAAAGTTTCTACATTTTGTTTTGACCCTTTTTTTTTTTTTTATGTTTTAAGGGAATAACCGAAAGGAAATAATGTACAATTCAAACAGTTAAAAGTTAATTCACACATACTTATGTTATCATTCATTTCAGGAAAACAAAAAAGACAAACAATGACCAACCCATTTATGTTTTACAAGATTTCTTACTGTGATGGTCTTTGCAACAAAATATCAATGTACATGTATCCCTAGATATAGTGGCAACAGAAGAGCAGTGCACAGGAGTTGCGTGACCTTATAGTACTCCTGTGACAAGAGTGGCAGTATTCAAAACTGGAAGGGTATTTCAGCCTTTTGAGAGAGAACGGTTTTGTTATTGATTCACAATTATGTAAGACTGCTCAAAATATGCCAAAATTAAGATAATTTCACAATAGACTTTCTGCAAAACAAAACAAAGGAACAACAAACATTCAATTAGTCCTTTCTGGCATCTAGTGATGACTAGATGTCACATTTTTAGTTTGGGACAAACAGTCATTGAGGACGGTTGAAGAAGAACTGACTGCTGGCAGGCTTTTCCCATATCTATGAGCAATCTGAAAGGGCAACAGGAAGTCGTCGTAGATTGGTGTTTTCGCTTTGCATTGACAGACATCTAGGGCCCTATTTCTGTACCCGGCGCGGCGCAAGCGCAACACAGTGCAGATCCAGGCACATTGGTGTGTGAGTTTTTGGTCTTTTTAGCGCTTGTGCCGAGTTGCAGATTTTGTGGATCAATGTGAACCAGGCTGGGCAGAGATGGCCGGAACCGCGCAAGAGGGGGTGTGTCAGTAAAGATGTGCCGGTGCAGCGCATTTTTGGTGTTCATTTTGAGGCGAAATAGCGCCTTCGACCTCCACCAGTTTAAACCACGTCTAAAGTGCAGCGCAGCTGACGGTTAACTTCAGTGGCAAAGAGCGCACATAAACAGCACAAAATGCCAAAGAAAGGCTTGGTGAATGTTCTACGTATCTAATCCTACGAAGATTAATAATTAAAACAAGATTTTTTTTTTTAATTTTTTTTTTTACTCTACTGAAGTGGATGTGAATCAGGCAGTTGGCACGTGTCATGACGCAGTAGCCAATCCCAGCCATAAACTAAAAAAAAAAGGCACTCTGGTTAACTACAAATGAATTGCAGTAAAGTTACACATAAAGATTCAAAAGCCGTTTCACCTACTCATCTGGTTTAGTAATCTAGCCAGCCCTGCGTCATTTACATGTGAAAGCTTAGGCCATTTAATTCATTCATTCATTCATTCATTGGAAAGTAAGTCAGGCACACTAAAAGCGCCGGGAACTTTTAAATGTGCGTAATTTACTTATGCTCACTCCTCAACAATGTTCCAGCACCTGGTTTCTCCAAATGGAATGAGTGTTCTTTGTTTACTGTGACATTCAACTAATGCCAGTGTTTGGTGTCTACGAGACGCAGGTTTTCTTTTGGCCCTTCGTCTTATTTCATTGAACTGCGTCCTACAATGAGCAGAGGTTCACATAACCTGAGGGAAAGAGGCATTTAGAATATTAGATACCTCTTCCCAAGCCGATTTAACATCATCACCCTTTGGAGGCCGACTCGTAGTAGCGTAAATTCAGTGATTATGAGCCTCAACCTCCCGGGCAAGTATGTCAGTTTCTTCCTGCGTAAAGTTCGGACGGTGGTTCCGGCGGTCTGTTCCTTTGTCAGCCATTAGAAACTGATAATACGCGACACCACAGCTGATTTAAAGGGAATTGGAGTGGAACTGATTTTTTTTTTTTGCCCATGATGGTGTCTGTGACACAACTATTGAATAATCTATTCCCCCTACATTACCCCTTCGTCGCGCTGCGCCAGAGTTGCGCCTACATTTGTATTCACTAAAGTACCAGACAAGCTGGCCTCACCTACTTGCACTCCCGGCGTGCCTGCACTGCACCTAGGCAGATGAAAATAGGGCCCCTTCTTCAAAATTTGTGTTTTTTGCTGATTGTAGTCTGCAAATAAGTGTTTGAGAATGCAGTCAAAGCAGGATAACATGACTTTGTCCCCTCTGTTCATTACATCTGTTGGATGGATTAAGACAAGTCCCTTGGTAAATATTAATGTAATTGTAATTGTAGTTTTTGCTTAATAACTGAAACTCACACATTTTTCCTGTGGAGCAACTTTTGTTTTTGTTTTGTTTCTTTGTATCAGCTCTATCAGCTGTATCAGTGTTTCCCAACCAATTTTTTTTTTTGTTGCCTCAAATGTTCTCAGATTAAACACTCCTCTAAAAAGGCAAACCCTCTATAGTTCAAATGTAACTGCGACAGTTTCCTGTTTGTCAGTCATGTAAAAATGCTTTCAAATGCGTTATAATGGGGCACTTCTAATTCAATACGTGACAAGGAGTTACGGGTAAATATTTCTTTTTACAACAGAAATATTGTACAAAACACAGGTCGTGAGAACTACATTTCACCGAAACTACCCGTTTCGTACCTTTCATCATTGCATGCAGTCTTAACTCTTTTTATAATTTTAGGTCTGTGGGTTTTCTGTCCCTTTTCTCTTAAACTGAATTGTGTTAATGAAGCTGAGCTCAATTCACTCATAGTTCAACAAGTCGTTTTTAAAAGCTTTGAGGTTAAAGTTGCCATACTCAACTACAAAATTTAAGGAGATAAGTTGAAACATAAACAATGCATCCTCGCAACTGCTCCACTGTACAAGTATATACAGTATGTCTTGTTTGACATAGATTAGAGTTATGCCTTCAGTTTTTATTTGTCATTTCTGATGCTTCTGTTTAAATTCAGTGTGAGTTGAGGTCAGCTCTGAGTCCAATGCTTCATTTAACAATGGAATCCTGTTTCCTTGTTTTATTCCAATGGGTTGCAATGGTCTTGCATGTTATTTATTGTTTCACATTCTGACAATCACGTAATTAATAACTTCTTAACCAAGTGTTTAATTTACTCATTGTTTCATATTCTCTACATCTCTCCATCTCTCCCTTCTATCTCTTTCCATTTCTCCCCCTCTCAGTTGCTCCTGCTCCAAAACGCTTCCATTTTCTCCGCAGTAAAAGTCAAGACAAGCTCCTTTCCTCCTCCTGCTCCTCCTCCTCCTCCCCCTCCTCCCCGCCCCACCGCCCCTCCCTCTCTTTCACCAGACGACTGCGATTTTGGTCTTCCACTGACATCACAGCCGACGTCATCTCTAGCCAGCCTATCTCAACCAATGGAGTTTTCTAATTTCCTCCTCATCATTATTTGTAACCATACACATCATCATCATCATCATCATCATCATCATTATCATTATCACTCTCACTGTCAACCCAATCAACACTCATCATTGTGACATTTAGCTTTCCACACAAAAAATACACACATCATACCTGCATGCTCTTCAGAAACACTAAAACAATCAACATTGCTCAGCAGACACAATGGGCCCATGTTGCCGGCCAGTATTACTAGTAAGTAGTGTGTGTAGACATGGTTTATGTATGTATGTGTGTGTGTGTGTGTGTGTGTGTGTGTGTGTGTGTGTGTGTGTGTGTGTGTGTGTGTGTGTGTGTGTGTGAAGAGTTTGTGTACATGCTCCTGCTTCCAAGCAAACCCGGCTTGCCTTCACATTTCTGCATGTCCTTGAGGAGTCGTGTGTTTTGAATGATATGTGTGTGTGTGTGTGTGTGTGTGTGTGTGTGTGTGTGTGTGTGTGTGTGCGCGCGCGCGTGCGTGTGTTTGTGCGCGCTGTCACTTTCCTGAATGTTTTTAATCTAACTGGTGTCTTGTCAACAAGACTTGATCGCTGGATTAAGAGCAGATCTCATTTTAGTCAGTTCGCAAGCTGTGCTTTAAGATAGATTGGTTTGCTTCACAAAGCTTCATTCAGCAGTGACACGTCACCACAGCAACCATACTCCTTGTCACCCTTCTTTGTCAAATTTGTCTGTCTGCTGCAATAACTCCTTACCCTTCCTTATGGTGCTAATGTCAGCAAATTAAAGCAAAAGGTAGAGGTATTGTTAGGTTGTATTTTAGCATGTCACAGATGAACTTGAACATTTTTAAGTAAATACATAGTATATTAACAGGACGTTGTATGTTGTTTCCTGCTTGTGATTTACTCATGCAGATATAATATTGATGTCCTCAAAAGATAGGTTCTTATATATTTGCTCATGTTTCCAAACCCTGCTTTACAGGTCTTTAATGTACATTGAAACTGTTTAAAGCTGTGTCATCATCCCTACTCTCCATAGTGACCTCAAAGTAATCCTTTACCAAAGAAATTTATGTCTACAGCCCTCATTCTGTGTAACACTGATTTAAAAACTCAAATAGGAGCTGGCTCCATGTTGAGCCATAAAAATAGCAACTCGTCACAAGTTGTGGTGAAAAGCCTCTTGCACTGCACCAAAATGCAAATGCACCTATGCTTGTGAAAACCGTTAATGTTTAATAATGTTTCGGTATTGGTACATGTCAGGTTTTGGCGTCACTGAAACTAGATTTTTATCGGGTGGATCCACGTTCACACCTTTTTATTAGTTTTGTCTGTAGATGACTCAATGACACAGAGTTAGAAATTTCCCTTACAGATGTCAGTAACCCCCTTTCTTTGATATTGATAAGTAAATGAAATATTTGAGCACATTTGGATGGAAGCTAGTCATAAAATGTATGAATTTTAATACAACAAACCAATACACATGCACACTATAGTGTGTAGGTTGCAGTGTACCTGAACCAATGAGTGGATGCTTAAAGTTCTGCTTTGCTTTCATGCTACACTGATAGCTATTCCCATAACTGCAGTGAATTTGATTATGCACTCTGGCAACAATGTGCTTGCTTTGTGTATGCCTCATGGTCATTCTATAAATACATTTCCTCACAACCTTTTGATTGGTCCACAGGATTGACTGACAGAGGCCGAGGTGTTTATCATAACAGTACTCCAGGGGGCAGTAGTGAAAATGTCAATGGAGAAGATGGACAAGGTAATCTATTTATCAATGATTGATAACAATACTAATATAAAATATCACTCAAAACAGGAGAAATAGAAAGAGGTAATTAAGTGTAAGATGTCCCATCATTTTCACATAAATTACATTTATTTCTAACGAACAATATGGCAGCCTATTAAGTGTTATTTTGTGTAGCACTTGCTTAGATTGGGTGTGAAATTATTAACCGGGAACCAGCACATTGCATTTTTTGGTTTCGTCACTAGCTGCAAAATGAAAATAAAATCAAGATAGTGGAAAGGAAAGGGCAGAGAATTAAGCAACATCAGTCCTGTCCAAAAACTGGTCCTGGTTTTGACAAGTACCTTAATTCTTTCAAATTTTGAGGAAGTTAATGTAAAATATTTTTTTATCACAACTGACAAGGATGCAGAAATGATAAAGAGTGTAACTTTTCTATATAACTTGAATGAAATGTTGTGTTTTTTAATCCCAGGTCATACCCAAAAGACCCATTTAAGCTCAACTCCAAGCAATCATTCATCCTCACTGGGCTTAACTAATAACTCCAACTCCAGAGTGGGACAAGGCCCCAGTCGCAGACCCAAAGGTAGGCCAATTATTGATAAGACCTAACTTAGAAGTCAGCAGTAGTGTGTGTATTTATGAGAGTGATTTGAAAAATTAATTTCAGGTCTGTTATTTGATGAAGACTCTCGCCACAACACCTCTGACTCCATGTTTGGTCCTCATGGCAACACGGGAGGTCGCCCAGGGTCAGCAGACTTCAGCCACAACACCTCCAGCTCCAGCTCACCTGTCAATTGCAGAGGTACAGAAATATTTTAACAGTTATCCCTGTTTAAAATAAATATTTAGCCGTATATTTGTACAACACCATTGCCAAAAAAGTTGGGACAATGTGTAAAATGTAAATAAAAACTGAATGAAGTGATTTGCAAATCCTATCAACCCATATTTAGTTGCAAATGGACCAAAAATCACATAAATTGTTCAAACTGAGAAATGTAATTGTTTTATGAAAGATATATGCTCATTTTAAAATACCAGCAACACGTCTCAAAAAAGTTGGGACAGGGGCATGTTTACCAGTGGGTTGCATCACCTCTTCTTTTAACAACACTCTGTAAACATTTGGTGAACTGAGGAGAGGAGTTGCTGGAGTTTTGGAAGTGAAATGTTGTCCCATTCTTGCCTGATATAGGATTTCAGCAGCTGAACAGTCTAGGGTCTCCTTTGTTGTATGTTTCATTTCATGATGTGCACATTTTATTTTAATGGGTGACAGGTCTGGATTGCAGGCAAGCCAATTTAGCACCCGAACTCTAGAGCGCTATGCAGTTAAAATACATGCAGAATGTGGTTTGGCCTTGTTTTGCTGAAATAAGCAAGGCCTTCCCTTAAAAGAGACATTGTCTGGATGGCACCATTTGCTGCTCCAAAACCTGTATATATCATTCAGCATTAATTGTTCCCTCCCAGTTGTGCAAGCTACCCATGCCATGCACTAATGCATCTCTATACCATCAAGGATACTGGCTTTTGACCTGAGCGCTGATAACAAGCTGCATGGTCCCTCTTCTCTTTAGCGTGGAAGATACAGAGTCCACGATTTCCAAAAAGAATCTCAAATTTAGATTTTTAAGACCACAGGACTGTTTTCCACTTCGCCTCAGTCCATCTTAAATGGGCTCGGGCCCATTTCTTCTTTGTATGGTATTTTTTGTGGATGCAGCAATGAACTGTGTTCACAGACAATGTTTTTTTTTTTTTTTTTTTTTTTTTTTTTTTTTTTTTTTTTTTTAACTTTTCCTTATCCCAGACTATGATTTCCATGACAGAATTGTCTGTTTTTAATGCAGTGCTGCCTGAGGACCCAAAGATCATAGGTTTTGTTTTGTTTCTTTATTTAGATCCCCATTAGCTTTTGCATAGCACCAGCTACTCTTCCTGGGGTCTTCGTAATTTACAGTGACAATACGCTTTATACAACTTATAAAATACCCAAACATAATACATTGTTTTTACAAACAATTGACGCAAGGTTTTATTTGACGAAAATACAAAGACCTGCTCCGATTGAATCAACTAAAATGAATATCATCATTTAACGTAAATGCCCATAAGACACTTATATACCCAGAATGCTTAAAAGTCACTGAAATTTCTTCATTCGGTAGTGCTCTTTTAGCATTTTTTTTTTTTTTTTTTTAAACTATACATATTATTTTTTTTTGTGAAATGTAATTTGGAAGGGAATTCCATTCTTGCATTGCTCTGTAAATTAATGTACGTTGAGCTGATGTCATCTTGGTAAAGTGAAACAACGTCCAGCAGCGTGATGAGTTAAATACTTGAGAGTGTCTGCACTACAAAATAATTTTTTTTTTATATTAAATAAGTGGAGTCTTTGTTGTTATGACGTTCCAAATGAAAACCATCAATAATTACAGCAATCTATTTCCCACTTCAAACCAAGATAGACAATCATGCATTTTAGTAACGTTACTTCTCAACCCACAACAAAAGAGCTACACATGCTGCTTTATTTGCAGTTTTCTTAAATTACCTAGTGAAGTATTGGACCGAACAATTGAACAATAATTCAAGTGAGATAATACCAAAGCCTCAATTACTTCTTTAATAGTTTGTTGTGTCAAATATCTTGCACATCTCTTAATTATCGACAAAGTGTTTCCCATTTTAGTTCCCAATTTCTGTATGTGCTTGTCCCATGTGTTCCATGATCACTCCCAAAAGTTTGGTTTCTTCTACCTGCTTAATTGACATATTATTTATACTGAGATCAAACTTTGGTTTTGAACATAAAGAATACTTTGATCCAATTACTACACTGGTTGTAGTAATACTTTATTGGTGAAAATTGTGTACAGGAGTGGCCCTAAACAACTTCCTTGATGCACTCCCAGTTTTACACCTTGAACATCTGAGTAACTTCCATTGAATTACACCGTTTGGATAAAAGTTATTTGACTGACAGAAAACAAAGTAGTGAAGATTGACTAAAACTGTAACATTTACATTTTTCCAACATTAAGTCATGATTTTTCTGCAGCTTTTGACCTTATTGATCAAGGAAAACCACTCCTATAATTTTCCTGTCATCTATTTCAATAAGCCAATCATCAATCATTTGAGCCAGCTGTAGAATACTTCTCTCTGTATGCATGTTGGAAATTTGTGATTACATTTTTATTGGAAAAATAAATCTGAATTTGTTCATACACTATTTTTTTCCATCATCTTACTTAGGATTGGAAAAAAAAATTATAGGTTGACTGTTTGATTTAGAAAACTTGAACTTTTTATTCTTTGATATTGGCACCACTTTGGATATTTTCCATGCTTTTGAGCATACATTTTTATCAAAACTTTAGTAATGATATACGATGATCTTGAATTCAAGCTCCTCAAACCCGCAGATTCCATGTGCAGATAGAATCTGTGGGTTTGAAGAGCTTGAATTCAAGATCATCGTTTTCTTCCTTGTCCCGTGCGTACAGAGATTTCTCCAGATTCTCTGAATCTTTTAATGATATTATGAACCATAGATGATGAAATCCCCAAATTCTTTACAATGTTACGTTGAGGAACATTGTTCTTAAATTGTTGTACTATTTTTCCACACAGTCTTTCACAGAGTGGTGAGCCTCTCATCATCTTCTCTGCTGGAAGACTGCCTTTTTTTTTTTTCCCTTTTTTTTTTTTTTTTACCAATAATGTTACTGATTTATTGCCAACTAACCTAATTAGTTTTGAGATGTCCCACCAGGTTTCACTTTACACAACTTTTCCAGTCATTTGTTGCTCCTGTCCCAACCTTTTTGAGACATGTTACTGGCATCAAATTCAAAATAAGCATGTATTTTTCACAAAACAGCACAATTTCTCAGTTTCAACATTTGATATGTTGTTTTTGGTCTATTTTCAATTATATATGGGTTCATGTGATTTGTAAGTTGTTGCATTCTGTTTTTATTTACATTTTACACAGCCCCCCCAACTTTTCTGGAAACAGGGTTGTTATTAGATGTCGATTTTGCCATCCTTAACAAACATAGCTGACACTGATGTAATTTAGTCTATATGTAGTCCATACAGGTTTTACATTTAATATTCTGTTAGGTGGTGCACAGTTTCAGTTTCTAATAAACTAATATCTGTCTCAGACACACCAGATCGTCAGGCTTGCTCAGCCAGCCTCTCTAGTGATGATGTCATGGCTCTCGGCCAATCGCAGCAGAGCCTGTCGCGTAGTTCCACCCTTCCATATGACCATACACCCCAGAGGGCCCAACCACAGCACGGCGGCATTATTAAAACCAAAACTCGCCCATCTTCTCCTGGAAGTGAGATGGTGACACTGGAACAGTTTCTACAAGAGAGCAACCTACAGTCTCCTCCTGTGGTAAGAAATTCCTGCATATATAAAAATAAATACAAATGCTTTCAAAGCAAATATATATGTACACGCGCAGCAATTATTGTCAGCTCGTGGAATTAAATATAAACAAACAACCGAATGAAAAAAAGTACAGAAAGTATCTACTTTATTATGTACACCTCAGTCTTCACAAATACAGCACACACCTTTTCTGGTTTCTCTCATTTAGACCAGATTGTGTGCTCTTTTAACTAGTGGGTTCATGTTTTAGAGAACTTTCTGATAACCTGTAACACTCACTTAACAAACATCAGTGATAAAGGCCAAATTATTATGATGGGATTCCCATGGGTCGAGAGAGAGCTATTCTGTACATGTCATTGGATAACAGACATTATCAGGGTAAATCCTCTTTTTTTTTTTTTTATTAGTCACTTTGATAGAAAATAACATAACATTTATTTACATAAATCACAAATTCCTGTTGAATGGTGCGGTTTAGCCCAGCTGGAGTTGATTTTTAAATGTTCACCCAACAAGAAAAACAGATATCGAACCAGAAGCAATTCAGTTTTCAGATTTTAATATTTTTGAATATTTTAATATTACAGTATGAATCACTTTATGATGTCAGACAATACTGATTACACTCACTTCTGATAATAATGGGCTGATGGATTTAAGGTTCAGATGAGCTACTGTTGATAATATTGCTTACTTTTCAGTCTAGCGATATTTCTGCGAGCTTGCAATTTTGAAAAATTCCTGTTTTTTCTGCAATAGAATGTCCTCAACAGAATCTCTGGTGAAAGAATTATATAGTCTTTTCAAACAAAACTCGCATTAGTAACAAAAATGACTCCTCATTTTCAATCGGCACAGCTTCAAATTGAGTCGGAAAAATTAAAAGATGTAATGGAAAATTCATAGCTATGTCTCAATACCACAAACAGTCTTGTATGATCAGTACCATATTTCACATACAGTTTTCAGTTCTTTCAGTTAATGTAGTTCTTGATTTTACCATATATATAAATACACATATATACACACCTTCTCATTCAATGGTTTTTCTTTATTTTTTTCTACATTGTAGATTAATATTGAAGACATCCAAACTATGAATGAACACATATGGAATTATGTGGTAAACAAAAAAAATTGCTCAACAAACCAGAATATGTTTTATATTTTAGATTCTTCAAAGTAGCCACCTTTTGCTTTGATGACAGCTTTGCACACTCTTGGCATTCGTTCAATCAGCTTCACGAGGTCGTCACCTGGAATGGTTTTCTAACAGTCTTGAAGGAGTTCCCAGAGGTGCTGAGCACTTGTTGGCTGCTTTGCCTTCACTCTGCGGTCCAACTCATCCCAGACCACCTCAATTGGGTTTAGGTCGGGTGATTGTGGATCCTGTCTTAAAGTAATGATGGACTGTCGTTTCTCTTTACTTAGTTGAGTGGTTCTTGCCATAATATGGATTAGAACTGTGGTCGAATAGGCCTATTCACTGTACAGAACTGTACACCAACCCTGCCACTGCACAACACAACTGATGGTCTCAAACACATTAAGAAGGCAAGAAATTCCACAAATGAACTCTTTTGACAAAGGCACACCTGTTAATTGAAAACCATTCCAGGTGACGACCTCATGAAGCTGATTGAAAGAATGCTAAGAGTGTGCAAAGCTGTCATCAAAGCAAAAGGTGACTACTTTCTTTGTTTACCACATAATTCCATGTGTTCCTTCATAGTTTTGATGTCTTCAATATTAATCTATAATGTAGAAAAACCATTGAATGAGAAGGTGTGTCCAAACTTTTGACTGCTACTGTATAGATATATATATATATATATTTTTTTTTTTTTTTTTTTACTTGAACTCACAACTACAGCAACATAATTTGAATGAAGGCAGTGGGACTAGTGGAAGTTCTGAACTTTGAAAGTGATTCAATTCTCAAGTACACCTAAAAGGGGTTGTTTATTCTCAGATGGCATAAGATGTTATAATTTATTCAAATGAAAGTACTCCTACTGATTGTACAAAGTACTTTCCGCATCTACCACCTAGCAAGAAAAAAAACCTGGCTTGTTTTTGATTTATCTGATAATAGAAGTCTGCGTATGAGATATCCACCAGTCATATTGCTCATGAAGTGTCACGGATTGTTTCTGTCTGAGCAAGACACGGAGTCATCGTCCAATTTTATGAAAGTACTTCTTATCGCCTCTGATCTTACTGTTTTGAGGCCAACTCCTGCCTATGGATCAGATGTTTTATTCCAGCCTTTTCATCTGCACATGTATTGAATTAGGCAGACACGTGAAATCAGCGTGGGAATATTACTTTCTGTCAGTCTGTTAAACTGTTTTACGTACATCCACAATAACTCTTACTAATGATCCCGCGGAGTGGGAGTTGACTCTAAAACAACACACATTCCTGTGAAAACAAAATACTAAATACAGGAGGATTCAGATAAGGATGCCAAACAAAACATCTTTACAATGTCGTTTCTGCAATTTCTTCTGCTTTTTTTTTTTTTTTCTCATAAGACACAGATACCCATATATCTGGGATACTTACACAACTCTTGTTCTTCAGAGTCCGTACATTTGCTGCATGTCCCTGTGTGTGTAACCAGCAAGAGTATACGCGCAATCGTACGTCCACCTATTGTAGGCGCATGTTACTCAGCACCGCTGACTAGGGGTGAGCAATATGGCCCTCAAATAATAGAACGATGCATCTGGGTATTTTTGCGATATTCTTGGCGATATAACAAAATACTGAAGGAGTTTCTGGAGTTTAGGGTCGACATTTGCCCATTACTAACTTCGTTCTGGGCTTTCTTTCTTAACGAGTCGACTCATTTCACCCGATGGCCTGCCTTGTGTGGAGCGGGGGCGGAGTGGGACTGCCCCGTGTAACGCACACGAAGAGGATAAACTGGAAAAACAGAAGTCGAAGATAACTGTCAGTTAAACTCGCACCGAGCTGAAAACCAGTTGAATGCAGCAGCTTTCGGCCATTCGGCGGCTTTCAGCCATTGCTGGATAAGTTGCAACCTTGTCGTACAGTTGCACTTGCGTAACGGTATGACGTCATCATTGCCTTTATCACGATCGAAAAACAGTTTTATCGTATGAAAGATTATACTGGTATTAGCGTGAACCATATGGCATACCTCTGATTTTAAGACCAGGGTTTTTTTGGCCTCGAGATAGCAATGCACCAACGATGCACCTGACCACACCTCAGTTTAAGACCAACATACCCATTTATACTCAAGATGGGTGCAGCTACATTTTTATATAAACAATGTGGACGTTGGACAATGATAACTGCGTCGGTCTGCAAAAACGTTTGAGTTGCACTTGGCGCCAGGTTTGAGATGAGCACAGTCAAACAGTGTCCAAAGTTTTGGGGGGCTCAAAAGTTATTTCACACCATGTACTAATAGATATTTCTTGGGAAGCCGTGCGTCGTTCCAACGTAAGTTCAGGCGCAAAAGAGCTCACGTGATTTCCAGTTTGATTGACAGGTGACTCTTCCATAAGAATTGGGTAGAGTTGTCTCAAGAGTAGAAAGATTTTCACGTTGAAGAGGTGGAATGTCCTTGACTGGACAATCCAGCAAGCTGATCTGAATCGGATTGACCTTCATCAATCTGCCCGGTTATGTTTGAAGCCCTTAACTTTGGTGACCATTTGTAATAAAGGCTGTATCTCCTACACGGTCTGTATTGATGTAAACCTAATCAGCTGACAGCTGAGACTTGGCACTTTTTTTTTTCACGTAAACTATTTTTTCTTAAAGATCTTCAACACCAAACATTGTCAACAACGTAGAAGAAAACTTGACAATTAAATGTTGTATCCAATATTGTATTACAAATTGAGTTTGCTAAAGTACAGAGCCTGGAGAACATATAGTGTGTAACTGTGCTAAAAATGGTGTGCCTGTGTGGCATTAGAACAGCAGGAACAGTTCATCGTGGAATACCATTCACAATTGGCATTTACCAGTACGATAACACCGTACCCTATCGACAAGAGAGGCCGTTAGTCTTTTTCAGATATCCGCATCACTCAGATAATGTGTTTGCTGAACCCTGAAGATCTAAATCTCGTCCTAATTTTACTATTAATGATTATTGATTCTGTTCAGGTGTCTTCAGGCAGCAGGGAGGACTTGATGACTGACTATTTCAAAAGAAGCCCGGCCCCCGCAGCCCCCACTGGCAGAGAGCAGGGGACTCCCACCAGCTACGTCACACCGACTGTACAATTGTCTACCCAGAGGCCGGGCCAGAATGTGAAGCCTTCACCCCACCAGCCTGTTGGCCAACCCCAACCCTCAGGCCAGCCGGTTACCCAGAGAACCAGCCAGTCACTGAGCAGATCCTTCAGCCTGGCCTCAGCTGATCTGCTGCGCTCTAACGGACCAGACAGTTTCCGAGGAAATGAGGGATCCCCCGGCCAAGCGGAGGCGGTGGTTCGGCGGCAAGGGGGCGGGACTAACGGGAGAGAACGGCCACTGTCGGCTCGTTTTGCTGCCACGTCCGGTCAGCACGGAGACGGCAGCTTCCTGAACCCGCCCGTCCACCACTCGTCCTCTCTCAATCTGCAGACGGAGAGATACGCAGAGAGAGAGAGGGAGGGGGGGAGGGGGAGGACTCCCGTCCCTCGGAACGGCCCTTCGGCGTCCCCCTCCCGCCACCGCGGAGAGGTCGCCACGGTGACCCCCGTCAGGGCCGCCGCCGCCGCCGCGCCCGCCTCCTCTCGGCCCGACGAAGGCTCCGAGCAGCAGGGGGAGGTCCTCGGGGGAGGGCGGCCGGGCGACTCCCCCCACACAAAGAAGGAAAATGAGAAAGCGAGGTGCGGCTCCGCGGAACGCCCTAAAAGCACGCCGGCGTCCCCCGACCCCAACAACGACCCCCAGACGGTGTGGTACGAGTACGGCTGCGTCTAAACGCTGCAACCGGTGGGCGTGAGTACGCGAGTGTGGCTGCGTGTAAAGACGGGAACCAAATACTCCGCCGGGGCTGATGAGCATCGGCGCTCATGTTCCCGTATCAAAAACCCTCAGATAGGATTTATCGGCCTTTTGGTCGAAGCTCGGTGGATTGTGGACGACGGTCAGAACCCTCCGAAGACCGCGGTGAAGTTCTTCGGTCCCAGCGCAGCATCGGATGCCGTGTCTGTGGCCCGGGGAGGGAGGAGGAGGGGGGGGGGGGGGTTCTGGCTAACTCCTGGGAAAACAAAGCCACGTTGGAAAACATCGCCGCGTAAAAGAATAAAATGTATGTTTTTTTTTCTCAGTGGAGGTTTTCGTAGATGAACAACCAAATTTGATACCGTAACACCGCGCCGCCTGCCAATACGCCCAATTAAAATAGTCTGTAAGGAAACATTATAAGCTCTGGAGCTGCTGGGATTTCATGTCACGTCACACTTTCAACCAACTGGATTTCAATTTCCCCTTATCACTTTTCATCACGAGCTGAATCTGAGATGGAGGCGACACAAGTTTGACTCGAGTCTTTAATGGTCTTCTGTAGATTTAAACTTGGACCACCACAACGGTTGGTGATCCCTGGGGATGCTGGAGTTTGATAGCCTGCCTCATCACCATGTTTACTGTGATGCAGAAGGATTTTTCTCTGGGGGCAAAGGAGCTACCAAAGAACCTCTTTTTTTTTTTTTTTAATGTTATAATTGGTTTTTTTTGTGTGTGTGTGTGTGTGTGTGTGTGTGTGTGTGTGTGTGTGTGTGTGTGTGTGTGTGTGAAATGTGGATGTTTTGACCAGATGATGACTGAGATGTTAAATATTTAAAAGAGTGCTTTTAGTAGAGATGGAAAATGGAAGCTGCAATATCTTGAGAATCCACAACACTGTGGATCAGAACACTAAGAGCGGGCTCATCTGCTGAGCTGAAACGTTGGGACTGCTGATTGACACGGTCGTCGCAAATGTCGACCTGAATTTGACCAATTCTGCAGAACAGTGCAACGGGAATCGGCCTCGAACTGTTCGATTGAACGAAAGAGAGAAGCCGTGCCGGAGACTCCAGAGCAACTGAATGTATCAGATATCTCTTCTTCCTTTTTCTTTTTTTCTTTTTTTCCGCCCTGGTCATCTGCTATCGAGAACAAACACTGGAAAAGACGAGGGTGTGTGTGTGTGTGTGTGTGTGTGTGTGTGTGTGTGTGTGTGTGTGTGTGTGTGTGTGTGTGTGTGTGTGGAGGAAATGGATGAATTCAAGCCGAGACGAGGCAAGTGAAGGAGAAAAGGGGTTAAAGACGGAGCGACCGGAGAGGATGGGTAGATAAATAGGACGGAGACGGAGAGGCCTCCTCCCAGTTAAATTACAGTGTTTCTCCCTCCGTCTTTAGATTCTGTCCCAGCATGCAACACTTCTTGACACTTTACTGGAAATGTTGCTCGACCCGAGCCAACGCTCGCCTCGCAAACGCGCGCACGCACATAATGACACAGTCAGCCACACAGGCATTGTCCTCGAGGGGGTCACTTGTGGCTTCGCTGACCGCCGACTTGGGGCTTTCATTCACACACACACACACACACACACACACACACACACTCACCGCTGGCTCGACCGCTGTGTTTTGACAGGGCGTACTGCTGCACGCTAACTTAGCCAGACGGTTGTAAACACTGCGCGACGGCGAGTCGGGCCGGATCCAGGGCCCACCGCGCTCTGGATGTGAATGAACTTACTATTTCAGACTTATGACTGAATACACCAATTTTTTGTTTTGTTTTGTTTTGTTTTTTTTTGGTAGGTTGTTTTCTTGGTGAACATACCCTCGTTGTAATGAGAACAAAACATCCCAGCGTCTCTCGTAGAATCGTTTGACGCCAGCGCACATTAAACGTTAGAATATGCTCAGCGGAGCTGCTTCGTATTGTACCATCTGTAGCGGGAGCTGATATGATATCAATACAATCTCTATATGTAAATTTTATATTGCAATATTCATTAAAACTGAAACGATTAGTTCCGGAATCACTTTTGTCAATCACAGAAAAATATTCAACAACAGAAATTGTTTAACCATTTTGGTTTGGTTTTTTTTTTCAAGGAAATATTCCAAATACTGTCTGAACTGTGGAAAACTTCATTGTGTTCGTTATTATTTTGTATACTGGATATTAGAACTGTAGGTGAGGGTGGGAGGGTGGGGGGGGGGACACGACATTAGAAGTCATCGTTTGGAAAATGAACTGATAATGAACACAGCCTGTAGTTGAAGCTCAAATTTTGATATATGCAAATTCACCCGGCATCCACCAAAGACCAAAAAGTGCCGTTATGATTCTCATTACTGCACAATGCACATCTTGTTATTACAAGATACACTGTCGTCAAAACAGGACAACTGTATGAATTCACGTCTTCGGTTCCGTGGTAGTTGGATCAGTTTACAGGTTTCACACAAGAGAATCAGTTATTAGACGCTCATGTTTCCGTTTAATAAACCTGCTGTGAACAGAGATCTGTCCCAGGATGTCGTCTTTCGTCAAGAGAGTGAGCTCAGACGCAAGTCACGAGATCAGACGCCGCGTCAGTATTAAGCCCTCACTTAAATAAACTGAAACAGAAAATGTTCAGCTGTCGCTGCGCTGGCAAACTTGACAAGTAGCTGCACGAATCTTAACATTCAGAATCCCTTCATATTTACAATAATGCCTGAATACAGATTTTTGCCTTAACTTTTTTTTGCATTATCTGCATCACCTCTGACATCAGCGTCTCTTCAACCTCTAATATAGAAATAAAAAGCAACGACGTCCGGTGACCGAATCATCACGTGTATCTCCTTAAATGGGCATTAACGATTGATATCCTGTTTACTTCATGTCATAAAAATGCAGACTTCACCTTATAATTTCCAGAGCTGGATGTCGTGCTGTCGTAAGAACTATTTTTTTTAAATTTTTGGTTTTAAATCACAGTAAAAACTTTAAAAAAAAAAATGTTTGGACACACCTACTCATCGAACTTTTTTTTCTTTAGTTCTACTATTCTCTACAAGGTAGAACAAAACTGAAGACAAAACTCTGAAGTATTTCGACATACGGCAGACGCACTGCATCGGGTGGCTACCGACAGTGACCGCATGCGAGGTCGCGGTGGGTCGCCACAACACAACGGATGGTCTCCAAAAAAAAACACCAAGAAATTCCCACCAGTATGTATATATATATATATATGTATATATATATATATATAGACAATTTTAGTGCCCAGACCAGACACAAAAAAAATAATTCAGTTTCCACTATCAAGGTGTTTCGTTATATTGATCTGAAAATAATATAGCCATTTTTGACATGACCAACAATCCTTCCCATTGATTTACCGCAATGGTCTGAAACCAGGGTAGATTGCCCAAACCTCACGTTTAGATTCACTTATTTCCAAGTGTGGTTAAGATAATTTTCTAAAGTTGTTGTTTTTTTTTAAAAAATTGAACACCTTCAATTCTGGCAAACCTACGTACGAAGCACCGCCAAACGATAGCTGTTCCATTTCAGTGGAATGTGTCATTTCCCACGAAAAGACCTCGGTGTTGAACTGTTTTAATCTCAATTTCATCTTTCTGTCTGAAGCACATAGGTGGTTTTGGTGCGAGTGTTGTTGTCACTGTTGGATTGCAAATGCTCGATGCCATTTCCGTCGCCCGTTCGAATAGGATAGAAGAATGAAGAGGTGGCAGAAGTGAATAAAAGCAGCCTGTACCTTGAAGACGGCTGACGATGTTGATGAAAGAGATTGTACTGATGATGATAATAATAATAATAACGATCAACTTTATTTGTATGATCACGCGAGAAATTCAGTTCAAAGTGCTTTACAGCAAGAAAATGACATGCAGCTGATCTGTAGAGTTTTGGATGAGCTGAATTTTTGTTTTTGTTTTCTTCTTTGGGAGGCAAGTAAAAAGTACATTACAGTCATCCGGTCGGCTAGAAACGAATCTGCTTCTCAAGCCTCTGTCTGTTTTATAAATGGGCGTACCTTGGCCATGTTTCTAAGGTGGAAAAAAAAAAAAATGTCGTTTTTGTTAACGTGGGCCTTGAAACTTCGAAAGCAACAATAACAAAGGACCGAGCAGCTCCCTTGTGCAGCCCCGAAGCAGCTGTTATTTTCCTTAGACACATGATCCCCGATGCTGGAATAGAACTCCTTCCCTTCCCTGTTTCTTTTGAGCCAGTTTAAGACGCCGTCGGACACACCAAGCAACGTTTTAAGACGATCAACAAGGATATCACGGTCTCGGGTCTGAGGCGGTTAAAATTGAGACCTGCTCAAAAAGGTTCTGGGTGCAGGATCAACGTGAGGCGTAGGCGTCAGAACAACTGACGGCAAAACATCCCAACGGCACTACAATAACGACGACGATCACGTCGAGGAGGGAGATGTAACACTGGAGGTGTGAAATTGAAGATCTGAGCTGAGATCCGTCGCTGTAACCTCCAGACACATTTTTGAACAAATGTCAAGTCGATATGCAACAAGCTAAATTATTTTTCCTGTAATATTTGTAAATGTTAGATTTTTATTAACAGGTTGAATATTGGAAATATTAAAAAAAAAATGTTTTTTTATCTTCTTGACCTTTATTTTAGGTTGAATATATGTTGATATTGGAAAAAAATAAAAAATAAAAAAATTCAGATACATTTCTGTAAACTGGTAAAACCCCCATGACTCCTCCGTAAAACTTTGAT
The DNA here is from genome assembly GCF_022577435.1 of Embiotoca jacksoni. Classification (NCBI taxonomy): domain Eukaryota; kingdom Metazoa; phylum Chordata; class Actinopteri; family Embiotocidae; genus Embiotoca; species Embiotoca jacksoni. The sequence goes on along the minus strand of NW_027185378.1, from coordinate 4,175,542 downwards.
ATTTGTACATTTTCTAAAATTGTAGTAGTGAGGTCATGTTTGCAAAATGAAGTGAAATTGTACGTGAACGCTTTCAGTTTTCCTGTTCTTGGTTTTGTCTTTGCCTGCACTTAAGGCACCTCAGCATCACTACTTCCCAAAAATCCTTAAAATCATCTGCGTGTGTGTCTGTATGCATACGTGTCAATAAGCTTCAGTTTTAAGACAGCAAATTGAAATGCACAGAAGCCATTTTTAATTGAAATGACACCATCATGCACACTTGTACATTACCGTGTTAATTGTAATGTACAATTACAATTGCACATTGTAATTGTTTGATCCGCCCCCTTTTTGGGGCGCAAACATTCACTTGGAGTGTGAACTGATTAGAATGTGATAGTCGAAGGTCTTAGTGAACTCGCAAAACACATTCGTGATCATAACACAAATTCATATGGTAATTAATTACAACATTTCATACAAATGTTTTAACAGGGTAAAATAGTAAAGTGTCATCACAAAAAGGGGACAAACCCTTCTAATCAGCACCATCACTCGGGAACAGAAGCTGAGACTGTGACGACATATCAAATTTGACCCGGTACTAAATTGGTGACATTAATTGAGGCGGTCCAATGCAACACTGTGATAATTGTATATGGAAGACCATGTTGTCAGATTGAAGATGTGTTTGAATTTTGACAAGTTGTTGTTTCTTTCCGTGCAGCAACATCTATATTTGAAGCATTGCTGGTGGATAAAAAAAAAAAACCAAAAAAAAATCATGGTGCAGTGTTTGTAAATGCAGCTGTAGACTGGACTCCTCTCTTTCAAATCCCCAATCGTGTCTGGTTTTGTTCTCCCTCTTGGCTCCTGATCCTGCCGTCTGTCAGTGCTGGATGCTGCAGGTATGTAGTTGGAACGATCACGTCTGCCAAAGTTTAAACTGCATATTTAGCGACGAGGTATCTTGTTTAAGTTCTAGGATAAAAACAGTCATAATTTACTTTTATATATATATTTTTTTTTTTTTAAACAGATTTAGTGACTAGTTTCCAATAAATATCCAGTCTACTGTATATATTTATATTAAATCTATCATTAACACTGAGGGTGAGGAAAACTGTACTAAGATTTTCCTACATGTCAGTGCACTCAAGTTTCATGTCGAAGTAAATGGAACATACCGACTTCACCTTGAATAGGTCGAACTTTAGTGGCACTTAAAATGGCACTTACTGATAGCACTTTGAAGTTTGGCTTTCTTGAAGAAAATTGTACTTTCTTGATTGTTGTTGTTCTGAATTTGTACCCTCATGGTTGAAATGCACTTATTGTACGTCGCTTCGGATAAAAGCGTCAGCTAAATGAAATATAATAATGTAATGTTTTATAGATTTAGTTGACTCATTGGCTGTGCTTTGAGTTAGAAGTCTGATTTGCCCTGCCCATTTGAATATCCAATGTGTTCAGGTTCCCCGTCAGTGGTGGTGAGAAGGGACACAACGCTCCGTTTTTGGTTTCCGGCGCGTTGGTATTTTGGTGAGCTTTTTTTTTCTGTGCTTGCACAGAATTGCAATTTTCGCAGACCAAGGTGAACCTGGGTGCGCCAAGTTGGTCGAAACACTGCAGCGGGGTGGGGTGGGGGGGGGTGTTGTTGTTGTTTAAAGATGCACTGGTGCAGTGCTATTTTGGTGTGGAAGTTGCGCCCTCTGCTTCTGCAGTCCGGCGCATCCCGCGGACAGTTATTTTTGTAGCTTCGGTGGGCATAGCACACATGAACAGACCTATCCACAAATCCGACAGACAAGTTTGATGGATGTTCGACATACAATGACTATAAAAAGTCTTCACCCCCCCTCCCCCGCTTGGATGTTTCACCCTTTAGTTGCCGTTATACATGAAATCATGGTCAATATAATTTGGCTTTTTTTGACAAGAATTTGCAACAACAAAAAAAGCTTCTTTTATGTCAAAATGAAAACAGATTTTTACAAAATAATGTCAATTAATTAAAAATATAAAAGGTAAAGTAAATAATTGCATAAATATTCACCCCCTTCAGGTCAGTATTTAGTAGATGCACCTTTGGCTGCAATCGCAGCACTGAGTCTGTGTGGATATGTCTCAATCAGGCCGCCACATCTGGACACTGACATTTTTCTCCCTTCTTCCTTGCAAAACAGCTCAAGCTCTGTCAGGTTGCTCGGGGATCTGGCGTGAACAGCTCTTTTCAAGTCCAGCCACAAATTCTCGATTGGATTGAGATCTGGGCTTTGACTTGGCCGCTCCAGAACATTCACCTCGTTGTCTTCGAACCACTTCTGTGGAGCTTTTGCTGCATGCTCGGGGTCGTTGTCTTGCTGGAAAATAAATCTTCTCCCAAGTCGTAGTTCTCTTGCAGACGGAGTCAGATTATCCTCCAGGATTTGCCGATATTTTTCTGCATTCCTGTTCCCCTCTACCTTTACAAGTCTTCCAGGGCTTGCTGCTGAGAAGCATCCCCAGAGCATGATGCTGCCACCACCATGCTTCACGGTGGAGATGGTGTGTTTGTGGTGATGTGCAGTGTTCGGCGTTCGCCAAACATAGCGTCTGGTCTGATGGCGAAAAAGCAAAATTTTTGTCTCATCAGACCAAAGAACCTTCTTCCAATTGACCTTGGAGTCTCCCACATGCCTTTGGGCGAATTCCAGACGAGATTTCATGTGTGATTTTTGTCAACAGTGGCTTTCTCTTTGCCACTCTCCCATACAGCTTCGACTGGTGAAGAACCCGGGCAACAGTTGTTGCATGTACAGTCTCTCCCATCGAAACCACTGAAGCTTTTAACTCCTCCAGAGTGGTCGTAGGTGTCTTGGTGGCCTCCCTCACCAGTCTTCTTCTTGCCCGGTCACTCAGTTTGTGAGGACGGCCAGCTCTAGGCAGATTTAAACAAGTGCCATAGTCCTTCCATTTCTTAATGATGGATTTAACTGAACTCTGTGGGATGTCCAGTGAGTTGGAAATCTTTTTGCAGCCATCTTCTGACTTATACTTTTCAATGATCTTTTCTCTGAGTTGCTTGGAGTGTTCTTTTGTCTTCATGTTGCAATTGTAGCATGAATACTGATGAACCAGAGACTGGACCTCCCCGACAGGCGTTTTTATACTACAATCACTTGACACACATCAACTGCACTCAGGTGATCTCCATTTCAATAATTGTGACACTGCTGGCATCAACTAGCTGGACCTCTGTTGAATAAGGTTAGTCACTTTAAAGGGGGTGAATATTTATGCAAACACTTATTTTATACTATATATTTTTAATTAATTGACATTAGTTTGTAAAAATCTGTTTTCACTTTGACATGAAAGAAGCTTTTTTTTTTTGCAAATTCTTGTCAAAAAAAGCCAAATTATATTGACCATGATTTAATGTATAAAAGCAACAAAAAGGTGAAACATCCAAGGGTTAGGGTGAATATGTTTTATAGGCATTGTATCTAATCCCACATAAAAAAAAAATTACAAATAAAATGCTGTTATAATTAGTGCGCGAAGATAACCTGAATGAAGAATGCAGGACACAAAGCTGTAGCTTAAGAACAGGTTTACTGAACAGTTGTGATAAATGCAGAATGATTGAAGTGATCAGAGTCCAGAGGAGCTGGTAGTCCGGGGAGAGGGCTGAGTCTGAGACGTTGGCAAAGTGCAGGAAACCTCCAGCTGGTCAGTGGTGGACAGGATCCAGCCTCGGTAATAGTAGAGTGAGTAGATTTTTTTTTTTTTTTGGACTGCAACCTTCTTATTCATAAAAAAAAAAAACTGACTCTTGTCATTTTAACCGGATGTGAATCAGGCAGTTGGCACGTGTCATGACACGGTAGCCAATCCGGGCCGTGAAATAGCCATCAATATTTATTGTCAGTGGATGGTCTCTGAAACTATTTTAGTATCGTCTCAGTCAGGGTTTCAAGTGAGCAGAACTGACACTAAATGCGACATGAAAACACAGCAGACCAAAATCTTCCACAGTTTGACGGACGCTCTCTTCGGAGTTGCGGACTCGTGGAAGTCCCTCGGCTGTCGTGAAACGAGGCGGCTCGAAACCTCGAAGTTTTGATCAAATGTATTTGTTATGATGCTGGACGTTGGCGACGTCAGATAGCCGCTCGGAGCCGCCGCACTGACTGCGGCTCGGCCGCCCGTCCGAACGATAATGTGCAGCAGCTTCTGACAGTGAAGCCTTTTTAGCCTTCACTTTCAAACTGAAGCTTAAAGTTTGATTTGAGCAAAGAACAGACCGTCCTGATTGTCTCTGTTCCGGAGGACACGCCGAGGCAAGCGGCAGGAGGAGGAGGAGGAGGAAGAAGAAGAAGAGGAGGAGGAAAGCCAGCCAGTGGCAGGAGAAAGAATGAACGGGCTCCTTTCTTTACTTTAGAGATTAGCAGTGGAGTGAAATAAATAAATTCAAATGTGTTAATACGTTGTTTAATTGTTTTTCAGGGATCGTTACAACTATTTACAACAACAAAAATATACAAACATCCATAAAAAAAAATAATATAAGAACATGATGAACAGGGTGGCTGCAGGTCCTAAAGAAATCGACAATCTTTAAATATAGATAAATAAGTTTGTGCTTATTTGTATTTTTGTTTAGTTAAGCAGGGAGTTGCTGGTGGCGCTGCCGGACCCACACGGGCAGCCACATTAAACACCTGGTGTCCTTGGTCTGTGGGAGACCATCTGAGGTGGTCTCTATTTTTACTGCAGCACAGCGGTCTGTGCAGGCCGATGCATCGACTCAAGTCTTTGTCAGCTGATTCATCACTAAAAACACATTTAAAAATGTGAGACTTAAAAGTACTTCAGACAGGTAGACGTGTGTAAAGGTGAAGGTCAAATAATATATCTGTTACGAGGCGAGTGTTTTACCAGGACTCAAATGCAGGCTCACAGACTCGGGGTTTTAATTCCAAAATACGGTCTTTATTCCACTAAACAAACGACGGACGGAGGACGGACGGAGGACGGACAGAGGACAGACAGAGGACGGACAGAGGATGGACAGAGGACGGACGGGTGACTGGCGGTCCTTGCGGTGAAACAACTCGCACTCGCAGTAACTCGCCTATTTTATCATTTGATTTCATTATTTAGTCATGAATGTTTAGCTGTGCATTTGATTATATGTGCTTGTTTTGTACTAATCTAATATAATCTATAATAATCTATTGATGCATTAGATACATATATCTTTCTGATAAATGCATCAGAACTATATAACCACACTATAGTCTAATATTTATTGTTGTTTGATTCTTCTTGTGACATCCACACCCATAAATTCGAATTTAAGTTCTCTTGAACATCCTAGAAGTCTAAAATAAAAATAAAAAATACTCCACAACAGGCTATGTCACCAATAAATAAGATATGCATGCAAAATGAGATAGAGCTATTATACATTTATATGTATTTATATTTTGATTCATATTTTCAATCTCCGCGTGTAGGCACAGTAAGGAGAGAGAGAGACAGAGACAGAGAGAGAGACAGAGACAGAGAGACAGAGAGAGAGACAGAGAGAGAGACAGAGACAGAGAGACAGAGAGAGAAGGCGTCAGTTTGATGCAGACCCTCAAACCGGAAAGATACGGTAAGAAATTCTCTCCCTGTATATGTATTTAAACAACTTCTCGTCGAAATCAAGAGCTTCTCTGTATATTTCTACTTCAGGGAAACAAGCAAGCAGAGTTCCTCTGACGTGTAATCTATTTATTTCTCTACGCTAAAAGCGACACATTGTTTTTTTATTTTTTTGTTGTTGTTTTTTTTCATTATGAGCTGAAGTGACATATTGTCGGATTTGAATATGGATCAGATGAAGCGTCAGAGCCTCGTGGGAGAACACGGGTTCCACTTCTCTTTCAGTTCCGAGTTCTTCATTTGATTTTAATCTCAATCTCGAAAGTTGGATCAATTGTGTCGGGAGTCACATTTTCTGTCTGGATTTAATGAAGTCACTGCCGGAAGCTGCAGATGCAGGTATTCAAGTGGCAGTTCTTTTTTTTTTTTTTTTTGCGGGCCGATGGACCGAGAGCTTCATGTCAATGAATAAATACGATTATGCGAATATACGAGTGCGTGCATATATTATCCACCGGATTACCTGGTGTGATCTGTTCATTTCTCCGCAGCCACAGTTCTTTGCGGATCTGTAGAGTTACAGTGATCTGATGTGATTGTGCTACTGGAATGAGAATATCAAAACGCATAGAAAAAAAACCTACACACACACACACACACACACATATTTGATTTTGTGTAGGTTTTCACAGTCTGACTGACTGATGTATAGCGGAGAAGAAAAAGGCTTTATTAGTTTATGTTTGTTAGATTGTCTTTACACTGGAACAGTAAAAAGTGATTAAATGAATGGATGACTGGACTCTATTTTAAAGGGTCAACTCGGTCCCTCTTGGTGTCCACTCATGCAGTTCTAGTGTCATTTTGGCTCTATTTGCATCCATAAGAGCATATGCACTTTCAATTTCAGAACGTGATTCCTTGTTTTCACAATCAAATATTTGGATTTTCTCTCTCAAAAGTCTTCCCCTTGGACTCAAATCGTCCCTGCTGGCTCGGGGACTTAAAGTGCCCTCTTTCAAAACTGTACGTCTGCACTCAGATACACTGTTGCTTGCACAGACTTGCTGCTCCAGCTTCACCTTTCCTTCTTGCGCTCGGACTGCTTCCATGCTGGCAGAAATTCTGCTCTCAGATCTCAGTTTGCGAGCTCACATGTTTGTGAAATGACCCCAAAATGGCCCCTGTCACAATTCCCAACCAATAGAATGTCAGGTATGACATTAACCAATGAAATCATCCCTGCCTTTGCTGTGCGCTCCCTTTCTGTCTTACAGCATCCTTTACTGACGGTTACTGTCTGTCAGGCTTTCTTATTAAAAGAACTTTAAAAGACTTTTGGAGTTGATAGCTGTACCAGTGTCTTTTTTTTTTTTTTTTTAATCATAACATCTACATATATTTGTAGCCCTCGTAGCACATTGGGTTCCCATCAAGGTGCTGGAGGATAAATTACTTAAAATACCAGTTAACACTAGTTTGCTGAGACTTGATGATTTTTTTTAATTTGAGGGCGACAATTCTGTTTGTGTTAAATTTTTTGTGATGGCTGCAACTCCGTTATTTTTTCCAGAGAGTAATAGTTAGGTAAGCGCCCAGTAGATAAAGCAATTGATAATGTTTCAGGTAAATGACTCATTACTAAATACTAAATACTGTGCTGAACAACCCATCAGGACGTACATCCACTTAAATTGCTTTTTTTCCCCCCCAGTGTCAGATTTAGTTTGTTATTATAACCAGTGATGGCATTTTAACACAGCACATTGATTTATGTACACTGTTTACAGGACAACAGCAATGATATAAATATATGATAATCTTATATAGTATTACTTTATAATGTATCTAACACATTTCATTTTAATTCATTCATTAGAATAATAACATTTTTTTTTTAAGTAGAGAGAAAAGCCTATCTATTGATTCTCTTTCTCCAGCTGACACTGCTGGCTCTCTTCCTCCTCTTCTTCCTCTTCCTCCACTTCCTCCACTTGTCCCCAGTGTGTCCTCAGGGATCAGTCTGCTCTTTGCTCCCTAAAACAAATAAAATGAGTAAATGTTGTTTTAAACCACCTTCAAAAGCAGCTAAATTAGCAAAATAACCAAGTTTGGGTCAGCTTTGGGATCACCCACATCATTTATGCCAGACTTTTAAGGGCTATTCAACGGTCTGAACACCTTCCAGGCTTTACAACCTGTCTAATTTGTGCATTTTGGACCATTTATGTATGTAAATATAGCCTGGATTATGATTACAACCCCCACTGTCTTCGGTCAACTATAAATTCACCTGTGAACGAGGAAGTTCAAAAGTGAAGACTAAAAAGGCTTTACTTCACCAAAGCTGTGACGAGCAGCTGAGCTGCAGCGCAGTGGCCGCAAGCAACTAGCCAACCCTCCATGTCACGTTTTTTAACATTTAACAAGATGAAATTTAAGACGCGCTTCTCGCAAGATTTGTCCCAACGCGAGGGTTTCAGAAGTTGGATGACATTTGTTGAATTCACGGTGCAAGTGAGTCTCTCCTCCTCTTTATGTGTGTGTGTGTGTGTGTGTGTGTGTGCAGTTGTGCGGTGGAATTGAGCGGAATGGAATTTCGAATAGTATTTTTCTTTAAGATGCCCATCCCTCGACCGCACTGCTGCAGACCGTTCCTATAACGTGGATGGTGCTGTGTATCTGCGCGGAACTGTGGGAGAAGGTCACAAGTGGATTCCAGGTTTGGTAGCGAGATCGACTGGGCTTGTGTTGTATACAGTACACAGACACCATGGAGACCAGCTGTGACCTCGAACCGTTGCTGAACCTGAGACACACGGCACTGAGCATATCAAACCCAGCTTGCTGGAGGTCCAAGAAGGGCGAGGTCATCCTCCCGCTGGCGGGCCGGCACTGTTGTCTTCCACCTCTTGCCAGCCTCAGGTTGTTTTCCCTGTGCAGCACTCTCTTCCCCTTCAGGCTCGCAATCCCCCCCCCCAGCACGTGACACAGCGGTGTGTAACTAACATAATAGACAAAGGTCAATAGTATTTTTTTTTAGGATTAAAGAAGGTTGCATTCTTTTATTCATCTGGTTTGTTTATTTAGTTTATTTAGGTTTTCGCATGTTCTCTATATTGCAGTTTTTGCAATCTCCAAAAGGCAACAGGTTAACTAATTCAAAATCCTTTTCACCTACTCGTCCGGTTTAATAATCTACCCAGCCATGCATGGCCACAGAGTGTGAAAATGCATCATCTGCGCTAAAAAGGTTTGGCAATTTATGCATGCCAGCTGTCATGCCCAAGCGGGAGCAGATTTGGTTATAAATGATTATTAGTATTCGTAAACTTTTACAAATTTATTGAAAATAATGAGGCACCACCCTGGTAACAGAGACCAATACCCAAATTGCAAATTTCCTCTCATGAAGGTGTGTTTACCTTTTAAGTGAACAGTGGAGTTGTAAATAAGAGCACAGATTTTGCAATCCAGCTATTACCACAATAAATGTGCACAAATAATCACACTTCTACACACACGTGGACACTTCTAAAATGGTGGATGTAACCCCGTGCATATCCGGGCGTCCCAAACAACGAGGTGGTGTGGAGCAGGAGTAAAGTTAATGAATGGAAATATGGCCAAAGTCCGGAACTAATGGCTTTCCATATAAAAGGGTACTAACACATGCACATGTACGCGTATGCGTGAATGCAGATGGCTTTTCACTTCTGAAAGTACAGATTTGTGCCTCAGAATGTGGCCTGAACGGATCAGAGCTCAATGACTTCCTGAGTGTGTTTCCACCTGTACTTTTGCTGGCCACTTGTGGTCTGGTCACGGCCAGGTTGCGCATGTCCGGATTGAAATAGCTCAAACCGAAACAGCCTCAAGATTCCTGATCCTCGGGCGCGTAAGGTTTCCCACTGCGGTGTAAAGTGCAAAGCATGTGTAGTTAATGTCGCATTGTGGTCAGGCTTTGACTTTCATGAAGGCCTCTCCATTGTTCTCCATCCACGTGGCTGTAGGCTGCATCCCCCGACATAGCTTAGGCCATTTAATTCACGACTGCTAAGTAAATTATGCACGCTTGAATCTCCTGATGCAATTCATTTATTGACATCACAATAACAGCGACATTTTGAGTGCATCGCTCTTCACCTTCGTTGTTGATAAATGAATTGCATTGGGAGCTTTGAGTGTGTGTAATGTTTATGATCACTCCTTACCATCGTACCAGCAACCAACTTCAGTATATTGGACGAGTGCTCTTTGTTCACTTCGACGTTTGTTAATACAGCGCCCCTAAAGATTTTTTTTCAGGACTGCTTTTGCATTCCCTCGCAATACTTTTCTTCTTCCGTTCGCTCTGAGTCACATGTCTGTTTGCATTCAGCTGCCCCGGTTCACATGAACAGCAGTGTGTTGGTCCGTGTCAGCTATAACACTCCGATACTACGGGGATAAGACAGGATGTGACAAGTTGCGCATTTAGTGCTCCTTCATGTTAAAAGGCCGATCCCCGACAGTATTCAGCTTCCTGTTGTGAGCAGATAAGATACTGCTTTACAGCCGAACTGATCTGGGTGCACCTGCGCATTTTGCTTCCTACATCTATTTTAATCTGTTTCTGCATGGCGTGTCTGGTTGTACCGATGCAGCCACTGTCCTCCCTTGTAACATTGTGGCAATACAGGCAGGGATTTGACCTAAATGCCTGACTCAAGAACACAGGATGACAGTTCAGGACAACAAATTGGTGTAGACTGACAGAGCACAGACTATTTACACAGGAGGGCAGGAAGACAATTGGAGACAGGTGGAAACGGTGTGGAAGGTAGGTAATCACATGCACAAGGACAGGAAGTCATGCCGTTCAGACATGAGAGGGTGAGAAACCAAAAGAAAGCAGGAAATACAAAAATAAAACATGACCTACAATCAGGTGCAGGTTATGGCAAATGTAGTTCACTCATGTGGCAGGGTCAGTAGGTGTGTGCAGGTGTCCCAAGGCAAATAACTTGCAGACAACATTTTATTATTATTTTTTTTTCCAGGTAAAACATTCAGCATTACTGTATGTTTATAAATTGTAATTCATTCCATTCACCTGGTGGAATAAGGGTTAAAAGTGTAGGTTAGCTTGACTCTTATGGAATGCTTAGTAAATCCAGCTGTGCCTTATTCTGACTTTGGTTTATTTAGGAAAACCAGAGAGACAGAGCGTTCTCCAAAATGACAGACTAAGAGAGAATGGATACGATTTTTGTGGTTTATATATGTGGCGTTACAGTGGCTCTAAATGGTTTTATAGTATGTTATTAAGGAGCCACTCTAAAGATGCTGAGATGCCAAAGCAAAGAAACAAGGAGGCTTCACTATCCACTGACAAGTGGATAGTGAAGCCTCCTTGTTTCTTTGCTGTTACACTGGAGCTGGAGTTCACTGAAAAGAAACAAAGCTCCATTTCGATGCCAATCCTTACTGATTCGATTACTTTAACAGTAACAGAAAAATAAACTATTCATTCATGCAGTCTCACTTTCAATTCTCTAATTAAATCTGATATATTAAATTTGGTATATACAACACAGTAAGAGCTAAACTAGAATAAATTTCTCACATCCACAACTTTTGCTTCACATTTAAATGTCAAAATCAAAACAAAAACAAACATTTTTAATGAAAATGCTTTTTGATGTTGGTTTAAGTGAGACGGAGCCATAGACTGTTATATAAGTATACGTAGCTTTCGGGTCTGAAAAATGAGGCCGAAGCAAAAGTGCCTTAACGCTGCAATGCCACGAGGGCCACTAGGGGTTAAACTTCTCATATAAAATACAAAGTCAATACATTTTTTCAAAGAGTCATTTTGGTGTCATTCACTGAAGTCATTCCTTTTCATTCCTCTTCTGGTGGTCCATCTGAAAATAACCCGCATATTCCACTGAAGACGGGTGTCAGACGTGGAACGTTTTGTCCGCCTGTTTTATCTTACTTCCTCGTCTGGTCTTGTTTCATCAATTGCTGCGCTTCTATCATGGGTAAACTTTCTTATTTTTCCATTTTGTGGTTATTATTGCCATTTCCTACTTTGTGCTGCAGCTTACAGATGAAGTTAATACAGCCGCTGTGTTTTAGTCGTCAAAAACATTAATCCTCCCATTTATTGTGTAACTATTTCACATACCTTATCTGTAGCGGGGAGAATGCATTTCTAGTCCAAATTGGAAGACTGCGGGGGTAGACGGTGATGGAGTGAAGTTATTTACGACCGGGAGATTGAACATGGGTGTTATATTTAGAAACTTCCCAGAATATTTTTTTTTCCTGCCCTGCTGATCTGCTCTGTTCAGATTATTGCGGTCTCCGAGCAGCTTCTGTCAGAAATAGACTCGCTGCCTATCGTCGGCAGAGCGGCGCAGCGAGCCGCTTCTGGGATGGATTGCGGCGCAGCCGGTGGGATATGAAGCATTGACTTTAATGACGACGATTCACTCCTGCAGCCCTGTCGAAAACGTACCAGGTAGAGCAATAAAGTGCACAAAAACCTGTTCACGATTGTGAGGGTGGTGGTATTACCTCTGGAAACAGGTAATCCAGTGAAAAATCCCAAAGCTATGTGGAACTGAGGAGGGAGTAGTCCTGCAGGTGGCTGGCGGGAGAATTTGCTACGGGCAGAGACAGTACAGGAATTAACAAACTAACCAGTATAAGACAACATAGACAGCCATCAGAAGTGGTGCAGCAGGAGGGACATTGTGCGATTGACCCCAGGATGACAGGTTAGCTTGGAGGAGTGGGCTCACTGTGAAGAGACCCTGCGAACAAACAGACAAGCGGTGGTTGGAGGGGGGTTTGGACGAGGGACAGAGGACCAAATTGCAGGAGAACAGGACCAAGAGTCTCAAGCGGACTGCTCTGAGACCACAGAGCAGGAGAATCAGGAGTCTTGGGCAAATGGCCCGGGTGCCAGACAAACTGGCTTAGCAACTTGGGTGGTTGGATCAGGGACCAGACAGACTGGTGGAGCAGCTCCGGAGGACAGCCCCGAGGCAGAGACGGTATTGTCGACCCAGCCGGAAGTTGATAGCGTGGTGTGGACGACTTGAAAACTTGAAACCAGGAGCGGGACACTGGGCAGCGGGGCCTCCAGTACACCGCCCGGAGGTCACTGAAGGGCAGACCGGCGGTGACTCACTGGGAGGCCGGCAGGGAGCCGTCAACGAAGGCGAAGACCAACTGGGAGATTGGCTGGGAGCTGGCAGTGTTGGCTCACTGGGAGTCAGGCAGGGAGCTGGTGGTGTAGACTCACTGGAGCATTGGCAGGAAGCCGGTGGAGAAGGTGGAACCCCTGCGGGTGCCAAGTTGGAGACCGGAAGCGAAGGAGTAACCCCTCCAGGCCCCGAGCTGGAGGCCGGCTGAATCACCCTCTTTCGCTGGTTTTCCTGTATAGCCGACAATCTTTGAAGTGAAGCTTCTCCCACTCAAGCAGTAGTTTCTTTTCTAGATCACTAACTCCTCTTCCCATCTCTTTCAGCCTAAGGACTGATAGCAGGATCATCTTGCTGAGATTTATTGAGGTCGTCACGACGTATGGTTGTGAGCACCTCTAGTGACTGTAAGCTTGAACTCTTTTGCAACAGATTCAGGTCAGCGACATATGCAACGTTTCCTTGCTTAGAAACTCGGCTGCCTTCCCATGTTGCCAGAATGGTGTCTCTGGGTAACTCCTCCATGCATGAGTCAACATAGCTGTCAATGTCTAATGGAAACCTTGACGGTGTGTCAGCGTCCATATTTATCATTGCATTCCATCATTTCCTGATCGTTATTTTGCCTCAAACTGAAAGTCTGCAATCAGTGTTGAGTTTGGCGGTGGTCATCACGTATGTTAAAGGATTATGTATCCGTATACACGGTGAAGTAGTGTGCATAGAAGAGGTAATCTAGAAATTTCTTACTTATGGCCCACTTTAACGTCAGAAATTTTAGTTTGTCTTATTGAAGGTTATAACTGCGTTCTGCAGGTGTCAGTGTTCTGGATCCAAAGGTGATCACCCTGAGCTTCCCTCCCTGGTTGGTATAACATAGATCCAAGCCCTTATTTTGATGCGTCTGTGTTAACACAAAAGGGAGGTCGAAGTCAGGATAACCAAGCACTTGCGGGTTGTACAGGATATGTATGAGCTTGTCTGGACTCTTTGGTGCTCTTACGTCCACTGTATCAGGGTCTGTGACGACAGCTGTACCCCTTTTCCCTTCTTTAGCCTGGACTGAGACCCAGTGGTGGCAGTGATATTTGCTTTCAAGAATTCATACATCGTCTTGGCAACTCAAGAGAAGTGTTGTATACTATTGATAATAGATAAGGAATCCTTGTACCTTACAGAATTCTCCAACAGTGCTCGGGGTTTTACTTGTCATGGCCTGGATGGTTTCCACTATCATGTGCTGTGATCCCTCTGCAATAAAGCCTTGATGATTTACTTTTCCCCGATCAAAAAATGAGAACCAGCTGTATCCCCTGAGTGTGTCAATAAGATCTTGAATGTGTGGCAGGGGGTGTCTGTGTGGGACTGTCTTTTGGTTTAGGAGTCTGTAATCAATGCACAGCCTCAAACTCCCATCCTTCTTGCGAACGCAAACTACTGGAGCGGAGTATGGGGTCTTGGATTGTGCTATCCAATTCTTTGCTGATAAGTCCTGGATATACTCCTTGACTTCTTCGTAGAGGGGCTTGGGGATGACTGTAGGATCTCTGCACTGGAATGTCATCTTTCAGAGTTGTGCTCATTTGGAGGCTTGAAACACACCTTATGTCATTATCATCCTGAGCAAATGCCTTTGACACCTCAGAGCATTTTTTTCCACTACTTCTTGTTGTTCGTCACTTAAATGGCTTACATTGATGGGGGGATGCCACAGCTGGGACGGTTGCTCTGTTTGCTCTTTGTCATCTTCCCCGACAGGAACAAGTGAGTTCATATTGTTGACCACAATGCTGTCTGTCTGGTCTGTTTGTCAGGATCCCTTTCTGACCCTAGTGTGTCTCCCTCTATTTTGTCCCCAATCACCTCTCCTCATGTGTGCTGTCATTCCCGTCTGTTTGTTATTGTTGTCCCATGTGTTCTGTGTCCTCCTCTCCCCGCCTCCGGTCACCTCCCATGACCACCCAAAAATGCTCTGAGAAACGATTCTGACGATTACGCAAAATTATTGCAGTCAGCTCAAACAATTGTGATCAGATGATTGTGTAATAATTGTGAAAGGCCAGACCTTTGGTAAACCTCAAAAACATGAATGTCATAGTGCAGTTGATACATCACAACTAATCAGAAACACAAAATCAAAAGGATGGAAAGAGGAAATTGCAGAAAGAATAGGAACAGCCCGTGACCCCAAACATCACCTAATCTGTCAGCTATTGTACAGTGTTATAGCTTGGGCATGTGTGGCTGCCAGTGGAACTGTTGACTGGCTGAGTATATCAGTCTCAATCCTGCTGCATTTCACTTGCAGAAGACCAGAGACCCCTAGCAGCATCTGGAGGTGGCTGCAGGGAAGGTCTGGTAGAGAATGATGTCTGATGTCTCAGGGTCAAAGACTTCAGGCAGTCCTACAGAATATTAGATACTGTATAATGATTTTGTTTGACTTCATTGTGTCTATGCAATTACTTTTGAAGCCCTAAACTAAGGGTTTATCTCCCACACGGTTCATTCTATATTTATGTAAATGTACGAATTTCTCCTTTGTTCCACAGTTGCCAAATGAAACTGGACAACCCAATCAGAGAAGACAAATGCTCAACCAGATGAAACCAATTTAAGCCACCACAAATTTCTCCAATCAACATGAAGATTTGTACGTGTCTGTGTGTGTTGTTATATTATAGTCATGATTCACGTGTACATAGTAAACAAAAATTAGCGTGAATGTGAGTGGAATATGATGTTCAACATGTCTGAAGAGGACGTGATCAACTGCACCATCAGCCATGAAATCCACCAGTACCTTTTCTCCTCTGTGTATATCCTCGTATTGTTGGTAAGTGATCTTCAATACCTGAACAAAACTGCTTAAATGTCTGAACATGATATAAACATACGTAGCCAATAGGAAAGGGTTTGTTTCCAAACTAAGGTCAGTGTGACACCGAAAACTCTCATGTCTAGAAAGCCTAGCACCTCTTTTAAAACACAATATTGCGGCAATGATGCTTAAAGAACAAGTTCCGTGTAAATGACAGCATAAGCAATCTTATGTTTGCTTAATGGGGTCACAAGGGTCCTTCTAAAAAACGCTTCCCCAAAACTTTTAAGTCTCTTTGTCTATCGAATTCGGCACATCGCTATATGTAGGATTTAGTGGCATCTGGCAGTGAGGCTGCAGATTACATCCAACTGAATACCACTTGCCCCACCAACCCCTTTCACCGCGGCTTTCCTACTGTCGTATCATTGTCTCTCCTAAACTATCTTCTCTTTCACTTAGTTCTCAAGTCATATTTTCCACAACGCAAATGCTACTTCATAAACAATGTTCTTTGGAAACTTGAGGATTTCCAGGTTTATGTGAAAATATATAACGTTTTCACCGTGGTCTCAGACTTTGGAGCCCAGCTACATTGTCCAAATATATGAATGTTTTGTGTTTAACTTTTACAATAGAGGATTTAAAATTGTGAGATGTCAACATTTCAAACTGGATTTTTGATGAAAGAAGTAATGCGACGGAAGAGAAAGAGAGTCAGTGTCCACATAGAAGTCAATAGGGTGTGGTTGGATGCATCAAACACATTTACCCAGGAGATCACTGAATCCGTGAGAATGGGAAAGCCAACCTGGATTAATTTTAAGTAACGTAACTTAGTTAAGTGATGTGTCGTACATACATATATACTCTTCTTATTTTGAAAAGAACAATACACCTCGAGTCTAAAAGCAGGGGTGGAAGATGACTCAGATCACCCTGGCTACAGATCTTGGAACAGAAAGGATCAACAGAAGGATTAGCACATCAAGGGAGGACAAGGGCTCCGTGGGGGAAGTAAGGGAACTGCAGGTTTGTTGTTATGTTTGGCAGAAGGTGACTACAGCTAAGTGCCTCAAAATACATCAAGGGAGGAAAAAGTACTTGTCAGAAAGTGTGCACGGGAGTCACATTGACCAGTACTTCCTGAGAAGTTGGTCAAGTCAGTTGACTGAAGTCCAGCGACAGGTAGAAACCCACAATTTGCAGGATATCAATAATACCCCGGGCACAGAAGAAAGTGGTGCAAACACAAAAGAGGGGGATGAGAATGAGGCCCCACCTGGTAGTGAGAGGAGCTGTGAGGTTAGAGCTACAGTCAGGTAGCCCGGAGCAAGGTGTGGCAGTCAGCAACCATAGATCTGGTAGGGGTGTTAGAGAGATTGAAAGAGACAGCAGAGGCAGAATCAGAGAAATTAGGAGTTATTTACCAATATGTTGCCGATAGATTTAGGGTTCTAATCAAAAGAAAAGCACAGGTTCAAGAGGTTCTGAAGACAGAAAGAAAAAGAGAGGTTAGTAAAGGAAATAAGGTGGCTAAAGAAGCAGTGGTAGAAGATGACTGAAGAGGAAAGACAGGGAATTGAGGTGTTTTAACAAGAACTTAGAAATCAATTAGCAATACTTAGGAGGGAAGAATATTTGACAAGGAAAAGGAGGAGAAAGTAAAGGACTACGGCTTTTTTAGGTACCCATTTAGCTTTGTTAAGTGGTTGTTTAATCAGGACAGAAGAGGACAGTTAAAAATAACAAGGGAAGGGAAGAATACTTAAGAAAATTGTACACAGAAGACAGAGAGGTAGACCTCCCATCAGATATGCCACCATTAGGTGAGAAGATAGACAATGTGGAGTGAGGTACAGGCAGTTGTAAGGCGCACAAAGGCTTCATTGGCCAAATGAGGTGCCTTCCCAGATAAATAAAAGTGTGATTTAGGTTCTTGTGGTTGCTCTTTAGGATAGTATTGAAAAAAAACAAGTGATACTGAGGGCATGGCGTAGGACAGGGAGATAATTCTTCCAATAGTCAGGTCAGTATAATTAAGTCAGTTTAGGCCCATATGTCCACAGAATGGGGAGGTAAAGATTTTCCTTGGTGTCATTTTGCAGAGACTAGCAGATTACCTGGAAAGGAATAAGATGATTGACACTTCTGTGCAAAAAGTTATAATCCCAGGTTTTGCAGGTTGCATACAGCATGTCAGTCTAATATGGCATCAGATTTAAGCAGTTAGGCAAGAGAAAAGGGACTTGCATGTAGTGTTTTTAGATCTACAGATTGGAGCTTGGTGCAGCATAACCTTATCTGGACTGCATTTGACTTCTTAAGGGTGCCGGTAGAGATCTAGAGTAAATGTTTTTTGTTTAATCACAGTTGATGTTACTACGGCATGGCAGAGGTTGGAGATAAGGATCATGGGATGTTGCACAACTTCTGCATTTATTCTGGCTAAGGTAGTGATTAGGGCATCTCTGTGGGTTGTATGGGGCCAGCTGAAGCTGTCTTGTCTAGAGTTTGGGCTATTTCCAAGGGTAATACGGCAACTGACAGTATATGGGTGTTCAGTTTCTAAGATAGAAAGTCTGGAGAGACTGGTAACTGCATACAGTAGGACGTGGTTGGGGGTTCCTCAAGGCCTCAGTAGTGTAGCATTGTATAGAAGGGGCATCCTCCAATCACCAATGGACATGGGAATTTAGGTGTGCAAAAATAAGAGAAGAGTTGCAGTTGGAGGGAAGCCAAGAAGAGGTAGTGAGGAAGTTGGCACCGGCGCTAATGACAGGAAGGAAGTGGTGCGCAAGGCAGGCAGCTCAGGAAGCAGTAAAGCAGAAGAAGGTGGAAGGTAGGGTGCAGCAAGGAAGGGGAAACGTAGGTGTGAGCACAGGGCGTCCAATACGGCGCAAGGCTGGCCCTGCAGAAAGAATAAAGGTGATGATTGATCATGTTCGTGTTGAGGGAGAGGAAAAATGATGTGTTAGGGCAGCTGTTCAGCGTAAGCAGGGATAGTAGGTGAAGTGGGAAAATGTAAAATATCTTAGTTGGAGGGACCTGTGGTGCATTGGGGTTAGACACATGAATTTCTGCTGGGAGCAACATATGACGTGCTTCCATCGCCGAGCAGTGGGTAAGTGGGGATCCAACCCGTCCATTATGTTTAGCAGTACGGTAAAGCACATTCTGTCAAGCTGTAAGATGAGTTAGGTGAAGGGTAGGAACACAGAGTCATAACCAAGCATTTCCAAAAAAGTTGGGACACTGTGTAAAATGTAAATACAAACAGAATGTTACGATTTGCTGCTTAAACTCGTGTTTAATAAGGGTGCTCCGATCAATCGGCCACCGACGATGATCACCCAATATTCACTCTAAAAAGTTGAACCGATCGTTATGTGGAGTGCAGTTAGGTGCAGCGGAGGTGGGTGTGAGTATTGAGGGGAGTACTTCTGGGCTGCCAGGACTGCTGTTGAGCCTTCCTGACATTTTGATATGAGACTGAGTTGTGTACATTTAAAGAGTATAAATGATCTTCTTGATTCCAGGTTGGTGTTCCCTCCAACTTGTATTCTCTGTACCATGCTGCTCTACAGCTGAAGCAGAAGAATGAGCTGGGAGTTTATTTGATGAACCTCACTATATCTGATCTGTTATACCTGGCATCATTACCACTGTGGCTCCAGTACATCTTTCAGGTAACTTAGTACCACTTTCTATTCTGTGATACATGTGACTGGCTGAAGGCATCAGCGCTTCCTTCATCACACTTGTATGATTCTTTGGTTCTGGGATAAGTGTCTCTATCGGAAACTAGTGAATCAAAGAATGAACTGATTTTTATAAGGAAAATGTATCAAATAATAATTAAATCATTGATTTTTTTTTTTTTTTAGATCTTATTATCCGCATTTTTACCCTTTTTTAAAAATAAATAAAACAATCTATTTCAAATATGCTTAAACTTTTTGTCTGTTTTTTCAAATTGAAATGATGGATGTCGGATTTACGGAACTATTTTTATATAGCTTATCTGTACTATAACTATAACAGTTATATATATATATATACATATATATAAACTAACATAACTATAACAGTAATTATATATATAATTATGTTATAGTTATATTAGTTTTCCCTTTTTCCCCTATAGATGTGTTTCATCAGCTTTTATCCAGTGTATAAAGCTAAAGTCTTATTTCATACGTGTTTGTTTCAGGATGATGATTGGCGTCACAGGGAATGGTTGTGTCAGCTATGTGGTTTCCTGCTTTATGAGAACATCTACATCAGCATTGGTTTTCTGTGCTGTATTAGTCTGGATCGCTATCTGGCTGTGGTCCATCCTTTAAGGTAGATTTGCTTGTATTACAGAACTTTTGATTGGTGGAGCTGACTCCATGCTATTTCTATATGTTTGCACTGTTGTCTGACACGGTGCTATTTTGGTGTTTACATTGAATCTACGGTCATGTGATGGAAACACATTTGAACAAACAAATATTCGATCCTCTTTGAAACAGTGGCACCGGATAAAATTTATATATTCAAACAAATGACACATAAGATGTACATTTTGGAGTCATTTTCATGATCAAGGTAAATGTAAAAAGAGATCAGTCACTTGGGCAAAGTAAGAGGAACCCTTCAATTTATCACACCTTCAAATCAATAAAATTACAATCAGCAGTTCCAGGTTTTGTTTCATTGATTAGAACCTCCTTAGGGAGTGATACGTTAAACCTTTGTTATTTACACTTTTGACATCGGTGTGGTGTTCTCTCTAATATTAAAGTGTGTGATGCCGTCATGACAATATCTAAAGAGAACTCTAAGGCCTAAAGAAAAGTAAGGCTTTAAAAGGATTTAAGATCTCCAAATGATTTTGAGAAAAATGATTCTACTTTAAGGAAAATTAATTGACAAGTAGCGTAGATTTTAAACCACTGCCAATTTGACTGGGCCTGGCCACCCCAACAAATTCAGCCCAAGAGCACACCATTTAATGCAAAAAGAGAGCACTAATACTTTGTCAAAGGATCTGCAGATAACTTTTGCAACTGTTGATGTCAAAGTGAATGTGACTACAATCAGTAAGAAATTGCACAAATCTGGCATATAATGATATTTCCAAGTATGTCATCTTTATCTGTGGGTACTGTTTCAAAGAGGATCAAATGTTTGCTTTTCAAAGATGTCAAATATCCCATGCCATACTTTTTCACCTGATTGTACCTTTTTTTTGTCCCTACCTCCAGGTTCACCTCTCTCCGCTCTATGAGTGCAGCATGGCTCGTTAGTGCCATGGTCTGGCTGAAGGAGATAGCAGTAGGTGTGGTTTTCTTTCGCCACAAGGAACTGAGCAGAGACCGCAAGAACCTATCAGTGTGCTTTGAGCACTACCCCATGCAACCGTGGGAATATCCAATCAACTACTACCGCTTCACTTTTGGCTTCATGTTCCCATTGGCCATCCTATCGGTACGATAACTGTTTTACAAGCCCTTTTTTTGCTCATATTGAAAAGGGCTAATAAAATTACATTTCACTGCATTTGTACAACTATGTACGTCAAGGAAATGCAGTGGTGTACAAAGTACAATATTCCCTTACGAAACAGTATAATGGAATCTGAAGGACTAAATGTGTTTTGTTACATTCCACCACCAGTTCAGTAGAATCAGAAATTAAGGAAAATGTAATATGCTATTGGGAAAAGTTGTATTTTCTTGCTTCAAACCTTGAATCACAATGTCCCCTGTTTTTTTTTTGTTACATCTGTAATAAAGGCATACACATACCCCCAAATACTTCAGCATAGTGAGACACTATTCAATAAAGAAAACGATACAAGTTGTCTCAGGAGGAGTTATATACATGTAAAAATGAAAATAATCCAGAAGATAAAAATAAAGAGGAATAAATGCTGTCAGTTGTCTTAAGCATAATTTAAATGGTACGTTTTCTCTTGGTTTAGATCAGCTACCTTTGTGTCCTTCGTGTAGTGGGTCGGAGTGCAGGCACACAGCCAGATCAAAAGATAAGGATAAAGCAGTTAGTCAGCAGCACCATCCTTATCTTCCTCGTCTGCTTCTCCCCCTACCACATCTTCCTGTTAGTACGCACCCTGCTGGAGCGGGACTGCAACTTTATTGCAGGTACTGTTTCATTCATAGAAAGTAATCCACTGAATAACGATGAAAAATGTTTTTAACTTGACGTGATCTACATTCTTATTTTCCAGCAATTTTTAACTTCTATCACCTGTCATTGTTGCTGACAACCCTCAACTGCGTGGCCGACCCTGCTCTCTACTGCTTCGTCAGTGAAAGCGCCCGCCGCGGCCTGTACAGCGTAATATTCCAACCTGTTTCGAGGGTGCTCTGCTGCTGCCGCCGGCGCGGCAATGCCAGCCCCGCCAACCCCAACGACTCCCACGAGGTCGCCACCGATGAGAACAACGGCCACCAAACAGTGACGTTGCTCACACATACCAGTATCCTCAACAATGTAAAAAAAGATACTGGCTGCAAAAACACAACTTTAATCTCACAGACCAATGAAAGAACTATCCCACCATTCGTTTTACAAAATAAAAGACACTCTGACAAATGTGTGGACAATGATAGAAAGTTCAGCTGCATCATACCCATAGAGGAACACAGCCAAAAGACAGAGAGGACTGGAGAGACTGAAAAGAACACCAGCTAAAATGATCACAACCAATTAGGAACCTTTCTAGCAGATTAAGAGAACAAAGACTAATTTCCTGACTTTGATGAGGTAGGCTCAAAGTGAGTAAAAAAAGAAGCAAACCATAACTAACCTGCGTGTAAGACTCATGCTGTGTTCCAAATTGACATACTTCCCGTTGTACACTAATAAAGTGATCTTCCATGTTAGGACTCTTACTTGTGTAGTACAGGAATTTTGACACAGAAGTGCTGTTTCAATCCGCACACTGTTGTTCTGCACTTACAGGAAATAACCTCAGCATGTTTACGCAGCCCCCGCCAACATATCTGGAGCATTATTACTTTACCCAGAAATGAACATGTTTTTGTGCCCTTTGTGTAACACACTCAATAAACGTACTCGTTCTTTTGTCCAGCAGCAGTACTGAAAAAGAAACACTTTTGTGAGGTGCTCAGGAACAGCCGTAACTTCCTTTACGTCGGACATCCTGTACCTTCCAAGATGGCAACCGTTTAGGGCTTTCACACTTCTTTTTTTGGACAGTTTGGAGTGTATTATCTTGGTACTTGTAGTGCACTGCATGTTTCTGTATTTGACGGTGTGAACGCACATCTGCACTCAAAACAGTGAGTGTTCGTGCACAAAAAGCCATTTGGAACACAGCATCGGTGTTGGCAGTAATGAGAGCCTGCTGGCCACCCAGATGTTTACATCATTATCCACTGGCATTGAAGTGCAAACATTCTCTTTTCTTTCTCTTCCTCTGTCTTTTTCTCTCTCTGAGCTCTTAATACTGACACTAAGGGCCTGATTTACTAAAGGTTTGCGTGTGTAAAATCACGTGCGAATTTCACATCACCCGCAAAAAAAATGTCCAAGCTGATCTACTAAAAACGTGCAGTGAGGATTGCGTCTTTCAAATGTGCAATTTAACCCTTGTTGTCCATTTTGGGTGTTTTCCTGAATACATACGCAATATTGGGCGTTTCTACTTAAATTTGCAAAAAAAAAAAAAAAAAAAAAAATGGGAGGGGAAATGCAAACAGATGAATTTAGCAGTAAATTATATTTACTGAACCTGAAAGTAGAAATAGGGGAAGTGATTGCGCGTGTATTTGGGTCCGACTGAAAGGCACGTATAATTTAGATGCTCGCATTAGGAGAGATTGCCGCTCTTATTGTGGTGAGACGGAGACGCAGAGGAAACCAAAGAATACGTAGAAAACGTCACATCGTACGTCCAGCGATGACATTTCTGAGTTATTGGATGAACTGAATGATGATTTACAGCAGACAACAAGGAGCCACGCAATACCAACAATGACAGAACTTCTTACGTCTTTCCTCTGGGTCATTCCAGTGTATCGCTGCGGATATATTCTACCCAGTCCCGTTTTTCTGGTGTGCTGTGCCGGGTCCTGGATCTCCTTTAACGCACGCAAACCCCTCATTTAAATGCAGCGATTTGCCTGTGATGCAATTACTCCTGGTAACTCACCAGCAAAATGGGTGAGAAAATAATTGTGGAATAAACACACAATTTAGTACCCCTTTATTTGAGATCTTAGTAAATCAGGCCCTGGGAGGTAAACGTGAATCTGACATCTGTCTTGTCACTGTAAAAGCCTTGTTTACATTACTGGTTTGTGGAAGTGGGAGCAAACCACAGTAATGTAAACAGTTGGTGCGGTTTAAGATGGAGAAAAGCTCATGCATTAAGAAATGGTTGCTTAATGAACCTTTGGAAGAGAACATGCCAATACTATTTAAAAACAATAATATTATCGCACCACTTCTAATAGGTTATCATTCATGAAAAGTAAGAGGAACTGTAACGACAGTAATAGTTAATAAATCATAAACTAATCCTTAACAGATCGGCTATAAAGCAATAACAACAACGTGGGTTGCCAGCAGTAGAGTAGCAAGATATCATTTTGTGGGTGGGAACAGAGAAAATCTGGTGGGCAGATCCCCCAAAACCTTTGCTGCTTTATTTCGACAATGTTACTTGTTAAATCACCTGTGTATAATTAAATCACATTTCAGACACTGGCGTGGGTGTTTATTAAATGTTCAACAACAACAAAAAGATTATTATCAAAACTTTTTTTTCCTTGCATAATAAAGACACAAAAACACCTTCATGCTGCAGCTGGGGCTGAATGGGGAACAGGTAAGGCAGGTGGGCAGGCAAGGAGACCAGGCATGGAGAAAAACAGAAAAACACAGGCCGGTGCCGTGCTCCAACTCACCTACTTAACTGCTAATACTTACTAATTATAGTGCATAAGTGCGTTCACACTGACAAATATGGAAATGTGCAGTGCTCTATGAGTACCCGGACGGTGTATTCAAAACACCGTGAAATGATGGACACTTTTCACCTTTTAGTGGAAAGGGAGGGACCATCAATCTACAGTAATTTCAAACTGTGGCGGCCGAGAAAGCTGCAGCGGTTTTCGCCCTGGAGCACTGCACAAAAGTATTAATTTTCACTTTAACACTACACTGCTGTTGTAGTTATAGTGAAATGCGATATACTGCATGCAGACAATGTCTTCAGGGAAGGCCTTGCCTATTTCAGCAAGACAATGCAAAACTGCATTCTACAAAAGACAGACGATCCAATTGATGTCATTGTTAGATCTGTACAGTGAATATGAAGGTAGAGCCAGCATACGTGTATCTTAGTATATAGAATGGAGACAGGGTGAAACAATTGAAACTGCTTTAAGTCACTAAAAGTCTAGCAGCCCCCTCTGAAGCTTCTTCGTAACATTTTGTCTCATTTGTTTACTCTGTAAATGTTGTTATGTGCTAGATTTCTTGTCCAGGAGCAGCAGGCCTAACAACAATAATTGATGACAAGAATTCAGAAGGTGACTGTGAGATGAGATTTTGACAAAAAAAAAACGCTCCACATTGTTTTACACAGTAATTCTTCAATGACTGCGGACAACCGGAAACAATGTTGTATTAATTTGGATTATTATGTAGATAAATGGATTCTCACATAAACAAGTTTCATTTTATGAAATAATAATTCAAACCAAGACTCGCAGAAGGCAACACAAAACGCCATGTAAGTGTTACAAATAATTGTTTAACTTTACTCAGTTCATGTCCTTGAAAAAGAAAAATCATAAATTTGACATTGTTTTTCTAAATATAATCTTAATTCCAGGCAACGGTTTTAAGATGCACATTCCTTTTAAGAGAATCCGCTTCTTTATTAAGCCTCAGTATCTGTCTCTTTCCTTCTGAACTTGAGTAGGTGATGGGATTTTATGGCAGGATGGGATGTGAGTCAAAGTGTTTATTGGTTTTAGAAGACTAATAAAAACAGTTGTCAGGTGACTCAATAGCTGAAAATGAAAATGACTGTGTGTGAAAACTAAAATGTTCTTTGTGTGTCATTGTATTTGTTTTTGTAACAGAGTCCTTCCTCTGGATGAACTTATGATGTGTGTGTGTGTGTGTGTGTGTGTGTGTGTGTGTGTGTGTGTGTGTGTGTGTGTGTGTGTGTGTGTGGACATCAGTTTAAATAGTTTAATTTGATTAAGGAGTCCTTGAAAATTGTGGAAAGTGTGTATTGTGGGATATATGTGTAACCTCTGAATAAGTGTTATGTTGGTGGGAGAATATACGTATGTGTGTGATGTGTGTGAGAGTGTGTGTATTCATCTTGGCAGTATCAGCTGCTCCTGCCTGCTGCTGTCTTCCAGCAGGAAGTCACATTAAACTTGGGTCATATGAGAGCCAAACACCACAGCTGGAAATTATATGAAGGGGATGAGAAGAACTGTGTGATAATACAGAAGCAGAAAAAAGTGCGTTGAGGCTGGCCCCAATTCTTTGGCTTTCCATAGTAAAATATTTGGTAACTTTACTTTTTTGTCTACTACTAATCCATTCAAGAAATTAAGGAGTGATGCAGTTTGGGGTTTTATAAAATAGCAAAATATATCTAATTATAAAACATTGTAAGTATCTAAAGTATAATATTGTAAAGTTTTTCTGTAAGGACTTTAATGTGTTAAGTGCCATGAAATAACCCGTGTTGTGATTTGGTACTATATAAATAAAATTGAAATGAAATTGAATTCAAGAAACAATATGCTCAGTAGCCAGTAGTGATGAAACACAAGTGAATATGATTAAAACAACAAACTCCCAACCCATAAATATGCTGTTGAATCCCAAACCTGTAATTGTTGTGATTGGTAGTAACTTTAGGATCAAACAAATGAACAAATGTGTATATCTATCATTAGCTGTTCTGAAACACATGGTGCTTCATTTTCTTCTTTGGTAAGCTGTTCATTCAAGTTGGAAAAAGAGACACATTTAAACTGACCAAATGTAAAGAGTAGAAACCACACCCACAGCACACAAACCAGGGCCGGATTGGGACAGTCCACATGGTTTATGTTGTGGTGCTGTTGCGGAGAGGCAATATTTAAAGGGTGCCTGTTGTTAACTCATTATTTGAGCGTGAGCTTCAGTATCAACATGCATGTAAAGGTACGAAAGAGGTTGCATGGAGTGTCTGGCTTGTTTGTTTTCACTTCAACTCTTCTAAAACATTACTAAAGATACATGCAAGGCCATTTAGTTTTTGATATCGCTGTCACATTCTAGAAATACTGTAACTCGGCAAATTTGATGGTTTTTGAGAAAGCGCTTCCTTCTTCCTGTGAAATTAACCTCAGCTGTTTACATCTCCGTCTCTCCTGCCTCAGCCTCTATCTGGCTCAGCATTTGCTTTGGGTAAGTTACAAATGTCAGAAACCTACAGACTCAACAAAACAGAGAGGAATGGAAGGCTGGTAATGCATCCATTTGAAGCATGTTTTCTCACTACTTCACAAAATTGAATGTGCACAACAGTATTTATATGAAAAGCAGGGTCATGTTTAAAGAGGACAGAAAAACCTTTAAACATGTTTTTTTTAAGACCTCAATACATATACATATAATGTATTTTGACAATGTTTTTACACTGAGTAAATACATAAATTATGTGTGTTTACAAGATAGGTCCATAGAGCAACTTCAATTCAATTTCAATTCAATTTTATTTATATAGCGCCAAATCACAACACAGGTTATTTCAAGGCATCTAACACAGTAAAAGTCCTTACAACAGAACTTTACAACATTATACAGAAGAAACAACAATTCAACAATTCCCCCATAAGCAAGGAGGAGAAAAACTATCTTTTAACAGGAAGAAACCTCAGACAGAACCGGGCTCAGACGTGGGCGGCCATCTGCCTCAACTGGTTGAGGTGAGGGGAGAGCAGAGAGAGAATGGGACAGCACAGAGATCTAAGACATGGACTTTTGGTGGGGATGACAATTGCAGACCAGAGACATGCAGCTCCATGGCTGGGGACATCTGCAAAAGAAAGTGCAGAAACTATGCAACCGAGGGGAAATATATGGAGCGACGACAAACAATCATCAAAAATGAAAAGAGCTCAGTACATGACGAGGTCCCCCGGCAGCCTCGGCCTATACCGGCATAACTAAGCGATGGTTCAGGGCCACCTGAGCAAGCTCTAAATATAAGCTTTATCAAAAAGGAAAGTTTCAAGTCAAACCTTAAAGAGGATGCCTGTCTCTATCACTCATCCTGCGCAGATGACTCACCTGCGAATCAATGTCGGTCGGGCTTTGTTACTCCTGGTTTTATTATATTATCGTGTTACGTTTCGTAACCGTGTTTTGAACTTTGCCAGAAAGTGGCTACAGCTAACCTTGGTCACTCTTAAGAACGTTGCTGTTTTGCCGACCATGCTTTGCCCACTTTGCTCGGCTCTGCTTGCTCTGTCCAGCACTGCGGCCTTGCGTCGGCACTGTTTCATGTCAGCTTCGCCCTGTTGATTTGGTGGAGAAAACTCCTTTTAACCTAAACCGTTTTACCTGTACGTCTATCCTGACAAGGGGTCAGTTTTGTTTTGTATTTGTGTATCTGATCATCCCACCTGGATGATCAGCTAACCTGAATTACTTTGTTGCCGTTTTGTTTTCTATTTTGTTCCTGGTTTATAGCCACATGTTTATTTAATTTCAGTTTCATTTTTGTTCGAATCGTAAGTTTATTTGGCTGACTACACTCTTCCCTGCTCTTACTTTTTCACTCTCCTCTTCTTGATAGCAAGCACCTCAGTACCTGGTTATGCCTCCATGTGTGCCTAACCTGTACCAAACTAATCTTACAACTTGGCAGAATTTGCTTTACCGTACCTACCGAGCATAATGGACAGGTTGCATCCTCTCTTTCCCACTGCTTGAGGTTCTGAGGTGAAGGAAGCATGTCATACGTTGCTACCAGTAGAAAGCCTATACAACTCCACTCCGTAGACCACAGGTCCTTCCAATTACAAAATCAATCGATATATAGATAACAGTGTAATGATACAACAGTAATGGCCGTGACGACCCTCAACCAGGCAGTATCTGGCAACCAAGATTGAGCACCACAATCAATGCTACTTCTAGCCTGTACAGGAAGTTCCAGGCAACTCCAAGGAGTATTAATTCCCAGTGCCGCCTCTGATGAGCTCCAGCACAACAGCTGCCTGTAGGTTTGGGTGCATACTCAGCCAACTGGGCCTGGGCAACAGGTTGCTTAAAGATGAAGGACGCAGTGCTCAAGTCATGCAGTTTCAGAAGATATGCTTTTCATCTCTCTATGATGAAGACTTGCTGTGGTCAATATTGATATGGCTATAGTGGGTATTGTATGCCAGTGTAGTTAAAGACCAATAGAGGGCATCACTGCATTATGCATGGCAAAGGATGGGGAGTCGTGTGCAGAATGTGCACGGCCAATTACAATGTTTTTGGTGTTAGCCGCAATAAAGGCCGTTCAACTTAAGAGGAAGTCTCTGCATTTCTTTTGACAGCCGAAGATATCAAAGCCAGCGTAAAACAAAGGCATGCTAGAGATAAAACAGAATATCTCTGTGGTGGTGGGGCATGGTTTAGCTCAGCTGCAGGAGTCACTGATAGGGGGACTGGTTCAGGGAACGGTGCCTGGAAGAGACTTAATTAGCCCCAGCTGAATCGAATCCCTGATTGTCCCTCTCGTCCTCCTTAAAAGCCAAGTAGCAGGACACCAGACGGCTCGCACTCTTGAAGAGACTGAGCAGCAGGCTGGCTGGCAGACCGGACGGACAGACGGACAGACGGACATTTACCCTGGTTTCACTTTGTGACCTGTACAGTCTAATGGTATGTCATCACAGTAACCCACATGAATTAGAAATAAAACAGCTGCAAAGTGAATATGAATATCTTTTCAGCAAAGATATCCTTTGTAACTTCCCTTAAAAAAAAGCATTCACGAGCAAGGACCACCATCTCAATTCAGCGTTAACAGTAGTTATTGACAAGCCAGTGTAGTATAATAATAAATGCAGTAGTGTCACAAATACCAGAGGTCAATTTGATGCTGTGCTTTATACTCGCTATAGTTTTAGCTTTCTTTCTACCTGCCTGCCGCAACCATGGGGGGCGGGGGGAATGTATATCTTGGTTTTTATACGTTGTTGATTTGTTTGGACTGTATTAGTTGTTGGTATAGTTTGATGTGGATAATACTTAAATAAGTCTGCCATTCCAAGATGAGTCTTGTTTTTGTTAGTTGTAGTTCAGTTGGGGGTGTTGTGTTTGTGTGTTACCCCTTTTTGTATCTAAATGGTCTGATCAGCCAGTATATATGTTCTCCATGGTGTCTTTTTGTTAGGTCAGTTGCATGTGTGCAGTTTGTTGTGTTGATAGAACCTGAATTAAGTTTAGTTGACCTCTTTTATGGGCCCTGAACTTTAGTCACATATTTGTATAAATTGTTTCTTTTTTTGGGGGGGGGGGGGAGGGGGGGTAATAAAACTTATTTTTCTGAGAAAATACCTGTGACTCCTCTTGCCCCTTACAATGACAGTGATGCAATTCACTCTCAAAATATAAAACTTTTGTTTCTGCTTCCATGGCAATACCACGGGTGTGACTAATAACTGGATAACAATCACGTTGCGTCAGTAGACTCTTATGTAATGGGTTCAATGTTTGAAATTTTAGAAAGTAGAGCCATGTCACCCACTCACCAGACTACGGTTAAGAGAGCTGTTGTGTTAAAATCCAGTCCAAGCCGCCGCTTG
Organism: Embiotoca jacksoni; assembly: GCF_022577435.1. Lineage (NCBI taxonomy): Eukaryota > Metazoa > Chordata > Actinopteri > Embiotocidae > Embiotoca > Embiotoca jacksoni. Next base: position 4,145,042 of record NW_027185378.1, on the reverse strand, counting down.
GATTTTAAGTGTGCGACTATCTGTGGTGTTACGATACGGGGGTGCTTGCAGCAACAAACAAGGACAAAAACATGTTTTTTCCAAATGGGTCACATTTAATTGGCCTATGACAAGTAAAAACATTATATTGCATATTATAGGAAATTCACTTTCAATTAAGTATTTGCTATGGAGATGGTGGAGCAATATTTTCTAGTGATGACCAAGATGTTTCAAATTTACAGTTGACCAATCGGATTTCTTGCTTGGAACTGCTTGTTGTATAAATGCTATTATGCAATACAGGATAACATGTAGATGTAGTAATTGACAGGGGCACAATGTCACAAAATGCATGTAATGTCTTAGTATGTGCATAATGTAGGTATTGGACAGGTAAAGATAATAACTGTAGAAAAAGCTATTTATTGATGAGACTTTAGACGAGTGGCTTTCCGCCAGTTAGCCTGGATTCAACAGTTCTGATGGCTGTTGACAGGCCATTGATAAACAGATTATCAATCTTCCTCAGGTCACTGCTTGCCAAAATGCAGGTCTACCAGCAGCCCTCCCTTAATAAAACAGTATAAATAGAAGAGATATTTCACTGAAATAGACACTGATGTAGCTCATAATTATGGATCCGTGGCCAGAGTGGGTCTCTTTCCCAATTAATACATCCATGGTCATCCTTATTATAGTGCATCTATTTTTACATAATTGAGGTGAATTAGTTTATAAAAAAAAGCCCAGTCCCAAAATGAGATGAACTGGTAAAACTTTACTTTCGAAACCTATCAACACAATCCTTTAAACTGTATGATATTGATGCCTCTGTACACTTAAACAGGTGACAGAAGTCCATATACTTTGCTTGTTAATCTGTCACCCCTCAGTCGTCTTTCTATATCCACTATGATTTTAATATTTTAAGAGTTAGAGATAAAAACATCAAGTTTATTGTACAGGGTAGTACAGTCTGGTTGTTTACTAACAAAGACTTTCTCAATCTGATTGTAATTCCACGGGATTGATGAGACAAGAAGTCTAGTATCTGTTGACTGGAGACAAACAGAAATCATTTGCTTGAAACTACTTTCCCAACAACAACCTTCGGTGCTTGCCAGAGTTTGAACTTTGAAATCAACTCCCAGGCTTTGCTGTGTCTGCTGTGACTGGTACTCAGCAGGACAGAGAAGAGGGACTTTATAAAAGATCTGAGCAGAGGTGTTTCTGTAGTAGTCAAAACTCGGAGGGCTGAAGATCACGGAGTAAAGCATTTTCTTTAGCCCATAATGGGTTACAACAAGCTGTGTCTGTTACTACTGCTGAGCAGCTACACGATAGCACGTAAGTGGGAATCCATTTTGATTCAAAGGGGTTTCTTCATGATAAGACTCGTACAAAACCTTCATGGTGCATAAAGGTGCTTTTCTCAGCAGCATTTTGACTTGTCTTAGGAAAGGTACCAGTCTTACTAATAATGTTAATGATGACTGTGCTCTATTATAATTATAGATGGTTTTCTAATTTTATGCTGCAGCGTACATAATTAAGGATTACCAAGTTATATAGTTATATATCTTTGGGGTTTTTTTTTTTAACAATAGTCGTAATACATATACATTATGCAGGCATGTATATGTTGCCCACCCCCCAGCAGTCAGAAATTGTAAGTTGCAAAATGGTTAAACTAATGAGTGGTTGTAAAGTTTGCAAAACAACTTTTACAGAAATTCTGCTCGGTGTCTTTTCCACCGCTGGTGCTTTAAAGTGACATAAACAAAACCAAGAATATACTCTTTCCCTTGTCCTTAAAAAGGCATTCGACCTGATTTTTGTGGTTGTTTGTTTTTCTGCTTCACTGCCTTCATATTTTAGAATGTGTATATTATTGTATATTGACCATATGTTTATTAATAATTTGTATGATCCTTCACTCTTTTTTGTTTTCCAGAGGAACGCAATGACAATAATGAACAAACTTCTGTGTGCCTGTGTAAGTTGTTATCTACACATCAGTTATATTTTGATTAGGTTAAATGTTTGTTACTTAATAAAAAAAACTAAAAAAAAACTGACATCCATCAAGATCCTTTTCTGGAGATTGTGCTTGGGTTGTTGTTATTAGTATTCTGTACTATTTTATCTAAAAAAAATACAGCTCTGGACTTTCTCACTCTATCCAAGGGGCTTATGTACCTGGAAAAAGGTTTAGTGTGTGTGTGCTTAGGGTAGATAGAGCGGGGTTAGTGGGATGCTGTTGCAAACAGACACATTGACCTGCTAACAGATCAATGGTGCCCACTAATTTGATAAACACATGACCTGTTCTCTGGAGATAGCAGCAGAGGTTCATGGACTCTTGTCATATCACATAGATATGTAGGATAGGATATATGAGAGCATATCCTTATTTTTAAGGGTACTGTTGGCTTGAACTGATATGATTAGCTTTGTATATGAGAGTAGGAAGTCAGTATAACCAAGTAATATCATCTTGTTGCAGTGGCATCTCGATTCAAGGCCTATAAGAAATATGTGTACCAGTACACCACAGAGAGCCAAAATGGTGTAATGGGGACTGCCAACCTGAGAAACGGCCCTAAAGTCTCTTGTCAGGTACATGACTGTTTCTATGTCCAACGTTGTTAGTTTACTGGATAAAGGACTGTTCTTATTGGATCTCCTTCACTGTTTCTCCACTGACTATGTGTCTGCTGTCACATATCTTTAGGTGGAAATTGAAGTCCCCCAGACATGCAAGTTTGTCCTGCACACCAGGGACTGTATTCTCAGTGAGGTGTCTGTCATAGATCCTCAGGGTCAGCCGGTCTACGGGCAAGCCGCTGGGTCAGAGGCCTTCCAGGCTGCCATGGAAAAGTTAGTGCAAAAATATTTCTCACATTATCTGATACACTTGAAGAATGTGAGATTAAAACCAGGAGTGTGTAAGGAATTTTTAAACCATGGTTGCCAGACCAGGACCAACATGCCAAGAGTAAACTGCCTGAAAAGTCCAGACTCATAAAAGTATCTCTGTTTCATAACAATCTGTCAAATGACAAAGTGACAATGTGAGTGAGGGTCTATTGTTGAGATGAAAGTACAGATAGTCATCATTTGAATCTCTGCTATATGGAACTTCATAGAGAGTTTCAGCTCATTGCTTTAGTGTCCGGCTGCAAGTCTCATAGTGCATGCAGAAGGCTGCTTGTTTTCATAGCTATGAGCTACTGAACACAGTGGTGCTTTTAGCAACTAAAGAGCTAAATTTCTCTCAGGAGTTGGTAGAGACCAAAAACAGCGTTAAAAGAGACGTTACCTTCTTCAGGTGCCGAACTCCAAATGAATGATAATGCTTGTTCTGTCCCCGCAATGAATAATTATTTTTTAAAGCTAGACGGATAGCTAACAGTGTAAAGTCCTCCAAAAAACACAAGGCATAAGTTTTCTTGAATTTAATGCACAATTCACAATTACTGTAAAACTGCAACAAAGCATAAAATGAAAACACGTATCAGAACAGAACAATCTGTATTACACTGAGAATGCTGAGTCGCTATTACTAGCTTGGTGCCATACTAATTATCAAATAACTCATTTTTATTTGCATAATATATATGTATATATATATATGTATATATATATATATGTATGTATATACGTATGTATATATATATATATATATGTATATATGTATACACATATATATTATGCTTGTGATATCAAATAATCCATAAAACAAATACTTACGGACAAATAGTATCCAAGGCAACAATGTAGAAGTTAAATTACTGTAGGAGAAGCAGTCACATGTGCTCTTTACCCTGCCTGTTGACTGAGAAAGTCCCTGCTCGACAACTACTGCTGACATGTGACCAAGATGGTTCTTATGCATCCACAAATGCAGGTTAAAATTATACCATACAAAGGAGAAACTATTTAAAACCATAATCCATAAACGACGCCACCTTCTCTGGGTCCAAGCTCATTTAAGATGGACTGGGGGAAAGTCTAACACTGTTCTATAGTGTAATAAAGATTTTAAATTATTTTTGGATATCATGGACGCTCCTCCTGGGTAAAGAAGAGAGGGACCACCTAGATTGTCATCAGCACACGGCTCAAAAGCAAGCATCTGTGATGGGTGTACATGGCACGCGTAGCCTGCACACCTGTGAAGGAACCTTTGTTGCTGAATGATATACAGGTTTCAGAGCAGCATATGCTGCCTTTTAAGGTGAAGGCCTTGCTTATGTCAACAAAGCAATGCCAAACTGCATTCTGCATGTACTTCAACAGCATGGCTCCATAGTAGAAGCCCCTGGGTGCTAAACCGGCCTGACTGCTGTCTAGACCTTTCACTAATTAAAACATTTGGCACATCATGAAACAAAAAAATACAACAAAAGTTGCCCCAAATTATTTAGCAGCTGAAATCCTATATCAGGCAAGACTGGAAAAAAAAACATTTTACTTTAAAAAAAAAATTCAACAACTGGTCCCAAATGTTGTTAAAAGAACAGATGATACAACACTCTGATGCCAGCAACACGTTTCAAAAAAGTTGGGATAGGGGAATGTTTATCAAATACAATTTTCCAAGAAAACAATAACAATTTTCAGTTTCACCATTTGATTTGTTGTCTTTGCTCCATTTTCTATTAAATATGGGTGTTACATGATTTGCAAATCATCACATTTTGTTTTTTTATTTACACAGTATCCGAACTTTTTTGGAAATGGGGTTGTAAATGAATAAATAGATACAAAATAACAACAGCAGCTCTCTTTATGAGATTAACATTGCTATTTCTGTTCTTTAAATGTGGTACTGTAGCACGCCACCAGTTAGCTTTAGCATAAAACCTGAGAACCTGGGGTGTGGGGTTGAGGGGTGGGGAGGCACCTCGCCGAGCTCTGTACAATGAAAAGTCAGATTACGGCTACTTTCAGACTTTAAAAAGAGCACTAAACCCCACTTACTGTACATGTAACACAGATGGGTTTCATTAATGGCAATGTCAACACATTGTCAATTCCAGCTCAGGACACTTTTATAGATGTAACTCAGTATATAATTTAGATTTATGGCAAAGTATCTTCCTCTGAATATCAGACTTTTATTTCTCTCTTTTTATTATATGATAATGAAATGTTAAGTGGAGGAATAGTGACGTGTTAGACCAAACAAATACTTGCTGTGATGGTTTGCATAGGCTGAACCTTGGGACCTTTTCTGACTGCTCTTATTGGAGCTGAACATAAGTCTGTCTGGTATGAATGTACTGTAAGCCTATAGCAGATCACATTTATTGCAAAATACAACTGTGATATACTTTTCTCCATCCAGGAACCCTCTGAAGTTCACTATGGAGGAAGTCACCAGTGTCCAGCTTTACCCCAATACAGACGAGCCTGTCAATATCCTCAACATTAAAAGAGGAATCATTTCTGCTCTCATGGTGCCAGTCATGGAACAGAACCGCCTCATGGTTCGTATCTTCTCACAACCTAAACTGGCTTTTCTAAAAGTGCAGCAGAAAAAGTGCATGACGGTCTGTGGATGAAGAGGCATTATATGTAATGTAGATTTAAAGATTTCATGTGGGTGACATACAGCTACTGGCACCGGCAGCCATAATCCTGCGCATTTACAACTCCATTTACAAAAAAAAGTTGGGACTCTATGTAAAATTTTTATAAAAACAGAGTGCAATGATTTGCATCATGTAAACCCATATTTATTTGCAAATGGAACAAGGACAACATATCAAATGTTGAAACGGAGAAATTTTATTGTTTTTATGAAAAATGTATATAGAATTTGATGCCAGCAACAAAATAGTTGGGACAAGGGCATGTTTACCACTTTTTTTTGAATCACTTCTTTATTTTTTACAACACTCTATAAATGTTTAGGAACTGGGGAGACCACTTTCTGGAGATTTGGAAGTGAAATGTACTATTATTGCCTGATATATAATTTCAGCTGCTCAACAGTTCAGTGTCTCCTTTGTTGTATTTTTTCATTCCATGATGCGCCAAATGTTTTCAATGGGTGACAGGTCTGGACTGCAGGCAAGCCAGTTTAGCATCTGGACTCTTCTACTAGAGCATTATGCAGTTAAAATACTTGCAGAATGTGGCTTGGGCTTGTTTTGTTGAAATAAGAAAGACCTTCCCTGAATATGACGTTGTCTGGATGGCAGCATATGTTGCTCCAAAACCTGTATATATCATTCAGCATTAATAGTGCCTTCCCAAATGTGGAAGCTACCCATGCCATGTGCACTAATGCATCCCTGTACCATCACGGATGCTGGCTTTTCAACTGAGCACTGAAAATAAGCTGGATGGTCACTCTCATCTTTAGCCTGGAGGATGCAACGTCCATGATTTCCAAAAAGAATTCAAAATTTTGATTTGTCAGACTGCGGGGCAGTTTTCCACTTTGCCTCAGTCCATCTTAGATGAGCTTGGGTAAGTGTTTCTGGAGCATGTTTGTATATGTTTTCTTCTTTGCATGGTATAGTTTTAATCAGCATTTGTAAATGCAGCGATGAACTCTATTTACAGACAATGGTTTTCAGAAGTGTTTCTTAGCCCAGACTACTAATTCCAAGACAGAATTGTGTCTGCTTTTAATGCAGTGTGGCCTGAGAGCCTGAAGGTCATTGCCATCCTATATTGATGTTCTGCCTTCTCCAAACTTCTCCAGATTCTCTGAATCTTTTAATGATCTTATGAACTGTAGATGATGAAATCCCCAAATTCTTTACAATTTTACGTTAAGGAACATTATTCTTAGATTGCTGCCCTATTTTCCCAGGCAGCCTTTCACAGAGTGATGAACCTCTCACCATCTTTACTGTGGAGAGACTCTGCCTCTCTGGGATGCTCATTTTATTTCCAATCATGTTACTGCTCTGTTGCCGATAACCCAAATTAGTTGTTTAGTTTTGTTAAGCTTTACACAACTTTTCCAGTCTTTTTTTTTTTTTTTTGTCCCTGTCCCAACTTTTATGTGTTGCTGGCATTAAATAAAAATGTGCATAAGCCTATATTTTTCATAAAATGGTAAAATTTCTTCGTTTCAAAATTCTATATGTTGTCTTTGGTGTATTTTCAAATAAATATGGGCTGATGTGATTTGTAAATCATTGGATTCTTTTTTTATTGAGATTTTACACAGCGTCCCAACTTTTGGGAAACGGGGTTGTAAATATCCATTCTTGAAAATCTAATTGTAGATCATATATTATTTTTGGCTGCATCCCCTCACTAACGTTGTGATTCAAATAGGCTCATCAGAGCTTTATGGGGATGTTGTGTCGGTAGCTTTTGTGCAATACAACATGAATCTGTCTCTTGCTGTGTTATTCTCTCGCTTAATAGACATAGGCTATCTGCTGCAGAGTAACATAACTGTGATTGGCACCGGTCCGTATACTTGTCTTGGGCTCTTCTCCTCACATTTCCCAGCATGGCCTCTAGTCTTTGTAACTTTTAAGAATAAAGAGAAAATAAAGAGAAGTAGGTAATTGGCGGAAATTCTATTAAGTTTTTGATGAAACAAGCAGCTTTTAATTTTTTCAATAAAGACAAAATAGTCTACATAAAATACACTGACTCAAAACCATAAGTGTATTAGGTGAAATATACAGCTATCACGCTTTTTCATGGTGACCATGCCAATGTTCTACCGAGCCTGTGGGCAAATCGTTGAAATTAAATCCTTCCTGAAAATGCTAAATGTTTTGTCAAGTGCTTAACCCCCTTCTTCCCCAGGCTTATTTCAAGAAAGCTACAAATCATTACCACAAGCCAGAAAATCATATTGCTAAGCAGGCAATTTTGAATTGGCACTGCACTAGTATGTGTAATTCCGACTCTGACTGAATAGTTCTTCCACTACTTCCACAACAAACAGATGACAAGTCATTATAACGATATTCCAAAAGCCTTACAAACCTTGGTGTAAAAACGAATGTCATTGTCCCACCCTGATAGGTTACTGAGCTGGATACTGTGGAGATTGCTCCTCAGTGTTTTAATAGCAGGACAAACACTTCGCGTTCGTCAGTTGCCTTTTTGTAATAGTTGATTGATATTAAACACGTTACGATTTATCTACCTGCACTCCAGTGAAGGAGAGACAGAACATACACAGAGTCTGCTCCTCTGAAGAAAGGAGGTGTCCGCTTCACGATGGAAGCTTGTTGTCTACAGTGTTTTCTGTCACTTGCTCGTAACCCAGACTCGCTGATACTAAAATAGTTGCAGGTAAATCTGAGCAGAGAAGAGGATTATGGCTGCTGAGAAGCTCTCTGTGTGTCGCAAAGCTCCGCCTATCGCTTATATATATAATATATGATCCACAAACGCAATACATTTGACATTATTATTAATATTGAACTTGTCACATGTCCAAATCGCACAAAAAAGGCACAACCTCACGTCCTCAGCAACACGCCCACCGAGTTTGAGGCAGGTGGGATGTTGTCGAGATATATCAAAAACTGAAAGATAGATATTTCTGAAATTATAGAGAGAAACAAAGTGGGATGTAATGTTAGCCCGTTGTTAAAGATAATACAGACTTCAGCTGTGACTTTAAAACCTGATTAGCTGAAATTGTTTTGTTGTACTGAGAAACCAGGGGTATCATCAGAACAGGTAAATCAACTTTGGGAACTAATTACAGGAAAATGGTAGGAGATATCAGAAAACAGACTTCAATGTTGTTTTTCCTTCAAATAGGGTGTGTCCCAATTTTGGCTGAAGATTCAGTATGGACAATAGGTAGCAAAACGTGTTTCCAGGGAATCCCCAGAAAAAGATTCATAGTGTGGGAGTTTTTCACAGTAAATTGAAGGTCATATTTTCACAGGCTGAGGGGAATCCCAGAGTTATTGGTGCTACCAAATGTAATCTCATTTGCAATTAGATATTTTTGAAATATTTCAAAAAACAAAAACAATTCCATTTTCTAGTCATTCCTATAGGTAAACGGTAAAACAGATCTCTATTAAAAAGTCATAGCACCCCATTCGTAGAAGGGCCACACCACCTACTTGAATTTGGTGCATGTTGTCCCAAAACTGTAGGAGTTATTACGCAGTGCACTTTTACCAGCAGCATAACAATAGTTGTGCCTTGCACTTTCGATGCAAGTACACCTAATAATTAATCGTTGCTTTGGCTTCTGTATGATGATGTATCAGGAGCTAAATCTCTTATTTGTTGTTTTTATTCTTTTTCAGAGCACAGTGCATGGCCAGTGTTTAACAGACTATGCAGTGAATGCTGTCCAGGATATTGACACAGATGTGACACTGTCCAGAGATCTAACCCAGTGTGACCAGTTCTCCAACAGGGAACTAGCCAACAGTCCCCTGGCACTGCTGCAAAAACTGGTAGGCACTGTAGTTCATTTCTTTTTTTCCAAAGACAGTGGGATGGTTATTATGTTTGTAAATTAGCATAATATGTCATCATAATTTGCTTTCTTCTTAATTACAGTTGCGCTTCTTCCATTTCTACCTTAAACTCTGGCACAGATGTTGTTTTAAAATTCCCACATATTTTCAATGCTTGTGCTATGATACAATCCTTTTCCTAACAAGGCTTTAGACACTGACCTATTATCCACATCAAGTACTGATCTTCTAAAACCTATATATAGATTTCATAGCAGACCTGTCAATTCTCTACTCCATTCCCACAATATCTACTGTCCAGGTGAGCCTCACATCAAATTACACTCCTATAAATTCAAAATGTTCAGCTCTGTGCTATATAAAAACAGTTGGGCATCTGCTTTAATTTTCCTTCTTGAAAGGAAAACAGTATTGGTTTTCTCAATAGGAAATTGAAATCCCCACCCCAAAGACCATGTTCCACTCTTTTCGTTGTTTGCATATATTATTATGCCTATAATTATGATACGTATCTTTAATATTTTTCCCACCCTCACCTCTATAGAGCATCCATACAAACTTTCTTCACTTTCACCTGCTTATTTACTTTATTCGACGAATAGCCTCCACTCCAGTTGAAGTTCTAACCAAGTCCCATTTGGGGATCGAACCCTGAATGTTCTTGCTATGAGATGACAGTGCCAACCTGTGCACCACCAACTTGCTTGGACCCCAATCATTGTGCCTCAAAGTTGTTTTTACAATTCCAATTCTCCAGTCATTTCAGATCCCACAAGTCAAAAGATTACAATAAATCACTGCTATGGCCTACCGAGCTACATTTTTTTTCAGGACATTCTCTGCATCGTGACAAATATTTTCTGTTTCCCCAAACAATCGATTAACCTTCAACAGCTCAAGCCCCAGGTGTGGCTCAATCCCCCACCTTTCTTGTTGTGAGGCATCACCGCTAACCACTGCACCACCATGCCATCAACTTCATCTCAATACACCTGACATCATCATTATGATATGTTAGTTTTTTCACACATGTATTATCTGTCTGTCAAGTTACTAGACATTTGTGCAAATGCATGTTTCCCCGGGGGCGCAGTCTGTAAGTCATCTTATCTGGAGACCCCAAGAGCTATGCACTCTAATCCACTAGTGGACAAGTACAACAAGCCAACAATGTTGCAGTGTGTTAATATTATTTACGATCATATTGTTCTTGTGTTCTACTGCTTGCAATTTGCTTGGACCCCGATCATTGCCGCTTGTGGCTATTTTTCTTTACGATTATTGTATTATTTTCCCATATGTTCTGGTTTCTTGCGTATTTTATTATGTTTGATTTATACTGTAACTGCCAATCCTTGAGCATAACATGGTTTACATTATGTAAAAAGACAGCCTGAAATTTCGGACATTTGGTTCTTAGGCTGCCAAACAGCAAAATAAGAATAAATCTCATGTAAAAATCTTCTAATGATCTAAAAATTTGTAGAAACATAAACAATGTGGATTTTTGGTTCCAGCACAGCCCCATGTCTAAGGTGATTACAAGCAATCAACAATGCAACTATCAGTTTGATAACAAGGGAAAGCACATCACCACAGCTATGTGCACAGAAAAACACATCTACCTGCCCTTCTCCCATGAGTAAGTCATAATTTGAGTGCAAATGTTTCAGTGTATAGTGCATTGTTTTGACTTATTTTCTAACCTGCCTTGCAGGGACAAAGGGATATCAGCTGTTGTGACCCAGGATATCAGCTTTCAAAGCATCAAAAGGATCAGCAACAGAGTATTTGGTGAGGGAGCATTTCAAGCATGTCTGTATTACCTACCATGCCTGGTTTGACTTGGAAATGCTAAATTATTCTAAAATATGCGTGCATACAGATGTTAACCCCAGCAAGAGCAAGCAACTCCACTTTGAAGACCCAGACGATAAAGCTCCAGTGCAGACAAAGGATGCTGTTCTGCGTACCTTGCAGGACCTTGCGGCTTTGGCAGCCACAGACCAGGGTCAGCAGAGGACCAGCATTTTTTACAAGCTAGTATCCAGTCTGCGTGTCCTGAGGAATGAGACTCTGAGCAAGACGGTCACTGAGATGCTTGATATATCAGGTTGGCTCACCTGGCAGGCTCTGTTGCAGTGTGGAACTCCAGAGTGTACCAGTGCCATTCTTCAAATAATTAGGACCATTGATGGGGTATCGTTAGAGGTGGACGCTCTAGTCTATGGGCTGAGTCTCCAGGCGAACCCTGACGCCACACGTGTCCGAGATATGCTCAGTATGGCTCAGTATAAACAGAGCAAAGCAATCATGTATGCTCTGGCCAAAACAGTCAAGAAGTAAGTAACAGAGTGATTTTGATGTTGTTTCCTGCAATCTTTTTCACAAAAAAACCCCAAAAACGGTTTCAGGTGATCACTAGAGGGAAACCCCATTCAGCACTACTTTTTAACATCATCTTTATCCAAACAGCATCTATATTTGTTCTGTTTCTTGGCGATAGGTTCCATAAAGGAGCCGTCACTCCAGTGGTCACAGATGTGTCCAAATTTATGGAGACACTCTTAAATGACTGCTCAGGAGAAGTCCAAGATATTGACTCTGACATTGCAACTGACCCTGAGGAGATGTCCTTCCTTGTACTGAGGGTAGATATGCACAATTCTGAATTTACTCATGTGTTTTATCTCGACAGGAATTCTGGCTCAGGTTTTCAGGTTCCCACATTAATATTTTATTTTCTAATTTTCAGGTTGTTGGTGTCATGGGTCAAGCCATGCAAGTTGTCAACCCCAACCTGATTTCCTCTATTTTGCGATGTGCCAAAAAAACAGACATTCCATTATCAAATCAAAAGGCAGCTATACACGCCTTTAGGTTGATGGGCATTAATGATGAGGTACAGTAACTTCACAGACACACATGCACTTGCACATCCCACTCACACACTACCATTTCTTATACTTTCATTTTTAGCATGATAATGAACAAAGTGTATGTTGTAGAATTGGCTATTTTACTTTTTAACAATTTAAAAACAAAAAGAGCAGGGGAAACTTGAAATACTGTGAAAATGTACACTATGCACGTTACCCTATTTTTGTTTTGGAATGCACTGGTATTACAAGACAGCTGTGTCACATATCATTTGGTTGACCACAGGTCAGTAATGTTCTCATGGAGATATATGAAGACCCTCAGAGCCCTGTTGAAAAACGTTTATCAGCTTTCCTGATTCTAATGAAGAACCCAGACCAAGCCATAGTTCGAAACATTGTTAACAATTTGGAAAATGTGAAGGACAAGCAACTCAAGAGTTTTGTGGTTTCCTACCTGAACAACATCCGCAACTCTGATGAGCCACAAATGCATCAGTAAGTAATCGCCCGGGATTTCAATAACATTACCTATACAATAAATTAGTGGTCCACAGTTCCAAAATAAAGCTTGATTGGCCTTTTTTTTTTTTTTAGCAAATTCAAATGTCTACTTTGTGATAAAATAACAGAACATTTATGACTTCAATATTAATTTGTGTTTACAGTATGATACCACTCTATGTTACCCACCTAGCACCAAACCACAAACAGACAAAACCAGCAAGCTGAGCAGCTGTACTTTTTTTTTTTTTTAATATATAGAAGTTGGCTGAGATTAAAATGAAGCAAAAAGCAAACTGAACATTAGTCATTCATTATGTGGCCAGAGAAATGATACATTTACCAAAATGACCCTTTGTAGACAATATTTCCCTTTAAAATTTTGTATTTAAATTGAAGTTGAAGTAAGCATGTTCTGGATTTACATGCAAAGTGTAAGTACAAAAACCTTTTGATTGCAACCCCTCTTTGATTTGACAGAAAAAAAATTGAAATCCTGTCACTGTGTTTTCTCACTTAAATGTTTGTATTCTTCTCACTAAAGACTAAAGGAGTACATTGAGTTGACCTTGAAGGGCAAGAAACCACCTACTAACAAGGTATTTGATGGAATGTCACGCAACTACAAAGTAGACTCTCCCTTAGGCTCAATACAGAGCAACATCATCTTTGATGCCACGGACACCTTGCCAAAAGAGATGATGCTGGAGACTACTGCAAAGGTTTTTGACAACAACTATGACATTTTTGAGGTATTATTTCAGTAGCTTTTTTTTTTTTTACCTTGTAGCAAAATGACACAAGTTTTAATTGTAATAAGTTTTAAACATCCAAACGCTCCCTTTTCCTCTCCAAGATCGGTGTTGAAGGAACAGGATTTGAACCAACAATTGATGCCCTTTTTGGGGAGAGGGGTTTCTTTCCGGAATCCATCTCCAGAATCATGGACTTGGCAGGGGACAAAATCCCACTTTTCAGAGAGGTTTTGGACAGAGTTGCCCCTCACCAAGGAAAAATAAAGAGACGGGTAAAATGATTTCTGGATATATCATAGATAATATGCTTGTTATGCAATCACACGAATAAAAGCCCAGTCTCTCCAGCTTGTAAAAATACATTTTACTCAAAGGTTACAAATAAATGACATGGGAGTTCTCATCAATATGGCAGCTTCATTGCAAATGCATGGCTCCAAGCTAAAAAATACACACTGGTAATATCTTTTCAGGTCCCACAAGATCATCTGAGAGGTCTCCAGGAGAGTTTCCGGAGGCTCATAAATGAAGTGCGTTTCTCTTCAGCCCCTGAAGCCACTGCCTATCTTCAGCTTCTGGGGGATGAGATAGGATACTTGAAGACCAGTGAAATGAGAAAAATGGCTGAGACTCTGTTCATGTACTACCATGTTTTCACCAGGACACTACCTGCCAAGGTCAGATTTATTGTTTTATGACGTGAAAAAACAAACATGAAATCCAAGTTATGCATATCTTTTAATAGTTTTCAATTTGGATGTCTTGCTGAATAACCTCTTAAAAGAACCACAGTTCCTATTTACAGTTGCATGTTTAACATTAGTTAGTTCTTTGGTCCAGTTAACTATGCTGACAAAAGCCATAACTCAATATAATGGGAAGCGTCTATAGCCATACCAGCAGCTCTGTGATGCTGCACAGGCAAAGCAATGGCAATGTTATCATTATGATGTAGGTAATGTTTTCATTGAACTTCTTATTGTTATGAGGTGTGCTTTATAAACGGACCCAAATGCAGACACACAGCAAAGTCTCTTTGGAACCAGTGTCATGATGTCGGTGGTATGTGCGTACTAGTTCCGGATCTAAGATCCGGGAGCGTGGCACTCAGCACCGCTCCTCAGGCCCATAAACCTCCCAATCCACCAGATACTGGAACCCCCTACCTCGTCGACAGACATCTAGGAGGCTATTTACCATGTAGTCGGGTCTGCCATCAATGAGTCGGGGGGGTAGAGGGGGTTTGGCCGGAGGGTTTAATGGATTGGTGTCTACGGGTTTCAGAAGGGACACATGGAAGATAGGGTGGATTCTCATTGAGGTAGGTAACTGAAGCTTGACCGTGACGGGGTTGATGATGGCGGTGATAGGGAAGGGACCAATGTATCTGGGGGACAGCTTCTTCGACTCTGTGCGAAGGGGTATGTTATACTATATATACTATTGATTATATAAAGTTATACTTTAGGTCATAGGGGTTTGTTTTCTAGATGCAAACGCAGATCTAAGTCCTATGCGCCTGTGCGCATGCAAGTGTGGCCGAATGTTTTAGTCATTCAATGAACACAAACAGAAGCACATCTGTGGCGTGGCGTGGTGTAATGTAATGATAAAGTAGGAGAAATAGGTCATTATGAGGTGTGTCACAGCCGACTTCTATCCACGACCGAGATACTCGCCCCAGCAGAGGGTGTAGCAGCCTAAACAATGTCATCTGTGACCATCGAGTGTTTTGGGAGCAACAAGGTCTGCATATCAGGTGATGGACTGGAAATGTGTATAATTTAACTCAAAACTTTATAAGCTATTTAATCAGCAATTAAATGCTAAGAACTTCAACAAATAACACTCATCCAATGTATTGAAATCAGGTGCTGAAACAATGTTAAGAAATTCTTGAGTAAATTCTGAACACTCAAAGTTCCCGATGCAATTGAGTCATGAACAACATGTTGTCGTAACGTCACTGATGCTGTGTTGTTAATAGATGAATTGCATCCAGAGATTTGAATGACGTAAACTACTTTCATGTCATTGATTAAATGGCCAAAATTTTTTTACGAGATTACCCTAACCTTTTCTGTGTGAATGATGCAGTGTCACACTCAGTGGCTTTGCACGGCTGGTTGATTACTTTACCAGGTGAGTAGGTAAAAAGGCTTTTGAATTTCTCCCCTTTTACGTGTAATTTGCTTCATTTGTCATTAGCCCGAGTTTCCTTTTATATTATATGGCTCAATGTGGTTTCTGTGTGTCATGATGCGCACTAACTATCTAATTCACATCCAATTCAATTCAATAGACAAGAGTCCAAAAATCTTGTTTTAATTTACATAATAACAATGAATAATACCCCGTATTATTAAGTGGGCTAAAATACATAAAACTACCACCAAATCGGTCCGTGGGATTTTGGATAGGTCTGTTCATGTGTGCTTTTGCCCACTAAAGCCACAAAAATAGCCTTCGGTCGACTGAGTGTCACGAGCGTCTTTGCTGTCACACCCAATTCATCAACCTTGGTGCAGCTGGGTTCATGTTGAGCCAAAACAATGTCAACCTGTCCAGGAAAATTGACAAGTTGCAAAATGTGGTGCAAATCATCTTTTCTCTTTTTGATATTAATCTATTTTGTACATTCTCCCTCTTTTAAATAAATCTAATAAGCTAAACTAAAGTTGACACAAAGGCGGTAAAAAGAAAAACTTGTGCTGTTCCAATTTGCAAATACGATTGGATCCACACTTAAATGATTTGCACCGTACACAAATAGGGTCCATAGAGTTTTTGATTAGATTGTACCCTGAAATCTCATTGTCATAGTGGACCCTGATGCCACGGAGCTATGTTTACAGACATTTCAAACTCATCTGCAGATGATTTGTATACAACCTTGTTTCTTTCCAGGCCTTTTTTGCCTTGACATCTAGCAATGAAAACGAAGTCTTTGCCCACTACATTTTCATGGAGAATGCCTTCACTCGACCCACCGCTTCTGGCTTCCCTCTGAAATTCTCCCTGGCTGGTGTGCTTGCACCTGGTGCTAAAGGAGGCCTGGCTCACTCAACAATGGTAAGTCACTCAACAATGGTAAGTTTGCTGCTCTTTATCTTATTGTTACAATAAGATTTTCATTTTATATTAATGTCCTCTGTGAAATTGATGCTTAAAGCCATTCTATTGTGACCTTCTGCTTGCAGACTGACTTGACCTTCATGCCTTCTGTTGGGCTAGAATTCATCACCCAAATGGGTGTGCACATTCCAGACTATGTGGATGCAGGAATTGAGATGCACACTAACATGTACCACGAGAGTTCCTTCAAAGCTAAAGTCGCCACGAACAGAAACCAGATCAGACTGTCTATTCCTGCCCCTAAGTCAAACATTCAGTTGCTCAGCATTAGGTCAGGCCCCTCTGTCAAATATTGCAAAACTCTGTCAGTGATTGCTCATGCCATGTTGTTGTCTCTCACCACTTTCCTCTCTCTTTTGGAAATACAGCAACAAGCTGCTATCAGTTTCATCTGGTCAAACAAAAATAGTGCCATCCCTGGTGGATGACCAGATCGACTCAACTAACTGCCAGCCCTTATTCAGTGGTCTGAAATACTGCACAACATTGCATTATTCCAATTCTACTTTGATGGACCAGGCCCCATACTACCCCCTGACAGGAGAAACCAAGTAAGAGGAAGCTACAGTACATTAGAAAATCAGACATGAAGCCCACTGTCAGAGCCATTGTGAATTGAGTATGTTTTAGTTGTTTCTGTTTGGGTGGCTAATATGTGAATAGTTACTGTTATCGATTGATAGCTCAGTTACCCTTATTATAATTTTAACCAGATAGCTAATAGATTAACAAAGTCAGAATTAATTAAACCTGTGTTGTTCTCAGGTTTGCAGTTGAAATCCAGCCTACAGGGAAGGTTTCAGAGTACACAGCCACCATCACTGATGAAATACTTAGAGAGGGTGAAAAGGGTCGTCATAAAGTAAAATCTCTGAAGCTAACACTGAAGACAGAAGGTACTGTAATAAGATATAATGTTTGAGTGTGTGTTTGCGTGCATGTGGATTTGTGTGTGCCATCTAGTCCAGTAGCTTTTGGAATTATTCAACAATTCCATAGTTCACAAATGTTAATACAATGTGTTCACTCTTGTACTAACAATAATTACAACTACAGTATAGGCATGTACTTCAACTGTAATGGTCCAGAATAGTTAAATGTAAGCCAAATGATTAGGACCATGTTTATCACTGCGTTCTTTTCAAGTTGTAGTATATGTTTTAAGGCTAAAGTACATGTATCATTTGTGACATTCATATTGGAAAGTGTCTCGAAGCTTGAAGCTACCAATGTAAACTGTTTTGGGGGATAAAACACTGACTAATTATGTTTAATTTCTACCATTACTAGGTGAAGATTCAACAGAGGCAACAGCGTCTCTGAAATACAACCGAAATAAAAACATTTTCCTCACTGAGGTTGTCATTCCTGACTATGATGTGGAAGCAGGGATCAAGCTGGCTGTTACTGGCAGTAATGCAGATGGAAAGAAGATCACCATTGATGTCACTAATAAAAACATCCCACAGCTGACTCTTGTGGGACGCTCAAGGTACGTAATACGTAGCAACCCTTCAGTTATTTCTAATGATAGATAATGCCAAAGTTTCAAGTATGATGCGCAATCCTATCAACCGCTGTCCTTCTTTTTAATGTAGACTTGAAATGATGAGAGATGCCATGCTGCAACTCCAGTTGGTTATTCCCGCTCTAAAAACTGATGCATCTGTCACTGCAAACCTGAGGAAGGAGGAGGATGTGCTCATAGACTTGGAGACAATCATCCACCTACCTGAGACATCTTACCAACAAAAAACTTCCCTAAAATACAGTAATTTTAACCCATATCATCATTACAGAAGACAGATGTAGCACATTCATTCATCTGTATATTTGAGGGTGGGTTTGGATTTTCTCTTTACAGATGGTGATACGTTTGAAGTGGAACTGAAATCCGACGCGAGTTCAGAGATTCAGAAAATGATACCAAACTTAGAGGATCATCACAGACAGCTCCAACAGCTCATTGAGGATATGCTGGATCAGAAGGTGGCAAAGACTGACATGAAACTCCGTCACATAGTCACCAAAGGAATTGAGGTACTTTTGACATTTGACACTTGTCTCACTTATACAACACCAGAACCCAGACACAATGACTCAAGGCAAGGCAAGTTTATTTATATAGCACCTTTCACACACATAGCAATTCAAACTGCTTTGCAGAGGCATACAATACGTTGAACATAAGATTAAAAGAAGACATCACAATTGCTTAAAAAAGACAACAAAAACAAGTCTGCCTATTTCGCTTATTGTCACAATAATATGTTCAGTTTTGGGCAATCCAAAGGCTGAGTGGTTAGGGCGCAAGCCACAAGCTACAACTCTGTTTCCAAAAAAGTTGCGACACTGTGAAAATATGAATTAAAACAAAATGCAATAATTTGCAAATGTCATTAACCCATATTTAATTGTAAATAGACCAAAGACAACATATCAAGTGTTGAAACGGAGAAATGTTATTGTTTTATGAAAAAAGATATGCTAATTTTGAATTTGACAGCAGCAACATGTCTCAAAAAAGTTTGGGACGGGGCAACTAAAAAACGGAAAAGTTGTGTAATTTTAAGAAAAACACCTGTTGGAAAATCTCACAACTAGTCAGGTTAATTGGCAACAAATCACTAATATTATTGGGAATAAAAAGAGCATTTCAGAGAGGCAGAGTCTCTTAGCAGTGAAGATGGAGAGAGGTTTACCACTCTGTGAAAGACTGCATGGGAAAATGTGGGACATACAATAGAAAGGCCCTAGCCCCAGCTGAGGTTCAAACCCAACCCCAGACGAGATTCCAAACAAGAACCTTCTTGCTCTGAGGTGACAGTGCAGCCACCATGCTGCTCCTGAGACTTTTCACGAAGGAAGAGTTCTGATCTTTGTGTTTAGAACTTGGACCCTTAAAATTTATGTTGAGATACTCAACATTTAAGATAGTTTTCCATGTGGAGTGTAGTTTCTTGTGTTTGTTTTTCTGTGATATTTCTGTCACTTTTCTTCCTTGGACAGTCCTGTCATCATGGGTTTGGGTATTTCTGTGATCAATTTTGCAATGATCTATGTACCTGAATATTCTTGCTTTATTCTGTTTATTATTTTTACATTGTGAAAAAAATATATGAGTTGAAAAAAATCTATCAGTCTGAATGCTTTTTTTGTTTAAAATGTGAAGTTATTTTTCTTCATGTCACTCTGAAGGCAGGTAACATATGGCTCGATAAACTGGCAGCACGCATTCCCTATGTTGCAAACCTGCGAAGTAGGAGGAGCATCTCAGATCTCACCTTGCCAGCCCTGCCTGAAAGACTGTTTCTGCAGTTGTAAGTGTTTAAAATAGAACTTAAGAAACATAATTTTCTTCAAAATATTAATGGGCTTAAAGTGTATGACAACATTTCATCATGTGCATTTCATTTGATCTCAACAGTGAGAGCTTGTTCCGATACCAATTCAACAAGGATAAGATGGCTATCTCCTTTCCTCTTCCACTTGGAGGCAAAAATTCAGAAGACTTGAACATTCCACCCCTCATAGATTTACCAGAGATAGGGCTATATATCCCGGCTAATAACTATCCACTACGATCATTCATAATACCACCTTCTCTGGATTTCACTGTTCCCTTACTCGGGATGGCTGAAGCATCCACCAAGATCAAGAGCAACTTCTACAGTTGGGAAGGCTCAATGTCTGGGGGCAACAACACTGTTGAAATCCCAAACTATGTTGTACAGTACAAGGCCATGGCTCAGTCCCCATTCATCCTACTTTCATACAAGCTTGATGGTAAACATCCTCTTAAAAATTAATTCTGTATAGTTAATCAATGAAGCTTTGGATTTTATTTTATTTAGTTATATATACATTTAAAAAAAAAAAAAAAATTTAATTGACATGGTATTCAGATTTTGAAGACTTTGTGCATATATATTTATTGACATTGACATAAAGCATGTTCAGAGCTCAGAGCTACATCTTTCCCTGTGCTTTCACCAAGACTGATAATGTATCATTTCTTTCTGTTTTCAAGGAACCGGGATGATGTATGGAAGAGCTGATGATAATCTCAAATATTTTATGAATAGTTCCTTCAGCCATTGCCTAATTGACACAAGCTTCAGTATATTAAAAACATTAGGGGTATCAAACAAATTAAATGCAAGAGCCAATTATAAGTTTGAAGCCTCAAGTCCAGTAGGCCTGCAAGCTTCTCTCTTCTACTCTGCTCAGTCAACTTCCACACTAGATTCAGATGAAATCTCTGGAGATGGCACTTTGGAGGGATTACTTAAAATAGGTCAATTCTACACCAATACCTCATACACTCATCGCTACAACCTGCGTCCACTAGATCGAGAAGGAAGAGGAGAGTCCACCCTGCACTTAGACTCACCTTTTATCCAAGTTCACAACGTGATCCAGGGCAGCTATACAAGCTCTGACTTGAAAATTGTGTCCAAGACCAGTTCCCAGCAGGACTTGCTCAAACATATAGCAGAGCTTAGGTATAAAGATGGACAACTGACCCTAAAGTGCAATACTTTAGGTACAGCCATGGGTAAAATACGGAACAAAGTTGAGCTTGGTGTATCCAGACATATGGCCATTCTCAGAATTGAGTCACAGGCAGAAGATGACTCAAATATGGGATATTCACTTATAACAGGATCCTTGGATTCAAATGGCCTTGAGGTAAACTCTGAGGGTTCTCTCACCTTTGAGTCAGGTCGTGGATTGCATAAGGCTTCTGTACAAGTTGGAAGAAATGGTCTGACCACAAGTGGAATTAACAGCATTCAGTGCAGCCCTGTGACAGTGGAGAATATCTTCAGTGGTGCCATAGACAACAATGGAGCATCCCTGTCCTTCACTACTAAAGTGATGGCTGAGGAGGGCAGAGGAAAGCTGAATATTGAAGGTAGAATCACAGCTACTGAGGCCTCTTTGTATGGTGACCTTAAGGGTGATGCATTCGATGCAGCCACAACAAACAACATTAATATTTTACTGAACAGAAGGGCCCTGACCTTTACTGGCAACACAAAGGGAACAATGAAGCAGATGAAAACAGAAAATAGCCACACACTCACTCTCACTCTGTGGACCTTCACCCTGCGCTCCAAGTCTGACAACTTCATTTCTGAAGATATTTACTACAAGCAGGACACCAAGGTTGATATGAAGCCTTTTGTTATGGCATTTGATATGGCAAATGACCTGAGGTTTAATGATATCAGTTTGAACAATGAAGGCCACTTGAAACTTGAACCAATTAAGGCGGATCTCAGTGGAAGTATGAAAGGAGCTTATGGACAAGAAAACAATGTTAATCATACCTTTCAACTCATCTATGACAATATGGCTGGTACAATGAAATGTAGCACATCTGGAAATGTAATGGACACCCAGCTAAGTCACGTCTGTGAACTTGAATTTGCTGGACTTTCCACCACGGCAAACTGTGAAGCACAAATAAATTCGGAATCTTTACACTTAGACAGCAGCATTCGCACCATGGCACTGCCTTTCGTCCTCGCTGTTGAAGCTATTGTCATTGGTAATGGACAAATACAACTATATGGGAAGCATACTGGGCAGGTGTACAACAAAGTTTTGGTTCAAGCTGGGCCCCTGGCTCTTGCATACTCACAAAAGAGCTGGCTATCAACTGCACATATGCTTTCAAGAGGGGAGTCTTCTTCTCATTTAGAAAACAACTTGGAAGGTCTCCTTACTCCAAATAAGCAATCTTTGATTTGGCAGTTAGAATCCAAACTGAACAACCATGCTTATAACCAGGATATTAGTACTTACAATAACCCTGAGATGGTTGGATTTGAGTTTTCAGGAGTAATGTTAACGAACATTCTCAGAAAACATCAGAGATCACTACCAGAAGGACAAGAATTCAGTATGGCTGCTTCCCTCAAGTATGACAAGAACAGTGACTGTCATATCATTGAGATTCCATTCATAGAGAGTTTTCCTGCTGCTTTTGAACAGCTCAAGAACACAGCAGTTCAAGCCTTAGAATCGATGCAACAATTCATCCACAACTTGGATATCAATCAGATAATCATTGACTTTAGAGCCAAGTTAGATGAGTTACCAATGAAAGTGAGTGGCATCATGCGAGAAATGGACTTGGAGAGCAAAGTGAATCAAATAAAAGTAAAACTTGATTATTTGATTAATGAGTTTTCTGTTACAATGGGTGACTTGGAGATTGCAGTGAACAATTTAATAGAGAATTTGGAAAATACAATAACTGACATTATCACCAAAATTCGAGACCTCATCCTCACAGCTGAGGAGTATGTCAAGGCAGGATATCTTGCTGACAAGATTACAACCATAATGTCACATGTTGGAAATCAGCTTTTGACATTTGATGAGAATTATGAAATTAAGCAGTCGCTCATCAAAGCGCTTGATGTGATCCAGGACATTGTTAGACAAATTGATTTACAGAAGATCAGGGAAAACAGTGCTGCATTTCTTCGAGAGCTTGATTCAAAATATGGAATCTTGGAGATGATCAAAGACAAGCTGTCTGAAATTAAACAGGTTATTGAGAACTTTGAAGTCAAAATGTTTTTGCAAGATGTAAAGGATTATCTTCTCTTAATTGATTGGGCTACATATATTGAGCAGCTATCAAATATCATCCCCTCTTCAGATATAGCAACATTTATGGAATCTATGAAGGATGTTATTGTCAACTGGATTGATGAATATGAAATCCCCAACAAACTCAATGCAGTGTATTCCTACCTGAAAAATCTACTTTTAAAATATGATCTTGATGATACATTTAAAGATTTCATGGATCAGGTCGTGATTCTCGTCGAGGCATTTAAAATTGAAGAGACTGTGCAGTCAATGGTAGCAGCTCTGAAAGCTATCAAATTTGAATTTGTTTATCATAAAATTATGCAATACCTGTACAGTGTGACAAGCCAGCTCAGGGCAATTGACTTGAAGAAAAGTATTGATGACTTAAATGAATACACCTCTTTAATGCTTAAGTCAATGAGGGAATTTGACTATCATGCATTTGTTGATGAGACTAACACAAAGATTGCTGAACTAACTAAATACATCAACAAGCAGATTGAAACATATGAGATAGTGAAAAAAACTGAGGCTGTTAGGGACTTTTTCAGAGAGATTCAGAGCTCCATTTTTACATATTTGGACGGACTTAAAAACACAAAGGTGGCTGATGCTCTGAAGAAACTGAAAAATGTGATTGACACTGCATTTTACAATGACATCAAAATAAAAGTGCAGGATGTACTTGAGGACATTAGGCAAAGGGTCTCTGAAATGGATATTAGAGATGAAATATACATTTATCTCCAAAGAGCAAGTGAATCTTACAGCAATATGGTTGTCTACATTTCTTCACAGTTAAACAGACTGATGAATAAGATCAGAGAAGAGGCAAAGGACAATGAGATCAGTAATCAGATAAAGCAAGCTGTCGATGGACTTCTAGACCAATTAAAAAGAGCTGAGATTGAAGTTCCGACTTTTACTGTACCTCTCACTGACCTTGTCATTCCAGTATTTAAAATCAACCTGAACAAACTGCAGGAGATCAGCATTCCAGCTAAAATTTCACTCCCTGAATTTACCATCCTCAACTCGTACACAATCCCTGCTTTTACCATAGACTTTGATGAGATCAGAGCTACAATAGTTGCAATCATAGATGATATCAGAGAATTTGAGCTGCAAACACCTGACCCAGAGGACATCTTTGGTGACCTAAAAGTTCTTTACCTGTCTGAACTACCAGATCTTACTCTCCCAGAAGTGACTCTTTCAGAAATAAAGTTTCCTGCCATCAACATCCCCAAATTAAATTTGCAGATCTTTCAAAACACATTGTTTCCAATTCCAGAGATAAAATTGCCTGTGGTTTCCAGTGACATTTGTATTCCAGTTTTTGGCAAACTAAATGGAGAATTCAGGGTGAACTCACCAGTATATACTCTTGTAACTTTGTGGAAAATTGAGAACTCAACATCCACATTGAAAAACCCCCAGTTTTCAGCCGCCATAACTTCTAATGCCAAATCATACATTGAGTCCCTCGAATACACTTTTGAAGCCACTGCTCAATTGGAAGCTCCCAGACTGAAGATGTTGTCATTCACAGAAACAGTGAAAGCTACACATATGGCCTTCTCCATTAATCATGACGGATCCTTGAAACTCACTGGCCTCTCTGCTGAGGCTTCAGCCAAGACTACTACCAAGGCCACAACCCAAATGTACACAGCAGACCTGGTTAATAATATGGCACTTACATTAAGGAATGGAATCTATGCAACTATAGACACAACTTATAGCCATAGCTTGGACTTCCCATCAATTGAAACATCAAATCAGGCATCAATGAATCAGAATATTGCAGCCACATTGGAATCTGGGAAAATTGATGTGACCCTGGAAACTACTGGCAATGGAAAGTGGTCTATTCAAGACTACTCTGATGAAGGCACACACAAGAGCAATGTTGAATTCAACATGAATTTAAGTACTGCAAAGTTTACTATTGTTGGAGAAACAGATTGTAAGGCCTTAAAAGTGAAACAAACACTGACTGCTCAATCAGTGATCTTAAGCCATATCACTTTTGAAGCAAGATGTGAAACTGAAGCTCCATTTGTCAAGAAGAGTGTTATGGTTTTAAATGGAGAGGCTCATATTGGGGACTTGAAAATTGCATTGACAGCCTCGCATGATGCTGAATTCACTGGCAGTCTAATTGGATCAATGTCCAACTCCTTGGAACTCATGACCCATCCATTTGAGTTTGTCCTTGATGTTAAAAATAAAGTCAACTCAAAGATTTTCTTCCCTCTAAAACTCACTGGTAAAGTGGATCTCCAGCATGATTATAATGTTCTACTAAATTCTGAGAAACAGAATGCATGTTGGTTTGCTTTGGCAAGATTCAATCAGTACAAGTACAGTCACAACTTCACAGCAGAAAACAATGAAATGGATATCCTATTCCATTATGGAGCTAATGGAGAGGCTGATTTGGATTTTTTGACTGTTCCTCTCTCAATCCCAGAGATTACCATACCTTTACTTCAAATTAACACCCCTGAGGTCAGAGACTTTTCTTTGTGGGAAGACGCTGAATTCAAGACCTTGCTTACCACTCCTCAACAGTCATTTGATGTGTACCTGAAGCTTCAATACCACAAGAACCCTGATACACACAGCTGCGAATTATACCTTGAACCAATCTACGCTGTAATCAGTGACAATGCCAATATTATCCAGACACAATTTGAGGCATGGAGAGACAAAGTGGTTGCATTTCTAAAAGATTCGTACAACCAAGCAAAATCACAGTATATCAAACACAAAATTGACACTTCTAGCCTGCCTCCTAGAATCTTCAAAGTCCCTGGATACAAAATACCATTATTGAATATAGAGGTTTCAGCTTTCAGGGCTGAGATGCCGGCCTTCAGCTACTTTGTTCCTGAGGAGGTCAGTACACCGAGCTTCAAAGTTCCAGTTCTGGGGTTCTCTGTGCCATCCTATATACTTGTGCTACCATCTTTAAAGTTACCTGTCATCCATGTTCCAGAAACTTTAAGTGAGATAAAGCTGCCCACTTTCACACTACCAGCCATTCAGAACAACATTGTGATCCCAGCTATGGGCAACATTACTTGTGACTTCTCTTTCAAATCCACAGTGATTACCTTAAGCGCTAATGCAGGCCTTTACAATCAGCCTGACATTGCTGCTCGGCTTAGCACTTCCTCAATGTCTGTGTTTGACATTTTAAATGGAAAAATTGATGGGACCACCAGTTTGACAACGAGGAGAGGAATGAAACTGGCCTTGACTGTATCCCTGGAGCATAACAACGTGGAAGCAAACCATGAATGTGCTATTAGTCTCACCAAAAGGAGCATGGAAGCTTCTGTAGCCAATACTGCAAAAATAAATCTACCCTACCTCAATCTGGAATGGAATCAGGAAATCACTGGAAATACTAAAACCAAGCCAACTCTTTCCTCCAAGAAAAAACTAAAGTACATGTTTAACATTCCTCTTATTGAGTCTGTAGGCAAAGGCAACTTTGATATGAACTGGGAACTGGAAGCACTTTCTTCTTATGTGTCATTGGAGACCTCTACCAAAGGCCAGTCAGACATAGCTATAATGGACAGTTGTAATTTTGCAGGAGATCTGGAAAATATAGCCAGTTTCTACCTTAATGTTAATGGGATGCGTTCAACTGTCAGGACTGCCTTATACTCAATCATTGACAAACATGAAAAACAAAAACGAAGCTCAAACAACAACATCCTCCAGCTTGACTTCAATAAGAACTTTGCTCTTGAGGTTTCCTTGCGGCGTATATTTGCAACACTTGATTACACAACCAATAACAATGTTGATGTTGCATCTGTCAACATAAATGGAAAGCACATTGTTAAAGGAGAACTAGATTTTGTTCCTTTAACAACCTTCAAGACTGCGTTGGACATTGATGCAAGACAGTCAAGCAATTTGGGTAATGCTGTACTCATTCAGAGCATTGGTCTTGCAATCAACTCAGATAAGCACTCTTTCACCTGGAGTGGTAAAGAAGAGCTGGCATCTCTCATTCATGCTTATGATTTACTCATGTCCAATGATGAATCTGAGATACGCATGGATTTGACTGGATCAGTGGAAGGTCACCTAGCATTCTTGAAATCAGTTAAGCTCCCTATATATCAGAATACCCTATGGGACGTGATCAGATTTTATCAGGTCACAAATATGGACAAGTTACAATTCCTTAACATCTCTTCCAGCATTATATACTCAAAGACAATGGATGGCCATGTTTATGCAATACCATCTAAACTATTTGAAAATGGTGTTGCTTTTAGCCTCCCTGAGATTAACATTGCAATTCCTCCTTGGATAAAAGAAATTCCTAATTTGATAAGGAATACAGACATGCGGTTTGAAAACCCTGATCTTCCTGATCATCTAATTCTTCCCTCTGCAATATCAGTTCCAGCCTTTGATGTGCCATTCACCAACTTGCATGTGGAACCCTTTACAATTGAGCCGAAGAACTTTAACATCCCTAAGGTAGTCAACACCAAGGCTTTTGAAATCATGCTGCCCGGTTTGCCAATAATGTCGGTACCCAGTTACAATATTAACACAGAATATATACAAGGGAAAATCCCCTTCATTTCATTCAAGATGCCACAATATGAAATCACAGTCTCATCTTTCACACCACCAAAATCATTTACAATTGGAGAGCACACCATAAGCCTAAATAAAATCACAAGTGAGATTTCAAACTTTGAACATCCAACCTTTGTAGTTCCAGAGCAAAAAATAGAAATCCCTGAATTTACCCTACATCTACCTTTAGGTTTGTTTATCCCAGCTTTTGGTACCCTTAGTGCCTCTTTTAAGGTTTCCTCCCCTATTTATAATGTATCAGCAACTTCCAATCTGGAGAAAAAGGACTCCAACCTTATAACTTCACTGAATTCCATCTGTACCTCTACCATGATCTTCTTGGAATATGTCCTCTCTGGTAGGACTTGTGCACACGCCACTTTTTGTGATAAAACATTTTTGTGTGAAATACTAAGACATGAAATATATCTATGTAATATTTGTATTTTGCTTATGGTTCCTCAGCTGATGGAAGAATTGGATATGACAATGGAACAATTAATCTTAGTGGGAAGTGCAATTTGATTCACAATGATGTAACTGTCAACTTTCAAGATGTTTTGTTACAAAACCTGAGGTAAGTTTATATAATACATTTTGTACTTATCTATCTATCTGTCTGTCTATCTATCTATCTATCTGTCTATCTGTCTATCTGTCTGTCTATCTATCTATCTATCTATCTATCTATCTATCTATCTATCTATCTATCTATCTATCTATCTATCTATCTATCTATCTATCTATCTATCTATCTATCTATCTATCTGTAGCATTAAAAACGTGTATGGAGTTACACACATTTGTGGCTTAATTTGAATGAAGGTATATTAAATTGTATCTGGATTTAATCTAGATATGAGCCAGTGGACCTCTTATTTTAGGTTTGAAATTATAAGCCAAGATTTATGGGTTTAGTGAACTGTCAGTGCTACTCTGAGGAAGAAATGAACAAGAATGATGTCACCTGAATGCAAACCTAATTTGCCATTGGGGACAATAAATATTAACTGTTGTTGGTTGGTTGATTGATTGGTTGAGTTCTTATTTTAAAGGTTTAGTTACAAGCTAGTATGTCTCTTTAAGAAGGTTGAGCAAGATGAATCTTCACTTAATCTTATGATAAATATTACTTTTTTTCTTTCAGAATGAAGCGCCACACCCCTCTGGCTGATTGGATGTAATATTTTTTTTTAACCGAAGGCTGATCATTTTTAGATTTCCAAAGTTCTTAAAATAATTCTTGCTCAATGGTCAAACAAATACGCACAGGAAAATATATCTACTAATAGCAGTTTTTCTGTTTTACAGAGAGTCTCATCATACTCTCAATGTTGACATCACTGGCCAAACATTTGTTGATGCGAACTTCCGCTTTGCTTCCCGCAAAGATGGCATGACTGCATCTATGTCTTCTCCATCGGCTGGCTTCCTTGGGTTGTATACCCAGCTGAGGTCTCCATCGCAGCTGTATGGAAAAATGTTCAGCCGCTACCTGGTAATCCATTCTTTAACCTGTTTTATTTGCAAATTGCTGTTAACAGCAAACAAATTCTAAATATACAGATGGATTTGTCTTCTATGAAGTACAACCTGCCACTGTTTGAACTATTATTGTTCTTGATTTCTTTCTTTCAGTCTTCTCCTGGAAAGGATACTGAAATTTTCACAACAAAAGTCTCACTAAGAAACCCTGAGAAGTTGTTCTTACAGACGTCATGGAATATGGACTTCCTCCATGATTTGATTGAGGGCACCAAGAACAAGATTCCTGCTATGACAGATGCTGTGCTCAAGTTCATTAACAAGTATCACACCTACCACTTTGGCTTTGATCTTAACCGTGGCGGCATGAAGCTGAAAAAGACACTTTCAAATGTCATAGAGACCGCCCATCATGAGGTCTCTGTGTCTTTTGACACACAGCAGGGTTTAGTTCAAAACCTTGCTAATGTAGGAAAAGATATGTACAGGAATACTTCTGACAGTTTAATGTCCATGAGTGTGCAGGATGCTCTAGACAAGCTGGTTCAAAAGGCAAGACAAGTCATGAAACACGGTGAAGATAAGATAAAAGTCTTGCTATATGTAGTCATCCAGTTATTGAGTGATACAAAGTTAATTGTGCCTGGATCAGAAAGGACGTTGTCTGTCCTGGAAATGTTCCAGCAAACTCATCGTTCTCTATCAAGAGCCATTGACAGGGCAAGCCAAAGGTTTGCCAGCCTCTTGGAAAACATGAAGGAAGTCAAGGTTACCATACCTGGAACTGATATTGTTGTTAATGGAAATGAAATCATGGATAAACTAAAGTCTTATGGGCAATTTGTATATAATCAATTAAGACATCCTGTGTTCAGTGGGTTCAGTTTCCTTTACAAGACCATGAAGGACTTATTCCAAGTTAATGTTGAAAAAGCAGAGAATTTCATCAGCTACCTAAAAGATGAAAACTTGAAAATTACTCCTCAAGTTGAAGCCATTTATTTAGAGGTATTGCAGTCTTCAGAACATCATACTGAGGAAGCAAAGAGATATGTAGCTGAGTATAAAGACCAGATGAAACTGAACATTGACAAGGTTTATAATGATTTAAGAATGGAGCAAGTAAATAATGGTACCAGGGAGGTTATCAGTATTTTGGAGTCACATCTCCATGGAGGACTTAAAAAAGGAGTTGATCTAATGAGAAGGGCCTCCCAGAGCACAGCACCATACCTTAGAGTAGGCCATAAAAAGATGGAGATGGAAATTCCTTTACCCTTCCTTTGGAAGTCTTTCAGTGAATGGCCAACACAATTTAAACAGTGAGTCATGCCTCTCTTGATGAAGTGTTTTCGTTATGGCTTACCAAATGTAAACTAGTATGTCAATGTGATTAAAGGACTTTTCTGCTAATAGAAATATTAAACTAGTTAAATATCAACAAGTTATTCTTATGTGAGATTTCTTTAAATTTGCAGAGTTATAGAATTATAATATGCCAATGCAAGTTACTTACTGTTTGTTCATGGTGTTTAATTAAACAATGCTGAAAACAAATTTGATGTTTGCCATGTTGTCTCATGACTTCCTTTTATCAATAGTAGGGACAAGTGAGTACACCAAAATCTGTATCTGTTAAACCAACTAAATTATAGGTATCCCTACCTGTACTCGGAGGGGGCGGGGCTTAATATGGAAGTGACCCGTGTTTTGACCGGAAGTGGGTGTGAACTAACCGGACGTTCGTCATTTAAACCCAAAATTTATATGGATTGATCAGAAAATTTATTATTTATTAGAAAACTTTCACTATTTACAGAACAGCCCAAGAATTGAGTTTCAGTATTCAATAATAAATAAGTAACTTTTGGCAAATAATGTATTGAGGGGTAGATCAGTACTAACAATCTACCTTGTTAGTACCCCCCCCCCACACACACACACACACACACATAGACGAGCCTAGAAATGAACCTTTGTGGAGGCAGAGAAGAGTGTTGTTAAATCCTGTGGACAGTGGACACTCGTCTGTGTCTCAGGTTGCAGCAGTCTGTGAGTGAGGAGGAGGGGTTTGATATTGATATTGATGTTTGATATTTGAGCCAACCATTTTCTCCTCTCCGTGTCAGTGGATTGGACATCCTCATGCTACACAGCAAACCATGATGGAGACTATGGAAGGAAAACACAGAGGACAGGACAAAGACAAACTGCTTGACGAGCTATTTGTGTTTCTGAGTTTATTAGAGCTTCATTTAACAAATATATTGCAGTAAATTAGTGCATACTGAAAAAAATAATAGATCTCTAAAATAAAGGCTATATGTGTATAAACATAAATATGTGTTTAATGTGTCCTGCTCTGTCCGAAAGTTTTTTTTTTTTTTACTGTATTCTCTTTAATAGCAGAATTCTGCACATGCAAGCCAAACACAGATTCCTGCCTATTGGGAATGTGGAAGGAAAAATGGGAGAAAATTAACGTGATCTGAATTTTTGAAACATTAGTTCCCCTACAAAAAAATATCCATAAACATCAGTTTAAGAACATAAAAAAAACAAAAACAAATCAGAGCAACAAACTGCAGCAATACACACTTTAAACAGGGTAACGTTTGCCTTTATATATATATATATATATATAATTATATATTATTATAAAATAATTATTAATAAAGTGTATTATAAACACTTATTTCAAATAAGTGTTTAAACAAGACGGAAAAAAACACATTGAGGTAATGTCGGCGTGCTGTATTAATGTTGTAAATACATGCGTTTATAAATGCGTTTATTTACAAGTAATTAAAAAAAAAATAATAATAATAAAAAAAAAAAAATCGCAGTTCTATCTGTCTCTGTGTTGACTCGTACAACTGGTCTGTTATGAATTTCCGGGAACTACACGGACCACGTGACGGCTCGTATTTGGACTTCCGTTGTCGCGACTCTCCTGCTCGACGGCACCGTGGGGAGCCGCTCAGCTGACCGGTCCGAATCCAGCGATGCAGAGCAGGAACTCCTGAACAACGAAGAGATTTCAATGGCGTGGATATCGTCATTTTTATTTTTTTTTATTTTTTTGTTTTAACCGTTATTAAGAGGTATATTACGCATTTCATTTGTCAGACAGCACCGGACAAAGTATCTATTAGGATCCAGCTAAAGTCATATAAGCGTTGTTTCTGTGCTCGTGGTACTCCTCCATCAATACCGTTTAATACAAATGGGATATTGTAATTACGCTACCGTTGTTTTATATTCGACGACAACACATTTCCAATAAGAATCGCATGCATCAGATGACATGCTGCTACCTGCCGATCACTCGGATATTTGCCCACTTTTTCGGTGCTCTTTCACTTCGAAGCTCACTTTGGCTCCACTGGTGTCACTTTGAAGGGTTTTTTGTTTTTTTTAGATCAGCCTGTTTGAAAATGACTTAATTGCAGGCTTTATTCTTTGGATATGACAGACAGCACAAACACAAACACCAGGACGGACCTTTTTTTAAAAAAACAAAACAAAACTTTGATCTAGATGAGGTGCATCACCCTTGAACCCTGTTGATAAGCTATCAGGCACTGGAGCCTGTGACACCAGTGGATCCATACGTCATGTGACTGATTGGATTAAGGGCTCTGAAAGAGTGCATGAAATGTGAATTAAAAAGCAGAATGATAAAAACTGCACCTGTTAAAATTTGGGCTCTTTTTCTCAAGACCGGTGAGTTGGACAACATGATGACCGACAGGAGGGACGAACCACAGACAGCTTTCATATACTGTTGTAGAGCCATTACAGAGGTCCTTAAATTTGGCTCCTGTCGTTTACACTCTGGACACAAGGTGCTCTTTCTTATCATTCCAGGTGAGTCCGACTAATATTCTGTATTCAGAAATCTGTACCAGTAAGTATAATGCACACTGATACTGCATTATCAGATAATATTGTGGCTCTGTCGTTTAAATTAGCCCTGTGTGTTTGCATGCTGTCTATGTCTAAATTAAACCATCATAACTATTGCTATTTAACTGCAGTTGATGCTGAATGACTGTGTTTAAAAAAAAATAAAAAAATGTTATAATAACATTACAAAAAAATGTCTAATGAAAGGTTTCATGGAAACTTGGAAATTAGAGAAATGTGTTTGTCAGGGTTTTTGGAAGAGTCCAAGCTCTGAAAGAAAAATGGTGAAATAACATTCCTCATTACTTCATTACTTTTTGTTATGTGTGGAAATATATGTATTCTCTGTTGTCTTCTTCACAGGCAACCCAGGTTTAGTGGACTTCTACAAAACCTTCATGCGAACACTTCACAGTATATTTGGATACCATTATCCAGTGTGGGCTGTAAGCCATGCAGGCCACTGTGTACCACCAGCCTCCATGGACATGGTAGAAGGTATCGTTTATTCTCAGATTCTTCACACCTCCCACATTGACTCATAGTAAGTACATTGGAACAAAGAGCATTAATAATCTTGCTCGTTTGCTAGAAATAGAACTATTCATTATACCTGACTATTATTTAGAAAGTTGGGAGCAGTTAATAATGACACGTTCAGGCAAGTTGGACACAGAAATGTGTGATACATAACTTTCCATCAATGGATCTTGAAAACAAGGCTCAGTGATGCTTATGTATTGACAGTAAATTTGCTGTGGAGATAAGTTCCAGACAAGGACGCTACAAGTTTTGTTTGTTCACTTATTTTCAACAGATGCCTCCTCTGCAGCAGAGGGTGACGTGTTCGGTCTGAATGGGCAGATTGAACACAAGCTGGCCTTCCTTAGGAAACATGTTCCCAGAGAAACCAGCCTGGTCTTGGTGGGGCACTCCATAGGCTGCTACATTATTCTGGAGATGATGAAGAGAAATCCTGAACTCAAGGTTAGTCATCGCAGCTTTTCTTTTTGCGGTAAAACATTAAGATCTCAGGGGGGGGGAAGAGAGAACCATAAATCAGTTAATTTCATATTTTGTGACTGACTGAGCACCTGAAAATAAAGCCACTTGATTCAGAGCTGTATGTTAAAAAAAACAAAACAAAAAGGTGCCACATTTGATACCAGTTGTTAAGCGTCACCATGCTTTGAGGTTGTGTGGCTGCCAGTGTCACAGAAACACGACGCAGAAAGTGGATAGAACGGATGCCACTGTGTATATAAAAACAAATTCTTGATGCAGATGTCATGCAGTGGGTCAGGAAAATGGAAGTGAAAAAAAGATGGCTTCTACTACTGACAATGACCCAAACTCTACCCCTATATCCAAGAGGAAATACTTCAAGAATAGTGTTTTATGCTGAGATACATCAAAATAAATAGCACCAAATCTGCTCTCAGTGATAGATGTATAGTGCTGCTAGAAAACAGACCTCATCTCGTGGCGTCAATGATTCCACTTAACATCACTAGCCATCACTTGTCATTATTTCACCACTTTATTTTTGTTAATATTGGTGTTATTATCAGTTTGTCACTGGGGCTTGTGTGGTTTGTATCACATGAGCGCCCTCTACTGGGCCCCTGCGAACTTGAGGGGTGCGTTCCAAAAAACTGTTGGCAGTCAGTCTGCTGTTTCCTGTCCCAGTGGTAGGTCCTTTTGTAATAAGCTCTGCTAAAAATATTCTAAAAAGTTAGTTTTTCTTGGTAAAAGTAAAATGTCTACACTCGATATGTCTAAAAGGACTTCCAAATTTATTATCAAATAGTTTTGTGACAATATTCTATCCTCTATATATCAACTCTATAATTTCAAGAGTTTTTACAGAGTGATTTATTAAGATCACCCCATTATCTGTGACTTTGTCAGTTTGATTGTGGCTTCATAACTAATCTTCCCACAATTGGAACGCATGGCTCGGACTCCTCAAGAGAGTACCCCTGTACTCTGTCACATGCATTATCTGGCCTCATAAACCATCTCCACACTCTAATTTGAAAACAAACACTTAGCTGATCAATTACTTTCTTTCATTTAGTCATTTCTCGAGCTTATTACCAAAAAGTTGTCCGTGAAAGACACTACTAATAATCGTTTAGCTAATAGCTTTGTCTAATAAATGACCGGTTGGAGCCAAAAAGTGAAGACTGAGACTGATTCATCACACAATGCAGGAGAGAGGAGTCAACTGCTACACTCCTATTGTGATTCATATTTATCAAAATGCACAATCATAGGATTTGCAGTCTGGAACTGATGAGGGTATTTATCTGTGCCTAGTGTGTGTAAAGTTAGCTGGATTTTGGAGAGGTATGAATGTGATCCTCTGCTATCGAGTTGGAAACACACAATCCACCGAAAATCAGAGGTGTGATTCTGCCTCCACAGTGTACACTCTCAGTGCATTTTTGTTCTTTTAGATTATTTAATAACTCTTACTGCACAGCCCTTAACCTTTTACCCCTATCACTTTGCATCATGCTTAAAGGAAGCAGATTAAATGACATGAAAATGTCCCTTTTTGTATTCTGGAGATTTCCATAATTTTCTTATCTCAGAGTTAATGTTTTACCTTCTTTGTTTGTTTTCAATTTGCAATTTTGTATGTCTTGTTTGTCCATGACTTGCTGAAACGTGTCCTTTGTAACCTCTTTGTTTCATAATACAGATTCTGAAGGCTGTCATGCTGTTCCCCACAATTGAGCGCATGGCTCAGACTCCTCAAGGGAAGGTCATGACCCCCGTACTGTGTCACATGCGTTACGTGGCCTACTTGCCTCTCTTTCTGCTCTCTCTGCTGCCTGAGAGACTCAAATCCAGTCTGGTCAAACTGGTATTCGGTGGCATCCGCTCTCTGGACTCGACTGTAGTCCAACCCACTGTAGGTCTTCTCAGTGGAGACTGTGCAGGTTAGTTATACTTTGTTTCTTTACTGCCGTAATGCCTGTAATGCTCACTCTTTTTTGACAAAGGGCTGTAGCAGTACTCAATCACCTCTGTTAAGGTTAGGCTAGTGCTACTTTACAGAGCATTCGATGTGACCATTGATGTCTTATTATACAGTTCTCCAGTGGGCTGTGGTGTTTATGGCGTCCAAAGTCCAAATGTTAAAAGAAGAGGTAAAGAGACGGGACAAAACACTCTGTGGCCACAATCTGCCGATGCAAAGGAAATTTGATATACTAGAGCAGCAGCTTATGTTGCCGTCAGCTCCTGGACAAATTGTCAGACAGACGTCCATACATGTTCTGCAAATACATGTATATGAACTCAATTCTCACTTGGGATTTCTGTTAGTTTGCCAGTTTCAGAAAAGCGATTTTATTGTCATGATCTTGATTGTGATCCACAGTGTGGCAGCTTAGCTCCACCTGAGAAAACCATTATGGTCAACTAGAGATAGAGAGAGACAGACAGAGAAAAAGAAAGTGTAAGAGAGAGAGAGACTACAAATGCCTTACCAAACTAAAGATAAGTAAAGTTGCTAACCGATAGTGATTTCACATTTCTTGTTGCACCACAATCCTCACTGCGGCATTTGTAAATCAGATCTGCATCGTGTTTCCACCTGGTCTGGATAGGGGAAGAATTTCCGTTGTAAAACATTGCATCCTCTGTGAACATGTTTCCTCCTTTACTTTGACTGACGTCTGATGAACAGTTGCACAAATGACACAAACTGTGACTCAAGGGGCCTGACACAAATTAGCTGTCAGGTCCTGGTAATTTGTCATCTCAAGGTACTTTAAACAGTAAGAACCTCACGCAAGACCTCAGTATTGTAGAAACTCAACAATTCCTTCATGAGCAAACACTTGGTGACAAGAGAGGAGAAAAACTCTTTTAAAAGAAACCTCCAGCAGGACCATACTAACGGGTATGTGACCATCTGCCTTGACAAGTAAAGGTGAAAGGAAGGAGATAAAAACACCATGAAGGAAAAAAAAAAGCAATAAAGAACTTTAAAGAGTGAAGTTGGTGTGGTCGATATCCGCAGATCAGAAACATGAAGCTTCGGAGCGAAGCAAAGAAAGAGGACCGAGATGAAAAAGCACAAACTATAGGGGGGAGCACACAAAGTGGTGGTGACAAGCAGTGATGGTAGATAAATGCATGATTGAGAGGAGAGGTTCTCTGTGCGTCACGGGAAGTCCCCCAGCAGCTGAGGCCTTTAGGTTTTTTTGAGTGAGTTCTAGAGTGACTGAACAAAAGTTGTAACTTTTTCTCAAATCACTTGTGGTGTCAAACCTTTTTTTTAATTGAGTAAAGCTTGAATTTTAATAACCCAGACATTATTTTTGTGCAAACTAGTCAAACCATTGTGACAACGTTTTTAGTCACAAATAGGAATCTTTGTGCCACTTAACATTTATAGAATATTTTAAACGTTGCAATAACTAAACCAATGTGATTTGTGTTTCTAGCTAATGCTATGTACCTGGGGGGTCAAGAAATGAGGATGGTTTTGGAAAGAGACAATATAACTATCAAGGACAATCTTGAAAAGGTAAGAAAAAGACTGCATACAATATCACATCTACATGTTCATAGCCAGCTAATAGCTACCAGGCAATGTTTCCTGACACAAAAGCTGGCTGTGAAGAGTTCAATTGTGACATGTTCTTTTTAGCTGTGTATTAAATGTGAAAACCAACACCAGCTGCAAACTATTTTCTATTCTATTCTGTTCCTTATTTCAGATTATATTTTATTATGGAGCTACAGACCACTGGTGCCCTGTACAGTACTATCATGACATCAAGCAGGACTTCCCACATGGAGATTTCAGACTGTGCGAAAAAGGCTTCCGCCATGCCTTTGTCCTGGATGCAGGACGAGAAGTTGCCAATATAGTGGTTGAATGCATCCGTGGAACCTTCCATCTTTAGTATCGGGTGAACTTTTGTTGTTGCTCCTGTGCTAATAAAAAATCAGAGCTGTGTCTGATTGTTCTGTAAATACAGAAACAATCGCTGGCTCCTTTTGACATATTTCAACGAGCAAACATTTGATGTGCTTCCACCACCATGCTTCACAATTAGTATGAGGTTCTTCTCTCGAAAAGTTGTCTTTTCTAACGCCAGCCCACTGGAGAACTGTATAATAAGACATCAATGGTCACGTCGAATGCTCTGTAAAGTAGCACTCGCCTAACCTTAACAGAGGTGATTGAGTACTGCTGCAGCCCTTTGTGTTCCAAACATGTCGAATGCAGTCAAACAACCCTGTCTTTGATTCATCTGCCCAGTGCACAGTATTCCAAAATGCTTGGTCTTCGTCTGTATGTGCATTGGCAAAATATCGTTTTACTCTGGTGCTCTTCTTGGAGAGGAAAGCCTTTTTTTTTTTTTTTTTTTTTTTTTTTTTCTAACACACCTCCCATGCAAGTCAAATTTGTGCCATCTCTTTCTGACCGTAGACATATGTAGTGTGACACCAACAGTTGGAGAGTTACGTGCAAATACATGATGAAATTCTGGGGTTCTTCTCTACTTTTTGCATCAAAATGATCTGCACTCGAGCTTTATAAAATCCACAACCTTTATTCTGCAAGCCTTAGATAACTCTTCAGACCAAGGCGTAAATGTGCTTATCTGAAAATGCGATATTTGTAGGAGTGTACTTGTGTTTTTATATACATGAGAATGATAAAAATTACTACAAGATATCCATTTTGAAGCAGTTTCTAAAGAAATCCAAACCAATTTCAAGTAGCAAGTAGTGTAAATACTATAATATAAATAGTTGTTAATATCTCAAGTTTAAACTTATGCATAAACCTTTGATTATTGAACAAAGCTGAAATTGAAATCCTGACTTTGTTACTCATTTTCAGACATTTTAATAACTAATTGAACTAACGAAACTAATGATGGAAAGAGTGTGTTTTTTTGTTTTTGTTTTTTTAATGTAATGGAATTACATGTTGATCAAATGTCAAGCTTATTAGAAAAAAAAGAAAAGATATTTGCAGTTAAAGGCTCTGAAAAATTGGGGGACTTTTGGCAAGATGGCGCAGCGAGTGGTTGCCTAGTAATTAGCTCGTCTCAAGTCGGTCAAATTACTTCACCGAAATAATTTGACTCGACGCACAAATGTTAGCAATGCAGAGAGCAGAGGCCAGAGAAACAACAAGAAATTACTCGGAGGTCAAGAACACTCCGGAGTAGAAGAAACCACGGAGCGCGACGAAAGTGAATTTGAAGACGACACAGCGGGGAGAATGGACAAGACCACACGAGGCCTGCGACCTGGACTTGCTGACATTAGCAAAGACATTAAAGACTTCCAACAAAATCTCACAGGAATTGGCACCATTTAAAAATGAGATTAAGACAGAGTTGAAACAAGAAATAGCAGCAGTCAGACAAAATATTGAACACAAGCATAAAGAAAGTAAATTACATTCCTGCAAGAAACCCATCTATCCCAGATGGAACATGAAAAACTAAAATGATATGACTATAGGAACTCAGTTCCTATTACAGTACAGAACTATAGTTCTTATAAACACATTTGTTGGACATTAAAGAGGGTTGGAATATTAATTTCTAATTCAATAATATTAATTGTACTTTTTGTTTTGTTCAGCAAATGAAGTGAGTGGGGGGGGATTAATTGTTAGTCTGGTTTTAGTGTTTTATTAAATATACTAATGGTAAGAAGATTGGTGATTTATGCAGACAGTCCGCACCCAAATATGCCTTCAGATTTACACGATATTCTCACTGTAAGCGGCCAGCTGTGTGAAGATATCTTAAGAAGGAAGGAGCGAGCCGATGGGAAAAAAAAAAGGAAAATATACCGGCTACTACAGCGCTGGTTTACTTGTCACCGGGATAAATTGCCATGGTAGCTTATGCTGCAGAGATAACCTGCTCCGGAGCAGGTTATGTTTAAGATTTCAGATCAAAACGTATAAAAGTACTGCTGGAGGGGGGGAGTGTTCTGACACCAACAAACTTCTGTTTTTCTTTGGTAATTTAAATGAGATGTAGATTCTATTACATTTTGTTTTACTCGTATCATCCTACAACAGAAAGTGACTGAGGCACTAAAGCCTTGAAGGTGTGCTTGTCGTATATGATCATGAGCCATTTTATAACTTAAATTATGTTTATATATTTATTTCTTATTTCCTTTTTTTTTTTTTTTTTTTTTTTATTAGTCCGGTCTGAAATGATAAGGCTAAAACTGTCTTACACACAATTCAATTCAATTCAATTCAATTCAATTCAATTCAACTTTATTTATATAGCGCCAAATCACAACACAGGTTATTTCATGGCACTTAACACATTAAAGTCCTTACAGCAAGACTTTACAATATTATATAGAGAAACCCAACAATTCAACAATTCCCACATAAGCCAGGAGGAAAAAAAAACTCCTCTTTAAGGGAGGAAAAAAAAACTCCAACAGAGGGAAGGAAAAACTCCCTCTTAACAGGAAGAAACCAGGCTCAGGGGTTAGCGGCCATCTGCCTCGACCGGTTGGGGTGAGGGGAGAGCAGAGAGAGAAAAGGACAGCATAGAGACAGAAGAGAAGAACTGTTGGTGGAGACGACAAGCGCAGGACAGAGACATGCAGCTCCATGACGGGACATCTGCAAAAGAAAGAAGAGAAACTACGCCAGCGAGGGAACTGAATGGAGACAAGAGACAATAAGCAAAAAGGCATCTGACAGTAAAATGATGGTGTGCTGACCTCCGGTGTTCACTGGTGGTAGTGATCACAGATCTAAAGATCTTGGAGCAAACCATTGACTGGTACACCGTAATTTAACATTTCATAGCCTATAATATTCAGCTTTGTAGCAGTTTAGCTTTGCTCTGACAGTTGGTCCAATACTTTAGAAATGTCAGCCTATTTTAATATTCGGATGTTTACTGGATGATTTGTACGTTGCCATGTTTATATAATTTCTGCCAGGTGTGCCATTTTAATGACGATTCTCGGTCACGTGACTACGGTGAACACCTGACAGGTTTTTTTTTTTTTTTTTTTTTTTTCTCACATGCGCGTGCGCGTAACCCAACCTCCAAACCGCGGCGAAATTCAAACAAACAAAACACGCTCTTCAGTAAACACAATATTGGCACTTTTACTTTAACGTTTCAAGTTTTCGTGTGAAGTCATTTCATGTATGATAATTACGGTAACTTTGCGTATTGTTATCGCCTGGGAAGCCGTTAATTATTGTAAAGCTTGACCAATGTCCAACCGTTGGCCAACACTGTGTGTGTGTGTGTGTGTGTGTGTGTGTGTTGAACCCTGACTGGTTTCTATATTTAGAGTCTCAGTGAGTTTCCTGCTCGGCCCCGGTATGGCTCCGGCTTCTCCGGTGACAGTCCGGCCCGTCCCGTCCCGTCCTGTCCCGTCCCGTCCCGGAGCTCCGAGGACTCCAGATCTGTCCGACTGCGCTTCAGGTTTCATCTCCACCAACTACAACAGAGACCGATCTGTTCTTCCACACTGGAGTTCAATACCGCCCGGACCTCCATCTTCACCCCCCCAAAACGCACTCTTCCGCCACATGTAAGTAAACAACTTTTTGAGTGTTTTTTTTTTTTTTGTAATTTACCAGACAGTTTAAAAAAAGAAAGAAAAAAAGAAACAGCATGTACAGATGTAAAGAATATATCGGCTATTGATTGCGGTATTTGG
Source organism: Embiotoca jacksoni (assembly GCF_022577435.1). Taxonomy (NCBI): domain Eukaryota; kingdom Metazoa; phylum Chordata; class Actinopteri; family Embiotocidae; genus Embiotoca; species Embiotoca jacksoni. Next base: position 4,103,006 of record NW_027185378.1, on the reverse strand, counting down.
TGGTGAGGTTTAAATAATCCAGCTGTGATTGATCCCAGGTATCTTCAGTGACGTTATACGTGTCATCCTCTGTGTTTCCTCTGCATTGTTGTTGTGAGGAGAGTGGCTCCTTAAATCTGCAGAGCAACCGCTAGTTATCTGCTTTATTAAAAAAAAAAAAAAAAAGAAAAAAAAGAAGTCCTCTGGTCTTCTTCAAGGACTTTATTCTTCTTCTCTGCTGAACTGATATGAAAGCAGCCTTACACACGTGTCCCCTGCTGCTATTTCTGGGTCTTGACAACTTCATAAGAGCGACACTATCTCACATTCCTGCTGTTAAAACAGAGCACTTAGTTCCACTTCATAGTTTACAGCACTTACAAAAACCTGGTTGAATGTAGTGAAACCCTTTTTTTTTAATATATATATATATATATTTTTTTTTATTACAGATTGAAGTTCACACTGAATAGATGAATGTCTCCATAGTGTGTATCAGGACAGAAATGTAGCAACAGAAATGCACTTGTCTTTTTTTTTACTTCATGTCAGTTTATTTTTTTTCCAATCTTTAGAGGTTACTGTGTTTGAAAGATCTTTGTTTTCCGGTTGGAAATTTTCATTTGGATTTAATAATAACAATTACATTGTAATTTAAACCAGGTGTAATGCTGTCAGTTAGTACTCTCTTCATGTTTCCTAAGAGATTGTTGTTGTTTTTTTTCCCCTGAGAGACTGTTACAACATCTATGACATGTCAAGCCACACTTCCATCTTGCTTAAAGCAGATGGACAACATTGACACAACCCACCTTCGCACCATAATTGAAACGAACTGAGAATCGTTTTGCTAAGCACACTGGATTAGAAATATATAGAGTGGTATGCAGTGTATTATGAGCCGGTTTAGTTGGTGGAGTACTGGAGAAACTGTGACAGCCCAAAGGTTCGAACAGGAGACTGCCGACCGGAGGGTTAAACTCCTCGGACAATCCAAGAACAGCGGAATAAGGTCCTGACTTACATTTGTTTTAACTTGTCTTTTTGAAAAGTTACTTAAACGTAATACAGAAGTGACGTTTTCACACCGATGCCGAATAATGGTTCAATCCTTGGCTTCTGTTGCTGCAAAACATTTAAATACTGACATCATGCTATCTATAGGCATGAAATATTAAAAACCCTGGAAGTCCCATCCAGTTCAGTCGATCTTCACCTGGTGTTAAAAATCCTTTCTGCATCATTTGCATCCTTTGTTGCTCAGATCAAAGCTCTCATAACCACATTGATACTGGATTTCTTTTTGACTGATAGCTTTTTTTTGGTATTAATTTACACAAGTTAAAAACAGTTTAAAAAAAAAAAAAGATTTGTGTTCCTTTCGTTTCTGGAATTATTTCAACTGCTTTTGTCGCTGTTAATTAGTTCAAGACCAATGTTCGTAGACGTCAAACTCCCCCGAGCCAGATCTCAGTGCAGTATGAACCTCATGACAATGTGCCGACATCACGCATATTAAAATGCATTAGAGTGACAGTTCGCCTCGCAGGGCATTTGTCCCTTATTGTCTTCCGCGGCGTGTTGTGAAATGAAAGTCAAATGAAAGCAGAGTTTGCCTCTCCCTCTCGCTATTTCAATATCTTCCAGGGTGTGCCTGAGAAAGCTCCGTGTGACAGGTTCGGCGACACTCGCCCTCCATAGATCCACTGCACAAAGAGTACAAAGACCTGCTGGAAATCATTTGTAGCGATTTAACGAGTGTGTTGTTTGTCTCGGAGAGAGTCACGACATTGACCGTGGAAGGATGCATCGGCAGACAGAGAGTCGTTGTTCGAGTCCAACGCGGAGCCGCGAAAGGAATGTGACAGGTGCGGTTTGCGCCGGCGTTTGTTTACAAATTGCTACCAACTGGATGTCGGAGAGTCTGTCAGGAAAATATGACATTTTGTAAACAGAAAAAAAAACGGAACAAAAACAAACAAAGTAAACCAAAACACCCAGCCACAAACCCTCCACGCACGTGGCCTTCACGTTCAATTACATAAAGTTTCTATAGTACAGTATTCTGGCAGACACTGACCGATTGGGAAAATATGAAACGAAAGGTTGCCGTTTCTTAGTGAAATGTTCATTACAACCTCCAAGTGCATATTTCA